>NC_080542.1:69349710-70549710 GCF_028640845.1 Ahaetulla prasina
TCCCTTCAAAATCTCCAAAGAAGTTGCAATCTTCAGTTCAAACAGCTGGACACATTGTAATTATCTTGAATATCCCCACAAGCAGTGTTATGAGAAACTCATGCCTTCCCGATAAAACCCAGCATAATAGTGAACTAATATGCTTTGGCATCAAGCTGGGTTTATTGTGACATGTCTCCACACTGTGCCAAATGATATCATTTCCTGTAAATGAGGTCCTCTAGGTCTCATTTTACCATCAAAACTCTTTTACTGGACCAGATTTTACAAGTCAGTTTGCAGTACCTGCAAAAACATTTCTAAACTAAGCTGAAGATTTTATTTCTCTTAAAATTAAGCCATTTTAAAGTCTTACATTATCCACTAGTTGTAACTTCAAAGATTATAGTGTTTTACATTCATTCCCAGGAAAAGTCCAATTTAATCCTTGAGATGCCTTTGCAAAATGTGTAATGAGATTAAAAACAAGAATAGTCTATCAATCTCAAATTCAACTGTCACAGAAAAGTGATTGCTCTCAGCTGGTGCTCCATCATTAATATACATATAAATAACAAAAAAATTTGCCTGTAACTTTGTATCTCAATGATAATAACTAGAGAGGATCCATAAACCATTTATTAGGGCTTTCTGTCCTCCCCACTTCAAACTAGCTTTTAGACTATTAAATTGGTACACTTATAAGAAGCTAATGGTTGGAATGGTATCAAAAAGGACTTACTAAAATGGGATAAATTACAATTATCATGAGTGGGTAGAATTTTGTAATTAAGACAAATGCTTTATTGCCAAAGATGCTTTTTCTGTTTCAGACATTCCTAATACTTGTAACTGATACTGCATTTAAACAATAGCAGATGGATATTTATAAGTGAGGGCAAAAACCAAGAATTAGATACAAATGACTGTAAGATGCTGAGGAAAGAGGAGGTTTGGGTTTACCAAATTTAAAATTGTATTGTACTTTTTGTTCTGGCTAAAAGAGTAGGTTAATCTTCAGAATAAGAAGTTACTTGATTTAGAGTGCCATGAATTAAGATTTGGATGGCATGGCTATTTATGGTATGACAAGGTTAAAGTAAATGTCAAATTTAATAACCATTTTGTTAGATGTGCTATCCTAAGAGTTTGGAATAAATATAAAGCAAGGTGTTCTGTAAAGATGCCTCTCTGGGAGTCTCCCCAGGAAGCTTTTTTAAGAAAGAAAATAGTGGTGAAACAAAACTGGTGGACTTATGGTCAAATAATATTTTTTAACTTTGGTGATCCTATCTTCAAATCTAAAGAGAAATTAGACCCAGAAGGACATGTCTGTCATTGGTTTACATATTTACTATTGAAAGAAAGATTTAAATAAGATAAAAGGAGTTATGGGTGATATTGTGAAAAATGAATTGGAAATCCTACTGCATGGTAGTGATGAACACATTATTGCTAAGGTCTATAAATTGTTATTGAATTTGAAGAATGAATATGTAAAGCATTGCATGATTCAGTGGGAAAGAAACTTTGAATGTAATATAATGGTTAAACAATGGGAAAATATGTGGACAAACATTCTAAAATTTACACTAAATGATAATTTAAAAGAAAAATTTTATAAGATGATGTATCTTTGTTATTTAACATCAGATAAGTTGTCAAGAATGTATAAAGGCATTTCAAATGAATGTTGGAAATGCAATTGTATAGAAGAGACCACTAACAGTGGGCATGTGAGAAAGCAAAGAAATATTGGAATAGGATTCACATCTTATAGAAAATTCTCAAAGTGGATATAAAGATAAAACCACAGAAACCTTTCTTAGGAGTTTAATGGAAAAAAGACTTGAAAAAAACTGGAACTTTGATGTTATATATGTTGATGGTAGCAAGTTTACTGTATGCACAAAAATGGAAGGACACTTTTGATTCTTACAATGGATAAATGGTTGAAAAAGTTGATGGAGTTAGCAGAGATGGCCAAACTGACTGCTTTGGTCAAAGAAAATTACTTTTGTTTCTACTTGGAAATTGCTTCTGGACTTCATGCTTGAGGTGGAAAAAAAAATGAAACTTTGATTCTGGGTTTTGTTGATTACATAAGTTTGTTTTTATAGAAATGGCTAGTTTATATTATTATGTAAAAGTAAAAAGTCGAAGTTTGATGCTATTATTCTACTGCAACAAAGGGAATTGGAAGTCAATGCTTTTTTGTTTCTTTTTCCCCTTTGCCCTATACTTTCCCCTTCCCCTTCCTCTTTCCTTTCATTGTTTTCCTATTATTTGCTTTTGAACTTTTGTAATTTTATATATATAAAGAAGCTAATGGGAGTAAACCCCCTCCTAATGCTATGAAGTTCAAATAAGATCATCTCACTTGAACCATTCAATGCTAGGATAAAATGTGTCAGCTGAAATGCATGTTGTAGAGTAAGAAGTAATGATTGTTATTTTGATATGGAGACAGAGATGGAAAATGAAACTATGAATACAAAGACTACTTTCTCTCCTTTTTCAATAATAAATTATATATTATGTTTGGACTGTTCAGACTGTCACAAATATTTGAGAGAAAATTCGCAATGTAGCTTTGAACCAAACCCAGGTCTCAAACTCATCAATGACTGGTTTGAAAAACGAAGAAATAAATGATTTCCCTATTAAGGAAAACATCTGAATGTTTGGCCTTAGTGATGGCCTTAGAAGTTTTTTGCTTGTGCAAATATTAAATGCCAGTTTCATGTCTCTACTGGATTAAAAGATCTGGAGCTGAAAACATCACAATGATCCATCCAACTTAACTAATACACCTATGATACCCTCTTTCATGTTCCTCAGAATTGTTGCACAACTTTGCTACGCTTACAGGCTCATAATGTTATGCCTTAGTCTTGATCTCAACCCTATTGGATTCTTTGCACAACTAATGAAAATTTTGTGCTTTGCATTAGGCTTGTTTTTCTTCCTAAGTAGCAGTAGCTCTTCTTTATAAGATGATTGAAGGATCCAAAGAGAGGAAAATCCTTTCTATCTGTAGTAGTTTTTGATTGCTTAATGATGGAGTGACTTCTGCCATTTTTCTCCATGTTGTTCTGAATACAGAAATCAGTTGTAAGCTGTTCTTCTCTTTTACTATAGTTGCAACTTTCATAATAATTTCCTACATGTTTCCTATGATATGTAACTGCAACCCTGTTATGGAATTGTATTAAGTGATATTTGCTGTTCATTAATGGTTTAAATTTAAATTACTATCAGCATCTGTAATAATTCAGGTTCACTGGGCTTTAAAGCACAAATTTCCAAGCTTCCTGAGTCTTTAGAAACTGCATTAGCCAGTAACCTCCCCGCCTCCTCCCAAAAAAATCTCAGGTAAAGCAAAATCCAAAAACCTATGAAAGATTTGAAAATCTAATATTCTGTATTAAGGTACAATATTATTATAAAGGAAGGTGATATAACAATACTGAACATATTGCTTTAAAAAACAAAACCTGCTACTTCTGGTTTTATTTCTCAGCTAGTCACAGGGAAAATAAATTACATTAAAATTAAATAATGAGAAAACCAGATTCATATTAATGAAATGTCTTGTTATCATTTGTACTTCTGTATGTGATCTTTGGTATAACAATATCTAAGTCTTAAAACAAATTTCCTGTGGTATCCTTGTATACACTGGATAAAGGTTATTTTCTGCAGGGAGGTATCTTATAAGAAAAAACAGTAGGGGAGACCATAGAAGTGAGAGGATCCTATGGAGCTTTTTGTATTTAACAACAATCAATGGGTTTTATGGAAAATCATTGAGCAAAATGTGAGCTGCAAGCTCACTACCCCATACTGATGTTATTTATAACCTTAGTCTTAAACTGCAGGAAAAGTACACTTCCATACTATGGGGAATACATTAGAAGTATAAAGAGCAGATAAAAAGACAGAGCATTTCATGGATCACCAAGAACAAAATCCACTTAAATGAACTTAGAGTTCATTTCTTGGCTCTCATTGATGGAGGAGAACTATAAGACTACATTGCCCAAGAGGAAAAATCTGTTACCTAAGTGGGTTTGTTACCTCATGCATAAACATAGAATTAGTAACATACATAGGTGCTTTGCTTTCAAGATACTTTAACTCTATCAAGGCTACTCTATTTTCATGATTTTTCACTATGCTCTTGAATATTATTCTTCTTTTTCTAAATACATATTTTTCTTTTGAAGAACTTTAGGAAGATATATAATTAATTGTAGAAAGCCCAAGAAAAATATTTTCATTGGTTTGCCCTCCCCGCACCTCAACAGCATTATAAAAATTACCATGAACATCTTATGGGTAACATGGATTATGGCATTACAGGCTGAAACGTAGCAGGTAGGCACATGAAATAATTGTTCAGAATTCACACCAGTAAAAATGCATAGTTTGAAAGCATGCAAATACAGGTAATATACAGGTACCACTTTGGTGGGAAGATAACAGTGTTCTGCGCGCCTTGGAGTATAGTCATGCCAGCCACATTTACCACAGAAATGTCTTTGGACAATGCTGATTCCCTCGGCTAAGACACGGAGATGAGCACCATCCCCTAAAATCGGACATAACTAGAACAGGGGAAACCTTTACCTTTAAGAAGCTTAACTGGTGTTTGATAGCAGCAGCCACAGGGTCTCCAACTCCATGCTGCCTTAAATTTTATGACCAGAACATATTTAATGTTCCCAATTTGTTTTTGCATAAATAAATAAATTCTTGGGTGTGGGAAGAGGAAAATTGTATTAAAGCCAGGTGATAAAATATGTCAATGTTTGTTCATATAAGGCTGCTCTGCTGGACATATAGATAAAATTATAATATAAAGGCAGTAAGCAATAAGCCTTAAGAGAACAAGGTTGGAGAACTGAGGACAGACTATACATTTTGTTACCTGCAGATGGCAGACTGGCTGTAGGCTGGACCCTCTGTGGCACTTAGAGCTTGACCGACTTGTGTCTGAGTGAGACCAAGAGACAGGCGTCGGATTTTAAAAGCTTTGGCAAATTCTCGTATTTCTTCAAGATTCACCCCATCCACCTCACTAGAGGCTATTTGGGGATCTGTTGAAATAATAGAAAACAATTTGAATGTCTTCAGATCCTATACAATTAAATTAAGGGAATTATTTCCAATAAAGCAAGGTAAAGCCTCCTACATCCAAATAGTTTTGCAAGGGAAACAGCATACCTGAAAGTACAGAAAGGTAGATAAAGCAAGCGTTTTGGATTAATAACAAGTTTCCCATCTTCAGTTGAAAAAGAACAGAGAGGAACACTTTTAATAAAACAATGGACATTGTCAGGTTATTTTGCAACATATTGAGTTCTTGACTTGCAAACCTTCACTTTTTTCACAAACAGTATTTCAGTTAACATAAGCAGCTACTCAGAACTATAGATTGTTTTCCTAATAGCATTCAGTATGTCTTGTTTTGGGGAAAAGGAATTCTTAAATTTCAAATGGAAATTCTTTGTGTAGCATCTAAAGTACTTGCATTTTAGTTGTAAGGATTGCATTTTAGTTGTAAGGACATTTTAATTGAGAGATGTATGTATGTTCATTTGCATATTGGATTCAGAAAAATATTTTATTTCTATATCATCCCAGAGAATTTCCAGTTTCTAGGCATGTGCAAGTCCGGCCTTCCAATTGTAATACTGATCCCCATTTCATTTTTATTTGTCCCTCGGTGGATAATATTCATAGTGCTGAGAGAATAAATTGGACTTCTTTGGCAACAGTTTTGTCCCGAAAAGGGATATAATAAAAGCTATCTACTAGAGGAAGAGTCTTTTGGTGCTGGAAGCATTTTCAGTTTAGGATTTATTGAGAGAAATGATATAGTAGCTGGGAATGGCATCTCCTTCTCTTTCTGCAACAGATTCCTTGATAAATGAAGCATTCTCGAGACTAGTAAAGGCAGTCTGGTACAATAGTCTGGTACAAGATTTGAAAGTGTTATTCAGTTCTGCATGTATTGAAACTTGTTGTATACTGTTTTTCATATCATTCTTAGAGATAACAAAGATGCTCACATTCTAACATATTTCTTTAAATATATGTCATTAGGTGTTTATATTTAATCTGAATAAAGATCTCTACTTAAGATGGGTCGTCCATAACTCAAACAAACAAAAAAACAAAAAAACAAACACTGGTTAATATTAGATGATATCTACCATTGAGAATTTGGTCTTTGAATGTCTGTGATAGTCTGTGATAGGCATCACTAGCGGTATTGTAAAAATTCTACTCAATCTACATGTCTCAATGGCATTATGAACAGATGAAACAAACAGAAATACATAAAATATAGTCTGTCATAAAATGAAATACATTTTACAGTTCTAGATAATTACCTTTCCTTTGTGGCTGATTCCCAAACAATTTCCCTGCTTTCACTAAATGCTACAGGATAGAATGAGTAGGACAGAGGCTTACAATTTGTTAGACCTAGACTAGTGATTGTAGAGAAGCTATTTTTGTTGACATATTACCAGCAATTATAAAAATCCATCTATAAATGCATCCTCATTTATACCAGGACTTATATGTGCTCTTGCTTCTGACCCATCCTTTACGTTCATCAGCATGAATCTCTGCTATGCTGCTTTTAATAGTAAAAATAAATAAATAGAAATCTTACTAACCTACTCAGAACTTGTGAAGTACCAGTTGGTCTTCCTTTCATTTAACAATTGTAGGCAAAAGGGAAAAATAATCTATTGGGCCTTCCTTATTTGTCAAGCCTACTTTCATGGTCCTCTATTGAAGTTTTCCTAGGGCATATAGGATATGCAGGGAGTATAGAATGTGCAAAATTTTATTATAATTTTAGGTGTAGCATTCAGTATTACCTACATTAGTGGTTTCTTACATTTTTGACAACAGTATGTATATGCTTGTACAAAATAGCTCTTGGGAATCTTTTGTCCATTGTTAAAACGACTATCTGCTTAGGTATCTAGTCTCCTTCCCTCCTCCTTATTCTTTAAGACCTTTTAATATTCCTGCTTGCTTTTATTTTTTCTGAGCAGTAGGACTCACCTTTAAACTTATCACAAGGCTACTACAACTGGTCATCATTTTTATTTTTTTGTGAGAGCTTATAGTCCCAAATGAGACAAGAGACACCATTGAAAATGGCTAAGGCTGGAGGCTGACACATAGCTTCACAGCATGGCACTTTCTCATCTTTATAGGTAAGAGGTTAATTAAGGAAGAACCCTGATAAAAGAAATCAGTGGGCACACTGATAGAGAAACACATATTTCTATTAATAAGCAACCACTAGCCAAGATTTCAGCAGAAGTCTTTTCTTGATCTAATTGCAGTAGCCAAATATTAAATAATTTGATGCATAAAAAAATGGATGACCTATACTGAGTAGGCCTTTCCCCTCTCTGCTACAGGTATTTTTTTGCTTAGAAGATGAGGAAAAATGAATATATTCAGCCAGAATTTAGAATTAATATGTCTTTCAGTTGACCAACAAACCTTTTCATCAGTTAATATAATGAAACCTTTGCATTACTTGGATGTTATACTGCACAAAAGCACCTGAAGCAGTTTTTCCTGAAACTATAGATGTTATGCCTGGCAGCACTTTTAATAAAAATTGGGCTGATAGTATCAAAAAATAGATCTAATCTTTTAGGTTCTCGTGGTGACTAAAAAGCCTCTAACAAGATAGATAAGCCTGATCTTGAGATACTGATACATTTGGTGTACCTTTTTCCAGCATGGATCCAAGCTGTATTTTGCATTTGTGTCTACAGTCCTCAAGGGCTGAAATCAGTGGTGAAATTCAATTTTTTTTTAGTACCAGTTCTGTGGGTGTGGCTTGGCGGGGAAGGATACTGCAAAATCTCCATTCCCACCCCACTCCAGGGGAAGGATATTGCAAAATCTCCATTCCCACCCCACTGTGGGGCCAGCCAGAGGTGGTATTTGCCAGTTCTCCGAACTACTCAAAATTTCCGCTACCGGTTCTCCAAAATCTGTCAGAACCTGCTGAATAGTATCCCTGGCTGAAATCTAAGGAAGTTATTCAAACTCCTAAAACAGTGTTTGAGATCAGTAATGAACTACGTGAAAGAAAGCTTAGCTTAGTTTAGCTCAAATTATACAATGGTATCCTCATTAATCAAATGAAACATCAGAGAATTGCTGCAAACCAATGCAGCAATTTTGGGTATTGTTCTGAAGGGAATGTCAAAATAAAAAACAAAGACTCCTTTGTGTTGAGCTTAAGTTATATTTGCCACACAGACTTATTGCCTTCTATTTGGGTTTTTTCCCCCTTGTTTGTTTAGTCTCCCCCAATTCAAGTTGGACCCTGTTTAGCTTTTTGAGAGAATTTGCTACTGGCACTTGATGTGACAAATATTTAATTAAAAAATGCTTCCCTCATTCAATGGCTTCTTACTCATTCAATGCCATTTGGTTCACCCTACATTCTATTTCTCTAGGTAATACATAAGACCCTGGTGCTTTAACAATGGAGTTCTTTACAACATCATAGAAAACACAGATTTCTTGGTTATCTCAAATCACCTCAGCACCCAGATGTAGTTTAAGAGAAAATAAGAGGTTCCATCTGGAAGAAAAGGGAAAAAATTATGCATTCTTGCTCAGATACATCAGAAACATGAACAAAATTGACATAACAATACTGAGTTTCTTTGCTGAGCTGGCAAAAAATAATCAATATAATTTGCCACTTTTCAGCCACTATCATGCTTTTTGCAATATTTATCTCAATACTAGGGACTATATTTATGCTCAGATTCCCACTCCCCCAAGAGTAAGAAGTACTTTAAAAATGTTTACAACCTGTCTTTGTTCTTACTGATAGTGTTGGCATGGACAGGGGGAAGGGCGTAGGGAAGGCAAGTTATGAAACATGCATTGTGGTGCAAACTCTTCCCCATATGTAGTCATGTGTCATGTTGCAGTGCACATATGAAAGGACAGATATTATGACATAATATCATGATGCATATTTTGTCATAAGTTATTATTTCTGTAACCTATAAGGGTTAGGCAGATAGACTTCTTTTTAAAATCTATCTCAAAAGTTTTTATTTCTCTTCCTGAGACAAGAATCATGTAAAAAGGAGGCGTAAGAAGAAATATAGAGGTAAAGGTTCCCCTCGCACATATGTGCTAGTCATTCCCGACTCTAGGGGGTGGTGCTCATCTCCATTTCAAAGCCGAAGAGGCAGCACTGTCCAAAGACGTCTCCGTGGTCATGTGGCCGGCATGACTCAATGCCAAAGGCGCACGGAACACTGTTACCTTCCCACCAAAGGTGGTCCCTATTTTTCTACTTGCATTTTTTATGTGCTTTCGAACTGCTAGGTTGGCAGAAGCTGGGACAAGTAACAGGAGCTCTCACCGTTACGCGGCACTAGGGATTTGAATTGCTGAATTGCTGACCTTTCGATCAACAAGCTCAGCGTCTTAGCCACTAAGCCACCATGTCCCTCAAGAAGAAATATAGTTCCCCATAAAATGTATGTCTTAATTATTGTCAATTATTAATATTCATTCCTTGACTAAAATCATTGAAAAGCAGGACCAGGACTTTAAGAAATCAAAGGGACAGAAAAGTGACTATAAATGTTTGCCTTAGCATTTATAGTGTGGTTGATTGATTAATTCATCATGTGCCATGATGATATATTCTTAATCTGGTCTTTTTCCACAGGGCACCAATTGCCACTATTCTTTTTTTTTTTTGTTGAGTACATATTAGATAATATATATAAGTATGAATTGAATACAATTAAAGGGAACATTAAGACAGGGATGGTAGGCATGCTGGTGCTCTTATGCATGCCCCTTACAGACCTCTTAGGAATGGGGTGAGGTCAACAGTAGACAGTCTTAGGTTAAAGTTTTGGGGGTTTTGGGATGAGACCACAGAATCTGGTAGTGTATTCCAGATATTAACAACTCTTTTACTGAAGTCATATTTTCTGCAATCAAGTTTGGAGCAGTTCACTTTAAGTTTGTATCTATTGTATGTAGATATATTGTTGTGGTTGAAGCTGAAGTAGTCATTGACAGGTAGGACATTGTAGTAGATGATTTTATGAGCTATGCTTAGGTTATACCGAAGGCGGCGTAGTTCTGAATTTTCTAAACCCAGAATTTCAAGTCCATCCACCTTGCTGCAAGTTGTCCTCTTTTACATCTATATATATACATCTACATTTATGTGTGACTGTGTACACAGACACACATACACACACACACACACACAAACCCAATGGATCATTAAAATTAAAAATATGAATACACATTCATACACATATACACCTACCTTCATATACATTTATGTGTGACCTTCATATACATTTATGTGTGTGTGTGTGTGTGTTTGTGTGTATTCATATTTTTAAATTTAATTTAAATCCAGGCATTATGGCTCTTATTTGTGTGGAGAACTACTACTTCTACATTCTCTTGCCTTGCATATGTCATGTTTGACCAGTAGTTCAGTGCCTTTTTTTCATTCTCAGCAACTTTAAGATGTTTGGATTTCAACCTTAGAATTGGAGAGTTAAATCCACACATCTTAAAAATTGCTGAAATTGAGAAACACTGCCTTAATTTTATACCACCTTTTTTAAAAAGCTGTTTCCTTGTCATGTGAGGCAAATTTGTAATGTGTGCTGGAAGTTGGGGAGGGTATAGGATAGGGGAAGACTTGTTAGACTTCTTAATAAGCGGGAGCTCTTACAATAGGAATTCAGTTTGGTATATTTCAATTCCAAAATAAAAAATCTGCTGGATAGGAAAATAGCCCCTAAAAATTAAAAAAAACAGTATTTCTTGATTCACTTATTTCTGATTACATATATGATATCATAAGAATTAATGCACGCTGCATAAATATTTTTAACTTTAATTTAGTCCAGAACATTTCATGCTTACAGTTTCTCTGTGCCTCTTCTATTTGTATTACTTAGCAATTAATGATTGATTAATTTTCTAATTATTTATTACAGTGTTATGCTATTACGTTACTTCAATCTAGTCAATTTACAATAATCACACAACAATAAAATAACAAGCCATGCTGTCCAATCAATATATCACCCCATTGCATTATATCTTGCACAGAATAACGTAGTATTCTGATTGCATCCACTGTCTCAAAGGCTCTTTGAGACAGCATTTCATTGAAAAATCATAGATGATTGCCTCCCACAGATTCCCAATAATATAAAATCATATAAAAGCAAGACAAACAGTACATTGAGAAACTAGTAGACAAATGAAAAATAGGACAAGAGTATAGTACTTACTGTTGACTAATTGGCCAACACTCAAAGCTGAAGAGGAGGAGGAAGAGGAGGAGGAAGAAGAAGCCTGGCGCACTGGGCTTTGAGATATAGATGCTTGACTATGAGTCAGGTGTAGAAGACTAGTCTGTGAGGCTGCTTGTCCTACTTGTGCTTGAGAGGGCTGATGGAGCTACAGACAAAGACAAAGACATTTTCAGCAATAAAATTAAGATGTAACTAATACCCTTCATCTATCTCCACCTTTCCCCCTCACTGGGCTCCTGCAGGCCTCCTCACCCTGTGTCACCTTTGTGACTTATCTTTCAAAGAACTCTGGAGTTTGAGTTAGGGATTGAGGGAAGAATGCTCTATTCCTTAGTGTGTGGCATGAACCAGAAGTGTCCTCCACTTTTGGAGTGGCCATAATGCAATGCCGTTCCATAAATGGGATTGTGCCACACAGCCCAGGAACAAAGAGGCTTGCTCAGCTTCCCTAATGCAAGCTTCAAAGAGTTCTGCAGCAATCTGCAGTGATCCACAGGCTCCAGATCACATTAGGGAAACAGAGCAACCAACTCTGTCCTTACTGCTGGAAGAGAACACCATTTTAGAGTGGCTACAATTATTTACAGCCCATCCAAAAATGGTGCTTGCTTCTAGAAGCAAATCATATGGCCTAAGGATGGAGTAGCATGCTCTTCACCACTGGATCTCTGAAGTTCTGCAGATAGTAGTAGAGATCTCCTGAATCTAATCTCCAGAGCTTTTAGAAGAAGAGCTACAAAGATAAGTGAGTATCAGTGATGATGGGATGAGGAGGAACATGCAGGACTTGGTGAATGGGAAGCAGGCCGAAGCCTAGGAGGTCTCAAGGGATGAGAATGGGATACTCTGCTTAATGACCCCTTTAATCTTTAATATTCTGCTTAATGGCTGCATTAATGCTCATTTACTTGTTGGCCTGGCTTGAGAGGTGACAGTGTGATTCCTTGTGTGTTGATTACTGGCAATATCTGGTTTCCAATGACTGTTGCAATGATTTGACCTTGGGCATTGGTCAATAACTGTGGTGTAATTGGCTGTACTTGAAGGCCCTGAGCTCCTCCTGCTGCTTGATTGGATGAGACTGGATTAGGCATTAGTGGAATTGTTCCAATAATCTGAAAGAAATAGAAAGCAGAAATTCTGTATATCATAAATATTTTATTGTGAAAGTAATACATCTAGAAACACAAGGTATTTTAACTGCCTTGAAACTCAGATTTTGTCCAAGTAATTTATTAGTTATGACCATATATGGTAACTGATATATTGTAAATTAGCAGTATTTATCAAACTGTCTTCTTACATTCTAGTATATTTTGCTTGCCTTCTGCTATTCTTCCCTTGAAGTCTTATATTCCAAAACAGCAAGGGACATGTTTTAAAACTAACAATTAGAGGAGATCAACTGATCAATTGGAGATGCCTAAGATTCTCTCAACAAAGAAATGGATAATTTTTTGGTGTCCCATAGCAATAGCTTTGGGGAGACAAAGGCCACCATGGGAGGAACAATGATGCAAGTAGATAGACTGATACCACAGAATAAACAATTTTTTTCATATTAAAACCAATTTTAAAAATGTTTTTTTCCACATTAACCTCATTTTTGAGATGATTGATTCCTTGATAACCTATGCTATGCCTGTTTTAGGTGCTATGCCCCTACACTGTAGTATGTGCAAATTTTTCATCTGAAATAGCAATCGCAATAGGACTTACGTATATACTGCTTCATAGTGCTTTACAGCGTTATCAAAGTGGTTTACAAAATTAGCATATTGCCTCCAACAATCTGGGTCCTCATTTTATTAACCTCAAAAAGATGGAAGGCTGAGATTCAACTGGAAGCATCGTGGCAAGATGGACGGGGAAAAGCGAGCTCCGCTGTTTGAGGGGTCTTCAGACCAGAACTGTCCTGTAGGGATGGTGAAGAAGAAGAGGCACCTTGGATGACCAAGAGGAACCGGCAAGTTCCTTGGAGGTCAGAGGAAAGCTCTTCAACTCAGCAGTGGTGGCTACAGCAGCCATCATTAACCTGGGGCAACCGGATCAAGATTTTGAGCAGGAATGGTGATTTGGACGGAATGTTGAAGCTGGGTGACTGAACAGCAATTCACAAGAAAATATCTTAATTTGACATTTGCAAAAAAAAATCTTTGGCAGTGGAATAGCAGCTAAACTAAGAAGGAATGAAAACACAGCAAAATAAGAGAAACGGAAGCATTTACCCAAAGACCCGGAAGAATTTTGGCTTTTTAAATTGAAGTGGGGACCCCTCAAAAAGAAAGGAAAAATAAGGAAACCCTTAAATAAAGTTGGAAAGTTTGGAGACTTTTAAAATCTGTTGCTAGACTATAAAAAGAAAAAAAGCTGGGAGATTTAGAATTACAACGTGGTGAAATCTCTCTGATTTTCTTCTTCCCCTGTGAGCCTGACTTAATTAAATTGGGACATAGACTTTAAATTAATTGGAACAGTTAATTAATTAATCGAACGAATTAATTGAACTAATTGGAACAGTTAAAAAGATAAAGCAAAACAAAGTGTGGCTCTAAGCAAAAGAAACAAAATGGATATCTTCATTAATTGTTGATTAGAACTGTGGATTGGAAAGAGACACCCTCAGGCGGAAGGGAAAACTACATTGACTAACATTAGTTGTGGAAAATTCCTCTACTGGAGTAATAAGGCTGGTGAGAACTAAAAGGGAGGATTTTGCTTGCAAGCTCTTTGACTTTGATAATGAAACAAGAAATACAACCCAAAAATACAGAATGGCACAGGGAATAATCGAAATGATGAAAAAGATGTATATGACTTTGAAGCGAGAAATTAAAGAAATAATCACAAGACCTTATGGAAAACAGGAACCAGAAGAATTAAAAGCTGCCCCAGAACTTATAGCAAACAAAGAAACCATGAAGCAAGAGAGGGCATTGGAAGACAAAAGAAAAAAATATTGATGATAAATTATTAAATTATTGAGAAATTTTAAATGAGTCTAAGGGGAGAGATGAAGGGATTTATAAAGAAGGAGAAAATAAAAAGGGAAATAGCACAAAGAAGTTAGAAGATTATAATGGGAGTGACAGTAATAAAAAAGAAATTTTTAAAAGGGCAATGAAGAGAGTAAATGGAAAAATATTGCAAACAAGAAGGATAAAAAATAAGGAGGGGAGGAAGAGACAAGGAGAGAAAGAAGGGAAGAAAAAAAAACAAAGTCAAAGGATCATCTAGGGATCAATAGAGAAAAGATAAACATGGGGGAAGGCAAGAAGAGGAGAGTGGATGGAAATATAGGACAAGCAAAGAGAGTAAAGAATTTTAAGAGGAAAAAAGAAAAAAAGAGGAGAAAGAAAAAAAAGAGGAAAATAAAAAAGAACTGAAATAAATTACTGGTTGAAATATTAATGAGATTTGAAGTATATAAATATCGATATTGGACTTTAAAATGAGAAAAAATGTTTGAAGGTTATTATGGATGTATTAATGATATTGTAGAAGTTATAAAGAAAAATTGAAGTTTTTCTTGGGATTTTTTTTGGATTATGGTTAACAATTTATAAATTGTCATTGAAATGTAAAGATATGATTGATGTTGATGTTAAATAGAAGATATAAAAGAATATAATTATTAAATGGGAATATAAGGATTTAATATAAATGGGAGTAGAAAATGGGGGAAAAAGAGGGATAATTTGATAAAAGATTAAAATTGGGGGTGAAGGGTAAGACTAGATTTTTAAGAGAAATATAAATAGGGAAATAAAAAAAAATATTGATAAAGGTATGTAAGAAGTGTTGGAAAAGACCTAAATTTGATGTGAACATGTACCTGGCCAATATTTTGTTTAAAAAGATGTATTGTATGTTGTTGTTTGTGTGTAAAAAATAAAAAAACTTTACCAAAAAAAAAAAAAGGAAAGATGGAAGGCTGAGTCAGCCTTGAGATGGAGAGAATCAAACTCCTGGCAGTGAGCAGTGAGTTAGCCTGCAGTACTGCATTCGAACGACTGCACCACCATGGCAACGATGGGAAATTCTATCATCAGCTTTCAGCAACCACTTAAAGAAATTTATGTGGGTCACATAAAAAGGTTCCAGAAGCTATCTGTAATCCTGAGTATACAGAGGATATAGTTCCAATCCCTCTTTTATATATATAAAAAACTTTCATTCATTCTGAAGTTATTGTAGAGAGGAAAGCATTTCTTGAAAGTAGAGTTCTGAATAACTGCTGATCCAACTAATCATTTGGCCATTAAAAGCTTATTCCCTCCAAGCTACATTGCCTGAATGAAAATCACAATTCTAATATCTTATACTCCTGTGTCTATATCAAACTATATCAATCTGTATGTAGCATTTTAATTACAGATAATCCTAAAACCAATTTAGTATATTAAGGATATTTAATTCTCTTAAGTGAATAATAATGTTTCCAAACGTATTTTTAATATTATTCATTAGTAGAGAATCCAGTATCACTGGATATCGGCAAGAGCATATTTCAGCTTGCATTTTAAGATGTACGATACAAGATACATGTTCAACTTCATAGTAAATGGGTAAAATATTTTAAGTTTTTAAAAAAATTATTTTATTTTGCTCTACTGATATAGATAATTTCAGCATTAAGGGTGTTGCTGACACTCTTAATAATATTATTACTATTTAATAATATTTAATAGTATTAACAATATCATTTTAATATTTTAATATTAATATATTAATATTTTCATATTAATATTATTATTAATAATATTAATAATTACTCTTACTATTTTTAACGTTGTTTAAAAATAGGAGATATTTATATATGTTGTGTGTTTGTCAGATTGTGTATCACAATAAAACAATAAAAAAGTTTTTAAAAAGAGTGTTGATGAAACTTAAACATTTATTTTTCTGTTTCCTTAATTTTCAATGTCAAATTTGCCTTGACACTATATAGGTAATTAATTTTACAATGACTAGTTGGACTGTTACAGAAATATTTTAATGTACATTCAGATTATGAGTTCCTACATTATGATTTTGATTTTGATTTATGATTTTGTAATAATGCCAAACTAAGCTATTGATTTCTATAATGGGTTGCAAAAAATGTTTCAAGGTTAAGGTAGCAGTGTACTGAGCTCAAAACAAAACTCATGTGTTATGTAAGTTTGGTTCAAAACTTTCAGAGAGGAAGAAGGTTTTTATACATATATACAGATATAAGACATAAGAGACAGACATATATACACAGATATAAGGGATGTGGTGGCTCAGTGGCTAAGACGCTGACCTTTCAATCAGAAGGTTGGCAATTCAGAGGTTTAAATCCCTAGTGCTGTGTAACAGGGTAAGCTCCTGTTACTTGTCCCAGCTTCTGCCAACCTAGCGGTTTGAAAGCAAAATGCAAGCAGAAGAATAGAGACCACTTTGGTGGGAATGTAACAGCACTCCATGTGCTTATGGCGTTTATACATAACCATGGAGACGTCTTTGGAGAGCACTGGCTCTTCGGCTTAGAAATGGAAATGACTACCCCCCCCAGAGCCAGAAATGACTAGCATGCATGTGCAGGGGAACCTTTACCTTTACACAGATATTTGCAGTGTTTTAAAATATAAATAAAATCATGAAAACAGTTAAGTGATATCCTGCATGTCAATATATTCTCGACCACATCTTCCAAATTGAATCCTTGTTGGGGGATTTACAATAGGAATAAATGAACAAGACTTCAATTTTTAGAATTATTTTGGGTGGTTCAGGTCTGCAATCCTGTAAAACATGGAATGAATATAGCCAGATGCATTCTATCTTTAAATGCTAAAAAAGGAAAAGAATTATCATTCTTTTAATGGTATCAGCAGAAATCTTATCTCACAAAAGGGGTGTGTGTGTCATATATGACAAAGGACATAGCTTTGAACTGTCATTTTTGGGCCTGTAACTCAGAGAGCCTCCATTGCCCACAAGGCAAAATTTGCTGGAATAGTTTTATTGTGTAATAGAAATGTTTATTTGGATTGAAAATACATTTCTTGGAGAGCTCTTGGAGAATGACGCTGCTGAACTGAACAGTTTGCAAGGTCGGAAAAAGCAGAATGGCTTCTTCTTTCCAAGTGTGTTGCATTTTTCTGTGAATGAATTATTCTGTACATAATATACATGTTCAACAAAGCAATTCAGAGGGACCATAAAATTACAGCTTAAAAGTACCATGTTGTATTTTTAACCAAATACCACTTCTCTCTCCTTCCTGTTTGATTGAAAGCAGTGACCAGTCTATCCCAACTTGGATTGAAAGCAGTGAACAATCTATCCCAACTTGGTTCCCATTAGATGCTTTGGATGTCAGTTCCCATAATAGAAGAGGAGATCAGTTTAGGAAGACTGGCATAAATATTAATCCATCTTTTTGTCTATATGAAAATCCAATAGTAATAATACAGTTACAATCCTAAAATATACATTTGATACATTTGTATCACACTCTACAAAACATTCAAATCTCAGCACTGAATCGTAATATTGGTACAATTATAAATTTCTAATTGACAATGCAGGCGTAAAACTATCACCATGTGTTTTTCAACAGTGGAAGTATTTGTAATGCACACTTATTTCTTTGTTTGTATGGAAGCAACATGAAAAATAAGCATTTTCATAGCTAGAAGACTGTCTTCTTAATTTAATTCAGTGTTTATTTAAAGCACAATACTTGAAATTTCTGAATGCACAAAGGAAGGATATATTTTATTATCAGTAAAGTTGCTTTTGGGCTCTTATTTGTTATTTCAATTATTTAAACATATCTCAAAGGAAATACTGTTTGTACCTTGTTATTCCCTAAACTGATTTCACAATGAAACTTTGAGTCTAGATTCTTATCTTTATATTTATCTCCTAAAAAATTCCCTTGACAATCATAGTGTGTGAAAAGTAAGGATAACATGGAAATGGGAACAGATCTGAGTAGAATATTGTTACACACTTAACACTACATATAGATTATAAAGCTAAATTATATTATAAAGCAAAATAATTAATAGTTTACACTAAGAGGTATTAACAACTACATTTAAAAATATTTTTCAACTGAGGTTCTTATATTTATAATAGAATAGAATGGAATAGAATAGAATTTTATTGGCCAAGTGTGATTGGACACACAAGGAATTTGCCTTGGTGCATATGCTATCAGTGTACATAAAAGAAAAGATACCTTCATCATAACATTTGAATATAACTTGAATGATTCTGTCCCATGGCCTATGAAATGACTATTTGCATTCTAGACTTTCATAAATCCAAACTGTTATATTTATAACAATAAATCATTCTTTTAATACAATGCAAAGCATATTTTTGTCAACACATTTCATCTAGCCAATTACAAGTATGGTATCACTGATGATTGACTTTTTTTCCTTCAATTCATAGTTGCAGGAATTGAGAAATTTAAAAAAGGACTTCGTAGGAATGAGATATAAGCTGTCTTGATTCACATATGATGGTTCCAAAATGGTTTGGGGAAAGACCATACCATGTATTTGACAATGTAAAACAAACAAAAACACACACACACTGATAGTTGGCTAAAAAAGTATTACCTAATATAATTTTTACTTTGACCCTTGGTACCCTCGGTAGATGGGAGGACAAGGTCAGTATATTGGACAAGATGACTATGTTTCTCTTGATTCTGACAGAAGTCTTTATTTTTTATTTTATTTATTTATTTTTCGTATTTATATACCGCTCTATCTCCCTAGGGATTCAGAAGGTGGGCAGTCTTGGCAACAGTGTAAGGACCAGCTTCTTTCCTTCTCTTCCAAGAAAGTACAAACTCTTGAGAACTTTGTATGTCAAAAGGAATCTTTTATTGAAAGGGATGAAAGCAAGTAAAAAACTCAAATCAGGCTCTGAGATCCCTCAGGGTATGCAGTTCAGGGTAAAGGAAATTAGGAACCCCTGCCCACCTTCTGATGTGGATTCCAGCCAATCCGCAGGTATGAATACTAATTGTATCAGCCTCTCTGAGAAATAGATACAAAGAGTTTCTCAGGGTTCTTTTTACAATCCACTCATTCCCCCTTTTTCCTGAGGTGTGAGATTTCTTCAGGGATTCCTGGTGCCAGGCAATGATTATAAATCAGGGTAAAGTTTAGACAAAGAGAATCAGGCAAGAAATTGAATACTCAGGAAACAACCTAAATGTGACACTCCAAATCCCCCCCCCTTTCTTCCATGAAGAATGGCAGATACATGGATTTGACAACCAGTTAGTATCTTTAGTTATGGAATTTTCCTAGTTAATTTGGATTTGGACTGATCCTCTTTGACTGACATTATTATGATGATTGGTTGCACTGTCATCCAAGTGTTTAGACTGGATTTGGCATTTCTGTCCATCTATAGAATCTTTTCCGAGATCAGACTGATGCTGTTTAACAATATTAACAATATAAAAACTGAAGGTGATATTGTAAAGGTTGATAGTATTAAAGTGGTGCTCCAATTGCATTGGGATTGTATCAAAAATACCTATTACTATTGATACTGTCTTTGCTTTGGTTTTATTATTTCTATGTACTACCATTTGTTGGTTAAATATATTAATAGATGGAAATAAAAAATATAGACATTTACGCATCAATATTTGCTAAAAAGTTTTAAAGACCTTATCAAGGGACTACCAAGATAAGAGACCAAAATTGGTGTTTGCATTCTAGACTTTCATAAATCCAAACTGTTATATTTATAATAGAATAGAATGGAATAGAATAGAATAGAATGGAATAGAATAGAATAGAATAGAATAGAATTTTATTGGCCAAGTGTGATTGGACACACAAGGAATTTGCCTTGGTGCATATGCTATCAGTGTACATAAAAGAAAAGATACCTTCATCATAACATTTGAATATAACTTGAATGATTCTGTCCCATGGCCTATGAAATGACTATTTGCATTCTAGACTTTCATAAATCCAAACTGTTATATTTATAATAGAATAGAATAGAATTTTATTGGCCAAGTGTGATTGGACACACAAGGAATTTGCCTTGGTGCATATGCTATCAGTGTACATAAAAGAAAAGATACCTTCATCATAACATTTGAATATAACTTGAATGATTCTGTCCCATGGCCTATGAAATGACTATTTGCATTCTAGACTTTCATAAATCCAAACTGTTATATTTATAATAGAATAGAATAGAATGGAATAGAATAGAATGGAATAGAATAGAATAGAATAGAATTTTATTGGCCAAGTGTGATTGGACACACAAGGAATTTGCCTTGGTGCATATGCTATCAGTGTACATAAAAGAAAAGATACCTTCATCATAACATTTGAATATAACTTGAATGATTCTGTCCCATGGCCTATGAAATGACTATTTGCATTCTAGACTTTCATAAATCCAAACTGTTATATTTATAATAGAATAGAATTTTATTGGCCAAGTGTGATTGGACACACAAGGAATTTGCCTTGGTGCATATGCTATCAGTGTACATAAAAGAAAAGATACCTTCATCATAACATTTGAATATAACTTGAATGATTCTGTCCCATGGCCTATGAAATGACTATTTGCATTCTAGACTTTCATAAATCCAAACTGTTATATTTATAATAGAATAGAATAGAATAGAATAGAATAGAATAGAACAGAATAGAATTTTTTATTGGCCAAGTGTGATTGGACACACAAGGAATTTGTCTTGGTGCATATGCTCTCAGTGTACATAAAAGAAAAGATACCTTCATCAAGATACAACATTTACAACACAATTGATGGTCAGTATATCAATATAAATCATAAGGATTGCCAGCAACAAATTTACAGTCAAACAGTCATAAATGGAAAGAGATTGGTGATGGGAGCTATGAGAAGATTAATAGTAGTGCAGATTTAGTAATAGTTTGACAGTGTTGAGGGAATTATTTGTTTAGCAGAGTGATGGCCTTCGGGAAAAAACTGTTCTTGTGTCTAGTTGTTCCGGTGTGCAGTGCTCTATAGCATCGTTTTGAGGGTAGGAGTTGAAACAGTTTATGTCCAGGGTGTGAGGGATCTGTAAATATTTTCACAGCCCTCTTCTTGATTCGTGCAGTATACAGACATGAGATGATCAAAATAGTGAATAGATATCCCTTTGAGATACAATTTGGGTACAATTGGTGTGCAAAACAGATCTGTGCTATAGCTTGTTATTTGCACCTGCATCCAGGGAATCATAAAATTTACAGTCCCTCATCCCCACTAGTGTTGAGCCAAGAAGGGATCTTAGAGGTCTTCTAGTCCAGGGGTGTCAAACTCAATTTCACTGAGGGCCGCATCAGGGTTGGAGAGCTGGGGTGGGCTGGGGTGTGGACAGGGGTGGGTGTGGCCATAGTGGACATTTGACACAAAATGACTCAAGGTGCATTTTTCCCCTTTACATTCAAAACAGCTATTCCAGATAAAAGGAGATTTACTTTCTAGCACAAATAGTCTCAATTCCATAATGTAGAGATTAAAGACATGTAGAGTCTCCAATTGCATTGGGATTGTATCAAAAATACCTATTACTATTGATACTGTCTTTGCTTTGGTTTTATTATTTCTATGTACTACCATTTGTTGGTTAAATATATTAATAGATGGAAATAAAAAATATAGACATTTACGCATCAATATTTGCTAAAAAGTTTTAAAGACCTTATCAAGGGACTACCAAGATAAGAGACCAAAATTGGTGTTTGCATTCTAATTAAAACACTGGAGTTTGATGGTACTTAAAACAAGACTGTTTTCAAATCACCAATCAAAATTTAAAGAACTGAAAGTATTAAACAGCTTGGATGGTTGAGATGGATAATTTAAAAAGGAGATGTAATACACATTTGTTTATTGCATTCAACTCTTATGATTCAAAGCTAATTCATTTGTATTTTATCAAGAGATTATCCATTGTAGTAATAAAATTAAATGTATTTTGAGTCTTGTAGGTGATATCTATCTGCCTGCTCTATTAGAAAAACCATGTCATATTCCATCTAACATATATTACTTTTTCAATTTCCTGTCTACAATACTTTTAAAATATTTTTAGGATGAGAGTGCAGTAAATCTCCTTGCTCACAATAAAGCTCTTAACTCATTATAATGATGCTAATGACCTTAACCCATAAAAATTATCACCTTTTCACAGGTGAACAATTATTTATCAGTGGCCATCATTCCCCCCCCCCCCAGTGTGTGTGTGTGTGTTATAAAAAATGATGGGAGAAAACTGAAATTTAACACATCCTTTTCAATCACTCATATTCTTCTGTTATTTTTCTGCTAGTTCTTCAGTGGATAATGAAACAAAAAAAAAGCAGTTGCAAAGTAATAGCAATAGCAAAATCATTTATGTTTTGATTGTTACTTTTTGCAGCTGCAAAGATAAGAAAACAGCAGATCTATTGAAATTGGTAATCTCCTGCTTGCTTTTGATGTTGGTTTCTTTTTCTAATCTATCAAATTAAAAACTGAAAACAATTAGTTTTTGCATGCATATACAAAATCTTGCTCCACCTAATCATGGTGTTTATTAATTTAAGTGAGAATGTCATGGAGCCAACTTGAACAAAATAGATTTAAACATGACCAAGATGAAAGAGATTTTTTTTTAAATTTAAGATATTGTCCTCCTTAAAAGAATAAAAAAGAGAGATGAAGAAATATTTTTTTGCTGAGTATGAAAAACTAAGAATTTATATAAAAAATAATTAGGGCTTCCTGATAATCTATATAAGCCTCTTAACTTGAGTACAATTTCACTGAAAGGGCATCTATTTTTCCGGACTTCTAACATTGTAATGTATGAAACTGACACTTATCATAAAATAAAGATGAAATAGGGATAATCTTTTGTTTAGGTGTTTAATGAGACCCACTTTATTAATTTAAGTGAGAATGTCATGGAGCCAACTTGAACAAAATAGATTTAAACATGACCAAGATGAAAGAGATTTTTTTTTAAATTTAAGAGATTGTCCTCCTTAAAAGAATAAAAAAGAGAGATGAAGAAATATTTTTTTGCTGAGTATGAAAAACTAAGAATTTATATAAAAAATAATTAGGGCTTCCTGATAATCTATATAAGCCTCTTAACTTGAGTACAATTTCACTGAAAGGGCATCTATTTTTCCGGACTTCTAACATTGTAATGTATGAAACTGACACTTATCATAAAATAAAGATGAAATAGGGATAATCTTTTGTTTAGGTGTTTAATGAGACCCACTTTATTAATTTAAGTGAGAATGTCATGGAGCCAACTTGAACAAAATAGATTTAAACATGACCAAGATGAAAGAGATTTTTTAAATTTAAGATATTGTCCTCCTTAAAAGAATAAATGAAAAAATATAAAATATAGACATTTACGCATCAATATTTTTTGCTGAGTATGAAAACTAAGAATTTATATAAAAATAAAAAATTACAATTAAATCAATCACAGGTAAAAGATTAAGATAAAAGATGACAAACTCAGTGATAGGAGGTGACTCACTCTCTCTCATCAAGACCTGGGTGAAGAGCCAGATGTTTTTGGCTCTTCTGAACAACAGCCATCCAGATGTTGGAGGGCATCTAGTTCTAGTTGGCAGATGCTGCTAAAGAGAAGGTGAAAAGGTGCTGCCTCCTGCAGCGCTGTCCCAGCAAAAATGGGCCATTGGGGGCAGGGGGGCTCAAGCAGGCCCCCACCCCATTTTTGGCCTGGACAGCCTCCTGCAGCACTCTGCTGACCAAAATAGGTGATTCATCCAGCATCGGTGTTTTCCAAAATATCTTTGCAACGTATTATTGACTACTGATGGACATGGAGTATCAGCTTGGGAAAAGTAAGCCTAATGCTTTGTGCCTAAATTTCAGACTCCTCCTGACTTCTCTGCAATCACTATCTCTCAGTAAAAGTTTTGAAATGTAAACTGTTTCAAGAGTTTTACTTTCTTTGGAAGGTAGTTGAGGCAGACACCTGCCCTATTATGGGGACCGTGCAAACAATGTCATCTCAAGGCAGCAATCAAGAAGAAACCAAATGCTGGGTGAGGCTTCGGCCAAACCTCAGCCGGCCATAAGCTTTGATGGATGGATGGATGTAGGAAGCTTTCAGCCTGGGAGACTCAGCCTAGATGGTTCATAGGCATTGGAAGAAGGACAACTGGGAAGGGAATACAATCACTCTCACCAGAGGCAGTCATTGGGAAGGATGGAGAGAGGAGATGGCAATGCTGGGGGACAAGGAGGATGAAGATGATGAACCCAACTGTGCCGATCTCTTCATGAGGCAAGCCATGCAATTCATGATGGATGCTTTTCAAAATCTGAAAGCAAGAGAGGCCCGGGCTCGCATGTGAGAGAGCTTTGGACGTTGGAACCAGCTGGAGGAGCGGGATGGGGAGCCCTCATCCCTGGAAATCCTGGCGGCAATGAAAGCTACCCTGGCTGTGGGGCTAGCAACAATAGAAGGGATCCCACAGAAAGACACCGCTAGGGCAGAAAATGCCTCAAGGCTGGGAGATGCCACAGCTTTCCCCTCCCCTTGGCATGAAATTCAACCGAGATCCCCAGCAGCTGGGATTTTTTCTAGCCCAAGTTCTAACCTACATGCAGGAATAAGGAAATAAAATCCCTACTGAGTGGGCTAAGGTCTGAGGACCTGGAGGGGGATGCAGCCAGATGGATGGTAACCCTCCACAACAACAATGCCCCTGAGCTGAAGAATTTTAACTGGTTCATGACTGCCCTGAGACAGCAATTTGAGGACCCGTTAACTGACTGGAAAGTCAGAGAATGCATTGGACTGTGAGACCGGGGTGCAGACCAGCAGCTGAGTACACTGAAGAATTTTGAGACCTGGCCTGCTGCCATAGCTGGCAAGAGGAAATCCCCATGAGTTATTTCAAGGATAGCCTGAATGATGACTTGTACAATGCATGCATTGCCAGCCCCCCCTCCCTGTTTGTCTCTATCAAAACCGAAACAAGTATCAAAGTGGCAAGGCGTGGAAGACACACACACACACACACACACACACACACACCGAGAAAAAGAAAGAGATCGCTAGGAACCAAGCCTAGGCACAACATTCTTCAGTTTGCTTCAAGTGTGGGAAAAGAAGGCCATCAGGCAGCAGAGTGCCAAGCAAACTGCTCCATCAAGAAAGGGAAAGCAATTCTGAGAGGAAAAGCAGCAAGGATATAAAGGAGCAAAGTGACTCAGAAGATGACTCCTTGGTAAGTGGCCACATTGACCTTGTAACCATGCCCACAGAATTAAAACTCTCTGGAACTGGACAGAAAGCATCTTTAAAAGGCTTTCTGGAACTGGACAGAAAGCCTCCCTTCTAGGCTCTGGGTTCACTAGATGACTTGTAAGTCTGGCTCTGGTGGAGATTCGCCTGAGGATGCTTAAAACTCCAATTGCATTTTGCCAGCTGGATGGCTCAGTTGTGTGAAGAATTTCTGCCACATTTGGAGATGCAGATGGGGCCCACTCAAAGATTCTAAGCTTTATAGTCACCCCAGAGATGGAAAGACCCCTGGTCATAGGATTGGCCTAGTTGAAATGATGGAACCCCCCAAGTGGATTGGAGAAAGGACTATTAAAATTTCCACCAGGTGGAAAATCCCAATGTAGCAGAGAACACTAATTAAGGGACTTTTGCATCAAGAGATGGGAGCCGCAATGCAAAGGAAACCCCTACTGGCCATTTCAAAGGAACCTGAGGGAAGTTTTCAGTGAAAAGAAGCTGGATGAACTTTCTTCCTGCCGAACCACAAATTTGCCACTGAAATTATCTCAAGGACTAAGCTACCGAAACCAAAACTCTACTCAATGACTCCTAGAGAGCTAGATGAACGCTGCATGTCCATCAACAAGAACCTGGCTCAGAGTTTTATCCAACCAGCTAAACCTTGAGTGGCTGCCCCAGTTCTATTTAGATAAAAGAAAGATGAGTCTTTACATCTCTGCATAGATTACAGGTCTCTTAATGCTATTTGCATGAAAAACATGTATTCCCTTCCTCTCATGAAAGATATGCTAGCCTATTTGGCAAGGGGGAGGATTTTCACTAAGTTGGACTTTGGAGTCTTACTACCATGTTAGGATCCGAAAAGGAGATGAGTGGAAGATTACTTTCAACTGCCCCCTCAGCTGTTTTCAGTTTAGGGTGCTCCCATTTGGCCTGCAAGGGGTGTCCACAATATTCATGCAACTGATCAATGAGGTCTTACATGAGGACCTATACAAAGGTGTTCTGGTGACATTTTAATCTACTCAGAAATGAAAACTGAACATTTAAAACTAGTTAGAGCAGTCCTACACAAGCTCTGTGAAGCTAAACTGACTAAATGTAAATGTCATCAGGACAAAATTGACTTTTTGGGCTACCAAAGCTCCCATGAGGGGATTGAAATGGATCTAGAGAAAGTGCGAGCTGTGTTAGAGTGGGCACAGCAGTTGCAGAAAGCAACTGCAGAACTTCCTAGGGTTTGCTAATTTTTATACACAAAAAATTCTTCTTCTGGTAGATCACGCAGCCCCAAACCAACAGTGGTCAAGGGGAGACACATTGCATGGTAAATAAAATCCTAGATTCCAAATTGCACAGGGGCCGGTTGCAGTATCTAGTGCAATGGAAGGGGTACCCATTCTTCAAAGCTACTAGAATCAAAAGCTGAGATGTGAAGGCAGATAGTTGGTCAAACAGTTTCATGACGAATATCCCCAGAAACCTAAGGGGCCCCCAGAGGGAGGAAGTGGAGATTAGACAGCCTTAAGTAACCTCTTGCATTTTCTTTTCTTTGCAGGAAGCCTTTTTCAATTAAGGAGGGTCGCCTGTCAACCTTGAAGCTGACCTGACCGAGGCCATTCTGGAGCTTGGAGCTTGGAGATAGGGAGGAGAAATAGAAATAGTTGGTGGTTGTAACCAAAACAAAATACTTTCTCCTGAGAACCAAGGACATTACCACAGGTAGTTGGAGAGAAGAAAAGTGAAGTTACCAGGCAACCTGACAACACTTTGCTTGGACCATGTGACTGATTGTTTGGGGAAGGGAGAAAACTTTTATTTTTAATTAGGTGAAAACTGTGGAAACATTCAGAGTCAGTTTTCACCAGCCTGTGCCAATATAATATATCCAAATAAAACTATTCTTTGAAGAATCTACTTGCCTCAAAGTTGTTTGCTATGGGTGCATTACTTGGAACCTTGACCTAATGCATCTTTCAGCACTTTCAGTACCAACCTATGAATGGAAATTGAAGCTCATACATTTGAAGAGTACTAGGACTACCTTAGAATTTATTTTTCAACCAGTATACTTTTGATCAATTGATATTTTAAAACCCCAAAGTCTGCAACTTACCCACAGGAAATATAATCCTATCATTGTTCACACCTGCTGGAATACCACAAAGTGATGGTAGCCATGGTGAAAGCATGAAGTGAAATAAAGGGCTGAACACAGAGAGCCTAAGGCAGTAGGATGAAGTGGGACTAGGTTGCCTCAAAGGCTTCTCTGTGAGGCAATTTAGCCTCAGGTAAATATACTGACTGTAAGATTCCCTGAAGGGCACAAGAACCTGGATATATTTAAACTCCTCAGAATTATGTAGCACATTTTTCATAGTCATAATATGTGATCTGGAAGATAGTAGAAAATAAAGTAGGTTTAGGAAAATAAAGTAGGAAAATAAAGCACTGATGCTGCTGCCTAGTTTGGGTAATGAAACTCTGCAAGAAAACAACCAAGAGCACCAAGATCACCTCAATAAAGTAGGTTTTTCCTAGTTACACAACAAAAAGTATGTTATAGTTTCAAAATTCACTACATTTGTGCTTTTGTTCATTCCTATAGT
This sequence comes from Ahaetulla prasina, assembly GCF_028640845.1. NCBI lineage: Eukaryota > Metazoa > Chordata > Lepidosauria > Squamata > Colubridae > Ahaetulla > Ahaetulla prasina. The sequence goes on from NC_080542.1 coordinate 69,377,982, forward strand.
GAGTGAAAAAACCACATAATAAATATGCCAGTTAGAAAGCACTACAAAAATACAAATAAATGCAATCTATTAATCTGTCAGTGACTTTGGGTTGGGTGCTGTAACTATATTGATGCCAAAAATAATATTTGTGTAATGATGTCATTTTGTACATGTGGTAAGTTGCCTGATAAAAATTTTAGGTATTAGCATTACATAATTATGATGTAAGTTTCCCTCTTTTTTTCCACCTCATGGTTGCCTGTGGCCAATAGTGCATTGACTTGCAAGGTTGTCTCTAAATTAAAGAACCTAAATTCATAGACATCATGAGCATGCCTAAGGTAAAATTTGCTTATGGTGCAAAATACGTCACAATGGCTGGGTACTGTGTCCTTACCATTATTTTATTATTATTATTATTATTATTATTTATTGAATTTTTTTTTTTTATTCAAAAAGTTTTACAAAATTTTTCCCCTTTGCACCTCCTCCTCCACCACCTCCAGTCTTTTGCCAAACCTTGAAAAGCCATTAAGATATCTTCTTCCTGATAATACACTGTCAAGCCAACTGGAACCTCCCATCTAAATTGAATCTGGTATTTCTTAAGTTCTTGTGTAAAAATGTAAAGTCTTTCTATCCCTTAACATCTTGGGAGGATCTCTTTCAAAACCTTCAACTCCTGTTCCCTATTTTCAAGTTTTTCTGAAAAGCAACTTGCAAAATTTGATTCCTCACTGTTCTTTTCAAAAAATAAACCACAATGTCTCTAGGAAGTTTCTTTTGCCTAGCAATCCAAGAATTAACTCTATAAATTTTGTCAATTTGATAAGCAACCTCTTGTGGATCAAGTTCAATAAATTCAGCCAGAGCTTCTGATAAAATTTTCTTGTTGCTGGTTGGGTGCATATATACCAAGCAAGAGAGTCCTTTTGTTTCTATTGTAAGTTCAATAGCAATATATCTTCCATAAATATCTGCCTCTATTAACTTGGCTGGTATATCTTTTCTCAAATAAACCACAATGTCTCTAGGAAGTTTCTTTTGCCTAGCAATCCAAGAATTAACTCTATAAATTTTGTCAATTTGATAAGCAACCTCTTGTGGATCAAGTTCAATAAATTCAGCCAGAGCTTCTGATAAAATTTTTTTTAAATCTTCCCCTTTGTCTTCATTCAAACCTCTAATTCTCAGAGCTCCTTCCATCATTCTATACTGCATCACCACCACTTGATCTTCATTTTTATCCAATTTGATTTGCATTCCCCCCATTCTATTTTCTATTTGTTGATTTGACTGAACAATTTCTTGCACCTCCTCCTCCACCACCTCCAGTCTTTTTGCCAAACCTTGAAAAGCCATTAAGATATCTTCTTCCTGATAATACACTGTCAAGCCAACTGGAACCTCCCATCTAAATTGAATCTGGTATTTCTTAAGTTCTTGTGTAAAAAATGTAAAGTCTTTCTATCCCTTAACATCTTGGGAGGATCTCTTTCAAAACCTTCAACTCCTGTTCCCTATTTTCAAGTTTTTCTGAAAAGCAACTTGCAAAATTTGATTCCTCACTGTTCTTTTCAAAAATAAACCACAATGTCTCTAGGAAGTTTCTTTTGCCTAGCAATCCAAGAATTAACTCTATAAATTTTGTCAATTTGATAAGCAACCTCTTGTGGATCAAGTTCAATAAATTCAGCCAGAGCTTCTGATAAAATTTTCTTGTTGCTGGTTGGGTGCATATATACCAAGCAAGAGAGTCCTTTTGTTTCTATTGTAAGTTCAATAGCAATATATCTTCCATAAATATCTGCCTCTATTAACTTGGCTGGTATATCTTTTCTCAAATAAACCACAATGTCTCTAGGAAGTTTCTTTTGCCTAGCAATCCAAGAATTAACTCTATAAATTTTGTCAATTTGATAAGCAACCTCTTGTGGATCAAGTTCAATAAATTCAGCCAGAGCTTCTGATAAAATTTTAGGTATTAGCATTACATAATTATGATGTAAGTTTCCCTCTTTTCCATATTGCAATTCCATCCAAACAGGACTATGATCAGACAAACATCTTGGAAATATCTTAGTTTTCTTCACCCTAAAAAGCAAATCATTAGAAATTAAAATAAAATCAATACGTGAGAAGGATTGATGCCTATCAGAGAAAAAGTATAGTCTCTTTCCTCCAAATTCCGCAGTCTCCATACATCTCTTAACTCAAAATCTTCTATCATATCAAAAAAGGATTTAGGCAGCTTTGCATGTGCTGGTATCTTCTTGGAAGAAGTTCTCTTGTCCTTTCGTGTATCTATTACTCCATTCCAATCTCCCAATATAATACACGATTTATAATCCCATAGGATCAACTTATCATATAACATTCTATAAATTTTTTAAATCTTCCCCTTTGTCTTCATTCAAACCTCTAATTCTCAGAGCTCCTTCCATCATTCTATACTGCATCACCACCACTTGATCTTCATTTTTATCCAATTTGATTTGCATTCCCCCCATTCTATTTTCTATTTGTTGATTTGACTGAACAATTTCTTGCACCTCCTCCTCCACCACCTCCAGTCTTTTTGCCAAACCTTGAAAAGCCATTAAGATATCTTCTCTTATTTTTTATTATTCTCTTATTTCTTCTCTTATTTTCTCATTATTATCCATAATCTCCTTAAACCTTTCTTCAGACACTTTCCTTGCTCTTTAATCAGATCTTCTAAAGCTGGTTCAGAACCCTTCTGCCCCCAGTCTTAGGTGGTTTAGTAGCCATTTCAGTTTTAAAATTCACAAAATATAAGTCTAGAAACTTCTTTCCCTTTAAGTATAGGAGAGCTCAGTTCACTTCATTAAAATCCACACATAACATTTCTTATCTTCTTAGTTGCACAGACTGTTTAAAATTCCATTCGTCATTTTCACTCCCGTTCAGGCGCCATCTTAGAGTCAATTAGAACAAAGGAAAAAAAAAAATTTCTCTTTTTTAGAAAGTAGAAGTCAGGAAATCAAAAATACTTGCAATCCAATAATCGTCCGCTTGCACTCATTCCGTCTGCTTAAAGAGATCCATAAAGATAAGACAATTAGCAGAGATGGACACCTTCTTCTTTTCCTGCTTTTGCAGACACGCACTGAAGTCGGAGATGGCAGAAATATTTATGGGACCCATCGACCCTTCGAAGCTCTGCTTAATTAAAACAAAGCCTCTGGGGAGGTCTACCAACATTCCTGCGCTCTTATCTTTCCTCTTTCATCCAGAGAAAAAGATTAAAGCCGGCTTTTCCTGGCTTTTACGATGTTCAGTGCGGAGCCCCTTTAATTAGGGCTCAGCGAAGAGGTGGAGCCACCCGGAAGCCATTATTTATTGAATTTTTATACCGCCCTTCTCCCGAAGGACTCAGGGCGGTGTACAGCCGGAGATAAAATACAAAATATGTACAATTAAAACAAATTAAAACATATCAAAATTACAAAAACGGCTAATAATTAAAATTAAATTTAAAATATTTAAGAATATTAATAAAACCCCAATTTAAAATCAAACTATTATGCCAGTCCCGCTTGAATAAATAACCATTAACAGACAATGCTGCATGGCTATGATGAAGATAATAATGAATAAGATTAAAAGCATGATGTGAAAGCTTCATTTAATCAAAACTAATAGTCAACTATTGCTTACTCTTTTTTTTTTATTTCCATAATGTTGCTCACAATGACAGGGAATGGTCTGATGGATATATAAGTATAAATTAGATTAGGCTATAAAATAGATTTATAACCAATGCCTTTTTCATGTCATTCAGGAAAAGCTGGAATAAGTAAAGCATTGTTTGCTGTCTGATCAAAAATAAACAGCAATAGAGTCATGCAAAGTTCTCAGGAAAATATTCCAAATTCTGAATGCCACCAAAAAAGGATATGTTGTAGCTATCAGATCCCAGAGGATAAGGATTTCAGAAATGGACACTGTGCTTGGAAAAGCTTATATGGGGGAAGCAGGATACAATGTACCCAAGCTTTGCAAGGGTTTAAATAGCGAAGTCTTAGTTTATTTAAGCTGGTAGTTTGGAAATGAGTGGATAAATAATTGGGAGGTAGAAAGGAAGTCAGACCAATAAGATGCTTTATTTATTTATAACTTTTTTATAAAAAAATAAAATAAAATAAAAAGTTAAAATAAAAAAAGATGCTTTATTGCTCTGATTTTTCACTACAAATCAATCAATCAATCAATCAATCAATCAGAATAGAGCTGGAAGAGACCTTGGAGATCTTCTAGGCCAAACCCCTGCTCAAGCAGGAGACTCTATACCATTCCAGGCAGATGGCTCTCCAATCTTTTTTTAAAAGCTCCAGCTCCACCTACAATTTCTGAAAGCAAGCTGTTCCACTGATTAATTGTCATCACTGTTAGGAAGTTTCTCCTTAATTCCAGTTTGCTTCTCTTCTTAGATTCCATCTATTGTTTCCATCTATTGTTTCTTGTCTTGCCTTCTGGTGCTTTGGAAAATAAATTGACCCCCTCTTTGTGGCAGCTCTGGAACACTTCTATCATGTCACTCCTAATTCTTCCTTTTCTCTAGACTGGCCATGCCCAATTCTTGCAACTGATCTTCTTATGTTTTTGTGTCCAGGCCCTCCAGATTATCTTAGTTGCTCTTCTTTGCACTTTTCCCAAAGTCTCAACTTCTTTTTTGTAACATGGTGACCAAAACTGGATGCAATATCCTGGTGTTGTCCTACTAAGGATTTATAAAGTGGTACTAATACTTCATGTGATTTTGATTCTATGCCTCTATTTATACAACTAAGGATTGTATTAGCTTTTTTGGCTGCTGCCACACACAGCTGACTCATGTTTAAGTGATCGTCTACTGAGATTCAAAGGTCAATCTCACAGTTACTGTTTTTGAGTCAGGTTTTACCTAATCTGTATTTGTACCTTTTTTTTTTCTGCTTAGGTATAAAACCTTGCTTTTCTCCACATTAAATTTCATGTTTTTGGATAGGACCCATTGTTCAAGTCTCTCAAAATTTTTGGGGGGGATCCTGTGTTTGTTTTATGGGATGTTGGATAATTTAAAAATTTCAAACAATTACCACCTATTTATTCAGCAGCATTTCTGTGATCTGAAGAGGAATTCATTGTTATTTTGTTTATTAGTTGTTAGTGGGACAAAATGAATTGTGACTATAGTGTCATTATTGATATCCATTTATATAATTTACTATAATATAATTTCCATTAGGAAATAATTTCAAACACCAAAATTTAAAAGTTGTGCTTAAAATGTATTAAACAGTTATTTAAAAAGGAAACATTACCTTCATAAAATGCCAGGCCAACTCTATCTATGAAGAAGCTGTCAATAAGTTTTCTTTATCCTTTGGTGATAATCATTACAATGACAAGGTTCTGAGCTTTAATTGCTTTTTCTCATTATATGTATCAGTCTGAGAAAAATATTTTCTTCTATGATTTCCCCACCTTATTGCTGCTTCTCACAAATTATAAATCTGTTATATCAATTATGCTAAGCTCTGATTGTAGTCAATGATTTCAAAGTGCAATTTAGCATTTTAAAACTGATGATCTTGTCATCATATTATGCTAAGCCAAAACCAGAAACCATATTATAATTTAATATTATGTGTAAAGTCAGTTAATTTATTTGATTGGTGGGTTCAGCAAATAACTTACCCTGGCATACTTTACATTGATTATATGAATTTCTTCATTTGAACATCAATGTGCAACTTGTCAAGAAAAGCCCTTTTTCAGTTACAATGAAAATGATTTATGAACAAATATTATCAGCATATTTTGGTTAAGTGTTTAAGCAGAAAACATTTAAAATGTTATTGTGATTTGAAAAGGTCATTTATGGTGGTGTAGAATGTATAAATACTTTTATCCTGCTACCATTCCTTTTTGTCATTTATCAGTTGGAATGAAACAAATTTTAGAACTATACAAGTCTGATATATAAATAGATAATATAAACATTAGATGAGTGCACACATAGAACACAAGCTCTACCTTTTGAAGTTTTCATTTAGTCTCATTGATTGTTCATTGAAGTTGCATTCTCCATATTGCTTCACCATATTTTCAAGACATTCATGCATTCATGCATGCATGCATGCATGCATGCATGCATTCATTCATTCATTCATTCATTCATTCATTCATTCATTCATATTCTTTTGCATTTAGATGTTGCCCATCTCACACACAAAATGATTCTGGCAGTGTACAGTTAAAAATACAAAGACCTAAAACATATAAAAATACAATATAATTACAGATTAATTTTAATCTTTAATACAGATTAAAATCAAGAATAAAATAAGTTAAGAGATGGGGAAGGCCATCAACAAATCCCAGGGTTTCATGTTGCTAAGTCAGCCCCATGTGAGTTGGCAGAGCCAGCATTTCAGACTCCTTTGAAAGGCCAGGACAATAGGGGTCCAGCTCACCTCTGGAGTAAGGATGTTTTTCAGAGTCAGACTTCTTAAACTGACAGCATCTGCAAAATACCTTCTCTCCCTGACCAGATGGGACAGGCTGGTTTTGTGGAAGCAGTACCCACATATTAAAAAGTAGTCACTGGGGTCTTTTCAATGAGACTATACCTTTATATCCATAAATAAAGCCTTGTCTTAATTTGCAATTCTTTCTCATCATTTTAGTGCACGTGACATATCATTGCACAATGAAGTTTGTGACAAAATTTCCTTCATATTTAATTGTGATCCTTTCACTGGATTTAAAATGGGCTGCTTGATTTTATTTCCTTTAAAATATAAGAGTCTTTTGGCTGTTTAAGGATTTTGTTTAGCTAATTGAAAGTTGATACTTACAAAAAATGACAAGGTGGAAGACAAATTTGCATATCACGTATAGACAATAAGAAAAATATTCTTATAAGGCCTGGGACAGAATAATACATGTTAATAAAGAGAGAGAGAACTGTAGTTTTTGCTGATGGTTGTGACTGGCTTGATGACCTGATTATGTCGCTGAACGTCAGCAGCTGAGGCCCTACAAAAGGAAACTCATCCTATCAAATCTATCTCCATTGCAATCACTCTCCCTGCGGAGATGGCTTGTTAGAAAAGAGAATCCTCAGGCTTTATTAGCACCATTTACCATCAGGAGCCAATGGATGCCCTCTCATCAGAATAATGGGAAGCCAAGAACATCCATTATCAAACTGGATCACCCACAGCACATTATCTATTTAGTCTGTGAATTATTTGGGGATTAAACCTCTCTGAAGGCTGTTAATTTTAATCAATTTATAGGGGCCATACTAGAAGCTGTCTCTTTTCCAAGTGCTACTTTCCCTCTCCATGAAGCAAGCATATGCTTGCTTACAGATAAAGATCTTTGACAACTCTTGAGCTGTATTCCATTCTATTACTATGCTCTAAAATTTAATACTGGGACAAGATTCCAAGAACAGAATCTTCCTTTTCCCTTTCAATTGTAATATTTCTCAGAATATATCTATTCTGAAGTTAGTGAAGTGAAACAATAAATGTTACTATTCTTTAAAAACTCTTAATAAAATAAGCAAGTTTCAAAACCTTGCCTGCAGCCTTTGGTTCAAACACATGAAATCAATTTGATTATTCAGGTGTAAGAAAGGAAAGAATTGAGCTATATAATTTAATGAAAATAGTTAGTGTGTCATTGTGACAATATTGCCAAGGAATTTTCATTATAGAGTTATGTTTGTGCATCTTCCTGAAGAACTCCCCAACTTGTATTAGCAATATATATGTCATTGTTCCAAAATAATAGTTTTGTGATTATTCACACATAAAGAAACTATATCATCCTATTTATTCAAACACAAAAGTGTTCCTGATGTTTTGCCTTTGTCCTGTCAAGTCTCATGCAAACATTAGTTATATAATTCAGCCCTAATGATATTTCTCAGAATGACTGGTGGTCTCTTATTTTTAAATCATTGTGTTAGCAAAATTCAATGATTTATAGTATGTTCCCGTTTATGGACAAAGCAATTAATTAGCATAATTGTGATAAGGGCAATTCTGTTATTATTGAGAATGACCAACAATTAATCCTTTTGGAAGTCTCCCTTGTCCCAATATTAAATCAAATCATTTTGATAGTTAATTGATGTAGTAATTAGGCAAAATTTACTCATAAACGTGCAGTAAAGGTATTGCTCATGCAGATTATTTATTCACATATTGCAGACTTTGGATTTCCTACATACTGATTGTTTTGGCATGTATAACATTTATTTATTTAGATTTATTGATAACACAAAGGTTTCATTTGCAGATTGTTTCAATCATCTTTTTTCTTATCTGAATATGTGATTTATTTTAATTTTTTATTTTGAAGAAATGTAATGCCAAAATTACATTTTTAAAGAAATGCAGTTTACATTTTAATTCACTTTTACAGTAATTCCATTCCCTGCATCACTATCTTTTAAAGCAATTTCATTTTTTAAATGTCTGTTTATGAACTTGCTCATGTTATTCTGGTAAGAATTAATTGTAGAGTGTTTAACAGACGTTTCCCCAGAAGGGAACTGCTGAAAAAAACCCCCCACTAATTCAACTCTTGCTTCTTGCTTTAGTGAAGAGTAAAGTAGTGAACTGTGAATCTCACAATGGTTAGAAAATGTAGGATATTTTCTGGAGTGCTCTGTACTGAGAAGCTCCCCAGAGAATATAGTTACATTTCTTCTAGTAAACAAGTACAGATTGAGAAACACATATAAGTTTGAAATGCTATCACTCTGTATTTATTTTTCCTCAATAAAAGAGACAGAAGTAAGTTCTGTGTAAACTCTTTGTGCAGAGATTATTGAACAACGCTGGAGAAGGACTTGCTATGTCTTTTCCATTTTGGTTCCACTTCATCCTCCTTCCTTAGACCACGTCCCAGGCAAATAACAGCAATGATGTAGGTCCTCTCTTCTCCAAGACATTTAGTTTAAATGTCCAGGTCCTCAGAATGATATAATTATAATGTGATAGAGGAATATAGAGAACCAATCATTTTAAACTCAGCAGAACTGATAGTTAGTAGATCATGAATGCAGTAAGTGGAAGCCTGACCACCGTCCAACACTGCTACTTCATTTTGTACATTTATATTAAAAAAACCAACCCTGAATGAAAGATGAAGGTAGAACAATAATACCCATTAAAATAAATTCTAGCTATCTTGGTCTACCGTATAAATATGTGTATGTGGTAGATTTTTCTCTCTCTCTGTGTGTGTGTGTAGGTAGGTAAGTACTACAGCCAGTAGTAACATTAATATTTATTGAATTCATAACTAATTAAAATTATTTGATTACAATTTAAAGTAGTCCCCTAGTCAAATTAGCCAATCCCCATCTGCATGTACCAATGTTTTCTCTGTAACACAGAAATCATTATCTCAAGCAAAACAAGTCCTTGTTTGTTCTCTCTTTTCATCTAGTCATTAGAAACAGTGGGTAAGAAGCATGGAAATGAGAAAAGGGGAAGCTATGATGAGAAGCAACAAAAGTAGATGGTGACAAGATGAAGAGAAGAGATAACTGAGCAGGAAGGACCTGAAAAGTGTGTAAAGCCGTGCTTAGTCTGAGAATATGGTTTCTCCAGTCAAACAAGTCTCCCCAAGACACTGCCAACCTTCAAAGCTGTGCCCCCTATGGGGAATCTCTGCAGCTATTTGTGCCTCAAGTTAATTCTTTTGTTTTAACTGCTTCTTCTCCTAGAACAATATCATGTAAGTTCCCCCTTTCTCACAGAGAATTATGGGGAAAAGGATGTTTTCTACTGAATAAATTCTGTATATTGAATACTTGACTGGTATGCTACTTATCTGCACACGCTGAACAATATCACCAATTTATAATAGAAAATCACAAAAACTATAAAAATACGTACATTGAAATAAATATTAGAAACCATCCCTTTTTAATAACCTAAAGAGAAGGCACCTTCCTGATTTTCTAAAATCAGACAGAATGATGCAAATTGACAGATTCTTACAATTTAAACCAAGTATTCAAAACATTTTTTTCACAGATACTCACTGGTTACCATTCTATTTTGAATCCCTGCATGGTCCACTTAATGTGTTTTATTGTCTCATCCCATTCCTACCAATCTATTCATGTCATATAACAATATAGTCCTTTCTGTACATCACATTTGTTTAGAATGATAAACTTTTTTCCCAAACTCATATCTTGTTCTTCTTTACCATCATTCACTGGAATGTAAGATGCAACCATTACCGCTAAATGATTTCTACTTCCATATCCAGTCTAACAACCTAGGTGACACCAAGTCTCCTGATACTTAATTTTATTCATAACTGCATTCACATTTATTTCCCTAACATCAGCCTTTCATTGAAATATGTTATATCCTTTCTGTTTCTCTTAATTTAATCAATATGCAAATTATTTATTTTTATTTCATAAAATTTCATTCATCTTATTTTCCAAGTCACAATTTCGCTTGTGCCTTATGGCTTTTTACTGGCAATCATAGGTTTGGACAATAAAATCCTTCACATAATGTTCTTTTAGTAAGATAGATGAAGTATAGGTTAAATCAGGGGTGAAATGTAAAATTTGTTACTACTGGTTCTGTGGGCATGGCTTGGTGGGGGGGGGTTAATGTAACTGGGTGGGCGTGGCCAGCTTTTTTTTACTTTTAAAAGCATTTTTACTTTTAAAAGTATTTTTTCTACAACCTCTTCAGCTGTAAAAAAATACTTTTAAAAGCCTCTGATGATCAGGCAACTCAGCTGGGTTCGCCAGAGGAGCCTTTTAAAAGTATTTTTTAACAACCTCTTCGGCCGAGGAGCTGATCTAAAGCTGGTCTAAATTCTAAGGAAGTATCTGCCTGCACATGTGCAGGTTAAAAGAAATGGAAAAGCACAGAAGTGGTACTATAGCTAAACAATTTAAATGATCCGAGGAAGCAAGTTACCATGAAGATGATGTCGGTATAAGCAATATACTGTGGCAAAAAAGTTCAAAATGCATTTTAAAAATAAAATAGCAAAATGAACATCCATAACATGATTCAAAGATCAGCACTAGGCTTGTTTGCTATTTCCTTCATCACCTGCCAGTGTCTAGAAGGTAATCAGAGGTTCCTGTATAATATAATTCCACCACCTTTGCCACTCTAAACCCCTTAAAAGTATTTTTTTGGTTGAAGAGGCTGTAAAAAAAAATACTTTTAAAAGGTTCAGACGATCCCAGTTGAGCCACACGATCATCAGAGGCATTTTTTTTTACTTTTAAAAGCATTTTTTCGACCGAAGAAAAAATGCTTTTAAAAGTAAAAAAAAAAACCCTCTGATGATTGGCTCAGCGGCTCAGCTGGGCAAGGGTGGGGCCAGGGATTTTTGCTACTGGTTCGCCGAACTACCCGCCGCCATCGCTACTGGATCAGGCGATCCGGTCCAAACCGGGAGCATTTCACCCCTGGGTTAAATGACTAACCTTGGTCATACCCATGCAACATGCAGCACTTCCTGGAAATAGTAAGGATAAGGCCATCAGTTCTGAAATATTTGGACAATACGCTATAAGCATGCTTAAGAACACCAATTATACCAGGTCAAAAATCTTGCAGGGTCATTCATGACTGGTGGACAATGGGTTTACAGTTTCTACTCAATGAGCAGGTAGCAACTATGGCCTGGAAGGTCTTTGCACAGCTTTATGTGGTGTATCTATTGCACATTTTCATAATCAAGAGGCCCTTCAGAAAATAGCTCATGCCCTAATTATCCCATAGTTTCATTGCTATAATGTACTCTACATAAGATTGGCCTTGAAGATCATCCAGAAATTTCAGTCAGTTGGCAGCAGGATGACAGTGATGGATATATCTTAGTATGTCCATTATGTCTAGTATGTCCTTGCTTCATGAGGTGAACAGATGTAATTTTTGTCGGTGATTTTGACTTATAAAGCCCTACATTGCATAGGGCCAGATAACTTGAGGTCCTTATCTCCTCTAGTGTCAGATCAGGGTTGGCATGTTTTGGGTTCTTTTGATTAAGCTGTATCATCTATTGGTACCCCAGAAAACTGCCTCTCCTATTGCAACATCTGCCTTTTGGAATGAGAGCTCACTCTCTGGTTACATTTTGGACGGTCTTAAAAACCTGGTTGTTGGCTTCTCTTTGGCTTCTCTTTGGCTCTGGGCTAGAGCAGATGAAGCCCCTTCCTGGGTATATGAAGAAGAAAAGGGAAAACACAGAAAAGTGAAGCACCAACATCCTGAAATCTTATCCCAACCCAACTATCCCAGCCACAGGAAACACTAACCACTAACAAGTAACATCTCCATCCTTGTCAAAGATGTAATTGAATGCAGACAGAAGCATCCCAGCCGCCACCTTATTTGGACTGGAGGACACCAACAAATCTGATGATATCACAAAGGTTCACAACATCATCAACAACTTCCAGGCATCAACTATCTCTCCCAAATGAAATCATTGATATTTCCTGTGCCTGAATTCAAGAACAGCAATGGCTCAGTGGCGCCACGCTTCTGCAAAATCGTTTGTAAGAGTGAAATCAGCAAATGAAAATTCATCTCCACAATAAACTCCCTCACCAAAAGTGTACAAACCATAGGAAACTTTGTTCACAGCCCAACCTATGCATGCTACAACGTGCCTGTGCCCGTAAGCTCTGCCTGGAGCTTAAAAGACGCCAGGATCAAGGACAGAATGACCTGTACATAGACTACTGTGCTAACTGCATAAAATGCAAGACCAGCATACCATGTCCCAACAACCTCCCCCCAACAACCAAAACTAGGAATGCAGGCCCCCAACTTCCTCCAGGCCCACCCCTACTGACCTCAAATGCAAGCTACTTAATGCTAGAAGCCTCACAAACAAAATGCCCAAATTTCTCCTGCTGCTAAATGTGGCCCTATTCAACCTTATTTTTGTCTGCGAGATGTAGCTGAATGTATCCTTTCTAGACTCCATTATTACAGTAAGTGACTATTACATTTTCTGGTCTGACCATGAAAACCATAGAGGGAGTGGTGTTGCTATCTTCTATAAAAAGTCCCTTAATTGCAAAAGATTAATGTTACACAGGAACTTGCTTTCTCTGAGACCATTGTTTGCGAACTATTCCTAAATACCACAGTTTGTTTCTTACTATGTTATAGAGCCCCGATTATGACCTTGGTCATACGAACAAGCTAACTGCACTACTAATGCAAAACTCAACTCTCACTGGAGTCACCAGAAAAACAAAATGTACATTTAAAGGCTCTGCAAGAGAAAATCATGATTGTTTATCAGTTGGGTTTGTCAGTTATGGACATACTGGAATGCCGAGACATTAGATGGACATTCTTACTATTATGAGGATCAGCCTGCCTACTCATAAATTGAGTTCCATGGATGTTGCAATGAGAATACCAGAACCCACAACTACAGCTGCCTTACAGAGATGATTAGTCAATACCTATGAGTATTTTATATTCAACATGTGAAAGAGTGACCTTCAGGCTGAATTCATTTGCATTTAACAATTGATTTTTGGTACACAACTCACTGTACTTAACATCTCAGAGTTTGTACTGAAACCAGAACAGACAATTGCAAGGTATAGCCACAGCTGATCTGTTGGCTGCAGGTTAATCAAAGCATCAACTGAAGGTGTTGATTGTGAGCTGCTCTGAATTGTATCAACTTTAGGACCAGGGCAGCTTTTAAGCTGAAACAAAATAAAGCCTAAAGACTGATATCTAATTAATCTCTTACCTCCTCCTTGAAGCCAAAATGAACAGTTCTCCCTTACAAAACAAATATGCAAAACAAGGTATGGCAGAGCTTTAAATGATACTTTGGTGTAGATGGGAGCACCTGGCTACAACATCTTAAAACCTTTGCCCTCCAAAGCTATGCTTGCTTCAGGGAGATGTTATATCTGTGCCATATAATACTCCCAAGGACCCTTTTATTTCAGAACTGAAAGCATTGCTAGCCCTGCTAAATATAATTATTAGCTATTTCTGGATTATATCTATACAGATTTTATAGTTTTGCAAGAAAGAATCCTATAAACTCCTGCAACCTGTGGCAATACCAAATGTAGAGGGCAAAATATTGTAAACACAGAACACAGCAAGCAGTGAAATCTTTTAATTTTTAAAAAAAATATACACAAGATCCTATAAATTTTCCAACAATTTATCAATACATTCCAATTATTTGCCTTCCTCAGAGACTCTGTAAAGATTAGGGAACAAGGGGTGAGCATCCCCAACTGACAAACTATCATGATTTTCTCTTGCAGAGCCTTTAAATGTACATTTTGTGTTTCTGGTGACTCCAGTGAGAGTTGAGTTTTCCACTGTTTCTAAAGCATAGATATAAACAAGCAAGCTTTCTTGATGGAACTGATCTGACTATGAGTTATAGGTATTATAACCAACTTTTCTTCCATTCCAATACTCTTTCGCTAAAAGAAAACTTAATAGGCTTTTGAAAACCTCCATTTAAAGTCAGCTGTATAAAATGCATCTTTGATGAAAAGAGATTGGAACAAGGGTTAAAGTAGACACTGAGAGGTTATTGTAGAGGGCACACTGGTCATGAAATCCTCCTTTAATATGTGTGGCATGCACCTGCAATAAGATGATTCATTAGATAAGGCTTCTCTTTGACAAGGTCCATCGTTCAACCCTGGGGGTAGTGATGGAACAATTCTGTACCCACCCAGCAAATATAACAAGGTCAGCATTTTTCCTTGTGGGATCTTACACAAGTCACATGGGCACCAGATGAATCCTTATTTTATCTTAATCATGCTTAAATAACATTTATTATTAATAAATATTTTTAGAAACATCAGGCGGAAGAAAATAAATTCCACTTCTAAGGAAAGTGGAATAATATCAATGGAATAGAATAATTTGTTTTTTAATGATATGATATGAATTGAATTGAGGGAACACCCATTTATAACCAGCGGTTTCAAAAACAATACTATAATCTTGTCTTCATTGTATAGTTGTTTTTTCTTCCCAATATAAGATGTTTGGGAAGATCTTGAGACTCACCAAACATATTGAAATCTGGTTCTGGACCTAGTCCTGACAAAATTCATAAGCTGAGTTTATTACAGAAAGGACTCAAAATGTTTGGTCTAACTAAATGTGTTTCTTGAAAACAAGTAATCTACATATAACGAGAAACATAGTAGAATTGATATCCAAGCATATGAATGGTCCATACTGTTTTATTTATCCTCTATATACAAATGCATATTAAATGCTATTTGCAATATCTACATACTAACATTTTCAAGCTCGTTTGTTTGTAACCTTCAAGTGGGTGAAATTGGAAGGTATAGGGGAACAGCTATTGTATCAAGTAACTCAAAAGACCTAACTTACAGAATGCCAGGACCTAGGAATACCATGGGAATGAATTGGAAAGTTGTGGCTCTTCAGTATTGCTTCTCTGTTACTGCTTCAATGCTATTTGCTGCATTGCCATGGTCAGTTGTAGTCATATGTTCCTTATTTCCATGCTTGGGAAATAAAATCCCTGATAGCAATTCTGAAGTCAATGGGGAAGCTGACAGGAACTGTAAAATTGATTGTGATTGCCAATGCTCCCTGCCCCCTTCCTATTAGCAAAATCTTTGCTTGTGGGAAGCTGCAGGGAGAAAGATGATGGTGAAACTGGCAGGGAAGGTTCAAGTTGTTCAGGTAAGTCTATCCCACCAGCTGCTCTGTGCTCATGCTGCAGAGGCCACTTGTGTACCTTTTCACTCCCTCCTGCAGTCACCTGTCTCTGGGAAGAGAAGGGGCAGCAGCCACTCACCTGCATCTGGGAAGGAGAGGGAAGGGAGGGAAGGAAGGAAGGAAGGAAGGAAGAAAAAAAATGGATGTAGGCAGGGGAGGAGAAAGGAAGTGAGAGAGCAAGGAAGAGCAGGAAACAAGCAATTAGGAGAAAGGAAGATTTCAGATGCTGCCTGCCAGCTCACCACAAAGGGATTCAGTTGGAAAACCAAGAGTTAGAATAGAATAGAATAGAATAGAATAGAATAGAATAGAATAGAATAGAATAGAATAGAATAGAATAGAATTTTATTGGCCAAGTGTGATTGGACACACAAGGAATTTGTTTTGGTGCATATGCTCTCAGTGTACATAAAAGAAGAAAAAGAAAAAAAATACCTTCATCAAAGGTACAACATTTACAACACAAATGATAGTCGGAAATCAGTCCCACACCACAGTCCCACACCCACCCAGACTTTTTGGCTATCCATTGTCATTCTGTTTTTCTCTTTAGATAAGGAAAGATCTCTGAAATTATGATCCATTGAATAGTCTAATAATTACAGTATGCATTAAAATTTGGCACCATCATTATTTTTTTTGATTCTGTGTTTCTGTAAGATAGCAACCAAGCCTTTTATATATACAAATAGAAAACAAAGCATCAGTTATGCTCTATAAATTTCCTTGGAACTAATCATGCTAAATCCAATTATGCTGTGAATAACTGCAATTCTATATAAAACAAGCCATAGCAGAAAAGAGAAATATTTTATAATGGTATATGCATAGAAGTATTTATCTTACCTGGAAAATTTAGAACCTAACTCATTCCAACTCATGTCAATTAAATGACTAAAAATCTACAACACACACACACTTTAAATTGCAATATTTATCTAAGTTACCTAATTGAGCAAAGACAATAATAGCATTCTTGGTAAAATCACTGTGGGAGGTACAGTTACTAAGAAGGGTGCCAGTCTGGCTTCCTGTGATGAGGTGTTTAGGTATAGCATTCAGTGGATATTGCAGGAATAAAATAGTATGACTATTTGTGCTGAATTCTCGAAAAACTGCAGAAACAGTTTCCAAAAACAATTCAAAGGTACTTCCACATAGAGCTGTGATGGCTAACCTTTTTTGGACAGAGTGCCCAAAGCGCGCACCCGAACCCTCAAAATGCAATGTGTGTGCAGCCCCATACATGTGCCCTACCCCCTGTGCATGTGAGTGCGCCCCCACCTGTGCCCAACTCCCAGCACATGCGCCCATGGCCTCTGCCATGCCCCACCCTCCCGCGCATGCGCATGCCCCCCCGCAGTGCCTTACCCACCTCACGCATACATGGCAGAGACCTGACAGCCAACTGGCCAGTGGGAGGTGCGTGCACATGGCAGAGATGAACTGGGGCAACAACTTGTGTGCTCACAGAGAGGATGCTGTCACCATTATGGACATAGAGTATATTGCATTAATTTAAGCTGGACAAATACACTTCTGGTTACAACTGTCATTTTACCTTCTGAGTGCAAAACTGAAACTAGAAACATTCCAGACTGTGAACCAATTTCTGCAGTGAATATTACCAGATCCAAAACAATTGAAATTCTACTCCTGTCTACTTTTGCTTCTCAATTAGAAGTATGTTAATTTATTACAGTCAACTTTTCTTATAGGTTCTGTAAGATACTGATTCAGAACATCAACAATTTTCCTGGTAGAAGATGCAAAAGAGAAATTGCAGTAGATGTCAACCATATATTAACAACAATGGGCCCAAATTTCTCTGATAAACCTTGCCAACCATCTCCTTGACTTACAACCACAATTGAGTCCAAAATTAAGTTGCTAAGTGAAACATTTTGTTAAGTGAATTTTGCTCCATTTTATGGCATTTCTTGCAAAGGTTGTTAAGTTAGTCATACAGTTGTTAAATGAATCTGGCTTCCCTATTGACTTTCTTGTCAGAAGGTCTTAAAAGGTGATCTCATGATCTCAGGATACTACAACCATCATAAATATGAATCAGTTGCCAAGTGTCTGAATTTTGATCATGTGACCAAGGGGATGCTGCAGCAGTCATTAGTCACTTTTTTCAATGCCATTGTAATTTTGAATGGTTATTAAATGAACTGTTGTAAGTCAAGCATTACCTGTTCATTGCCATTAAACTGCGAACATTGCTTTGATCATTCTCAGTAAGCCCTCATTATAAAAATGGAATTTAGCTCAGTAGGAAATGTTAAACATTGTTTTGTGGTATCAATCTTTCCAACCGAATAAAGGAGACTGGTTAATTCTGTTGATATTAAATGATCAGTGTATAGAATAAGAACTAAACTGGAGAAATGCTCAAGATATATAAGTTTGCAAACGTAGGTCCAAGGCCAAAATAAAACAAATGGTCATATTTATTTATCATTTTAGAAATATTTATCTCATAGTTTTATACTCTTAATTCTGTAAATTGCCTGTAATCTCTTCAAAAGGAGATGGCCGGAAAATAAATTTAATAAATAAATAAAATAATTTTAAAACAATATTGGATTAGCACTAACACAAAGTTTTAAATTCCGATATAGATAAATATTTACAGGAAGAGAATATTTCTGAACTTACGCCAGAACAAAGGGAAGGATTGAATCAATCTATAACCTCTGAAGAAATTATCTTAGCTATTAAGCAGTTAAAAACAGGTAAAATTCCAGGAACAGATGGGCTAACTGTTGTTTATTATAAAAATTTACAGCTTGAAATGGTGGATCAGCTTAAGAGTTATTTAATAAAATTCAACTTGGAGAAGATGTACCTCCATCCTGGAGATCCGCTTTTATTTCATTGATACCAAAGGAAGATCAAGATTGTACTAAACCAGAAAATTATAGGCCAATGTCAGTTTTGAATACTGATTATAAGATTTTTGCTAAAATACTAGCAAATAGATTAATGTTAGTTATACAACAAAAGATTCACAATGATCAATCAGGCTTTATAAGAGGGAGACAAATGAGAAATAATGTTAGACAAATTGTGAATTTATTGGAATATCTGGAGAAAAACAACCAGGTCCCTGCAGTGCTCTTTTTCTTGGATGCAGAGAAGGCATTTGATAGATTGAATTGGAAATTCTTATTTAAAATAATAGAAAAGTTACAGTTTGGGGAATTTTTTGCACAAACAATTAGGGCAATATATCAGGGACAAACAGCACAAATAATAGTTAATGGTAGTTTAACAGAAGTTTTTAGAATTGAAAAAGGGACAAGGCAGGTATGCCCTTTGTCCCCACTATTGTTTATTTTAACATTAGAACCTTTACTGAATAAAATACGCGGGTCAAATAAAATAAAGGGAATTAAAATTAGATATCAAGATTATAGATTAAGGGCATTTGCAGATGACCTGGTTGTTATTTTATCCCAACCAATACAATCGGTTGTATACTTGATGGATATAATTAGTCAATATGGAAAGGTATCTGGATTTAAAGTAAATCAACAAAAGACAAAAATAATAACTAAAGATATGACTATACAGTAAAAAATAGAATTAGAGAGAATAACGGGATTTGAAATAGTAAAAAAGGTTAAATACCTAGGAGTGTATATTGCAGCTTCAAATGTGAAATTATATAAAAATAATTAAGAAGTTTTATGGCAAAAAGTGCAGAAGGAAACGGAGAATTGGAAAAAGTTGCAGTTATCTTTATTGGGAAGAATAGCAGTAATAAAAATGAATGTTTTGCTCAGGTTTTTATTTTTGTTTCAAATGATACCAATACTTTAAAAAGATACAAATTTGAAGGAATGGCAGAATGGAATTAATAAATTTATATGGGTCGGTAAAAGACCGAGAATAAAATTGAAAATAATACAGGATACACATGAAAAAGGGGGTCTTAAAATGCCCAATTTAAGATTATACTATGAAGCAGCTGCCCTAGTGATTGGTTTAACTTAACAGAAGAAAGAATATTGAATATAGAGAGTTATGATTTGTTATATGGATGGCATGCTTACTTACTGTATGATAAAAAAGTGGATAAAGTTTTTAAAGCTCATATACTTAGAAATGCTCTGTTGCTTTGGAAAAAGTATCAATATAAATTAAACTACAAATACCTATATGGGCAAGTCGCAGGCATGCAATAGAGAATATAAGTACAGAACAAAAACAGGAGGTGATTACTTATAAAGAGCTTCTCTCTATGGAGAAGGGTAAATTACAATTGACATCTCTAAATATAATGAAAGAAGAAAGGATAATTCACATTGGTTTCAGTATGGACAGCTGCAAGCTAGATGGAAAGAGGACCAGAAAACTGGTATCATGCAAAATGAGGAAAATTTGGTAAAACAGATTAGAGACCAAAGTCAATCACATATTAAAAGGTTGTATAATGCATTGCTAGAAATAGATTCAGAAATGGAACTAGTTAAGGACTGTATGATAAAATGGGCACAAAACATACAGGAACCTATAATGATAGAAACTTGGGAGAAAATTTGGGTTAGAAATGTTAAATTAACACAAGCACAAAATTTAAGAGAAAATTTCTACAAAATGTTTTATAGATGGCATTTAAATCCTAAAAAATTAGCCTGTATGTATCCGAATTTGCAAGCTAAATGTTGGAGATGTGACTGTGATGATGCTACTTATTATCATATATGATGGACTTGTAAAAAAAATCAAACCATTCTGGATAAGAATTTGGTGGTCATGCAAAATATTTTGAAAAAGAAGATAAAGTTTACCCCACAATTGTTTTTACTGGGTATAATTTTGGATTGTACGATAATAGAGAGTAAATTGATTTTAAATTTAATATCAGCAGCCAGACTATTGGTAGCGCAATATTGGAAGAAGGAACATCTGCCTACGATTGAAGAATGGATATTAAAAGTTGCAAATTTAGCAGAGATGGCAAAAATTTCAGCATATTTGAAAAAGTGTTCACAAGAAAGATATATAGTGGAATGGAGAAGATGGATTGACTATATTCAAAATAAATATCAGACCAAATATCAAATAGCTTTTGAATGAACAGACTGCAAGAATTATATTTATATTTCTCTTTATATAAAAGGAGAATTAAGGTCCTAGAGGAGGATGAGAGTTTATGGATAGTTAGCATAAGTTTAGCTTATTATTGTTAGATGTTTGTTATATATGGGAAAAGGGGGGGAGGGGGGAAGGGGGGAGTTTGGGGGAGGGGGAAGGTGGGGAGACATTTGTTAAAATTTTGTAAAACTTTTTAAATAATAATAAAAAAAAGATTTAAATTCCAATGATTTTCAGGGTGTACGTTAATATAACTTGATCTCAATTCAAACCTTTATCTTAATGTTCTACTTCTTTAAAATTTTCTCTTGTATAGCTATACCCTTTCATATATATACAGTCTCAGATTGTTAACACTGAAAATGCTCAATATGCCATGTGAATTCACTATTTCCATCCATCTTCCACTCACCTGTCCTTGTGCATTAGTGACTAGTTGACCTGTGACCCCCTGAAGACTGGAGAGTACATTGCCAAAAGCCTGTGAGTTAGCTATTGAGCCCATGGCGGCGGCTGCTGCTGCGGCTGCTGCTTGACTTGCCAGAGGATTATTAACCAGCTGAAAATGGGAATAAAAGAGGAAAGAATAAGGTTACTTACTGCAATTCAGTTCTATAGCTCGACATTAGTAATAATCAGCTTGATGGGAAGGAACAGTTAATCTTATCTCAAAATGTGTTTGAGAGCTTTGACAAGGTGACTATCAGGCAGTCCAATTCCAACACTATAAATTCTATTGGAATAAGTGGAAATGATTTGACCTCAAGTGGATGGTAATGATAGTGAAATTTGGTCAGAGTCTTTTCTATCTGTAGGGAGGTGGTTTTTTATACAATTGCAAGTTACTCAAATGGAATATGGGTTTTAAAAACATTATGTAAAATTATTTGTTTAAAACAGATTAATCAAAAGCAACTCTGAATTAGATACATATATTTGAGATGGGCAGCTAAATAAATTTATTCAATAAATAAATAAAGCACATATATCCTCCAATTATTGTCATTCAGCTGGGACAACCATAAGCTGCAGAATTCCTCTTCCAGGAAAAATCTTGCAATTAAATTATCTACAATTTTATATAAATAGCCATATTTCATTCTTCTCTTTTTCTTCCATGAAAACCTACATTAACTAAAATTAAATGAAAATCAGAAAATGTATATCTCACTCAAATGTTTGAGTTACAGAATATAGCAAAGTAAGTTTACAGCAGTGATTAAGGAAACGTTTTTTAAAAAGGTAGGTGATGGGAAGAAAAGTCTTAAGTGTTCTATGAAATTTTAAAATCCTATAAAAGGCAATTCAAAGTATTTCAATTCACTATTAAAATTTCTTTTGTATTGTTATAAAATAAAAAGTTTAAAGGGATATAGAAAATATTCTAAAAAAATTGAATGTAGATGCTTAATTTACATATGTGGTTGTTTCAACTATTATGGTCATTCACAGGTTATTTAATAGGGCTATGCATAATTTAAGAAAATTAATAATTTAATTTTTTTAATTATTTAAAAAATTTAATTTAAGAAAATGCATAAGAGCACAAACGTGCCTACCGTTCCTGTCCTATTGTTTTCTTTCATTATATCCAATCAATGTAGTTATTATATACTTATGCTTATATATATATGCTTATATATTATATACTTACTTTCATGCTTATGCTTATATATACTGTTGTGACAAAATAAATAAATAAATAAATAAATAAAATGTGTAAGGACACAGGCACAATATATTTTTAAAGCATATGAATCATTTTTCAGACTTCCTGTGAAATTAAAAAGATGTGACCAAATCAAAGCGCTGCATTAAAGACATAACTGTCTTAATAAGTCGACCTTTAAAACATCTTTTAGATCTTTTTAAGCTGCAGGGAAGAGAAAAAGGAATAAAGAGAAAAAGAAGGGGAAGTAGTAGCTCTTTAAAGAGGGGTTATATTTCTTTCAGGTGGCTCTTAGAAATCATTTTCAAAAAACACACTATTATTTAATATATATTTTATATTGAAAGTAAAAAAAATCTGAATGAATACTTGATTGTATTAAGATGCCTTGGTAGAAATATGTACATGCCTGGTATAAAAGCATCTGAGTTTTCTGGGGACTTTAAAAAAGCTGATTTGCACCATTCATTATATAAATTTATTGTAGCTGAAAAATTTGCTGTCTAAATCTACTTAAGGTCAAACTTACTGTACTCAAGAATAACTACTGATAGGGATGTTGCTGATACAACCTGACTTGATTCAATATGAATTGACACAACCTAAGGTGACAGGAACAGCACACCACATCCTTCAACATACATCCTGCTTTCACTCATTACATGGCATAAACTGTGGTATCTCAAGACATTTTTATTTCTAGCATGATTTGGTTGGAACAAACCCTAATTTTGTTTTAATCCAAAAGATATTTAGCAGTAGTCTTTAGCAAAAACAACAACAAAAACAATAAAAGACATTTAAATAGCAAAAGTATTTTATTAAATCAGTCAGTTTGATTATGCATATTTATTCATGCTAGTATTTTGTGCTGTTAGAATAAAAAAATATGAATAGAAATTAAGGAATACTGTTGGGACTCAGTTTAATCTCACATTAAAAGGAGAGAGGGATATCGCTGGATTAGCTCAGACTATATTTGCTAGCCAAATATATAAAATGATATATTATCAGAAAAATAAATCTGTAGAATCCGGATCAGTCACTGGGACCAGAGATTTAGTCTTCCAAGCTTTTGGACTTATTGGGATGTTGATGGCCATCTATTAAATTGTTGGCTGTTGTTTCTTTGTATTGCCAAATCCTCACTCCTAAGTACCTGGTCAGCTGGTGATAAATCTGCATTCCTGTTGATTTACAAAGGACCTGTTTCCCAGGCTTCAATCATTTCTCTGGCTATCTTTGCACCTGGTTATCCAACAATCTTAGTTGCTGCAGAATTGAATGTATGTTCATTGCAATGTAAGGTGACCAATGACTTTAGATCTCCTTATCTGACCACTTGCTTCTGTTCTTGTAATCTGGTGGTTAGCTTTTGCTGAACAAAAGTCCTTTGGTTGTTCAGTCCTTAGGGCTTGTCAGAATTCTGTCGTAAAACAAGTGCTGTTTTATGTGTCAGACTATAAGATAAGGAGAAGGCATCAGCCATGGAACAATTTATCTGTCCATTGGCTACATAATTCTATGCTTTGTAAATGTCTGTAGTAGTCATAAAGTCAAACACAGACAAAATATATGAATTTTAATTTTGCTGGATATTATTACAAAGTTAGATTATATGGAATTGCTGCACTAGTCACCCTTAATCCACAGGTCAAACCAAGAGATGCAAAGGTCCTGATGCAAAGGACTGAATATTATTGGAATATGAGTCCTTCGGGAGAAGGGCGGTATAAAAATCCAATTATTATTATTATTATT
This sequence comes from Ahaetulla prasina, assembly GCF_028640845.1. Lineage (NCBI taxonomy): Eukaryota > Metazoa > Chordata > Lepidosauria > Squamata > Colubridae > Ahaetulla > Ahaetulla prasina. The sequence goes on from NC_080542.1 coordinate 69,402,300, forward strand.
ATTATTATTATTATTATTATTATTATTATTATTATTATTATTGTGTGTGTGTAATAATAATAAATAGAATAGAATTTTATTGGGCAGGTGTGATTGGACACACAAGGAATTTGTCTTGGTGCATATGCTCTCAGGGTACATAAAAGAAAAGATACGTTCATCAAGGTACAACATTTACAACACAATTGATGATCAATATATCAATATAAATCATAAGGATTGCCAGCAACAAGTTATAGTCATACAGTCATAAGTGGAAAGAGATTGGTGATGGGAACTATGAAACGATTAATAGTAGTGCAGATTCAGTAAATAGTCTGACAGTGTTGAGGGAATTATTTGTTTAGCAGAGTGATGGCCTTCGGGAAAAAACTGTTCTTGTGTCTAGTTGTTCTGGTGTGCAGTGCTCTATAGCATCGTTTTGAGGGTAGGAGTTGAAACAGTTTATGTCCAGGATGCGAGGGATCTGCAAATATTTTCATGGCCCTCTTCTTGATTCGTGCAGTATACAGGTCCTCAATGGAAGGCAGGTTGGTAGCAATTATTTTTTCTGCAGTTCTAATTATCCTCTGAAGTCTGTGTTTTCTTGTTGGGTTGCAGAACCGAACCAGACAGTTATAGAGGTGCAAATGACAGACTCAATAATTCCTCTGTAGAATTGGATCAGCAGCTCCTTGGGCAGTTTGAGCTTACTGAGTTGGCGCAGAAAGAACATTCTTTGTTGTTCTTTTTTAATGATTTTTTAAATTTATTTTTATTTTATTTAATTTATTATTATTGTGTGTGTGTAATAATAATAAATAGAATAGAATTTTATTGGCCAAGTGTGATTGGACACACAAGGAATTTGTCTTGGTGCATATGCTCTCAGTGTACATAAAAGAAAAGATACGTTCATCATGGTACAACATTTACAACACAATTGATGATCAATATATCAATATAAATCATAAGGATTGCCAGCAACAAGTTATAGTCATACAGTCATAAGTGGAAAGAGATTGGTGATGGGAACTATGAAACGATTAATAGTAGTGCAGATTCAGTAAATAGTCTGACAGTGTTGAGGGAATTATTTGTTTAGCAGAGTGATGGCCTTCGGGAAAAAACTGTTCTTGTGTCTAGTTGTTCTGGTGTGCAGTGCTCTATAGCATCGTTTTGAGGGTAGGAGTTGAAACAGTTTATGTCCAGGATGCGAGGGATCTGCAAATATTTTCATGGCCCTCTTCTTGATTCGTGCAGTATACAGGTCCTCAATGGAAGGCAGGTTGGTAGCAATTATTTTTTCTGCAGTTCTAATTATCCTCTGAAGTCTGTGTTTTTCTTGTTGGGTTGCAGAACCGAACCAGACAGTTATAGAGGTGCAAATGACAGACTCAATAATTCCTCTGTAGAATTGGATCAGCAGCTCCTTGGGCAGTTTGAGCTTACTGAGTTGGCGCAGAAAGAACATTCTTTGTTGTTCTTTTTTAATGATTTTTTAAATTTATTTTTATTTTATTTTATTTTTTATTTATTTAATTTATTATTATTGTGTGTGTGTAATAATAATAATAATAATAATAATAATAATAATAATAAATAGAATAGAATAGAATAGAATTTTATTGGCCAAGTGTGATTGGACACACAAGGAATTTGTCTTGGTGCATATGCTCTCAGTGTACATAAAAGAAAAGATACGTTCATCAAGGTACAATATTTACAACACAATTGATGGTCAATATATCAATATAAATCATAAGGATTGCCAGCAACAAGTTATAGTCATACAGTCATAAGTGGAAAGAGATTGGTTATGGGAACTATGAAACGATTAATAGTAGTGCAGATTCAGTAAATAGTCTGACAGTGTTGAGGCAATTATTTGTTTAGCAGAGTGATGGCCTTCGGGAAAAACTGTTCTTGTGTCTAGTTGTTCTGGTGTGCAGTGCTCTATAGCATCGTTTTGAGGGTAGGAGTTGAAACAGTTTATGTCCAGGATGCGAGGGATCTGCAAATATTTTCATGGCCCTCTTCTTGATTCGTGCAGTATACAGGTCCTCAATGGAAGGCAGGTTGGTAGCAATTATTTTTTCTGCAGTTCTAATTATCCTCTGAAGTCTGTGTTTTTCTTGTTGGGTTGCAGAACCGAACCAGACAGTTATAGAGGTGCAAATGACAGACTCAATAATTCCTCTGTAGAATTGGATCAGCAGCTCCTTGGGCAGTTTGAGCTTACTGAGTTGGCGCAGAAAGAACATTCTTTGTTGTTCTTTTTTAATGATTTTTTAAATTTATTTTTATTTTATTTTATTTTTTATTTATTTAATTTATTATTATTTTTTAATAATATGAATATGAATATGAATATGAATTCAGTAGCAATAAATGGATTCTCTAATTCAGGGGTCCCCAACCCTTGGACCGCAGCTCACTACCAGTCCACAGCCTGTTTGAAACCAGGCCGCATGAGTGATGAGTTAAAGTACATGCGCCACTCTGCTTGCACCAATGGAGCTTTGCAGTGTGTGTGCACCTGCTACTCTCTCTCTCTCTCTCTCTCTCACACACACACACACACACACACACACACACACACATACAAACACACACCTGTCCCTGGCCAGGCCAGCAAGGTGGAAAGATTGGGGACTGCTGCCCCAATTCCTTCCACTCCCGCATGATTGTTGTTGAGAACTGGGTAATATACAAATATAATCAATAGATGTATTAATCAAACTTTGAGGGATTCTAGCTAATGAACAGAATAAATATCATGATGCAACATGATATAGCTAATTAAGTTGGGTTATGTTATGCTTATAGAGGAAAAGAAAGAATATTAAGAAGTTTGAGAGTCTTGAAAAACTGGTTTGGGGAAATCCAGCTTTTTGTGAATAATAGTTATGGCACATTTTTAACATTGCAACAGCTGTAAAGAATAGCCTTCATAGAAACTTATCATTTCCCTTCCTTTCTCCTACTCTTCCAGCACATATGATTCAGATTTTCAAGCTACCACTTAAACTCTAATAACAGTTGTAGTTCTATTAAAGACCTATGAAAAATGTACACATAGTCTATGGATGCAATGGAGGATTGAAGCAAATTCAATTTCAGTCCTTAATAAATAATTTCCACTGCCTGGAAATCTGCAGAATTTGATAGATGTATGACAGGAAGTTCAACATGATCAAGGAAGCTAATTAAAAATATCAGGAGATGTGACTCTTATATAACAATACTTAATTATCATGATTGCTCGCTTCAAGCATAAAAGCAAAGATTCTTGAATCAAGTGTAGCCAGGAAAGTAGCTTAGCCTTTGTTAGAGAGGAAGTCAGGTGAATTGCAGGATTAAAAACTATGATATTTCTTCCTAATAACTGTGTGTTTGTGTGTATGGTGTTAACCTCTTTAAGTTTTCAATACTATCTCCTCCCCCACATCTCAATTTTTCCCTCTGAGCAACTTTTTTGTGATGACTTAATCTGGAACTATTTTGTTCCAAAATAACATAACATAACACAATAACATAACAAAAATACATAATGTTGTTTTATATTCTATTCCCATGAATACATGACTTTCTTAATCCCATTTTCTTAGGCCTTTTCCTTTTATGTCATAAAACCGCCCCCCTCTGAACTATGTAGTTGCTCTTGTGGTATAGATTAGTCCAAAATTAAAAGAGTGCTAAAAGAAGTGACTTATTTTCCATAATTTGATTTCTCCATCAGTATTAGATGTAAGATACAGTTTTTAAAAAATTATAGATTAAGTATTCCTACCTAATGCCAAGTGTAAAACAGAGAGAGAGAGAGAGAGAGAGAGAGAGAAGGGAAAATTCATAGAAAGACTCCAGTTATTCACAACTGTTATTATTCTTGTGATATTTAAAGTTATTAAAGAATAATTGTACTGAGTACAGCTTCAACAAGATCACAGACATGCCAAAAATCATAAACATATAATTTGGAAAAAAGATAGATGGAAAATTTGATGGGAAGGGGACAATACAGCTTCCCTAATGGCAAGATGCCCAATGGTGAAGATGGCGAAGTCTAATATTAGACCTTGTCTTAGTGGCTCAATTTTGCAGGTCATACAAATGTAAAGTTCTCAGTAAGAACTTCAGACAATTCTTTCCATGCATAAATTTCTGAACTCTTTGTAGATAACAGATTCTGATATAACAAAGCATAGATGTGATTGCAATGAAAAAAGTGATTAAGTAAGAAGTATGTCCTAATGTAAGTATTCTGCCACTGGGACAGAAATCAAAATTGCCAAATTAAAACTGTATCCTGCCTTTTTCTCCAGCAAATTTGCTAATATACGAACAACCTGTAACTTTTTATTAAATCTCATATTGTCTATAGAATTGTATCATTCCAAAGGGCATTCTTGATAGATGAAACTCTTCATTTAGCCTGCCTTTCCTACATTTCTCTGTTGAACAGAATCACACAAAATATCTATGGATGCTATAGGCATGTTTAATGCCTATCAATCAAAGTCTGTGTGTGTCCCTGTGTGTGGAGATTGCTAATAATCATCACCATCATCTATTTTTTGTTCATGTATGATTATTATTTTTTGAAGGTGGTGTTAACTTGAAGTAATAGCAAAATACACAAAAATGTGTCTTTCAGTTACCAACCTTACTAAAACAGACAATGTTTCCAGATTCTGTGTAGGAGTGGTTCAAGATTCATGAGATGACAACTTGTGCTTAGGGCTCAGTTTTATAAAGTGGATTCAATGTACATTTAGTTTGTCATGTTAGGATAGTTTATAACTTGATATAATTCCACATAGTAAGTTTTTTTTTACTTACACCTATCTAACACTCTCATCCTTATAATATTTAATATATACATTTTTAGTATATTCTAGTTTTTTATAACAATTTAGATTTTTACTTTTGTAACCTATAGATAGAGATAGAAATATTCTATGCTTTTTATGACTGTGCCCCACTTTCTTATGCTGGTCTATCACTACAATTAGGATTAATTTGATTTGCATTATTTTATAGTATAGTATAAAATAGTTCTGAGACCTTGCCCCTGTTCTGTGCAATACACCTTTTTTATACCATTTAACTGATTCTAGAGCATATTTATTTGGGAATGTGTCCCAACTTTGCTGTTGTTGTTGTTGTTAGTTGCGAAGTCGTGTCCGACCCATCGTGACCCCATGGACAACATTCCTCCAGGCCTTCCTGTCCTCTACCATCCTCTGGAGTCCATTTAAACTCATGCCTACTGCTTCAGTGACTCCATCCAGCCACCTCGTTCTCTGTCGTCCCCTTCTTCTTTTGCCCTCCATCTTTCTCAGCATTAGGCTCTTCTCCAGTGAGTCCCACTTTAGATATGCATAAAGGCCATTGTTAATTGCCATGCTGACATCACAAAGTCATAAAGGCCATGCTGACATCACAGAGTCAGCATGGAATGGGTTTTCAATGTCCACATTATTGTTTCATATGAAATGACTTTGATTTCCAAGATATTCTTTCATATTTGAAAAGAAATCTAAAAACTTTGCATAATAATTCAGTTAGGGCAATTTTTTTGGAGAGGACAGGAAAATTCAAAATATATTGTTGGAAGAATGATAAATCCATGTTACAAAATCATGTATTCAGAGCAGATTCTATCCCAATTCTATCCACATATCATATGTTCTCCCAGCCCCAACTGAATGCTGAAATGACATATATTTCAAAAAATACATAATGGAACCAATTGCCGTTGGTTAAATAAAAAGCTATTCTAATTTGCTTCACCATAAAAGAGCATAATCTAACTCCCCAAAACAAATTATTTAAAGAAAATTAAATGGTTGAAAATAGGATGCCGCTTTCCTTGATTTCTTTTCAGACAGACATGGTATTAGCTTCCTCTACCTTAATTTTGTCTTCTTTTAACTTTTGTTATTTCTAATCTAGAACTGGGTAGAAACCATAGGAAAATATCAAAGTATTTCCTAGATTTATCATATTGTCGTTTGCAGTAATTATAAGAAACTAGAAATGCTGAACATATTGAATTATTTCAGCTATTGAAAGTTTTTATTTTAGATAGTCATTTCAAAAGCTATGCAAATATATTTTCAAATACAATGCAAATATATAGTAAATAAACTAATTAATAAGACATGGCAAAATTATTTCAATGATTTCTCACAAAACAATTTTAATAGCATTTGAAATACAGTACTCCAAATATTATCCAGTGTTTTTAAAACTCATTCACTTTTTGCTTTTCCTCCCCCTTTTATTATTATTATTATTATTATTATTATTATTATTTATTTGATTTTTATACCGCCCTTCTCCCGAAGGACTCAGGGCGGTGTACAGGCAAAAATAAAACAGATAATACAATATACAATTTAAAAAGCAGATTAAAAAACTTATTTTAAAATTAGCCTGATAGGTTAAAATATACAAAACTAAAAAAACCCATTTAAAATTTCAAGTATTCCAAGGTTCTTTCCTCCTCTCTTATTCTCTCTCTCATTCGCTTGCAGTCATGTGTTTAATTTTGGGGGCCTATCGGTGCTTAATATTGGTTATTTGGATGCTTATAAATGGTTTCATGATATATTGGCTGGAAAAAATATATTGAGATTTTTTTCTGTCATATTTTCTGTTTTCTGTCTGGTTCCATTATATTTTCTGTTTCGGAAAAATTGTACCCATCTTTCTCTTGTAAAGAATAGTAGAATGTTTATGTTATATTTCACATGGAGACCATTTGGTAATAATAACACTTCCTCTGAAATTTATAAAGATTTCTTCTAAAAAAATATTCAAATCAAATGAATTGGCTGATGAAGAATTCTGTTCCAATCACATATTCCTACATTCCTGAAATTTTGTTTAACGTCTACATTCTGTCATTTTTCAAACTTCCATTCAACTAGCAATAAACCAAAATACCTGGTAAGCAGTTTTATTTCAATGTAGAACTTCTTCACATAAAATCAGATGAAAGAAACATCTGAATAATTCTGGTGATTTTATTTCTTGGTTGCTGTTTTTTTTTTTTTTTTTGCTTTTCCTATAGGATTAAGGTCTGCAAACTCAATTTATTTTATTAAAAGTAAAATCAATAGAAGGTGGTCTTTGCTTTGTAGGATCAACCTTTTACCCAATATTAGGCCTTTAAAATACCTCATTTAATGCACCACAAATTATCACTACCAGAAAAATAAAATCAACATTCAGTTAATCAAATAAAAAGTTTGGTTTCATTATTATTTTTTAGATCACTGGTTGAAGTATTGCATGTTATAATAGGAACTGTTTATTGTGTGCTACTGAGAAGCCATTCATCAATATGAAAGGTAAGAAGATTGCATCCTACTTTTGCAACATTTTAATATGAGAAATAATTAAGAAATATAGCTTCAAGTAACATTTTATATGCCACATTTTTATTCTTTGAGTTTCATATCCAGATTTTGAAAAGATTTCCTATGTGACCTTGAAAAAAATAATCTTTTTTTAAAAAAAAATATCTGAGTTCAGTTTAGATCTCCAGATACTAATAGTAATTAAATGCTATAAACAGTAATCATTAAACACTTTGCCACGTTGAAAACTATCAGTAGGGGTTATTTTTGAATCTCTTATCTTTATATTGTCCAGTTTCATTCTAGTTACTTGAATATTCTATTGAATATTTAAATATTATAGTGAATGATTAAACTGAATACTAATTGATTAAAGAAAATGGCAATATTTTTAAAAAGCTACAATCAAAGGAAAACTGGCATTTCATCTGCTGAATATATTTTATTTTAAGCAACCTTTTACGGTTGAAGCCTGCATATCCTATAATACAACAGTTTAAGAGCAGACTATTAGTCATGCCTTATGGTTGCAAACACATAATGACCATATTGGAACAACTGATGCCAGAAACATGTAATTTCATGTATCTGAAAAGAATGGTGGGTATATGACTGGGTGTTAAACCCACCCAATACTTTACCCACCTAAAATTCTCAGTAACTTAAGAAGGCTTCCGTTCAATTCAAATCTTTATTGTCAGTGCATAATATATGTGCAATGAGATTGGTTGAGCTCCCTCAGTGGAGATTTTGGGATGAAACCAGAGAGTCAGGTAGTGCATTCCAGGCATTGACCACTCTGTTGCTGAAGTTGTATTTTCTGCAATTGAGTTTGGTGCGGTTAACCTTAAGTTTGTATCTAAGTTTGTTTGCTCATCTATTGTTGTGGTTGAAGCTGAAGTAGTCATTGACAGGTAGGACATTGTAGCAGATGATTTTATGAGCTATGCTTAGGTCATACCGAAGTGGCGTAGTTCTAAATTTTCTAAGCCCAAACTTTCAAGTCTGGTGGCATAAGGTATTTTGTTGTGAGTGGAGGAGTGGAAGACTCTTCTTGTGAAATATTTCTGGACACGTTCAATTGTATTAATGTCCAATATGCAGTTCGGGGTCCAGACAGATGAGCTGTATTTGAGAATTGGTCTAGCAAATGTTTTGTATGCTCTGGTTAGTAGTGTAATATTACTAGAGAAGAACCTACGCAAGATTAGGTTTATGCCTTTATGCAGTGGTGGGATTCAGCCAGTTCGCACCACTTCGGGAGAACCGGTTGTTAACTTTCTGTGCAGTTTGGCAAACTGATTGTTGGAAGAAATCATTAGGGCAGAGAACCGGTTGTTAAATTACTTGAATCCCACCACTGCCTTTATGCCTTTTTGGCGATGTTGTTAGTGGGCTTTGGCACTTAGATCATTTGATATGAGTATTCCAAGGTTCTTGACAGAGTGAGGGTCATCTACAAGGTCATGTCCCCTCAGTTTGTATTTTGTGTTCTAATTCTTTTTGCCAATGTGTAAGACAGAGCATTTGTTGGTTGAGATTTGGAGTTGCCAATTTTTTGACCATTCTGACACAAAGTCAAGGTCTTTTTGAAGGGTAGAAGCATTGTTGTTGGTATTAAATAGTTTTACATCATCGGTGAAGAGAACACAATTATTTATAATATGATCACAAAGGTCATTTATGTATAGTATGAAGAATGTTGGTCCAAGAATGCTTCCTTGGGGGACACCGCTATTAATAGGTGTAGGATTAGATAGGGTGCTCCCTATTTTGACCACTTTTTTCTGTTTGGCAAGAATGCAGTTATCCAGTTATGGAGGAGTCCAGAGATGCTGTAGGATTTTAGTTTTAGAAGTAGTTTTTCATGTACCACTGAATCAAAGGCTTTACAGAAGTCTACGTAAATTTCATCTATTGCTTTGTCTTGATCAAGATTTGTAGTCCATATGTTTTTGCAGTGTAGAAGTTGTAGATTACAGGATAATTTTTTTCGGAAACCAAATTGTTTATTAGAGAGTAGATTGTATATAGATACAGAGTCCTCCTCCCTTGCTCTTACTGGAGTCACCATTTCTGTTGCAGCGATAAGTAACATGGCTTGTCAACCCCACTGCTGCATCAGGTACAGATGGATGTAGCCAGGTCTCTGTTACAACCATCACACAGTTTTCATGGAGAAGCCTGTTTGCTACCATCTGCAGCTCTAATTCATCAATTTTGTGGACAAGAGACTTGGCATTTGTCAAAAAGACACTAGGCAGTGCTAGTCTGTGAGGCTGCTTTTGAAGCCAAGCTAACAGACCGGCTGCCGTGCTTTTGTTTCATCTCCTTTCACTTTTATCTGCGCCTCCCCGACGGGACAACAATCCATGGGGATCCTGGAGGCCTCACCATGCAGTTTGGTATGTTGTGGGACCGCTGAAAATCGCTGATAATTTCAGATTGATTTGCGAGCCCGATGTTTAGCAGTTTTGTGAAGCACTTTTCTTAAAAATTCTTTCAAATGCAAAGAAATTTTGAAGAATTCTCCCAGAAAGAATGTGTTTTGCTCTTTTGCTTTGGATTATCAGATGGCAAAATATATACAAGGGTGTTGTCTAAAGTGACCAGATTTCAGCGATGGCAAAGTGGGACACCATTGATGCGGGAGGGCGCGGGGTGGCTGCGCATGCACACCGAGTCTCGCCACCTGGCTGAAGGAGGAGTAGTGGCTGCTGCTTCTCGGCTCTTCCAGGCAGGCTCGGCTCTCCTCTCGGCTCTTCCAGGCAGAGGGCGATCTCGCGCCCCCTTCTCCGCCACTCCCCCTTCTCCCCCTTCTCCTCCTCCTCCTCCTCCTCTTGCGTTGCCACCTCCCATTTTCAGAATGGGAATGAAAAAAAAATCGGGACTTTTTTGAAATGCTGCGGGACGCGGGACAAATTAATAAAAAGCGGGACCCGCTTTTGGCGGGACATCTGGTCACTATAGTGTTGTCTGTGTTTCACTGTACTTGAGAAATATGCTGTCTTCCCTCACTGCTCAGCCTGATTTTTCATATTTCTATTCAAGATTCTATGAAAGATCTTTTTCAATTAATGGTCACACCTAAAGAGGAACCCTGCTTCTCTGAAACTATTGGTGAATTTCTTTTTCCCCAAGAAAAATCTACCCAATTTTTCTGTCCACAAAATTGATGGATTTTTTGGGGAAGTCACTTGTGTTTAGCTTTAGTTTGGATAATATATCTTATTAATTTAGAGGTTTACACAATTTAGAGTATGTTTAAACTGATCTCTATCCTTACACTTTTTATTTTTAAGGAGAGGAATAGATGCTTTGAAATGCAAAATACCAGTCAACTGGCCAATCAGTGCCTATTATTTAATGGTAGAATGATTAACTTACTCTATTTTCATAGGGCACAATCGTGCCCATTAATAGGTATTAATAGGCATATTTCTATGTTAAATATTAATTGAAGGAGCAAAACTGTTCACTGTAATGCTGTGTGCTCCTGTGCTCACAAACACCAGCATGATTGGCACACTTATCTTTTAGCTAATTAGTATGCACATACAAATGCATGTGAAACATGTTTTTTTTAAATTCTCTCCGGCACTGAACTATACTAACCTCAGAATATGATCAATATTATTTGAAATTATGGAAAAGTGAATGAAGTATACCATCAACAATATTTCCTGGCTAAATACTGGTAAATACTGACTATGTTAAGCGAGCAGAAAGAGCAGTTTATTGTATGTATGTAATATCCAGTTTATTATGTCTTGGACATAAGCATAGCTTGTGCTTGTGCATAATGAAATATTTATTTAGGAAATTTATATTGCCGCTTACTCGCACATGGTGACTCAAGGCAGTTTACAAGAAATAAACCATTGGCTGTCAGGAAGCAAATATATTCCCTTGAAACCAAGTTAATTAATTAATGCTTTAATACCTAAACAGACACCCCAAAATATATTTTTGTCCCATTCTCTTTACTGTCAGGTAGAACAACTATCTTGAGGACGGAGTGCATCATTTCAAATTAAGAAAATATTTCCACTGAAAACATTCAATCCTTCTTTTCTTTCTACCAAGGATATTCTTAGTACTGAGGATGTTCCTTAGCGACGTTGAAAATTTTTTATAGGGTATATAGATTGTGTAATGACTTATCTGACTGGTGTAAAGCTGCAAGATTCACTCTGTCTAAATAAAATGCTAGATTATGTTAAGGAAGAATAAAGTAGAGCAATAGAGTAGAGTAAGATAGAACAGAACAGAACAGAACAGAACAAGAATACTTGGAGACAAAGGAATTTCCAGTGCAGAAGCTCTGAGTGTACATGCAAAATAACAGAGTAATCATCGTCATCATACCAATAAGAAGAGGTAGTAAGGAAGATATTAATATTATTAATAAATAATTAATAATAATCCTCCAGTAAGGCACTACCTTGATATGGTTGTGGGGCTTGTGTACTCTGAGGAAGATGAGAGCTATGCCAGAGGTTCAATCATACTGGACAGGTATCATCAGAGGAGTCAGACAAAGAGTGTTTCTCCCATAAAAAAAAATCATGAGACATAAATTTCAGAAAGCCATACCGGCTCGGATGTCGCCCAGGTTAACAAGTCCACGTTAGATGTTGAAGTTTCTGGATATCTGATGAAAAATGGGACTTAGGACTGTTGGCTGAGCAACCAAGGCCAGCAGCTGCAGAAATACTGGAAGAAAAGGTGTTTAACTGTCACAAATATACAGTGATTGAAAACAAAGAAATAATGACCTGTTATTACAAGTACAACAAGAAGAGGATATTTGAAATGAATGCACCAGTTCTGATAAAACAACATCTAGAATCAAAAATAATATAACAGGCTAGCAGTTCAACATCAATTTATAAAACAAAATAAAGTATTCACAGATACAGAATTGGAAGAACTGCAAAGGTTTACCCAGGGCAAAGAAATCAAAGCCTTGCCAGAAATAATTCAGAATGTAGGGGCAAACCAGGGAGAATTGGCAGAAGAGGAATCCAGCAGAGATATACAATTGTTTTCATTTAGAAACCAGGCACTCTCTCCTCGGTCTCAAGAACAAAGCCGTCTAACTAAAGAAGTAAAAGAATTGAAATGTTGTGGCCCACCAGTGTCCAGCAGAGCTGGCAGCAGATTCGGAAAGTGAGGAGGTTGGGGAAGAACGTGGGTCATTCCTGGAATCTGGGGAAGGCTCGGACAATGGCTCTGAGTCAGAGGCAGAGAGGGAGCCAAGGCCATCTGGTAGTTCTTTGCTGCCTCTGGAATCTCTGGAGTCGGACATCAGCAAGGCAGAAGAACAGTGTGAGCCTGTTCCCAGTGTGCGCATGCACAGAGCTGTCAGGAGACAGGAACAATTAAGGAAACAGGGTCGACTTGGGAGTAAAGCTTGGGGATGATTGGTCCCCCCCATAAGACATAAAAGAGAAGTGAACGGGATGTGAGCTTTTGCAGTTAGTTCATCTGGCCGATTCAAGTTTTGAAAATTCTGTTTGTGACTGTGCCAAGTTTGCCTTGCCCTGTGTCTGGAAATTAGCTGTTTGGCAGCATTCCACGTAAGATAGGTTGGTGTTGATAACCTTCCTCTGAAAGGCTGTTTATCAAGCCTTGTGGACTGTAAATAAAAGTAATTTACAGCCATATGAATTAAAAAGGTTTGCAGGGACTAAGTTTGTGCTGTTTAATTTCTAAAGAAGCCTAGGTCAGAACATGAAACAAAGAATAATAGTAGATCTAGAACAGCACTGAAACATCAGAACAAGCTGCATTGAAGCTTGTTCCGAAGAAACAGCTAACACAAGTATTAAATGATGAAAATACTGCAATATCAGGTGTAAGCACCAACTCACTGCAAGAAATGAACCAGCTAATGTACAGCACAGCTGCAGTTACCTGGGATGCAAAATCAACAAAGAAAAAAAACCCCCACATAGTGCGCCACAAAAATGGAAGATCAGACTGGAAAATAAGATTGGCAAACTCAGATTGCAAACAAGCTAGAACAGATGAAAGAAAAGAAGCTGAAGAACAAAAAGATCAAATAATATTTAATCAAGAAATATCACTTAAAAACAAGAAAGATCAAGGAAACATTGCAAATAATAAAGCAGCAAATAACAGCTATAGCCAAGAAGATCAGCAGATATAAATTTTGAATTGCAAATTATAAGACGAATCTCCAATTTCAATCCAATCAGAAATGTTTCTACCATCAATGGAGAAACTGCAGTGAATCTGTCAGTGAAGTAAATAAAGTACCTGACAAGGAAGAAACTGCAGTTCTGGGTGCGGATGTGGGATAACCCAAAGAAATATAAGAAGGATGCAGCTCGGTTAAAAGAAGCTAAAATGAAAGAACTAGTAATATCAGCAGAAATGGTACAGAAAGGAGCAAGGAAGATCAAGAATTGGTCAGCACCAGGTGAAGATGAACTTCATGATTTTTGATTGAAACATCTAACTGGTCTCTACACACTCATTGCCAAGCAATTTAACAACATACTACATCTTGGGAAAAACTACCTGATAATGAAAGTTCCAGCAAAAGGGGGAAGCATCAGGCAACTACAGGCCAATTACTTCCTTACTAACAACTTTTAAATTGCTAACTAGTGGTATAGCTGATGCAGTCTAACACCATCTAATTGAAAACAATCTCTTTCCACCTGAGAAGAAAGGAAACCACCCCAATAGCAGAGGAACAAAAGATCAACTCCTAATTGACAAAATTGACAAAATTATTTAGGAAAAATGATAGAGAAGGAAAATCAACCTGAGTGTAGATGGATTGACTACAAAAAAGGCATTTGACTCTGCTACATAATTGAATAATCAACTGCCTAGAAATTACAGGGTACTTCCATTGTGTGCACAGATTCTGGTCAGCTAGGCTTTACAGTGCACTGGTTGTGTAAGCCTGGGATGGTATATAAACCCCAACCAAGATGAAGGAGGAAAACTGTTGAGGAGCATAAAAGAGTTTGCAATTGATGAACAGTGTCTCCATTTCCACACTGCAAAATTATTTTAGTACTCTGATATCCTTGCACCACTTGAAGCAGTGTTCATGGTCCATGCTGGCACTAATGGCATTGAGAAATATCTTTCATCTGTCCTGAAAATGATATCTAGGCTCCAAGTCAGGGGTTCTCAAAATTCACAGTCCTTCAGACTGTTGGGGGTCCGGACCAGCTGGATGGGCATGGCTAGGTGGTCATGTGACTGGGTGGGCATGGCCAATTTAGCAGTCCATTTTGTCAATTTATTATTATTATTTATTAATTTTTTTTATTTATTAGATTTAATAGTCCATTAACCAATACACAAATTAAATTCTAATTTGTTTTGCTGCTGGAAGTGTTTTATTTGCTTTATTTTGCATGTTGCTGTTTTGGCTGACTTCTTTTTCTAGGTCATTTTTAAGTTGTTTAGGAGTCTAGTGGTCCACTTCAGGAAACTCAATTCCTGCAATTCTTCTCAGCCCCAAGGAACTTACAGTCAAAAGGTCTCTCTCTCTCTCTCTCTCTCTCTCTCTCACACACACACACACACACACACACACGCCAAATGTGTGCAAAGGGCTCCAGCAAGGATTCCGTGCATCTGGCAGGCAGGATCGGACTGGTGAGCGGATCTGGTGAGAAAGCTCCAAGGCAGAAGCCTTCTGCCGTTTTTGGCCTCCCGGGGCCTCTGTACATCCCATTTTTGGCCTTCTGAGGCCCCAGCAGGCCTCCTCCTGCCTCCAATACCTCTATGCCTTACTTTCCAGTTCCAGCTTGGGAAGGTAAGTCCTGCATTTGTCTGAAGGATAATGCGGACCAGTGGGTGTGCAATGTGGGCAAGGGAGCCTCATGGTCCTACATGGGCCAGATTAATGGCTTCGGCAGGCTGTATCCGGCCTGCAAGCTGTAGTTTGAGGATCCCTGTTCTAAGTAGTAGATTAAGGTTTAGAACTGCCAAAGGGGTCTTAAAGAAGGATAATTTTTTTTAAATCAATTTTTTATTGATTTTTCCCCCTCCCCCACACACATAGTTTATGAACAGAGTATTGGCCATATCAGATCTTATACATTTTACTTAGTTACAATTTCTGCCACAATATTCTTTTACCATCTTTTAATCATGTCTTAGTATTTCCATGCTCATTTATATAAACCACATCTTTCGCCCTCAAGTTCTAATTTCTCCATTTTTACTAATATATATTCTCTTATTATTTTTTAGTTATTTCAGTTTTTATCCTGATATATTCAAACATGTTTGGGGTTGTCTTTCTTCCATTTCATCTTTTCCGTTTTACAGCAATCTTTCTTCTCCCTCTCATTCCTCTCCCTCCCTTCTTTTATCCTTCCTACTTTCTTCTCTCCTCTCCTACTCCTTCTCTACTTCCCCTTCCTTTCTCCCCCTCCTCCATTCTTCCTCTCTATCTAACCTTCTCTCCTACTCTTATTTCCTCTCCCTTTCTTCCTCTCTTCTTCCCTTTCTTCTTTCTGTCTCCTTCCTTCTCCCTTTCTTTCATCTCTCTCCTTCTTTTTATCTCTCTCCATTGCTGTATTCATTTTCATTTCAATATTTTTAACTATGGTGTCCAGACAACCCCGAGTTTTCCATTTATTGAGTATATTTCTCAGAATTCCCCTCATATGTTTTGATCATTAACACTGTCTTCACCTTATTCCATTTTTACCTTACAGCCTTTTAATTAATATAACCTTCCACCTCTTGTTTTCTTTAAATTCTTATTTAAATAATTCTAGTTCAATAATGATAATTTATTATATAATTATAATAAATAATTATATAATAGTTCAATAATTATTTTTCTCTTCGATTAGGATACATCATTTACTAACATTTCAATTTTATTCCACTTTACATCTCACTTTCAATTGTTTTCACTTATAAACCATACTGTCTTTCACATTTCATCTGCTGGATTATTTTTCTTAAACAGTATACTTCTTCCTTTTTTATTTCTTTTCAGTTTTATATCTTGGTTCAATTAATTTCTTTATTCTTTTCTATATTTAAAATATATTTCTTTACTATCCACTATAATTCTCTCTAATTCCATGCATCCTCAGACAGAAGGAGAATTATTATATTAGACACTTCAGAATATTTGGGACAAGCCAAGTGTACAAGAGAGATGTGGTTCTCTAGAATGAAAACAAAATTTGGTAGCTAGCATATAACATCAAAATGGAGGCAGTATAGCTCCTAATACTGGGGGAAAAGTTGGAAAGTAATGGGCAGTACCTGGTGTGAAAAGAATTAGATCTTTCACAATGCATTATAAGAATGGTTTCAGCACTGGAATTTGGTTAATAGATGGTCATTTAATCAAGATACAGAAGCCTATGAAAAGTATGTATCTTGGACAAAGATAGAATTCTTCAAGTCAAGATGAGGCGCACCAGAAATGGTATTTGGCATTTTCCTAAGAATCAAATATACAATTGATGATCTTGTATCAAAACTATAACTCAAATCAGCCTTAGTGCCAGAGGAATAGCAAAAATCAATGTGAAACCAATTTTGGGAGATATCTGAGAAATTATAACCTAGTTAGTTTTAGGTCTGATTGAAATAATTATCAAAGAAAAACACTAAATAGAAAGCAGAAAAAGTGGTGTTGAAAGAAAATCAGAATAGATTCTACAAAGGCAAATGCTTCCTCTCAATTTTTAAGAATTTTTTTAAAAGTTGGTAGCATGTACATAGATAGATGGGACCCTGTTTTATATTTTAGAAGTTTTGAATAAACTTCCTTATCAAAAATTTTTGAATAAATTTAGTAGTTATGGAATTTGAGGATTTGAGTTTTTTTATGGATTGGTAACTAGTTAAGAAACAAAAAGCAAAGAATAGGGGAAAAATGGGCAATGAGAGAAATATGAAGTGGAATCTCTCAACAATTTGTGTTGGGACTAATACTTTTTATCTCATTCTGTCCATGATGGGCTAACATGTGAACCTGTTGACTATGTAATAATAAAATTTGCATGGTTCCATTTAGATTCTTTGTAAGTGATGGGCAACTACCACTGCATTTTGTTTTATGGAGGTAAAAATGACATTTTATGTTAGTACAAATCTGTTGAATTCATTCAGTAATATAGCAATGCATAAAGCAATGTTTTTCATATCCAGTATTGTGTAGTAGAGCAGTTGTACTGAAGCCTTTCTGTATACCATTATATACTGTATATTCCATATATACTGTTAGTTCTTGGTTGTCTCAAATTCATAGAAACTCATTTTGGACAAAGCGAAAAAGTAACTGAAAATATTTATTCCCAGAAGTGAGTAATGGTATGTTCCTGTAATAGAAAAAACAAAATGCCATCTGTATGCTGCTGCTGATAATTTGATAATAAAAGGTTTAAATGGTAATACTTAATACTAAGGTTTAAATTAATATTATTTCCGAATGCACTTGCCAGGTTACAATAAGTGAGATATTATACATTCTATATAATCTTCTGAATGGAAGAAAATTAGATTCACAGTGCCAAATTGATGCCTGCAACACAAGATGAAGTAAGCAAACATATTCCTTCCCTCTGCCCCCACTCAAAGTCCAAATATTTGAGATTTAAAGAGAAATCCCAGTCATTTCTTATTACTGTGAAGGTCAACCTAGCTAGGAAAATTGTTTCTGCTTTACAATTCCCCAAACTGTAGAAAGCAGTTAGAGTTCTGGACAAAAACTAATGTTGCATTCAAAAGGAAAAGTTGATATGGCATTGCTGAAGTAATAAGAGAATTTTTTTTACACTTCCCACTTCCCAGTGAACCTAATCAACTGTGACATGAGAAAATACACTGGGCTCACTCAGCTACAGTCTGATTGCTATCTGAAAATATCCACAATGTTACACTGTTTGGGACTTTACAATGATCCTTCTGACATCAATTTTGTACATGTACATAAAAATGCCATTAGAAATGCTTACAAACACCTACTTACTCACAGGCCATGCTCAAGACTCCAATCGAAGCTCAGCTGTAAAATACTCCCCTGTGGTTGGTGAAAGGTTTCTTTCAATTAATTTCTTTATTCTTTTCTATATTTAAAATATATTTCTTTACTATCCACTATAATTCTCTAATTCCATGCATCCTCAGACAGAAGGAGAATTATTATATTAGACACTTCAGAATATTTGGGACAAGCCAAGTGTACAAGAGATGTGGTTCTCTAGAATGAAAACAAAATTTGGTAGCTAGCATATAACATCAAAATGGAGGCAGTATAGCTCCTAATACTGGGGAAAAGTTGGAAAGTAATGGCAGTACCTGGTGTGAAAAGAATTAGATCTTTCACAATGCATTATAAGAATGGTTTCAGCACTGGAATTTGGTTAATAGATGGTCATTTAATCAAGATACAGAAGCCTATGAAAAGTATGTATCTTGGACAAAGATAGAATTCTTCAAGTCAAGATGAGGCGCACCAGAAATGGTATTTGGCATTTTCCTAAGAATCAAATATACAATTGATGATCTTGTATCAAAACTATAACTCAAATCAGCCTTAGTGCCAGAGGAATAGCAAAAATCAATGTGAAACCAATTTTGGGAGATATCTGAGAAATTATAACCTAGTTAGTTTTAGGTCTGATTGAAATAATTATCAAAGAAAAACACTAAATAGAAAGCAGAAAAAGTGGTGTTGAAAGAAAATCAGAATAGATTCTACAAAGGCAAATGCTTCCTCTCAATTTTTAAGAATTTTTTTAAAAGTTGGTAGCATGTACATAGATAGATGGGACCCTGTTTTATATTTTAGAAGTTTTGAATAAACTTCCTTATCAAAAATTTTTGAATAAATTTAGTAGTTATGGAATTTGAGGATTTGAGTTTTTTTATGGATTGGTAACTAGTTAAGAAACAAAAAGCAAAGAATAGGGGAAAAATGGGCAATGAGAGAAATATGAAGTGGAATCTCTCAACAATTTGTGTTGGGACTAATACTTTTTATCTCATTCTGTCCATGATGGGCTAACATGTGAACCTGTTGACTATGTAATAATAAAATTTGCATGGTTCCATTTAGATTCTTTGTAAGTGATGGGCAACTACCACTGCATTTTGTTTTATGGAGGTAAAAATGACATTTTATGTTAGTACAAATCTGTTGAATTCATTCAGTAATATAGCAATGCATAAAGCAATGTTTTTCATATCCAGTATTGTGTAGTAGAGCAGTTGTACTGAAGCCTTTCTGTATACCATTATATACTGTATATTCCATATATACTGTTAGTTCTTGGTTGTCTCAAATTCATAGAAACTCATTTTGGACAAAGCGAAAAAGTAACTGAAAATATTTATTCCCAGAAGTGAGTAATGGTATGTTCCTGTAATAGAAAAAACAAAATGCCATCTGTATGCTGCTGCTGATAATTTGATAATAAAAGGTTTAAATGGTAATACTTAATACTAAGGTTTAAATTAATATTATTTCCGAATGCACTTGCCAGGTTACAATAAGTGAGATATTATACATTCTATATAATCTTCTGAATGGAAGAAAATTAGATTCACAGTGCCAAATTGATGCCTGCAACACAAGATGAAGTAAGCAAACATATTCCTTCCCTCTGCCCCCACTCAAAGTCCAAATATTTGAGATTTAAAGAGAAATCCCAGTCATTTCTTATTACTGTGAAGGTCAACCTAGCTAGGAAAATTGTTTCTGCTTTACAATTCCCCAAACTGTAGAAAGCAGTTAGAGTTCTGGACAAAAACTAATGTTGCATTCAAAAGGAAAAGTTGATATGGCATTGCTGAAGTAATAAGAGAATTTTTTTTACACTTCCCACTTCCCAGTGAACCTAATCAACTGTGACATGAGAAAATACACTGGGCTCACTCAGCTACAGTCTGATTGCTATCTGAAAATATCCACAATGTTACACTGTTTGGGACTTTACAATGATCCTTCTGACATCAATTTTGTACATGTACATAAAAATGCCATTAGAAATGCTTACAAACACCTACTTACTCACAGGCCATGCTCAAGACTCCAATCGAAGCTCAGCTGTAAAATACTCCCCTGTGGTTGGTGAAAGGTTTCTTTCAATTACTCATACAAAAGCATCTGGTTATGGAAAAGGCAACTTAAATGAACTTGAAGATGTAAGAATCTTTCCTTTGACTTCACTTGGTATCTCTCTTAAATGTCATTAGATAGAATATATATTTAAAGAGCTTTGAAAATAAGACTTAAACAATCTTAAATTGGCTTATTTTCTTTGTTACATAAATTATGTTATAAACTATGTTATATCCCCTAAATATAAATTCCCAATATACAATATATACTATAATATACTATACAATAGACATGAGCAACTTTGTTGAGATACATGTACAGGTTATTGAAACACCTGCACAAAATGTATATTCAGCATGTATAAATGAAAACATTTGATAAATGTATGGCATTATAAATATAAATTATATTTTATATTATAAATTATAATTATATAATATATATATATATTATACATTATAAATTATCTTAAAGTTTTTGATGACAGTTTGATTATCTTTTCAGTGATTTCTAATGTGACTGCATATTGCAATATTATGAACCACCTTGTGTTCTAATATTTACAGGAAATAGTACAAGTGTTTGACATATAAATGGGGTAATGGGCTGACTTTAATAACCATGTGATCAATATGAAGTGCTATTTTTATAGCTTACATTCAATATGTAAAAGGTCATAGAGGGCAAATCTTTAGCAAAGCAATAAAGCTAAAAAAAATTTCAGTAGAATACTAGAGTTTTTGAATGTTTAGTCAGAGGTCTAGAATTTTAGTAGTATTTAAAGCTACATCATTCAGAAAATTTTTACATTGTTATTTATCTATTAAATGCATAACATAATATCATGAAGCATGTTTAAATAATTAATGATCTCTGACACTTCATATTTTAGCAAACATATTCTTATGTCTTTATGATACATTTATCATAATTTACTAATTTTAGTTCAATTTCCCTATTTAAAAAAGGAATACTGCAAGTTCAAGAAATATACTCAAAAGTCTGACCACATTTTATCTCCTATTATATCACAACTGATTTGGAAACTCTAATATGAACAAATCCAAAATGAGGTTGTAGTGTTCTGATGTTGGAGTTTTTCAAAAGATCCTGCATTTGCATCTCTATGCCTTGTCAATATTAATTTCCCTTGCAAGCAAAAAAAGTGATGGAAATGTATAAGAAAGTAATGGTAATTTTCAAATTCACGGTCCCTCTACCCATTTTGCAATTTTGTAATGTCAAGATTTCTCCCCACATATTCAGAAAACGTTAGCTAGCGATAGAGAAATATAGTAATGTACTCTCCCTGAAGCCAGAAATCCGAAGAATCTTATGGTCCTTGGAGTGTTTAGGTTCTGATATGGTTTACCATATAGCAATGAAAGGAAGAAGAAAAACATATGCAAATTTTATATTTGCAAAATATAAAATTTGTATATTGAATTCACTGTCCTTCATACATGTACCTTAACATATTACATGCAACTTTTTTCTTAGTTAAGTTGCACTTTGCTATAGTAGCTATTTTGATTAGATCTTTTGAATCCCCAAAGGGTAAGACTGATGGCATAATGGAAAGAGTGAAAAATAAGATAAGATTCTCTTATTATAGTAAAAAAAGAATCCCAGTAATGAAAATAGCATGTTTACTAACCAATGTTGACTATATGATCTGCTAAAGGAAAGTGGTTTGGGCTTCCCAAATCAAAGATAAGGGAGTTCAGGCAACTCACCGGCCTCAGTAACTGAATCCTCCCTCCCTCCCTCCCTCCCTCCATGCACACAGATCCACAGAAAGACATTACTAAGATGCAGTGTAATTTATAACTGTGTTATGTATCCAATTCATTTAATTATGTGGCATATATTGAACTGCCATTTGTGATAGTTGTTCTGTAATGAAACTTCATTCATGAACACATGAAGTGCTTGTTAGTTTATCCTGAAGATCAAAAGTAAATGGGTTTATTGCTTTATAGAATATATAAGAGCACCATCTTCAAAATAGTTTCATTTCTAGATACTACAGTTTTAGTTAGATTTAACATGCATATATAGACAATGATATGTAGCAACCTATGCTACATATGTAGGTGAATATCACCCTACTCTCCCCACCCCAGGAGTTAGTTCTTGGATGGAAGACTACCAGAAAAAAATTGAGCAACAGTGAGAAGCTAGACAAGCTATCAAAAATATCAGCTTCTCAGAAAAGGGTATTTTCTATTAATTATCCTAGAGGCCTAGGCCTTTTGCAAAGGGTCAAAACTTGGCTGTGCAGCCTTGCATTGTGGCCCTGTAATACCAAATGTTTTTGAAGTTTTGATGTTTATAATGTCATTATTATATAATTTAAAAAAATTTATTCCTAACTTAATGTTAATTTTATAGTTCTTTCATTTATCAATTATATTATATTATATATTGTATATTTCCCAGAGTCCCTCTTTAAGAGAGATGAGCAGTTTAGAAATATGAAATCTAAATATAAATAAATATTCATTCCAGGGGTGAAATCTAAAAATTTTCCTTAGTGGTTCTGTGGGCGTGGCTTAATTAGTGGGTGTGGCTTGGTGATCAGGTGACTGAATGGGCATGGTCAATAATAATAAATAATAAAAATAATAAAATATACAAAACTTGGGAGGCACCGGTCTACCTTCTTTAAAAATACAGGCTTTAGTCTACCAATTGCATTTTACTGAGAGGCATTGGTCTACCAAGTGCCTTTTTTTGGCAGGCACTGGTCTACCTTCTTTAAAAATAGAGGCACTGGTCTACTAGCTGCCAAAAGTGCTGATCAGCTGTAGTGCGGCCCTTTGAAGTGCCACGGCAGTCATTTAAGGCCTTTGCAGCTATATCACCAACGAGTGCTTCAGGGACAGAGAAGAGGAACAGCGAGGCGTGGGCAGTGAGGGCGGGCAGGGATTTTTGCTACCAGTTCTCCGAACTACCTGCTCCCATTGCTACCGGATCGCGCGATCCGGTCCGAACCAGGAGCATTTCACCCCTGATTCATTCATATAATAGAAGATAGGTTTTCAAAACTGAGATTCATTGGAAAAATGAGTTTTGCATAATACTATGAAGACATTGCATAATATACTGAGACCTTAAGTTAGTTTTTTAGGGCTTGTATAAAGCTGAACATATATCCCAAAGGTGCTTTTTCAAAAGGCAACTGGATTTTCTTGTTTTTCCTTTAAGACATTTCTCTTCTCATCCAAGAAAATTCATAAACTAAAGTTTAGTTATCTTTTGAAAAAGTGTCTTTGGGACAACCATGACCTGGATGACTGAGAATCTCCATAGACTTTTACCTAGAGATATTATAACCTTTAGTACTACTTGTATTCAGAGGATCAGAATGCCTACAACTGTTGACAGCTAGATAGATAACATTCCTGTTACATTATTATGGATTTGTTAGATGTATAAAAGTATAAAAAGTAGAAAGAGGAGCAAAAAACTAAGGCAGAATATCAGCAAATAGCCCGAGCCTGTAAAGATGAAGTGAGGAAAGCTAAGGCTCACAATGAACAAAAGCTAGCGACAAAAGTAAAAAATAACAAAAAAAGCTTCTTCCAACATGTTAAAAACAGGAAAAAATTCAAGGAAACAATTGGCCCATTGCTGGGAGAAAGTGGCAAGAAAGTGACAAGCAACAGGGAGAAAGCAGATCTACTTAACTCATTTTTTACATCTGTCTTTACACAAAAGGAGTAAAACAATCCAACCTATTCAAAAACAACACCACAAAAAACAGATTAGGAACCCAAGTTAAAATAGGGGAAAAAATGGTAAGGGAACACCTGTCTACCTTAGACGAGTTCAAATCACCAGGACCAGATGGATTATACCCCAAGGTTCTGAAGGAACTGGCAGATTTATTTATTTATTTATTTATTTATTTATTTATTTATTTATTTATTTATTTATTTATTTATTTATTTATTTATTCATATTTTTATACTGCCCTATCTCCCTAGGGACTCAGGGCGGTGTACAGCCATCTAAAAACAACATAAATATACACAGTAAAACATTAATCTAAAAAACTTATTAAATAGGCCGAATATTTAAAATAGACATAAATAATAAAACCCCAAGTTAAAACCAAATCTAAAATTTAAACAATTAAAATTTAAAAATCTAGTCCAGTCCTGCAAATAAATAGATGTGTCTTAAGCTCGCGGAAGGTCCGAAGGTCAGGAAGTTGACGAAGTCCTGGGGAAGCTCGTTCCAGAGGTGGAGCCCCACAGAAAAGGCCCTTCCCCTGGGCGTTGCCAGTCGGCACTGCCTAGCTGACGGCACCCTGAGGAGTCCCTCCCTGTGGGAGCGCACGGGTCGGTGGGAGGCATTCGGTGGCAGCAGACGGTCCCGTAAGTAACCCGGCCCTATGCCATGGAGCGCTTTAAAGATCATTACCAAAACCTTGAAGCGCACCCGGAAAACCACAGGTAGCCAGTGCAGTCTGCGCAGGAGAGGTGTTACATGGGAGCCACGAGGGGCTCCCTCTATCACCCGCGCAGCCGCATTCTGAACTACCTGGAGTCTCCGGGTGCTCCTCAAGGGGAGCCCCATGTAGAGAGCATTGCAGTAGTCCAGACGAGATGTCACGAGAGCATGAGTGACCATGCATAAGGCATCCCGGTCTAGAAAGGGGCGCAACTGGCGGACCAGGCGAACCTGGTAAAAAGCTCTCCTGGAGACGGCCGTCAGATGATCTTCGAAAGACAGCCGTCCATCCAGGAGAACGCCCAAGTTGCGTACCCTCTCCATTGGGGCCAATGACTCGCCCCCAACAGTCAGCCGAGGCTGCAGCTGACTGTACCGGGATGCCGGCATCCACAGCCACTCCGTCTTGGAGGGATTGAGCTTGAGCCTGTTTCTCCCCATCCAGACCCGTACGGCTTCCAGACACCGGGACAGCACCTCGATAGCTTCGCTGGGGTGGTCCGGTGTGGAAAAGTACAGCTGGGTGTCATCAGCGTATAGCTGGTACCTCACACCGAAACCACTGATGATCTCACCCAGTGGCTTCATGTAGATGTTGAACAAGAGGGGCGAAAGAATCGACCCCTGAGGCACCCCACAAGTGAGGCGCCTCGGGGCCGACCTCTGCCCCCCCGTCAACACCGTCTGCGACCGATCGGAGAGATAGGAGGAGAACCACCAATAAACGGTGCCTCCCACTCCCAATCCCTCCAACCGGTGCAGCAGGATACCATGGTCGATGGTATCAAAAGCCGCTGAGAGGTCTAATAGGACCAAGGCAGAGGAACAACCCCTATCCCTGGCCCTCCAGAGATCATCCACCAACGCGACCAAAGTTGTCTCAGTGCTGTAACCGGGTTGGAAACCGGACTGGAACGGGTCTAGATAGACGGTTTCCTCCAGGTACCGAGGTAGCTGACATGCCACCAAACTCTCTACAACCTTCGCCGCGAAGCGAAGGTTGGAGACCGGACGATAATTACCTAACACAGCTGAGATCTCCGAACCACTGAACTATATCTTTCAAAGATCCTAGAGCACAGAGGAACTGCCAGAGGACTGGAAAAGGGCTGATATAATTTTCATCTTCAAAAAAGGAAAAAAAAAAAACAGATCCAGGAAACTACAGACTTATCAGCCTGACCTCAATACCAAGGAAGATTCTAGAAAAGATAATCAAGCAATGAATCACCGAACACCTAGAAGCAAACAAAGTAATAACCAAAAGTCAACATGGATTTGTCAAAAACAGATCATGCCAGACTAATCTTATTTGCATTCTTTGACAAAGTGACAAAATTAGTGGACCAGAGGAATGCTGTCATTTACTTGGACTTCAGTAAAGCATTTGATAAAGTAGACCATAACCTACTAGTAGATAAAGTAGAAAAATGTGGGTTAGACAGCACCACCACCAGATAGATTCATAACTGGCTGACCAACCGGACTCAATGTGTAGTCCTCATGGAACTACATCCACATGGAGGGAAGTATGCAGTGGAGTACCCCAAGGCTCTGTTTTAGGCCCAGTACTCTTCAACGTCTTCATCAATGACTTGGACTAGGGGATAGATAGGGAACTCATCAAATCTGCAGATGACACTAAGCTGGCAGGAATAGCCAATACTCCAGAAGATAGGCTCAAGATACAGGAGCTTGACAGACTTGAACATTGGGCGCTATCTAACAAAATGAAATTCAACAGTGAAAAAAGTAAGGTTCTACATTTAGGCAAAAAAAAACCCCAAAATGCACAGGTACTGTATATGTGCTACCTTGCTCAATATTAGTAACTGTGAGAGAGATCTTGGAGTCCTAGTGGACAACCATTTAGATATGAGCCAGCAGTTTGCAGCAGCTGCCAAAAAAGCCAACACAGTTCTGGGCTACATAAACAGAGGGATAGAATCAAGATCACGTGAAGTGTTAATACCACTTTATCATGCCTTGGTAAGGCCACACTTGGAATATTGTATTCAGTTTTGGTCGCCACGATATAAAAAAGATGTTGAGACACTAGAAAGAGTGCAGAAAAGAGCAACAAAGATGATTAGGGGACTGGAGGCTAAAACGTATGAAGAATGGTTGCAGGAACTCGGTATGTCTAGTTTAATGAAAAGAAGGACTAGGGGAGACATGATAGCAGTGTTCCAATATCTCAGGGGTTGCCACAAAGAAGAGGGAGTCAAACTATTCTCCAAAGCACCTGAGGGTAGAACAAGAAGCAATGGGTGGAAACTAATCAAGGAGAGAAGCAACTTAGAACTAAGGAGAAATTTCCTGACAGTTAGAACAATCAATAAGTGGAACAACTTGCCTGCAGAAGTTGTGAATGCTCCAACACTGGAAATTTTTAAGAAGATGTTGGATAACCATTTGTCTGAAATGGTGTAGGGTTTCCTACCTAAGCAGGGGATTGTACTAAAAGACCTCCAAGGTCCCTTCTAACTCTGTTATTATGAAAGATGTATAGTATATGAATTGCTATTCTCTCTTAAATAATTTTTGAGAAATAGCTAAAACATAAGGTAATGATGCTGAAAATTTCCAGATTTACTTTGTGATTTAAGCAAAGGTTCCTTTCATGTTCTTTAATTTTGTATTTTACGAGAATTCAATTTCCTTCACATAACTCCTTGGACTAGAAGACCTCCAAGGTCCCTTCCAACTCGTTGTTGTTGTTGTTATTATTATTATTATTATTAATACTATTATTACTCAATAACTGCAAAATTGTTACAGTATTTTTGCCCTTCTTTGGTTCTTAGTATTGGATGTTCATCCTGATAAGTTTTGGCAGTTGTTGTATCTTGTCCTCCACCCCAAATCTTACTCTTGTATTTTTACTTCCGTACTGTTGCCAAGCAAAGTAGATGAATCCAAGTAGTGGGTTCAAAAGAAGAGTTTATATCAACATGTTATGTTTATAAAGGTAAAAGCTAAAGATTTATTTTGTTCAGTTATTTCCGACTCTGGAGAGTTGCTCTCGTATCAGTTTTAGCCAGAATTGTCCAAAGACATTTTCGTGGTCATATGGCCAGCATAATTATAAACTGAGGGGCATGGAATGCTATCATTTATGTTTATAGAATGCAGCAATTATTTACATATATGAGAACTAAAGTTGGAAATAATTGTTATTAAACTATTAAATAGTTATTTAAAAATAACTTTGCTTCAAAAATAATTCTGAAATTATTTATTTAGAATTAAAATAAACCAACCTTGGCAGATTATGCCATTCAATAGCACCCAATTCTTTTTCATTTCTCTTGTTCCATTATGAATCCATCAGTTACGGTATAGAAAATCAAGTGTTTTTAGTTTCCACTCTTAGTGTATCAGGACATCCCTGAGTTTCTTGGGGGGCATTTACATTTTTTGATGATTTCCATCTATGTCAATGCTGATCTTCTCTAACTGGTACACAAAAATATATTAAAGAACTGTGAGAATGATTGATGGTCATAATTAGAAATTATAATCACATTTATGAAGGTCTATACATATAACATGAAGGGACATGGTGGTTCAGTAGCTAAGATGCTGAGGTTGTTGATTGAAAGTTTGGCAGTTCAGTAGTTCGATTCCCTAGTGCCGCATAATGGGGTGTCCCAGCTTCTGCCAACCTAGCAGTTCGAAAGCACATAAAAAATGAAAGTAGAAAAATAGGGACCACCTTTGATGGGAAGGTAACAGCGTTTTGTGCGCCTTTGGGATTTAGTCATGCCGGCCACATGACCACGGAGATGTCTTCAGACAGCGCTGGCTTGTCGGCTTTGAAACAAAAATGAACACTGCCCCCTAGAGTCAGGAACAACTAGCACATATGTGCGAGGGGAACGTTTACCTTATACATATAACATATAACATATGTTACTAATAAAGTAAATTGTTGTTCAAAGTTCATCATTAAGCTTGTTAACACTCGTAGACTCTAATTTTTCTTGTTGTTAATTTTGTTTAGAAACTTTGAGAAGAAATGGAAAAACAGCACTAGATAGCACACTGCCCACATACAGTACAGCCTAAGGGGGAAAATATAAACTAGATACATAGAAAACTATGTTTTGTTTTATGTAGTTTTCTCTCTATCTAGTTTATATTTCCCCCCTTAGGCTGTACTGTATGTGGGCAGTGTGTTTTTCAGCTTCTTCCCAAAGTCCAGTTACCAATGGTCCCGTTATTAATATGCTGCTCTAACAATGCATACTTGGATAGTGCAAAATCTTGTAGTCAGAAAATAGATAAACCCATTGCTTTTTCCACACTTTTAAAAATAAAGGTGTTAACAGGCCTTGAAAAAGTACTGAACAGTTCAGTGCAAATATATCTTGCATGTAAAATATCATGTTGCATTTGAAATCTGATAAATATTTATTATCAATGCTGTTTGCTTTTAATCTCTTCAGGATATCATTCCTCCAGCTTTTGACTCCTTAAACAAAAATGGCATTTACATTGCAATATTGCTTGCCAACAATCTCATTTTCTGGTTTAGTCAGCAGCCTTCATGCTTGATTAGTCTTTAATTATACAAATACCTACATATTAAAAAAAAGTTTTATTTTTTCCCCATATTTTGAGCATGTAATTATTTCTTCTTGCATGCAATAACCTTTAATTTTAGGCTTAAGCAACTGATATTTTTTTAGTATGGATGGATTTTTTCAAGTGTTAAAGTAAATTTGTTTATTGTATTACAAGTGGAAAAATTAACTTTAGGAAAGTCTTTCATTAGCACATTTGACAGCACAGTGAGAGATCAGTTCTGAGAAAATCTTCAAAAAAAATGTCTGTAAAAACAAATTAGCATCTGATCTGTTTCCTTAGGGTAGCTTTCAGAGTTAAAATATTTCTAGGTTCCAACTGAAAATAACTCAAAAAGAGGTGTATAGAAACTACTAGATCCGAGAGTGTCTGGAATAGTTCAGTAGAGCCTGAGTTAACCTAGTATCTGAATCTAATCTGACCTGGTCCCTGGAGTTCTGGCTTCCTATGGTTAGTACCAGAAAAACCTGAAACGGATAAGATTTTGTTTTTTATCATAAATCAATTAAATAGGGAAAGCAGATTTTGTGTCAACATAAGAACAGTTTGTGAGTAATAGTGACTACCCTTTCTGAAGATGGTAGAGTTAACAATTGTATAGGAGAATAGGCAAATATACAAGCAAAGCAAAGCAAAGCAAAGCAAAGCAAAGCAAAGCAAAGCAAAGCAAAGCAAAGCAAAGCAAAGCAAAGCAAAGCAAAGCAAAGCAAAGCAAACTCTTGACAATGCTAGCTGGCTCTTGCACCATAACACAAATGTGCAGTACTAGGGAATTGGAGTGGTAGAACTAAAGATTATTTTTATGTTCAAATATTTATTTATTTTATTTATTTATTTATTTAAATTTTTATACCACCCTTCTCCCGAAGGACTCAGGGCGGTGTACAGCCAAGATAAGAACAATAAATATACAAAGTTAAAATATCAATTTAAAATACCTATTCAATAGTGGCCGAATTAAAACCGTCAGATTGACCAACCTAAAATACCCCATATAAAATTACAGAAGATTAAAAAATTTAAAATTTAAAATTTAAAAATTTAGAAATCAGTCCAGTCCCGCTTGAACAAATAAATGAGTTTTTAATTTCCCGGCGGAAGGTCCGAAGGTCAGATATTAAACGCAAACCGGGGGGAAGGTTGTTCCAGAGAGTAGGTGCTCCAACAGAGAAGGCCCTACCCCTGGGGGCCGCCAGCCGGCATTGCTTGGCGGACGGCACCCTGAGGAGACCCTCTCTGTGAGAGCGTACGGGACGATGGGAGGCATACGGTAACAGCAGGCGGTCCCGTAAAATGACCAATATTAGCCTGAAAGCAAGGATGAATCTGGTTTAAACAAAACTCTACTCACTCTGTTGTGCATATAATCCATTGTCCTTGGATTCAATCAGTAAGAAACATAAGAGAAAATACTATCAAGTCCTTGTCCAAATACTCTACTAGTTCATGTTTCCAAATGTTGAAATGAAACTATTTTGTATTACACATACAAAATGTAACTGATTCTTGGAGTACACATTAAAGTATGGGGAAAAATCCAAAACATGGCTACTTGCAAGTAATTTTTCAGACATTTAGCCCTGCTGAGCTGGGAAAAAACTTTCATGGATTAAATTTGATGAAAAGCAAAGACATTTTCATGCAAATGAATTTGCTATTATGCTTCTAAAGCTACTAAGGAGTAGTGCAATTATTATCCCGTGATCTATTACACTGATTAGTCATGGAAGCACAAAAAGAACCCAAAAAAATTCTGTGTGGATTGTAGTGAGTTGGGCACATCAAATATAAAACAAATCTATCTGTTCATGAAACACTATGGTTTCTCTTGTCAGTGTTCACCTGGCAAGATGCAAAGTTAAGTATCAACTAGATTTGTTTTGTACTTTCATGACTAATGAATAAATAATACTAAACCCATGATTCCACTAGTCAGCTTTTTTAGTAAATGCAGAGTCCCTTTGGCTGAATTCAGTCACATTCTTATCCCATGGAACATGATCAGTGTTTTTTGTCATCATTTGACTGTTCTGTAGATTGGACGTTTTCAGTGCCTCATACAATAGATCTTTGCTTACATGCACATATTGCTTCATTGAAGCCGTTGCCAGCCACATCATTAGTGATGAGTGACAGAGAGCTTCTGTTCCCACAGGTCTTCAGTGTTTCATAGATTGTAAAATGTTTTTGATTTTGGTCTGTGCTTTTCCAGAGTTTGAGAGCTTTCTCCTCCTATACTTCTCAAGTGTGATGAACAGTGGCAAGAGGAACTCTGGTGTTTCATGAGCAGATAGATCTGTTTTATATTTGATATGCCAACTCACTACGATCCACATAGAACTGCATAAGTTCCCCAGGGCTTCAAAATATGCTTACTTCCCTTGGATTCCCCACCCTATATGTTTTAATGGTATATCCTTTTTAACAGTTCTCTTTTCCCCAGTGCAATATTGCACATATTCTCTTGTGCTAATCCTTATTTTGTTTTGAAGAAAATACAAAGACAACAACTACTCGCTTGCTGTAACAATTCTACACTAGTACTCAGAATCTTCTATTCGTTAATACATTATTACTATTTATATCATGCCTTCTTCTATTGTGGTTTTTTATACGGAGGCAAGATGAAACAGGGCCTTTTTTGGGTTGTAGGTGAGGGGATTTCCAAGCTGTTTGTCACTCCATCTGACCCAAAGGTAGTTAACTAGTCTTAGAATTTTGTTTAGTTTCTCACTTATCAACTAACTCATTCATTTCTTTAGTTACGTGCTTAAGAAAATGTTTTAAAAAAAGAAAAAAAGAAAAGACAATGAAGGATAGTATATATGATGGAAAAAAGCTTTATTTGAGTTTGGAGGTGTTTGAACATATTAGCAGCCTTAAAAGAATAGAACAGGTACCCAAATTGTTGCTATATTAGAAATACCTCTCATATTTATTTATTCTGAATTTATACTGAGCTCAGATACTTTCATAAACATCATAAGTCTAGAAACTAGACTTCCTTTGTTTTAGAAAAGTTCATTCATTCATTCATGTTTTTTTCTCTACATTATGTAGCTTAAAAGGTCAGATTTTGATTTCAAATCTAATTTTAGCCTTGCAGGCATTATATATCAGCTTGGAAAAATTGTACTTGCTTAATGTGTAATATGAGGATAAAACTGTAAAGATGTTTTATGCATTAAGTGTAGAATATTAAAAAGTATAATTATTCATATGATAGAATATAAATATAAGCATGTAGAATATAAAAACAGAACATAACATGCTACTGTTAAATATTCAATGTCTTCAACATGGCTTTGAAACTGCTGTCTTATTTGTTTATTTTTTATCCTTAAAAGGTAAGAACATATTCTTAAATTATCCTAATGCAATACAGAGTAATAATACATGAGTATATTGCTCTCTGGAGATCCACAAATAGATAACAATATATGCATGGCAAATCTCTCTCTGTGTGTTTGTATGTGTGTATGTGTGTCTGAG
This sequence comes from Ahaetulla prasina, assembly GCF_028640845.1. NCBI lineage: Eukaryota > Metazoa > Chordata > Lepidosauria > Squamata > Colubridae > Ahaetulla > Ahaetulla prasina. The sequence continues at coordinate 69,435,285 of NC_080542.1, forward strand.
TGTGTTTGCAGCAAGGAGCAAACTATATGCCTCTCTACTGGCCTGCAAAGGAACTGAATCGAATAATATTAAAAATAGTAGCAATGTTTACTATTATTTTAGTTTTCACTAGAATAAATAATTTTAGTAATTCTCGCATTTGGGCATTCAGTGGAATAGATAAACAAGATTTCTGACATAAAGAGTTTGGGTTGGCTGCATATCTAGGGTCATCTTAGATTGTAACTTTACATTCCTGAGAAAGATTCAGAAAAATCTAAAAGTATGCTGCAAATTCATATTTCTTCCATGATTGAGACATATATTGTTTCTCTCCCATGACAAGTGCTCCAGAGCTGTTGCATTGCAAAGGGTTGGAAAAAGTTACCCCTAGAGATTTGCATCTGCCTGGTGCATGAGGCCTCCTGAAATATTGCAATCTGTGCCTAGGACAGCAATAGTTCACCGGCTGGGGTGGGACAGAGGTGACTCACTTAAATATCTTGAGTGATTCTCCACTTGCTGTACATCAATATTTACATTAACTTAATGAAACAATTCAGACTGTCTCCTAGATTATTCATAGTCTTAATGATTTCCCTGGAGCTCTTCCATGTTCTTTCTAGTTATTTTATTCTATGATAAAGTAAATTCAATTGCTATGATTTCTAAATGAATCTTCAAGTCAACCCATCTGACTAGATTAGATGTCAGATCTAATTATTCACCTATTATCTTGCAGCGGATTCCTGGTTCCCATGTGCTCTTACTCACCACTCATTTAAAAGCTTTGTTTCCAAAATAAGTTTCTGAAAAGGCTGTTACTCTTTACACTTTTTTCTTTATGTGACTGCTTTAGGAATTCTGCCTATGTGTGGGTCTGGGTGTGTGTGATATATAAGATCTTTGGAGAACATACAGTGCCCGAGGAAAAAAGGAACAAATCCATATAAGCACTGTGTGATCCCTGTGATAGAGGATATTTTCTTTATTTCATATTATTTTATTTATTTTGGCCTTATGTGTTTCTAGAGGCTGCACTGAGGCAGCAGACTGCACTCAACAGGCTGCACTCAGACTAAGCCAAGAGAATGAATGGAATAAGACTCCTGATGGGCTGCCTGAAGCTGGCTGGTGTTATGGATCAGCGTAACACCAGTTCCTTTTCCTATGCCTGGGCTGATGTAAGTCACTGGAGTGGCAAATTACATCAGACCTACAGCTGTAACCCGGCATTATGATTAATTTGATCAGTAATTTCTCCTGTTTTTCATTTTAATCGGTGTGACTATTCTGCTGTGGCAGGTCTTTCAGATCTAATTAAGATAAATTTTAGAGTAAAAGACTTGGCAGAATTTTCAAGTCAAATCCGAGCGTCAAGTATGAAAGACCTCAGCACTAGTCAATCAATCCCTAGTGAAAAGATGGCAAGCTTTAACTCAGCAATCAACCCATTAATACTTAAACAAATTTCATAAACTCTAGGAGTTCTTAGTCATTCTCAAAACATTCTGGTTTAGAAAAAAAGCCCCATTGTTATTTGTTTCTTTCTTGCATCTTTTAATCAAATCATTTCACAAGTGGTCAATATACAGTATATATAATACTGTGCTACAAAAATATGTGAAGAAATTTGGCATCTGAGAATCTCAAATTTAGGTATATGATTCCTGCTGATACAGTCAAGGCTTAATCCCCAGCAGTTAATGGGACGTATGGGTATGAGCCTGTCTACACCCAAATATTAGTGAATGGCACCAATCGTATCTTTGACATTATGGCCATAGCAAATTGTTTCCTTATATGCATCAAGTACTGTTGAGAGTAGGTGGAGGGAATGAAGACAAATGGTCACTCATAACTACCTGATAAGCATGGTTTGAGTTAATTCAGACAATGGTCATTCAAAGATCTTGGATTGTTAGCTCCTAATTTCCAAGTATTACTTGATTTAGTGGGAAACTGATAATTCATTGGATAGGATAACACAATTTATAATATTTTTCTTTTTTAAAAGTGAAAATTACATTGGAAAAAATGGAGCTACATTTGGAACAGGAACAGTGCTTGCAAAGTATTTCTTTAAAGAACAGAATTTAATAGGTACAAAAGACAAGAAGACAAAAAAAGACATACTGGATAAAGAATAAAGTATCAGATTCATAATTATCAACATTTAAAATTCATCATTTCACCCATTCACTCATTCATTCAATACGGTAGCAGTACAGTGGTGAAATCTGAACCGGTTTACTACCGGTTTGCTGGCTGCTGCAAGCGCACATGCGCAATACGCACCACACACCAAATGCAAGGTGTGCCAAAAGGAGGCATGGGGTAAGTAGAACAGCATGCGTGGGAGTGTGTGTGATCAGGTGTGGCGCACAATCTTTTTTTTTACTTTTAAAAGCATTTATTCAGAATAGGTTGTAAAAAATGCTTTTAAAAGTAAAAAAAAGGCTCTGATGATCAGGCAGTTCAGCTGGGATCATCAGAGCCTTTTTAAAAATCTTTTAAAAACATTTTTAAAAAGAAGTGGCAAGCGGGGAAGCGGGCAACCGGGCATTGGTGGGCATGGGTGGGGAGGGGGGAGGGATTTTTGCTACTGGTTCTCTGAACCACCTGCCATCATTGCTACCGGATTGGCCTATATGGTCCGAACTGGGAGCATTTCACCTCTGTAGCAGTAGCAATATATAGTAGTTATAAAATAACTAAAAGCCTCTATTAAATTCTAAATATATTCATATTGATATCACCACTAATTACCATTGTTAATGCACATAATCATGTAAAGGTAAAAAATAAAAAGAGAAAAATCAATAACATTACATTAATAAAGTACATAGTTCTAAATCCCCACGCACTTTACTCAACTGGTAACTGCTGTATGTACATAATCATTGAAATTGCCCCTATTTACTGTATATCAATTTTGGTGAGTGGGCTTTCAGTCACTGTTGCAAGATTTTGAAGATGGTTTGCCCTTGCCTTCTTCCTAGGGTTGAGAGTGAGTGACTGGCTCAAGATTATCCAACTGGCTTTGTGTCCAATGCAGGATTAGAATTCATGGTCTCCCAGTTTCTAGTCTGGTTTCTTATCCATTACACTAAACTGGCTGTCCTATATAACTGTTTCTCGCATAAAAACTATACTGTTAACTGCCTGAGTCTGGCTTGTTGTGTGACATATTATATATAAGCCATTCTTGCTTAAATTTAATCAGCTTATGTTCTGGGTGTATATTATTAATTTTGCTGTGGCTGCATGTTCCCCAAATTTGGTTTCCTAGTCTATTATTGGCAATATTTCTCTTTTCCACTGCTGAGCCAGATTTGTCCTTATGACTGTAAACATAAATCTATTTTTTAATCTTTTACTCTGGAACAATTCAAAGTAGAAAAAAAACCCTAATGTTTTAATTCAAATTTTGTTTTTACAATTATTTTTGATAATGCTTTGCATTTCTTTTCAATACTCTGGCAATGCCAGTTGTTTTGCTACAAAATTAATTTCTTCAACTTTAAACTTAATTCCAACCAATTCTCACTGTGCTTCTTCAAAAAGCAAATGCAATGAGAATGTTTGGATAGATCAGTCAGACAGTGTTTTGGCACAGGACTTCCTTACAGAAAGAGAAAAGTCTCATATACCTTCCTTTTCTTAGACAGCACTTTATTTTGTTAAATATTTCTCTTGAAGAAAGGTGATCAAACATTAATCAATCCAAATAGCAGAAATGGGAGAAACAGCTGTAAAATTAGTTTATTTATAAATTTAATTTATTTCTGGTTCTTATATGGAAGAAAGTGTATAATTCTGATGTATAGGATAGCATTTTGACTTTTCACTATTAAGAGATTACATCTCAGGAATGTCAAAACAAGAATAGACAGACACTATTAGTATAATTATCTCAGGAAAATAGGAGAACTATGTTCACAATGAATATTTTATTTCATTTTATTGTTGCCTTTGCCAATGAATTTTGTGTTGATCAAAACCCACTGGTTAAATCTCATTTCAGCATGCATATCTTAACACATACACACACACACACACACACACCTTGGATGGTTGTCTCAGGATAAAGTATGCTGCTAGATGTCAACAATATGTACGCTTTTTTTCATTGACCATCATTCACTGAGGTGGTTGTGAAAAGAAGCCTTAAAATTGATTGATTGATTGATTGATTGATTGATTGATCAGTCAAACAAGCAATCTGCTACTGAGTTAAAGTGCATTGTGACTACAGTATTTCCCTTTCTAGTTACCCACAAAGCTGACAACTGATTAATTCCCAGTTTGATGGCTTTATCCTGGCTTCCAGCACAGATCCAAAGATTCCATCCATTCAGAGAGACAGAATGAATAGGAAGGATTCTTTTTATATACAACAGTCAATTACTGTACAAGCCACAAGTCAGAACATATTTAACAGAGCTGAAATTCTCCTGAAATTCTTTTTAACATATTATATTCTTCTTTTTTGAATTGTGTTCTCTTTGCTGACGATGTCAAACTATTTAACACCACCAACGATACAGCTACCCTTCAAAAAAACCTTGACTTTGTATCTGAATGGTCTAAAACTTGGTAACTCCAAATCTCTATCAGCAAATGTTCAGTCTTACATATTGGAAAAAAGAACCTAAACATTAAGTACAAGCTTGATGGACATTACCTTACAGATGATCCCCACCCTGTTAAAGACCTTGGAGTTTTCATATCAAATGATCTAAGTGCCAAAGCCCACTGCAACTACATCGCAAAAAAGGCTTTAAGAGTTGTAGACCTAATCTTGCGTAGCTTCTTCTCCAAAAACACTACAGACTACACACTACTAACCAGAGCATATAAAACATTTGCTAGACCAATTCTTGCATACAGGTCGACTGTCTGGAACGCATTTCAGACATCAATACAATTGAACGTGTCCAGAAATATTTTACAAGAAGAGTACTCCACTCCTCCGAATACAACAAAATAGCTTATGCCACCAGACTTGAAATCCTGGGTTTAGAAAATTTAGAACTACGCTGCCTTTGACATGACCTGAGTTTAACTCATAGAATCATCTATTAAAATGTCCTTCCTGTCGAAGACTACTTCAGCTTCAATTGCAACAATACACAAGCACACAATAGATTTAAGCTTAATGTTAACCGCTCCAATCTTGATTGCAGAAAATATGACTTCAGTAACAGAGTTGTTAATGCTTTGAATACACTACCTGACACTGTGGTCTCTTCCCAAAATCCCCAAGCTTCAACCAAAACTTATCTACTATTGACCTCACCCCATTCCTAAGTGGTCTGTAAGGGGCGTGCATAAGAGCACAAGCGTGCCTACCGTTCCTGTCCTATTGTTTCCTTTCGTTATATCCAATTGATGTAGTTGTTACATACTCGTACTTATATATATGCTTATATGTTGTGTAGTTGTTTCATGCTTATGCTTATATATACTGTGTGACAAAATAAATAAATAAATAAAAAATAAATATTGCTCCCCTCTGGGAGGAGTTTTCGAAGTATTTCTAGCAGGACTACCAGATTCTGTAACAGGTTTGTTCCCTATGCCATCTGTCTGATAAACTCGCAAGATTCATTTTTCTCACCATGTACATGTATACATCTGGACTAGATTGTGTTGTTTCTCTGTGTCATATATGTTGCTATATTCATAATTTTCTATTTATTTATTTGTTTGTTAATTTAATTCAATTTAATTTAGTCATGTTTATCTAGTATATATTGGAGGTGATGACCTTTTGAGAGCTGTGTGGAACAAAATTTCATTTGAATGTATGCTGATTAGTGTATTCAAAGTGACAATAAAGTTATTCTATTCTATTCTGTTAGATTCGGGCAATAACGAGACAGGAGACCAGGATAGTGACAACAGCTCTTTACTATATGGTGAACCCAGCAACCGGGCTGGGGAAAAACCTCTCCTTATATACAGTTTAGCCGGCGGCTTCAACCAATCAGCAACGTGCTTGTTTCCCGCCAAAACATTTAAAGATACATAACACTCCTTCCCTCCCAGAAAACACTTTACCAATATTTACATGATATTTACATATTATTTTTCAACGTAATCACGCAAATAGACTGGGCGTCTCCTGACTCTTTCGGACCTGCGCAGTTCATTCCCTGGGAGTGGGTTGAGCTGACCGGAGGGGCTGTTTGCTCCTCTCAGCTCCTCCTCTAGGCCATCTGGCCCAGGATTATTTGCAGAGTCGTCCCTGCTGTTTTCTAATGGAACCTGTTGGCGTCGCTGGACCTCCAGGAACTCAGATAAGTCCTGCGATTTTCCCGGGTTTGAGTCAGCTGTGGATTCAAACATTGTATAGTCAGGGCCTGTTCCGTCTAATTCGGATTGTTCGGCTATGCGTTTTCTTATTTGGTCTATGTGGCGCCTCCATACCCGGCCGTCCTTTATCTCCACTAAGTATGATTTTGGACGGCCGGGTATGGAGGCACCACATAGACCAAATAAGAAAACGCATAGCCGAACAATCCGAATTAGACGGAACAGGCCCTGACTATACAATGTTTGAATCCACAGCTGACTCAAACCCGGGAAAATCGCAGGACTTATCTGAGTTCCTGGAGGTCCAGCGACGCCAACAGGTTCCATTAGAAAACAGCAGGGACGACTCTGCAAATAATTCTGGGCCGGATGGCCTAGAGGAGGAGCTGAGAGGAGCAAACAGCCCCTCCGGTCAGCTCAACCCACTCCCAGGGAATGAACTGCGCAGGTCCGAAAGAGTCAGGAGACGCCCAGTCTATTTGCGTGATTACGTTGAAAAATAATATGTAAATATCATGTAAATATTGGTAAAGTGTTTTCTGGGAGGGAAGGAGTGTTATGTATCTTTAAATGTTTTGGCGGGAAACAAGCACGTTGCTGATTGGTTGAAGCTGCCGGCTAAACTGTATATAAGGAGAGGTTTTTCCCCAAGACCAAACAGTATTCTTTCCCAGTAACTTATGTAGCGGCTCGGCAACGGTTGCCTTATTTTTCAAAAAGACCGCGTAAAAGTTCACTAGACCCAGGAATGCCTGTAGCTCTGTTTTGTTTTTGGGCGCTGGAGCCTTTCTTATTGTCTTGACCTTGCTCTCAGTGGGGTGGATTCCTTCCTTGTCTATTCTGTAGCCCAAGAACTCTACGGATTCTACCCCTATTTGGCATTTGTTCACTTTAACCTTTAGACCGGCTGATCGGAAAATGCCCAAAACTTTTCTCAAACGCTCCCCCAATTCTTCTAAATTTTCGGCTGATACCAATACATCATCAAAATAGGGACTACCCCCGGGAGCCCTTGCAGAAGTCGCTCCATTAAATTTTGAAATAGACCAGGTGCCACACTCACCCCAAACTGTAACCTGGTACACTTGAAAGCACCTCTGTGAGTCACAATTGTCTGGGCTTCGGCTGTGTTGGCGTCTACAGGCAGTTGTTGATAGGCTTGGGCCAAATCTAATTTGGCAAAAACGTGCCCTTGCCCCAGCGAGTGCAGCAAGTGTTGTACCACGGGGACCGGGTAAGCGCTTTTTTGCAAGGCTTTGTTTAACGTTGCCTTGTAGTCAGCGCAGATTCTAACTGACCCATCTGGTTTCACTGGGGTGACGATTGGCGTCTCCCACTTTGCATGATCGACTGGCACTAGTATCCCCTGACTAATGAGCTTGTCTATCTCCCTGTCAATCTTGGGTTTAAGGGCAAAAGGGACCCTCCTTGCTTTTAACTGTATGGGGGCTACCTGGGGGTCTAAATTGAAGGAAATAGGGGTCCCCTTGTACTTGCCCAGGCAGTCCTTGAAAACATCTTCGAATTCGTCCATGAGTGTGTCCTTTAGGTTAAAGTCATTTCTGTAGATGCCAGTCACTCCCATGCCCAACGCACGGAACCAGTCTAGTCCCAACAAACTTTGCAGGGTCCCTTCGACGATCGTGATGGGCAGGGTCTTCTTGTGTGGTCCGTACTCGACACGGACGGAGGTGGTCCCTCGAACAGGGATGCGATTCCCTTGGTAGTCTTGAACTCGTAGCCGCTGTGTTTGCAGTTTGCGTTTGGCGATTTTCGGCAAAGCTTTCGCGAAAGTGTCCCAGGACATGATTGTGATCGCTGACCCTGTGTCCACTTCTAGTCGGCACGGCACTCCTTCGATTTTCGGTTTTGTGAAGATTTTCTTCTCTACGCGGGTTGCTGCACGACCTACTATCACGGTCGTTCGATTTGACTTCGCGCCCTTTTTGTTTTGACCAATCACGGGTCGCCTAGCCGATCCCGCGCTCTGATTGGTTGGTTTGAATTTTTGGCGGGAAGGTTGGGGTGCTCGACAGACTTGAGCCAGGTGCCCCTTCTTCTCGCACCGCCGACATGTAGCGTCCTTGAACTTGCATTGTTGACGCTGGTGTTGCCCTCCGCAACTTCCGCATTCATCCCGGTCTTCTTTGCCCCTTCTCCCGGTGTGGCAAACTCCTTCCTCATCCTCGCCGTCTGATTCGGTCTGGATTTCTTCGTTGTGGACCGGGGTTGATTTCGCGCTCGCCGTTGGCGTGAGCGGCTTTTGCAGGGTTTCCGCCGCTTGGGTGGACATCTCATGAGCTCTGGCTTCGTCCAGAGCGTTTGCCAGCGTTAGATTGCTTTTTGATAGCAGCCGCCTCCGCAAACGAATGTCTCTGACCCCACGGATGAGTTGCTCTAACAGCTCCTCATCCAAGTCTCGGTACCCACAATCCTTGGAGGCTTTCCTCAGGGCGGCCATGTAATCGCTGATGGATTCGCCCTCTTGCTGTCTGCGCTCTCCAAATTCAAAACGCCGTACATATTTGGACGGTGTTGGCGCAAAATGGTTCTTCAATAGATTTTGCAGAGTTTGCCACGATACCGATTGTACCGGCGTTGGCTCTGCCAGGGCTTCCGCGATGTCGATGACCTCGGGACCGCAGTGGCTCAGGAAATACGCCCTTTTGCGGTTGTCTGGAACTCCTTGCAGTTCGTTTGCCTCGAGGAAGCTCTCGAAACGGGTCATGTACGTTCCCCATTTCTCCCTGGATGGGTCAAACGGCGCGGGCGGTGTGTAGCTGGCCATCGCTGCGTTTCCGCCCTGCGTTTGCTGGGTTCGGTTCTTTCGTGTGTTCAGCTCGTTCCTGGTGCTCTTAGCCTCGAAATCCCACCTTCGTCGCCAGTGTTAGATTCGGGCAATAACGAGACAGGAGACCAGGATAGTGACAACAGCTCTTTACTATATGGTGAACCCAGCAACCGGGCTGGGGAAAAACCTCTCCTTATATACAGTTTAGCCGGCGGCTTCAACCAATCAGCAACGTGCTTGTTTCCCGCCAAAACATTTAAAGATACATAACATATTCTATTCTATTCTATTCTATTCTATTCTATTCTATTCTATTCTATTCTATTCTATTCTAAAGGCAATACTGATAAATCTGGTTGAAGGCTTTGCTTTCAAAGTTGGTAAGGCAAGAGTCATGGTAAGGTGAGTTTTCCTACTAAATCTTCCAAAACACAGAAATGAACATGGGAAAGAGAAATGAAGTGATTCCAGTGACACGACTTTCCCACCATATACCTAAGTCATTCTGGACTCTAGCCTTGTCAAGCAGAAAGATAATAAATGCTTTATCTACAATCTATCAGTGGCTCTATGGCTTTAGGTAAGACACTGAATTATGACATTGAACAACTGAACTATGGTCGTCTTCCAAACAGGCAGCTTCTCAGCTAGCTGGGGAGCTTTATGTATGAAATTTTTTTAAAGATGGTGACAGCGGCCGTATGTGTTTCTAGATGGTGCTCCAAAGTGTTGTGCAGAGAGGGTTTTTGAAAATTTGGAATGTAGAGATTGGTATGTGGAAGTGGAGTAGTGTGTAGAGAGAAAGACAAGAAAGTGACAAGCTTGATACGCTAACTCAGAGGCTGGCATTTGTTGAAGAAATGGAGAGGTGAAGAAACAGAAAGGCTGAGAGCTGAAAGAGTGGAGAGGTTGGAAAGTGGCAGTTGGAAGATGAGATGAAGAGATGGAGCAGAGGAGGTGGATGATTTACAATTGTATGACTTCCCTGATCTCCCCTGGGACTCCCCCTGGATTTCCCTGACTGAAATTAAATCCTGGTCTGAGAACCCAAGAGTCAGCAGCTGCAGCTCTGAATTGATGGCATGGGTCATCTGATGGAGGCAGAGCTGAGAGAAGAGACAAACTTTATTGGCCTTTGTCGGCAGCTGGGCCTACTCTTGGTTAAAAATGCTGTGGAGAGTGGCAGGCTGCTGTTGGGATTTTTTTTTTTAAATTTCATTTTGTCACAACAGTATACACAAACATCAACATAAGAAAATCAACACATTATAAAAGAAAAAACATACATATATAAGCAAAAGTATGCAACAACCATGTTAATTTGTTATATCAAAAGGGAACAATAGGACAGGAACAGTAGGCATATTTGTGCTCTTAGGAATGGGGTGAGATCAATAGTGGACAGTTTTTGGTTGAAGATTTTGGGATTTTGAATAGAGATTATAGAGTCTGGTAATGAGTTCCAAGCATTAACAACTCTGTTACAGAAGTCATATTTTCTGCAATCAAGTTTGAAGCAGTTGACATTAAGTTTGAATCTATTGTTTGCTCTTGTATTATTGCGATTGAAGCTGAAGTAGTCTTTTACAGGAAGGATATTGCAATAGATCAGGGGTGTCCAAACTTGGTCCCTTTAAGACTTTTGGACTTCAACTCCCAGAGTCCCTCAGCCAGCAAAGCTGGCTGAGGAACTCTGAGAGTTGAAGTCCAAAAGTCTTAAAGGGACCAAGTTTGGACACCCCTGCAATAGATGATTCTGTGTGTTAAACACAGGTCATGTCGAAGTTAACTAGAAGTTAACTAGAGAGTAGGAGTTTGAAACAGTGAAATTTAGAACTGTAGAACTGTAGAACTACACTGCTGCTAAATTTCCAGTGCAGCATAGCAGGCCTGGCTACTGGCTACTTTCTGCAATCTTGCTTCTGCAAGCCTCTGAATGTTCTGTAACTGGGCCTGGGAAGGCTGCTTGGTGAATCTGCTTGGTGAATCCTGGGGCTGAAAGGGAAAGTTAAATGAGAGGTGAGTGTATTGGTCCTTTTCCCCTGGGTGAGAGCTGGGGGAAACGGGAGAAGTGGCTCCTTGCTTGGTGGGTGAGAGTGACTGGACAGGGTGCCATTTATGCATTGAGTGGATGTATTCTGAATGTGTGAGGAGATAAGGGGGTGGGTGGATGTGACCCCTCTGTGACAATGAGAAAGGGGTTATGTGAGTTTGAGGGTGCTGAAAGCAAGTGCTATAGTGTCTGTAAGGCTCACCTTGCCCTGACAGTGTGTCAGTGGGAGGAGGTTTTTCCCTTTTTAAGGAGGAGTGTTGGGGATGGGGGATGGAATGGTTCTCAGGGAAGACAGACCTATTTCAGTGGTGTCAGGTAACGGGAGATAAGGGAGACAAGATGGGGGCAGGCATGGGGAACACAACTTCGGTGTTTAGTACTGGTCTCGTGTTCTGCCCTCTTGCACTCACCTCATTTACCTGGTCAGCAGATCTGTGGTAGCCCTGGTCTTAGGCTGTTGCTTTTAAATGTCAGATTAGCTTGCAAAAAGACTAGTTTTATTGCTGATTTGATCCTCGAAGAGAAGGCTGATCTGGTTTGTATAATTGAGACCTGGCTGGGCCCAGAGAGAGGCGTTCCCTCATAGAAATGTGCCCAGTGGGTTATCGAACATCGCACCAGTCTAGATCTCAGGGCCGGGAAGGGTGTGTGACTGTTATTATCAGAGAATCTCTAGTAGCCTTCAGAGGTACTACTCCACAAGTGTCTGGCTGTGAGATGCTTTTTCTTAGGTTAGGATCAAGGGATTAGGTGGGATTGCTGCTGCTGTACCAGCCTGCCTGCTGCATGGCACTTTCCTACCCGGTATCCTGGACATTGCTGTGGGGCTGGTGGAATTCCCCAGGCTTATAATTCTGGGGGATTTCAACCTCCCATCCCTGGGGGCAGTGTTGGAGGTAGCCCAAGATTTCATGGAAACCATGACTTCTATGGGCCTATCCCAGGTCATCCAGGGCCTGACTAGTAATAGTGGTCACACACCTAATTTGGTGTTCTTGTCGGAGCAGTGCCTATGTGACCTAGAATTGGTGGACCTGTCCTTGGTCCTCTTGTCATGGTTAGATCACAGCCTGGTGGCAATGAGTTTCTCAAGAGCTGTACCCCCTCTGGGAGGCAGGACCTATTAGATTGATCTGTCCCTGTCAACTAATAGACCCAGATCGGTTCCAGAAAAAGCTGGGAGCTATAACTGCAGATCTACTCTGCAGTCCAGCTGAGCTTTTAGTTACCATTTGGAATAGGAAGGTGACTGAGGCTCTGGATAGGATTGCATCCATGCAACCTGTATACCATGTGCCCCATGATATACAGAGGAACTGAGAGGGATGAAATGCATGAGGATACTTCTAGAGTGCCGCTGGCAAAAGACAGAGGATGAACTCGATTGAACACAGGTAAGAGATGCTGTCAGGTATTAAGGCTACCTTGTAGTTATTTGTGAGGCAAAGTGTAAATACTTCTCCACACTAATTGTGTCTGTAGATAATCACCCAGCAACCCTCTTTAAGGTGAGCCTCCTCCTCCTGGGAAAGGAGTGATTGTCCACCTGAAGGGGTGTGCTGAGGAATTTGCGAATTTTCTGAAAGACAAAATTCGTCGATTTTGTTCCCAGTTAGATATTGGAGTAGTTGCTAGTCCAGTAGAAGCCCCTGAAGGAGGTTCTCACCCTGTTATCTGGGAACAGTTTGACCCTGTTGCTCCCAAGGAAGTGGACAGGATCTTAGGGAGTATGTGCGCAAGCACCTGTGTTTTAAGCCCATGTGCCTCCTGGCTTGTGAAAGCTTCCCAGGAGGTGACAGGTGAGTAGACTCTGGTGGTGATTAATGCTTCCCAACAGGAGGGGGCAGTGCCCCAGAACTTTAAGAAGGCTGTGGTCCTCCCTCTTCTTAAGAAACCATCATTGGAATCCACCCAGTTGGATATTTCCAACTTGTCTCCAATCTTCCCTTTTTGGGGAAGGTTGTTGAGAAGGTAGTTGTGCAGCAGCTCCAGAGGTTTCTGGTTGAAACAGATTATCTTGACCCCTACCAATCAGGATTCAGACCTGGATTTGAACAGAAATGGCATTAATCACACTTTTGGATGATCTCTGGTGGGAGTGGGATGGGATAGTGCATCCATCCTTGCTCTACTTGACCTCTTGATGGCTTTCAATACCATCGACCATGGTATTCTCCTGGGGTGGCTTCGGGGAATGGGGAGGGAGGCCTTGTGTTATCCTTGTTCACTTCCTTCCTCTGCAGCCTGTCTCAGTCAGTGTTGATAGGAGGGGACAGATCCAGCCCGTGCCCACTGCTTTACGGGGTTCCGCAGGGCTCGGTACTCTCTCCGCTCCTGTTCAACATTTATATGAAGTCACTATACCTCACCATGGACTGAGGTATCACCATAGACTGAGGTATCACCAACATGCTGTTGATACTCAGCTGTATGTCTTGGCCTGTGGTGAGTTAAGTGATGCCACGTCCTCCCTCTCACAGTGCCTAGAGGCTGTTAGGAGCTGGATGGGGAACAATGGGTTAAAACTAAACCCTTGCAAGACCAAGTGGCTCGGGGTTTGGGGTTTGCTGGCTCAGGGAGAATTGCTATCTTTGGTCTTGGATGGGGTGGCACTACCCCAAACAGACACTGTGTGTAATCTAGGAGTTTTCCTGGACTCACGACTCCTGCTCAAAGAGCAGGTGATGTTCATGGCCAGGAGGGCCTTTGCGAAACTGCGGGTTGTGTGCCAGTTATGCCCTTTCCTGGACCAACAATCCCTACTCACAGTCACTCATGCCCTAGTCACTTCCCGTCCTGACTATTGCAACCTGCTCTACATTGGGCTGCCCTTGAAGAGCATCCAGTTGGTGCAAAATACAGCAGCCTGCATGGTTTTGTGCAGACCCCAGTGTGGACATATATCACCTCTTCTGTGGGAGCTGCATTGATTTACGATTTGCTTCCAGGTGCAATTCAAAGTGTTGATTGTCACCTTTAAAGCCCTTCATGGCTTGGGACTAGATTATCTGAGAGACCATCTCTTGCCAGTCACATCTACCCAACCCATCAGAGCGGGGAGGCAGGGAATGTTGCGGGTCCCATCCCCTAGAGTGATACACCTGATGGCACCCAGAAGAACGGCCTTCTCCATGGTGGCTCCTTCTCTCTGAAACATCATTCCCCCAGAGATTAGAATGGCCCCCACTCTAATAATCTTCTGGCAGGCACTGAAGACCTGGTTCTGCCAGCGGGCCTGGGGAACCCAGAGCGGGATGGAGCCTATTAAATGGCTCGTGTGATCTGCTGTCACTGGAGTGGGGGGTGGGAAGTGAGGGGGTGATTTTGTTATATTGTACTGTATTAATTTATTTGATTCTTTTTGTTAGTTTTTATTGTTTTAGATGTGGTTTTTTATTCTGTAAGCCACAGTGTCATCATGGGCGAATAGACAGCAATATAAATTCAATAGAAAAATAAATAAAAATAAGTAAAAAATAAATTAATTAATTTAAAAAAGTGAAAACTCTATTAATACTGTGGATATATACAGGTAGTCTTAGACTTATAATGGACCCTGCCAAAAGCTACTTATGACCCAGTTTTGAAGTTCTTATTGTCTGTGTGCCCACCGCCCACCATTTGGCAGTCACCAAATGGCCAGATATACAACAATTGCAGTGCACCATGGTCAGGTGATTGAGATTTACAACACACTTGTGGTTTCTGGCAAAAATTCCCCTATAGGGAACAATGGGTTCAATTAACAACTGTGCCATCTGCTTGTTTGCTTAACAACTACCACAAACAGTTTGTAATATTGGGTGTAGTCATGTGGTAAGGCTCTTTACAACTGTCCTGACTGACAGCTGGACATTGTGGATTCATTTATGGTTGTAAGTCAAGGAGTACCTTTATTTCTCAATTGCAACTTTTGCTTTCATTCACTGTTTTTTATTTATCTTGGTTTTATTTTGTAAGTTAGAAAATGTCTTATTGCATATTTTCATTTATTGACTCTAATTGCACTTTTAATTGTAAAACATTTCTCTCAATGAGAAGTGGTATCAAAATATCTTAAATACATTCATACTACAGTTAAAAATAGAAGGTATTAACTAAAGACACTCTCTATAAATCAATTTAATCTATCTTTTTAAAAGATCTATTCTATATCAATTTTATTGCTTCTTCCATATCTTGATTTGTCATAAATTCCTGAAAGTGTCAATACATTGAGCATTATTTTTTCCCCCCAGTAAACGTATTGACTATAGTGCTTGCTGGCTATAATATTTTTACCTTAGTGGAACTGCAGTGGGATTCATACAGGTGTTCTTCCTCATTTAAGACTGTACTTTCTTATCTAACTTTTATTTTTTTAAAAAATAGCTAGCAGCCAAATATATTATTTAAGATTAGCATGAAAATTTAATCAGAAGGAAAATCTGTTTTGGCTATCTATGCTTTAATTTATTTATTTTGTTATTGTAGCTCTTGTTCTAATGTCTCTCATTTCTCTGTTTTTCCATCCCAACATATTTCTTTTTTATTCACCCATCACATTCCTGTATTGGCTTTATTTTGTGTCAGTTTCAACAACAAAAAGGTGCTTTATAACTGAGTTCTGAGAATGTTCAGAATAATTCTACAGTCAAGACATCCCTGAGGGAATCTCCTATTTTTCTTATGGGTTTTGCAGGTAACTGTTGGGTGTTTTTTTCCTCATATAACTATGGCTCTTTCTTTTTGTTATTTTTTTTCCAGATCTGTTTGATTCAGATATATGAATAGAACTCCATGGAATCAAACTGGGCATTGCACAAAAACAAACATCTAACCATGTTTTTGGTTCACAAGTTTATTCATTTTGCTTTGTTAGTCTTCTAATGCATTTTCAGTGATTAACATTATATAGTAAAATTATATTGATGACATATTGGGCTATTGAATTATTCAATAATTATCATGATTTTTTATGAAGGATCCTAGAAACTGCATTTTGATGCTGAGAATATTTATTAGAGTTTCTTATATTGTTGGAAGCGGGAATTCAATGGCATTGAGTCTTTAGGACCTTTAGATGTACTAACCACTAGGGGGCAGTGAGCGTTATTAGAAAATTAAGACGAGGTAGAATGGAAACAAGGTAAATCCCCAGCAGTTTGTCTAAGATTGTTAATCTCAAACAACTTTCTTTATTCCCAGACAACTACAGATTTATGATTATTTCACTTCTTTCTGGTAGAATGTACTTAGCTGCTAGGCCTCCTCTATTTCTATAATGAATTTCTTACAGATAATTCCTTTCTCTCATAGTTACAAAAACAACTTCACTAATCACTGACCAATGCTCAGGTCAAAGTCTCTCTCTTGAAAATGCTCACAGAGATATTTCAACTTCAACTTCCAACAAGCTTTTCAATTTCTAGTCATATAGATTTAATGGTAGTGTAGAAAATCAGGGAGATAATCCTGAGGGAATTTGACAAAAATGATTATATAAGCAAAGGGATCTGAAATGTTCCTAAAACCCTGTAAAACAAGATAATATTCAGAAGAAACTCAGGCAGGTTCCTGCCTGATTAACTGAGATATTAAAGAGAGGGGTGGTAAAGTACAATCAGACTTGTTAGATTCTATTATTCTAGAATATTTCAATGAATTATACTGTAGTTGTATTTATGGAGCCTGTTTCCTGATCTAGTCTATCGTAAAATGATTGATACATGCCCAGGAGGAAGCCAGAATGATAAAACAATTATGAATGAACACAGTGATATCACCACCCAAATCACACTTCTATGTACCCACAGTACATCTGACATCAGTTGCAAGTATGTTAGTCATCATATACCATGTTTTGTTATTCACCCTTTATAGCCTTGTTGTAGACACCTCTATACAGATTTAATCTCCTGGCAAAGGGAAATTGTAGATCCCACATAAAGAATACCTTGATGTGTGAAATAAAGGCACTTTAATAATAGTTAGGTTTCCTTCTAGTCAGGGGTGGGATTCAAAATTTTTAGCAACTGGTTCTCTGCCTGGTTGCTGGGTGGGCGTGACTATGGTAGGCATGGCCTACTCGGCCTCCTGTACCACAGCTGGGGGGGTGGTTTCTTCTCTCCAGACTTTGGAGGCTTTCCCTGAGCCTCCAGGAGGGGGAAAACTGCCTCCCCGGCTTCTGGAGGCTCTCCGGAGTCCAGAAATGGGTCTGTTTCTGGACTTCCAGTAGGCCCATTTTTCACCCTCTCCAAGCTCCCTGCCTGGTTGCTGGGTGGGCGTGTTCTCTGCCTAGTTGCTGGGTGAGCTTGACTATGGTAGGCATGGCGTACTCAGCCTCCTGTACCACAGCTGGGGGGGGTGTCTTCTCTCCAGGCTTTGGAGGCTTTCCCTGAGCCTCCAGGAGGGGGAAAATGGCCTCCCCGGCTTCCGGAGGCTCTCCGGAGTCCAGAAATGGGTCTGTTTCTGGACTTCCAGTAGGCCCATTTTTCACCCTCTCCAAGCTCCCTGCCTGGTTGCTGGGTGGGCGTGTTCTCTGCCTAGTTGCTGGGTGAGCTTGACTATGGTAGGCATGGCGTACTCAGCCTCCTGTACCACAGCTGGGGGGGGTGTCTTCTCTCCAGGCTTTGGAGGCTTTCCCTGAGCCTCCAGGAGGGGGAAAATGGCCTCCCCGGCTTCCGGAGGCTCTCCGGAGTCCAGAAATGGGTCTGTTTCCAGACTTCCAGTAGGCCCATTTTTCACCCTCTCCAATCTCCGGAGGCTTTCCTTGAGCCTCTGGGAGGGGGAAAACGGCCTCCCATGGGCTCCAGAGGCCCTCCAGAGGTCAGAAACAGGCCAATTATTGGATTTCCAGTACATCCGGTAGGCCCATTTTTCTGCCTCTCCAGGCTCCAGAGGCTTTCCTTGAGCCTCTGGGAGGGTGAAAACATCCTCCCCTGTGCTCTGGAGGGTGGAAATGGACCAGTTTCTGGGCTTCTAGGAGGCCAGTTTTTCACCCTCCCAGAGCCTCTGTGTCCCAGAGCCTCTGTGTGGGCGCTGCACTTACCTGGCATCCAAAATGGGCTGCGTGGAAACTCCTGGGTGGAAAGGGTCAGCAAGTCCTTGCAACTACTGGTTTGGTAAACCAGATTAAAATTAACATTCAGCTCCCCCAAACCTAACTGGCTGAATCCCATCCCTGCTTCCAGTGCCTCCATTCAAATGATTGTTTACAGAATAACTATATGCAGTAAATAAAGATTCTAAGGAGATCACATTCAGCATTCTTGAAAAATTTGAAACAAAATTTCCCTTGAGATATCGCAAGCCCCTACCCAATGGCCTTTAGAAAACTTGTAAAGACATTTTCCTGAAATCCTTGGGTGATGTTGAGGCTTGAGCCCAGTAAAGTGCTACACTTGTGTATGTTTGTATTTGGGGCACTGGGGCATTGGGGCATTCTCCCCCCCTCTCTCTCCCTCTCTGAGAACTGAGAAACCAGCAAACAGAAGACAACAAGGAGGAGGCCCTATTAAAATCAATAAGAATTGAAGAATTAAAACAGGGGGAAAATCTTTAAAAGATTTAAAAAAGAAAAGGGAGGAAGAAGAAAAAGCTTAGAGGGAAATGATAGGATTTAGAACAGAAAGTTCTTAAATTAAACAGTGGGGAAAGACAGGGCAAAGAGGAAAAAATTAAATTATGGTTTCAGAAAATAAACCTTGAAGTAGATGGAATGAAAGACTTAAGAAGAAAACAGGGGAGACAAGTTAAAAAAAAAGATATGATTAAAGGAAGAGATGTGAATAAGAGATAATGGTTAAGGGGAGAAAAAGAGTTAAAGATATGTCATGATTATATGGTAATAATTGTATTAATATTAGAATGATATGGTTGAATGATGGTATTATTAAAACTGTAGGTAAAGTGAAAGTAGATATATTTATGTGTATTAAATAAATTTTAAAATATATAGCAAGGAAGAGTTAGAGAGTGGGAATATGAATGATAAAACAGAGTATCATGTATTTGAATATAGTAATATGGAGGGGAAAAGAAAAATATCAGTGGAAGTTTAGAATGGAAGGGTGTAAAGCAATGTATGACAAAGTCAAATAAGTTAGGAAAAAAAATATGAAAAATAGAAACAAAAAATGACAATAGTGGTAAGCTTAAAATGTGAGGATGTAAGAAACTGATATTTAGATGGTATGCTGTTTGATTAATGAAGTGATGTTAGTATTAAAAATAATATTGCAGTTGCATGTGTGACTAGAATGATGATGTGTATAAAATCATTAACACAAAGATCAGTTAATATTATGATGACAGTATAATTATGATGATAATTAACAATATAAATGTAAGTGATTAAGTCTGTTTCTTTGATTTTTGAATGTGATTTAAAGAAGCTGTATGGTTATAGTTGAAATATATTAATTGGAGAATACACCATATTCTATAGGTATTGGGAATATTATATGCAACAACGAAAAGAGAGGGAAATAGAGTGGAGTGGAAGGGAGTAGGAGAGGAGGGGAGAAAGAGTAAGGGTAGAGGGGAAAGGAGAGAGGGGAATGGAGGGGAGGAGAAGAGTAGAAAGGGAAGGAAATAGAAGCGGAGAAGAAGAGAAGAAATAGAGAGGGGACAGGAAAAGGAGAGAAGGAGAAAGGGAAGGAGAGGGAAGGAGAGGAGAAGGAAGGAGGAAAGTAGAGAGAAGGAGAGGGGAGGAGAGAAGAGAGGGAGGAGAAAAAAAGGAAAGAAGAGGGATATAAAAATGAGTGAAATTTGGTGTACAGGAGAAAAGAAAACAGACAATTTCATATTCTTTTTCTTGAGGGTTATACTATTGAAACTATAATGGAAGATAGTACAGATGCTAAAGCACATTGGTTTAGAAGTTATTGCATACTAGTTAATATTTATATGAAAATTAAAATTTTGTGTAAAAGATAGGAGTAAATAATATGACATAAGGAAAATAATTAGGAATATTTTTATATGTATTGAAATTTATGATATTCAAACATCGTGCCATTCACACAATGATATGTATAATTTAAAAATAATAATAAAAATTTGATTTTTTAAAAAGAAAAAAGTTGTTGAATTTTATTACTGGATATGATAACTGCACATGGATTAATGTATCCACAAAAATGAAAGGTTTGGACATTACCCACAATAGTGGAATGACTGTTGAAGATCATGGTACTTCCTCAGGTGGCTAAATTGGCTTCTTTGATTAGAGAAATTATTCATTTTAGAACGAAACAAATCTTAACATTTGAATTCCTATTCTAACCTCTGGTGGCTCAGCAGACTAAGTCTGTCTGTTATTAACACAGCAATTACTGCAAGTTCAAGTCCCACCAGGCCCAAGATTGACTCAGCCTTCCATCCTTTATAAGGTAGGTAAAATGAGGACCCAGATTGTTGGGGGCAATAAAAGTTGACTTTGTATATAATATACAAATGGATGAAGACTATTGCTTAACACAGTGTAAGTTGCCCTGAGTCTTCGGAGAAGGGCGGGATATAAATTCAAATTAAAAAAAAACCCTGCAATTTTCTTATTGAACCATAACTGCCTTAGAATAAAATAAATAAATAAATAAATAAAAAAATAAAAAGACATTTGAACTACAGGAAATAATTCATAGTTTAAAGGGCTTCAACTGTCAGGCACAAAGAGAAAACAAACCTGTACAAAGAAATAACCTAAAAAAAGCAAATTAACTACCATGAAGACATGAAAGACTACAATATTCAGGAATTATGAAAATGAATTATGGAGTTGAGGAAGTAGATTAAACAAGCTGGTTGCCATTTTTCATAATAATAACTCTTATAACAAAAATAAAGTTTTCACAACCTGAAACCATCATTATCTATTGGACCAGATGGACTATGTGCATACTTTTTAAAAAAACTTTCAATTAATATAACTGAACCCCTAAGCATAATCTTTAATAAAGCCTTCAAAACTTGTTCCCTTCCAAAACTCTGGTCTTTAGTCACAGTCATCCCTATCTTCAAAAAAGGAGATCCAAGCCTTGTTGAAAATTACAGACCTATCTCTCTATGTTTTGTCTCATGCAAAGTAATGGAATCCATCATAAACCAATCCATTACACTCCATCTCGAAACAAACAAACTTCTCTCTAATAAACAATTTGGTTTCAGAAAAAATTGTCTTGCAACCTACAACTTCTCCACTGCAAAAACATATGGACTACCAACCTTGATCAAGGAAAAGCAATAGATGCAATCTACATAGACTTCGGCAAAGCTTTTGATTCAGTAGTACGTGATAAACTACTCCTCAAACTAAAATCCTACAGCATTTTGGGAGCTCTTCACAATTGGATAAATGCGTTCCTGTCAAACAGACAACAAGTGGTCAAAATTGGCAACGCTATATCAAATCCTGTTCCTGTCAAAAGTGGCATTCCCCAAGGTAGTGTTCTTGGACCAACACTCTTCATACTATACATAAATTATCTCTGTGACCTATCTCAAGTTATTGTGTTCTCTTTGCTGACGATGTCAAACTATTTAATACCACTAATAATACTTCTACCCTTCAAGAAGACCTCGACTTAATTTCCGATTGGTCTAAAACTTGGCAACTCCAAATCTCAACCAGCAAATGCTCAATCTTACATATTGGAAAAAAGAACCCTAACATCAAGTACAAACTTGATGGACGTTACCTAACTGACAACCCCCACCTTGTCAAAGATCTTGGAGTTCTCATATCAAATGACCTTAATGCCAAAGCCCACTGCAACTACATAGCAAAAAAGGCCCTAAGAGTTGTAAACCTAATTTTACGCAGCTTCTTTTCTAAAAACTCTACACCACTAACTAGAGCATACAAAACATTTGCCAGACCTATTCTTGAATATAGCTCATCCGTCTGAAACCTATACCACATCTCTGACATAAATACAATAGAAGGAGTCCAGAAATATTTTACTAGAAGAGTTCTTCACTCCTCCGAAAACAACAAAATACCTTATACCAACAGACTTGAAATCCTGGGATTAGAAAATTTACAACTCCGTCGACTTCGACATGACCTGTGTTTAACACACAAAATCATCTATTGCAATATCCTTCCTATAAAAGACTACTTCAGCTTCAATCACAATATTACAAGAGCAAAAAATAGATTCAAGCTAAATGTCAACCGCTTCAAACTTGATCGCAGAAAATATGACTTCCGTAACAGAGTTGTTAATGCTTAGAACTCATTACCTGACTCCATAGTCTCTACTCAAAATCCCAAAATCTTCAACCAAAAACTGTCTACTATTGACCTCACCCCATTCCTAAGAGGACTATAAGGGGCGTGCATAAGAGCACAAAAGTGCCTACCGTTCCTGCCCTATTGTTCCCTTCATTATATCAAATTAATATAGTTGATGCATATTTTTTTACATATTTTTTTTATATTTGTTTTCTGAGGTTTTCACGGGTGTTTGTATATAGGTCTTTGGTTGTTCGGGTTTTCTCCCGTGTAAAATTGGAAGTGTCTTGCCGACGTTTCGACGAAGTCTCATTCGTCATCTTCAGGCTTCAGCTTCGTGCTTCTGGGAGCAATGTGTGAGCTGTTTCTTCCTTTTAACTGCTAGTGGGGGTTTGAACTGATTGGGTGGGAGCTTGGCTGTGCTCTGATTGGATGGGGGTTTATTTGTGCTCTGATTGGCTGGGGGTGTGTCCTGTGTTGGTGGGGGCTTGGTTGTGCTCAGTTTAGTCTGTGTTGCAGGGGGATTTGAGCTGGTGAGCTGCATAGCTGTTGTTTGGCTTTGTGGTCGTGCTACATCTTCATAGTGGGTGTCAGTCTGCTGCATGTATGGATTGGAGGGGTTTGAAATGGCTAATGTTGCAGCTGCGGTCTGGCTTCTGGTCCTTGGTCGTGCTTCATGATCAGTGTGGGTTTGGGTCTGCTTTCTGGGTGGATGTGCGGTGGTGACATCCTGTGTGGACCTCGTGAGTGTGGGTCTGGTGTCATTCCTTGTGTTAGGGACTCGTTTGTCAATAAGGGCGGGTTTCCAAATGGCTGGTAGGCGGGAGGTGTCATCTCGTTTGTTCATGCTGTGTGGGCGTTTTTCTATCTCAATGGCTTCTCTGATTATTCTGTTGTTAAAGTGTTCAGTTTTGGCGATAGTTCTGGTCTTTTTAAAGTCAATATCATGTCCTGTGACTTTAAAGTGTTGGACCAGGGAAGAAGTTGGTTCCTCTTTTTTGAATGAGTTCTTGTATTCTTCAATGCGGGCACTTATTCTTCTGTTGGTTTGTCCAATGTATGTGGTGGGGCAGGCGGTGCATGGGATTTCATATACTCCTTGATTTTCTAACTCAATTTTGTCTTTGGGGTTTCTTAGGATGGTGGATATTTTTCTGTTTGTGCAGAATGCTGTCTCGATGTTGTGTTTGTGGAGGATCTTGCTGATTCTGATATATATATTCTTCAAGATATATTGTTTTATCTATGACAATTGTTTGTGTATACTGTTGTGACAAAAAGAAATAAAAAAACCCTGCAAAAACACAAATCCTTCGGAAATGACAGGCAGGTGAATGTTTGGAATGGCCATTTGTTCATTATGAGAAAGTTTCTTGAACTGATAGCCAAGAAAGAACTGAAGAAGGATATCTGTAGTCATTCATAATTGTAAGGCATTTCTATTGCATCCCTGGTTGGCTGGATTTCTTTTTAGTACTTTCTTTCCATGAATAAAGAAAACTAAATACCATTTACATATGAATGCATTACATATCACTCATGCTCTGTAAAAAACAATTTCATGAAACATGATCCTACATTTCACTGGATGCATAGGTTGAAGCTATTTTCTATCTGGAGATATCATATCAACTTTATATTTTAGATTTATATACTACAAGCATATTCTGTCGATAACTACATTTAAAAAACAAAACATGAAATTTCATCTAAAAATGGCTAAGACAGTGATTAACTAATTAATGTTTCTACATTCCTCATTTAAGAAGAAAACTCATGTGTTATCTAGTTTATAAGAAACTGTAAAATATATTTCTAAAAAGCTATAGCATTTCCTTCTTGAATATTTTTTACATCCAACTTTTGTAATTTTTTTGTCACCTGAAAGTAGATGTTCATATTGATGCATGGCATTGCCTTTTTGGATATTTTATGCATTTTAGTAAGGGAAGAATTTGTATCTGTAATAAACCAAGGCCTTAAAAAAGATGGGTACTTTGTTGCACTCTCTTGGATACATATCATTACAAGGATGTTATCTAGGTGGTTCAGTCCAATTAAATGAGAATATGTCAGTAAGTTGTCACTTTATAACGAGGCCAAAAAATATTGTCCCTCTACTTCTACTGAAGAAGTTGGCTCAGAGTGGGGGAAAAAATGCAGAGCATGGCTTGCCTTGCATGTAACAGGGAAAATCAGAGCCCTCGCAATATGGCATTCCAGACTTTGAAGGCAGATAGCTTGACTGGGCAGAACAGGAGAAAATGATAAGTTAATATTTTAACCCTGGGACTGAGGTTTAAATACCTAATTCTAAGATGAACCTGATTCTTTTGTAGCAAAACCTTATGTGCATCATTTGGGATAAACTTTTCTTCCATTTTTATATGTACATATACAATTTAGTTCAGCAGGTTTCAGAACAAAAAACTGTATCATGCCAGCAAGTTCAAAGAAGAAGCATATGGAGTTTAGAATTGAAATTGATGCCTCTTAAATTGTAAAATCTTTTTTTTTTTTTTAAATGAATTATCTGATAATCCACCATAAATAGCAATGTTAAAAAAAGAGGGAAGTTTTCATAAGGAAAATACATTCTTTCTAAGCACTCATATGTTTACCATCCACCTTCAACAAGGTTATCTTCTTATGTCTTCAGTTTTCAGAATAAACAATATTTATTTATTTATTTATTTATTTTTCATATTTATATACCGCCCTATCTCCCTAGGGACTCAGGGCGGTTCACAGGCAATTAAAATACATATAAATACAGACTAAAACAACGATTAAAAAACTTATTCTATAGCCAAATTATTAAAAACAGTATAAATAATAAAAACCCATTAAAATCAGTAAATTTAAAATCTAATTCAGTCCCGCGCAGATGAATAAGTGTGTTTTAAGCTCGCGATGAAAGGTTCGGAGGTCCGGAAGTTGACGAAGTCCTGGAGGGAGTTCGTTCCAGAGGGTGGGAGCCCCCACAGAGAAGGCCCTTCCCCTGGGTGTCGCCAGACGGCACTGCCTAGCTGACGGCACCCTGAGGAGTCCCTCTCTGTGAGAGCGCACGGGTCTAAATTCTAAAATATAAATTTTCTAACCTTTGTCAAGAAATGCCAACCAATTCAAAGAGAATTCTTTATATGGAAGATGCTTTATGTCAGTCTTCTATTCCAAAACCACTACATTATTCAAGGGTTTCAATTTAGCTTTAATTAAATTGCATCATTTGGAGTAGATTCTTGATATTAAGGTGATGAACAAGGTCAACCAATCCTATTTGAAATTTAAGTGAAAACCCTTTTCTTATTGCCATTGTGGTGAAATAAGTTCTTTCTTACAAATACGATAGCACTTTTTAAAGATAGACTGATACATTTCTCTTATTAACTACTTTTTATTTCATATTTTACAAGGCGGATAGATTATTGATGAGCCTAATTGCTGCTAATTTAAAAATTATTGTGCCTTGTTACATGTCCGCATAATATAGGAGAAACACAATATTTTTTTCTTATCAACTTTTCATAGTAGGGAGTTCTGGTTTCAGATTGTATCATGCTTACGGAAGCTATTGTGTGGGAAAATGGGAATGAACTATTGGCCTTGATCTCACAAGACATAAACCCGCTGAACAGGGAGTTAGTATATTCTCCAAACATCCTGTCCAGGTGAACAAATCTAGAGGATTAGCTTTAACTCAAAGTAGCCCTGGAGCTAGGTAACATTAAACTAATTCCCACTAATTAACCCTGTCAGCTAAACTACTTCCCCTAGATAACCAGAGGTAATCTCCAGGTTAATTCTCACTTTATGGAAGTTAGGGATGATCTTTGGTGCCCCCTTCCCCTCAAAATATTTCTACCATGTTCCCCTAAAATAAGACCTGGTCTTATTTTCTTTTGGGTCCCAAAATAAGCACCAGGTCTTATTTTCAGGAGATATCTTACCTGCCTACCTTAGGACCACTGCAGCTAGGCCTCCCATGCTCTAACACCTGTCGCGCCACTGCCTAACTTCTTCTGCGGCCACTCGTGGCAGGAGACTGTGTGGTTGTGCTATTGCTCATGTGAGTGGTGGCACTGGCGCAACAAGCTATGCGACATCCTGCTGTGAGTAGTGGCACCGCTGCGATGCCTCATGCGGCTTCCTGCTGGAAATTGCAGCACTGGCATGATGATTCATGCGGCAGTATGACAGGTGTTGGGGGGATGGGAGGCCTTGCTGCGGTGGTAAGTGGGTGCAGGATGCAGCTCCTCCCCCCCACCCCTGTCCTAGCTTGACTTTTATGTCTGCACCTAGCTCCACCTCATATAGATGGTGGGCAGGGCTTAACTAGGGCTTATTTTGGGGGTAGGTTGTATTTTTAGGGAAACACCGTAGAAGCATTTTCTATTTTCTTTTTATTTCCACCATGGCCGCATAGAAGTTTGAAAAACAGGTAAAAAGATCTGCAAATTGGTAAAAGTCTGATTCATGTAGTGGTCACTTACATGGAGAATCAAATATCAACATGGCAGTCATGATAAATGAGTGAAATCCTGTCTATTTTTATGTACATGTGATCTATGCAATTGGGTTAGCTCTGCAAAGGCTGGGAAGACTTAAAAAACAACTGCTCCCGAGGCTCCAGTGACATCACCGCTCCTGCCGGGTGCTCTAATAGGGCACTCCGCGTTAGAAGATCGTAAAAGTCAGTGAAACAGTATAAATCACTGTTCACTGACCTTAGCATACCCTTTGGGCATAAGAGGGTTTATGCAGAGTTGTGGGGGAGTGGTAGATCTAGACAGGGGGTTTGCTCTTAAGAGCGAATTTTCCTGGATTTATGGTCCCACCGAACTTCACTATCTCCGACTTCAAACTTGTTCCTGTTTTTTTTCAGGAAAAAGGAGTAGGGGTCATTTCTGCTCAAAAGGACTTATTAAATTGATTGATTTTCTAAGCAGACGGGAATTTCACAAGCGTTCGATCTTTGAAGTAGAATCAACACGGCAAGTATACCGACTCCCTTTTTGAAACTTGAAACCTCTCTTTGTCTCTGATTAATTGACTTTTAAAATGGCGTCTGAAAGTGAAAGTGAAATTTTTTAGTACAACAAAGTAGCGTTATTTGTGGATTGTTACAAACGGAGTTCTCTTATACTGAAAGGAGTAAAGGAAAGTTGTTAAGTTTAAATTCCTGATTCTTTTGAAGACAGAATGGCAGCTAAACCTTTAAAGCCTTCTGGAAGAAGGGGATCTGAACCAAGTCTTGAGGATATATTGAAAGTACAATTAAAACTTTCTGAAGATAGGCAAAAAGAGATGATGGAGAACTTTAATGCAAAAATAATGGCAAATAGAATTTTGTCATGGAATGTTAATGGCTTGAATTCAGCTCAGAAAAGAAGGAAAATATTTCACTACTTGAAACAATTTAAAAATGATGTGATTTGCCTGCAAGAGACACATATCATATTATTAGACCAAAAATACCTAATTAACTCAAAATTAGGTAAACACTTTGTTGCTTTTGTTCCAGTTTTGGAAAAGAAGCATGGAATTGTTGTATATATCATGAAGGATATACCAGCTAAGCTAATTGAGGCAGATATTCAAGGAAGATTTATTGCTATTGAACTGATGATAGATGCAAAAAAGGCTTTGCTGATAGGTATTTATGCACCTAATCAGCAACAAGAAAAGTTTTATAAAATGTTACACGAGAGGTTGATCCTCTGGGATTATAGTTCATTTATTTTATTAGTTATGACTTGTTATATGGATGGCATGCGTATTTATTTTATGAAAAAAAAGTGGATAGGGCTTTTAAGAATCATGTGTTGAGAAGTGCTCTTTTGCGGATCTGGAAAAAATATTCTTATAAATTAGATTACAAGATTCCTATATGGGCGAGCCCCAGACATGCAATAGAGAATATAAATATAGAACAGAAACAGGAAATGATTACTTATAAAGAACTTTTGTATGCTGAAGGAGGTAGATTGCAATTAAAATCATTACAGGTATTAAATGAAGAAGGGAGGAATTATACTTGGTTTCAATATGAGCAAATAAGTGCTAGATGGAAAGAAGATCAAAAAATTGGTATAATGCAAAGGGAGGAAAATTTAATAAAGCAAATTAGAAATCAGACCCAGGAGCATATAAAGAGATTGTATAATGTGTTGCTTGAAATAGATTCGGAAAAGGATTTGGTAAAGGACTGTATGATAAAATGGGCACAGAATATTCAGGAACCAATAATGTTGGAAACATGGGAGAAAATCTGGGTTAGAAATGTTAAGTTTACACAAGCACAGAATTTAAGGGAAAATTTTTATAAGATGTTTTATAGATGGCACTTAGATCCCAAAAAATTATCATGTATGTATCCTAATATCCAAGCGAAATGTTGGAGGTGTGATTGTGATGACGCTACATATTTTCATATTTGGTGGACTTGCAAGAAAGTTAAGGCCTTTTGGATAAGAATTTGGTGGATTATTCAAAATATACTGAAGAAGAAGATAAAGTTCCTGCCACAATTTTTCCTTTTGGGAATTATAACGGATTGTACAGGGATTGAGACTAAACTGATTCTGAATTTAATAACAGCAGCAAGACTGTTGATTGGACAATACTGGAAGAAAGAAGAGGTACCTACAATAGAAGAATGGATACTGAAAGTCATTAATTTGGCTGAGATGGCTAAAATCTCAGCTTTTTTAAAAGACAATACGCAGGAAAGATATTTAATTGAATGGAAAAAATGGATTGATTATCTACAAAACAGATATCAGATTAAGAAATATCAGATTGCCTTTGAATAATTAGAAAGTTATTTTATGTAATGGGGAGGGGGTTGGGAGATGAAAAGCTTTGGATGAGGTTAATTGGATTGGAAGGGAAAATTTTATTCTATGTTTGGTTTATATATAACAATACCTTGTGATGGACCCGGGAAGCCGGGGGGGGGGGAAGGGAGGGGGGAAGGGGGTTTTCTGGGAGGGAGGGGGGAAAAAGGGGGAAAAATGTTTTTGTTTTTTTTAAACTTTTTCAATAAAATAAAATAAAAAAACAACAACTGCTCCCCGGTTGAATCCTCAGTGTAGTCATCTTCACATCACAATGCTAGACTTAGAATTTACTGCTTTGCAACTTTGCCTTGGAGGTTAAGTTTGAACTACTTTGAAATTTATTCATTCTTTTATGTTTTTATTTCTTTTTATTCCAAAAGGTAAAGTAGGAAATAAATTCTTTCATCTCATGGATTATGAATACCTGTTTAAAAAATCTCTGCGGGGTCTTTAAAGACACATGGATGGATTAATATCATGGAGAATAAGCATCCAACTGTTTTAATTACTGCATTTATCAACATTCTCAGCATAGCTGATATTCCAAAAGGAAGTCACCAGATTAGTATGCTGATGTTAACAGTGTCCACGAAAGGGAGAAATAATCAGAGTGGTAATTGTGATAATGTCATGGAAGCTTCCACAGCCCCCTTGGTTGCTCATATGTAAAAAGGGCAGATTCCACTGACTGATCTTTCACCAATTTGGGTACAATCTATCCAGTGGTGAAATGTAAAATTTGTTACTACCGGTTCTGTGGGCATGGCTTGGTGGGGGGGGCGGTAATGTGACTAGGTGGACATGGCCAACTTTTTTTTACTTTTAAAAGCATTTTTTCTACAACCTCTTCAGCAGAAGTGATTGATAAAAAAATGTTTTTAAAGGGTTCTGACGATCCCAGCTGAGTTGCCTGATCGTCAGAACCCTTTAAAAACATTTTTCTACAACCTCTTCAGCCGAAAAGATTGTAAAAAAAATGCTTATAAAGGATTCTGACAATCCCAGCTGAGCCGCGCGATCATCAAAGGCTTTTTTTTTTACTTTTAAAAGCATTTTTTTGGTCGAAGAAAAACTGCTTTTAAAAGTAAAAAAACAACAACAAACCTCTGATGATCACGCAGCTCAGCTGGACATGTTGGGGGGGGGAGGGATTTTTGCTACTGAACCACCCGCCACCATCG
Organism: Ahaetulla prasina; assembly: GCF_028640845.1. Lineage (NCBI taxonomy): Eukaryota > Metazoa > Chordata > Lepidosauria > Squamata > Colubridae > Ahaetulla > Ahaetulla prasina. Next base: position 69,465,670 of record NC_080542.1, read on the forward strand.
CTATCAGATTGGGCAATCTGGTTCGAACTGGGAGCATTTCACCTCTGAATCTATCCTTTCAGCACACTATTTGAAAACTACCCAATTAAATGGTTATATCCATTGAAACACAAATCATTTGATTAACATAATATTCTAAAGATATGCACAAAATTGAATTAAATTATTTTTCTTTTATCCAGGAAAATTTTCTTTTTCCTTGATAAATTTTCTTTTATCATCATTTGTATTGAAAACCACATTGAGAACTGGAATAATAAAGAAATAATTTTCTGTTCAAGCCTGTGTTTTAAAAAGGATAGTTAGAATTGTGTGTGTGTGTATTAAGTGTTTTTCTGTTGAACCACCTGGTCTGCCCCAATGTGGGAGGGAGCATTTTGCTTCCCTTTTGCCTTAACATTTAATCTCTCCCCTGGCTCAGCTGAAAAGGGGAGGAGAACTTGTGGCTCAGGCGTTAATATAACTGCCTAATATGGTTAATACAACTGCCTAATATGCAGGCAACACATTTACATTTAAAACATTAAAACTTTAGTAGACATATAGTTAACAGAGTTGCTTCAGAAAATGTAATTTATCTAATGTAATTTATCTGGCCACATGTTTCTATCACATGGTTGTGCGTTTGGATGCTATGTTGTATCCTTTTGAAATGACCTTTCAATACATGTTGCACATTAAATATTCTGACCTAAAATCATCAATTATTTTCATAATCAGTGAGAAAAGTAATACAACCAATTAGGCCAAAAAAGCAGAAAAATCTCCAGATCAATAATATCTATTCTGTGAGATACACATATTTGGCATAATTATAGTAATTATAATAACAACTAACCATCTGGAAAAGTAGCTGCCCCTGCTGAATTGTGTATATAGTCCTAATAAAATCACAATATGATTAATTATTGAGAAATCTGACAAGAATCATTCTGAGAATTTTGTATCTTAGCTTTTAGTCCAACACAAATATTCATTCTAATCATCCAAAAAAGTTCAAATGCTTTATTGTAGTGTAACAATACAAAACAATTCACTTTCATTATCATGGCCATTTAACACTTGATCTTGCCATGTTTCTCTTCTATTCCTTTGGTCTTTTTTATATATAAGTTTGGTCTACAAGTAAGCGTTTATATAGTATACTAGCTTCAGTGTACCTTCTTCACTGTCCTTCAAATACTCTCCCAATGTCACCCCCCTTCACTGTTTGGTCTATTTCCAACATTCCACAACCACTTTCTTTGATAAGTAAAATCTGTCAACATCATTGTTTGGATGAAGGCATGAGTAGGGCCACAGTGGCACAGTGATTAGAATACAGTACTGCAGGCTACTTCTGCTAATGGCTGGCTGCTTGCAATTTGGCAGATCAAATCTCACCAGGCTCAAGGTTGACTTAGCCTCCCATCCTTCTGAGGTGGGTAAAATGAGGACCCAGTTTGTTGGGGGCAATATATTGACTCTCTAAACCACTTAGAGAGAGCTGTAAAAGCACAGTGAAGCGATATATAAGTCTAAGTGCTATTTGTCAGAGTATGAATATTCATAGCTGGAATAGACATGGCAACAGATCAGCCAATGAGGACTGTTTGGAAACTGAAACATAGTATTTGTTTATATGGGACCATAAGAGATAGTTTGGAGTCTGGGCGTGGCTTAGACTTGCTGAACTGTATATAAGAGTTGGTTTGCCCTCTGTAATGGGAGCATCTGTATAATATATTAGCCTTGTATCTCTCTACTCTGTAATGACTTGCTTCTATGAATATGGCTTCGGTGTTCCTGATATTGTATGCTAAATTCTGCTGTTTGGTATTGTATATAAAGACGTTTCTTATATATAACTTGAACCCTACTGAAGTTCATTTAATTGTGTGTCTGATTGTGTGTGCTGCAACAAACTCTGACAAGTTATGGGCCAAGAGCACACAGAAAGACTGACTTGTGATTAAGCTATTGCTATTAATTGTCATTATTTTTGTGGTCTTCTATTTTTAGTTCTTCCTGATTACAGTCCACTATAGCTATATAGCTATATATATCTAATTATTTTATTTTATTTTAATTGCTGTATTTTTCAAAGTACAAGATGCACTCCCCCCCCCCCCATAAAAGAGGGTGAAAATTTGGGTGTTTCTTATACACCAAATGTAGCCCCGCTCATCCATTGCCCACCCTGAAAATGGGGCGCATGGAGGCGGCAACAGGCTATGGCAATCCCTGAAGCCTGAAACAGCTGATCTTCGGGAGGCTGATCCAACCAAAAATCAGCTGCTTGTGCTAATCAGGCTGTGCTGAAGCTGAAATTGAAATGGGCTGTTTGCTGCAAGGAGGCAAATTGCTGGGAGGTAGAGGCAGATTTTTTTTTTCTTGTTTTCCTCCCCAAAAAAGGTAGGTACATCTTATAGTCCAGAGCATCTTATACTCCGAAAAGTATGGTATTATTCTAATTTTATGTCGTTCAGGGGAAATAGTCCATCTTATAGGAGAAATAGTCAGCATAAAAATTGAATAAATAAATAAATTGAATAAAAAAACCTGAATAAATAAATAAATAATAAATAAATAAAAATCTAATGACTGGAACTACCCAATGTTAATTGCCTTGACGGTATTTTTTCCAGTGAGTTTGGATTGTAATCTTTAGTCTCAATCTTTAGTCTCATCATGTATTCATTACTAATCTTGTTCTTACCTTCAGTTTTTATTATTATGGTTTTTAGGGCATGTCAAATTTTTCAATTTTCAATTTCCAAACATTATTGGTGCTCAAATGTTGTGACATGCCATGGGGATTGTAAAGATATTTTGGTTACTTTAATATAATTTAGATTGCTTGGTAAATAACTACATAAATATCATAACTTTTTAACATTCTGTTTGTTTCATTGGTTCATCACACAGTCAGCCAGATGTTTAGACTTGATTTGGAATTTTTGTCCACCTATCAAGTGCTTCCCAAATTTCTGGAATCAGAAAATGTTGTTTGAGGATGGTAAAGGTATTGTCATAGGATATAATCTGTTCCAAGTAAAACTGCCTTTTGCAAAGAAGGACCCATAACTAAGGCTGATTATCAGCAGATTATCCAGAACATGCAAATATGAAGTCAGGAAAGCAAAGGCTCAAAATAAACTAAAACTTGCTACAGAAGTCAAAGATAATAAAAAAAGTTTCTTCCAACATATTAATAACAAGAAAAAAGTCAAGGAAATAGTAGGTCCACTAAAGAGAGAAGATGGCAAGGAAGTAACAAGAAGTAGGGAGAAAGCAGAGTTGCTTAACTTATTCTATGCCTCAGTCTTCACACGAAAAGAAATTATAGTCCAATGTACCCAAAAAGCTACTCTAAAAGACAAACCAGAAATGAAAATTAAAACAAGCAAGAAAATGGAAAAAGAACACCTATCTGACCTTGATGAATATAAATCACCAAGACCTGACATGTTACACACCAGAGTACACACCAGATTACACACCAGAGTTCTGAAGGAGCTGGCAGATATTATCTCAGAACCACTATATCAAATCTTTTAAAAATTCTGGAGCACAGGGGAAATACTTGAGGATTGGAAAAGGGCTGATGTGGTTCCCATCTTCAAGAAAGGAAAAAAAAAACAGGCCCAGGAAACTACAGACCAATTAGTCTAATATCAATAGGACCGGGTTAGGACCGGGTTATTTACGGGACCCCCTGCTGCCACCGATTGCCTCCCATCGACCAATGCACTCCCATAGGGAGGGTCTCCTCAGGGTGCCATCGGTCAGACAATGTTGACTGGCGACCCCCAGGGGGAGGGCCTTCTCTGTGGGGGCTCCTGCCCTCTGGAACGAGCTGCCTCCAGGGTTACGTTGACCTGACCTCCGGACCTTTCGAAGCGAGCTCCAGACATTTTTGTTCCATCGCGCAGGGCTTGCCTAATAGTTTTAATGGGGGCTTTTATTTGAGTTTTATTAGAGTTTTAATTATTAGCTAAATTGAATCAGCTTTTTAATAATGTTTTAATTTTTGTATTCTTGTTTTTACTTTGCTGTAAACCGCCCTGAGTCCTTTGGGAGAAGGGCGGTATATAAATCAAAATAATAAATAAAATAAATAAATAAATAAATACCTGGGAAGATCCTGGAAAAGATAATAAAAAATAGATCTGCGAACAATTAGAAGCAAATAAAATTATAACTAGTACCCAGCATAGGTTTGTTAAAAACTGATCATGCCAAACGAAGCTTATTTCAATTCAAAAGTCATTTCATAAAGTCATAAAATTAGTAGACCAGCAAAATGCTATGGACATAGTAAACTTAGATTTCAGTAAGGCATTTGACATAGTAGACAACAATCTACTTCTTGGTAAGATAGAAAAATGTGGAATAGACAACATCACTACCTGGTATTGTAACTGACTGGCAAACAGTACTTAACAAGTAGTCCTTACATCCACATGGAAAGAAGTAAGTAGTGGAGTACCACAAGGCTCCATTTTAGGCCCGGTACTTTTCAATATCTTTATAAATGACTTAGATGAGGGAATAGAAGGGGAACTCATCAAATTTGCAGATGATACTAAACTGGCAGGAATAGCCAACACCTCAGAAGACAAACTTGGGATTCAAAAAGATATTGACAAACTTGAACAATGGGCCCTATCCAACAAGATGAATTTTAATGTGGAGAAAAGCAAATTTAGGCAGGAAAATTATTTTTCAAAGCACTAGAGGGCAGGACAAGAAATATTGGTTGGAAACTGGTCAAAGAGAGAAGCAACCTGGAAATAAGGAGAAACTTCCTAACAGTAAGGACAATTAACCAGTGGAACAGCTTGCCGCAGAAATCATGGCTGCTCCATCACTGGAGGTTTTTAAGAAGAGACTGGACAATAACTTGTCTAAAATTGTGTGGGTTGTCCTGCTTGAGCAGTGGGCTGGACTAGAAAACCTCCAAGGTCCCTTCCAGCTCCTGTGCTGTCCTGTGTTGTGCTGTGCTGTCCTACCCTACCCTACCCTACTCTATTAACTGATAGTGATTTTACTAATCATGATGGTTTCAAGTAGTGCTCCAGTTGTTTTGGGATTGCATCCAAGGTGTTGTTAGTATTAATATTACCTTTGTTTTCTTTTGACCCAGTAATTCTATTTTCAGGTCTTTATTATATATAAGACCAGTTGAAACCTAAAATCCAAGTCCTAACCAAAGAAGCATCTAAGAATATAGGAAAGTAGGGTGGTGAGGGTTTTTTTGTTTTTGTTTTGTAAAAATTTGTATTTTGGTCCAATAAAATTAATATTTCCAGAGTTAATATTGTTTTGCTATTGTTACGCTTTCAAGATAACGCTGAGACCTAGTGACTGCCATGACTAGTTTCTGTTTTCTCAGCAAGATTTTGGAATTAGTTTGCCAATGGAAAAAAAATTTCAACGATCGTGCGGAACTTTTTTTTTACTTTTTAAAGCATTTTTTTTACTATTGGTTTGGGTGAATAGATTGTAAAAAAATGTTTAAAAAGGTTCCGAAGATCAGCTGTGACAATCAGCTGTGCCGCGCAATCATCGGAACTTTTTTTTTACTTCTTAAAGCATTTTTTTACTACCTATTGCCCAAACCGGTATTTTTGTGTAAGTGTAATTGTTTGCTCTCTCTGACACTGTGAGGTTCTTGCTTGTTGCAGGGGCCATTTTGTGTGAAGTCCAGCTGCTTTTGCATTGTGTGTGACTCAGTTGTGTAGCTTTTGTGTTATTTTTGTGTAAAGTGGAATAGTTGGTTTTCCTGGTCACATGGCCAGCAAGCCACACCTATTCAGTCACATGACCACCAAGCCACGCCCATTAAGCTGTGCCACCAAGCCATGCTCACAGAACCAGTAGGGAAAAGTTTTGAATTTCACAACTGGTCTCCAGGCCTTCTGATACCTTAAGCATACACTGGCTGTCATTACAAACACACACATATACACCTTTAATATATATGCTAGTCGTTCGAGTTTGAATAAGACATACTTTTGTGTAGTTCATCTGCAGACATGAAAATATGCCTGCAGTTTCAGTCTAGAAATGGAGAATCTAGCACAATGAAGACACTGAAAGTCCATTAATGTAGTAACTGTGGATGTTGTTCTGCGGCATTGGTCACCAGTCTCCAGGTTATATCTTGGTGCCTTAAGTACTACACCAAACTGGCTGTCATTATATATAAACACACATGCTTGCATGCATATGATAAAGATAATATACAGCTAGGTGACCCCAACTACTGATGTTATGCAAGAACAATTTTAATGTATTTTTTTATGAGCAATTGAAATAGTCTGCAGTAATGTTATCTGCATTCTTGGGGACAGTGTCATGAAGAATAATTTTGTTAAGAAGATGATAGAACATTTTGTGATTTCTGTAATAATTATTCAGATCTAAATACACTACCATGCAAAAGGAAAGTGATTAATTCATAAAAAGTAATCTTAGGAGTCCAAGGTCTAAAACTGATTGTTAGCCCTTAATGTATGTTCTCATTCAGTCAATGTCAAAATTTATTTCTCCATAGTCAGATTTCAAACTACCTCCTTATCCCTGAAACTTCATCCATGTAGGCATTCACTATTTGTGGCAAATATCTGAGTAATGCAACTGCATGATAGGCAATTCTTATATATAAATGAAATTTTCCAATTCCCTCTTCTATAAAATGAATATATCTAAACTTATGCTGTGGCCAGGAAGAAAACAGTTTTGCTTGTTCTTGAACTATGTGACATGTAGAAATCAACTGGTAAAACTTGTCATGACATTGACATAATCATCACCAAGGGATAATTTATTATCAAAGAGACAATGAAAGGAACCAGTGAAAAAGCTGTCATTCTAAATAACCAGAATGCCCATTTCTACCTAGCTAGCTTTTACTTGAATGTGTACTTTTTTTCTTTCCTCATCTAATGAGAAAATTATTGTTTTCTTTGGAAACAATTTTCCTTTCAAGCATAACAGGAGTTTACTTCTGCTAAAAAGGTGTATCAGCATTGTACCACCAAAAACATCTGGAACCTATAGATTAATCAAAGTATTTACTTAGAGCCAAAGAATAATCAGTGAAATACACTTACACTAAATCCACAATACTTACCACTAAACTTATTTTATACGCAGTTTAAATGATATATTTAATGAATTAGAGGTATCCCTGAGTACTTAATGCCCTCTAGTTTAATGCTCTTCAATCCAATACTCTGGAATTCAGGAAATTTCAAACATTTTTTGGAAGGTAAAAATCATCCAGTCACAATTTCCCTTTTAGGTGTCCCTGTTTGGCTTTTTGACTATCATTCATTATATTGGATTTATTTGTTGAAAATATAAAAGAGACATTTGGCAAAATGTGGGGTAGGATTTTCCAGATGTTATTTACCCTCCTTATCTCCAAGTAACGTATCTATTTTAAAAATATCAAAACTGCTGTTACTCTTGTTTATGTTTAATCTGGAATACTTCTGTAGTTCTGAATGCTGATATAATTTTTTTCTCCTTTAGTATGTTACTTCATTTTCCAAGCAGGTATAAATAAGAATGTATCACTTAAACCTCTGGAACAAATAGGAGATGGAGCAGTTGATATAATTGATAAAGATCAATTTGTTGGAAGAAAGAAAGGGTCTTCTTCCCTCCAATTTGCATTTTGACCACAAGATAAATATAAATTTTTTAGATGGTGATGGGCACCAGAGTTTCTTAAAATTAAATAGAGCAAACTTGAAGAAAAAAGACATTCATTAAGTTTTTATCAAACCCATTTCTACTATATACTTTTTAATCTATCACTTTATTTATTAGAAAGCCCACATTAAGTCCAATATAAAGATAAAATTAGAATGGGAGGGAAAAGAATTCATAATTTCTACTCTTGGCCCTCTGAAGGAAGGACAGTTTAATATGAAACAGATGAAGGAAAACCACCATCCCTACTTCAAATGTGAAATATACTGGGATGAAATATCTGAGTCCAAAGACTATTGTGAAGTCAAAATATAATTGTATGTATATGTGCATGGGGAGCATATAAACATCTTAAAAATATGGAAATGCTAAAGATGATAAAATAAGAGTAATGCCAGTTACTCATTGAATAAAAAAACAAGTGATTCAGAATTTTGGCCATAATATGCTGATCATAATGCTTACATTATGCAAAACAAAATCAGGCCACACTGAGAAAAGGTAGAAATCATTCACTACCACCATTGAAAAGTGATAGAAACCATTCAAATAAAAGACAGATGAGATAAACAACGGTGAATAAAGTAACAGACAGCAAGCAGATTATCTAACACTTACCTGGAGGGGGTTTGAGGATGTGAGTGAAGAGGGAAGACCATGACCTGGAGGGAGGTTGGTCTTTGTGGGGGAGCTTGAAGTTTGGTGAACTGGAGCTGGTGGATTTTGATTCTGAGGCTGTTGCTGTGATGGTGGTGGTGGAGGTGGAGGGTGCTGTTGCTGTTGAGGCAGTTGTGGCTGTGTTGGTTGCTGCTGGGATTGACTAGCTTGTCCCTGTGCTTGCTGGCTAATTTGGCTCTGCTGCTGTTGCTGTTGTTGTTGTTGCTGCTGCTGGAATTGTTGAAGATGCTGGAGCTGCTGGAGTTGGGAATTCAGGGATGAGGTAGCTATAAGTGATTTAAAAAATCAAGCTGGAGTTACAAATGATTCTTTATAAAATTATAAATGATGATATCTATTTCTGGAATCTCTACAAATAAAATCTGAAATGGTCAAAGACAGGAAACGCTGAAGTAAATTGGAACAAAGATGGACTGCTTGAGACCAGATTCAAGAAAATGGTACAGTACTGCTTCAATTCTCAAATCTTCTAGTCAATGCAGCCAATGGTTTTGCTAGGACCCGAATCAGTGGTGGGATTCAAATAATTTAACAACCAGTTCTCTGCCCTAATCACTGGGTTGATAGGCATGGCTGGGTGGTCATGTGACTGAGTGGACATGGCTAACTCCACGTCACTCACGTCAAGGGCACCTCACCTCATCTGACCTCTCCTAACCATGACTGCCCCTTCCCCTCCCAACCACTCCTTGTCATGCCCAGCCTCTCCTCTCCTCACCCAGCCTCTCCTCACTAGTGGCTCGCCTTGCCCGGCCCCTCGCCTCACCTCCCAGACACTCGCCTCATCTAGGTAAGCCCCACTTGCTTGGAAACAAAACTCCTCCTTCCCCTTGTGCTAGAGTCAGTGCTAACATTATAATGGCATTGTAAGTATCTTAAACCATTGCTTACTGACATTCTCTACTTCACATATGGGTGGTAGTAACAAGTTCAACCCCCAGCTCAGTGCAGAAGCCATTACAGCCTGTATGACAGATGACCATACAATCTATATTCAAAAATTTCCAGTGAAGAAAAACTAGCACAATCTATAATAGTTTAACCACTAATCAAGAGCTTGTAAGTCGAGTCATCTGTAGCCTGAATATACTACCTTGTATATTCCTTGAATTCTTTATATCATTGATTCTAGTTCAGCCCACTGGGTCAATAGAAAATAAATCCCATGCTGTCTTCCAAATGACAGCCCTTTACATAGCTGAAAACTATTATCATATCTTTCTTTGGGCATCTCTTCTGTATGTTAAACATCTATAAACTGCTTTTTATATTGCTTGGTTTTCAGATCAGTTACCATTGTAATACTCCTCTTCTAAATTTGCTCCAATTTATAATTGCTCTTTTTATTTATATCTCACCTTTATTATTTTTCCTAACACAAAGCAGTTAACATATCAAAAACAACCTTCTCCTCCTGTTTTCCCTACAACAACATCCCTATGAGGTGAGATGGGCTGAGAGAGAGTGACTGGCCCAAAGTCATCTAGCTGGCCTTCATGGCTAAGGCAAGACTTGAATTCACAATGTCTTGCTTTCTAGCTGGTGCCTTAACCACTAGGCCGAACTGATTTGTAACCAGAACAGGACATAGTATTCCAAGTAGGATTTAATCAAGGAAGAGCACATTTGGGACAGTTACTGCCCATGATGTGGACATTAGGTCTTGCAGATGTACTTTAAAGTTTCATTCGCCTTTGTAGCATCTATTTTACCCTACTGGTACATATCGAATTTGTGATAAACAAGAATCAGATTCCTTTCACATGAATTGCCACAAAGTCTCCCCATCTTATACTTCTGCCTATCCAGATGCAGAAGTTTATGTTTCTCAACTGACTTCCATCTTATTTATTTCAGCACACTCAAGATTGTCTAGGTTTTTTGTTTTTAATTCCTTCTCTCCTCTTAAGTATTAACCCTCTAGCTTTTAGGTCTCCTAAACATTGATTTATTCTCCTCATACAAATCACTGATAAAAATATAACAAGGCATAAGACAGAGCTCTGTGGAACCTCACAACAAAGTGGAACCATTACAATCACTCTTAGAGTGTGGTTATTCAGCCAACTTTCTCAAAGGAGGATATAAATTTAGTTTGAATGACATCAAAAACAGAGTATACTGGTTAAGTTCACAAAATACAGTGAACCACAGACAATTATTTTTTTAGCCTACTATAGGTGGGAACAGGGACGCAGTGGCTCCGTGGCTAAGATGCTGAGCTTGTCGATTGAAAGGTCGGCAGTTCAGCGGTTTAAATCCCTAGTGAGCTCCCATTACTTGTCCCAGCTTCTGCCAACTTAGCAGTTCGAAAACACATTAAAAATGCAAGTAGAAAAATGGGGACCATCTTTGGTGGGAAGGTAACAGCGTTCCGTGCGCCTTTGATGTTTAGTCATGGTGGCCACATGACCACGGAGACGTCTTTGGACAGCGCTGGCTCTTCGGCTTTGAAACGGAGATGAGCACTGCCCCCTAGAGTTGGGAATGACTAGCACATATGTGCGAGGGGAACCTTTACCTTTACCTTAAGTTAGGAATCCAACCATAACCTTGTAACAGGTATTTTTTACATTCATGATTCCCCTCCCCCATGTTGAAGGTGATGAATGGCTTAGCTAAATACCTGATCATCACTTGATGACTCAAGTGATAACCAGGAGTTGAGCTTTCCCATAGCTACTGTAGGGTTAAACTTTTATCCCTAACCCAACCCTCTGCTATATAACTTCCATAATTTTTATTTTATTTTTTTATTTTTGTCACAACAGTATATTGTTGTGCATAAGCATGAAAATAACTTATATATATATATATATATATATATATATATATATATATATATATATATATATATATATATATATATATATATATATATATATTTGTTTTCTGAGGTTTTCGCGGGTGTTTGTATGTAGGTCTTTGGTTATTCGGGTTTTCTCCCATGTAAAATTGGAAGTGTCTTGGCGACGTTTTGATGAAGTCTCATTCGTCATCTTCAGGCTTCAGCTTCGTGCTTCTGGGAGCAATGTGTGATTGCAGCTGTTTCTTCCTTTTTAACTGCTAGTGGGGGTTTGAACTGATTGGGTTGGAGCTTGGCTGTGCTCTGATTGGATGGGGTTTTTTTGTGCTCTGATTGGCTGGGGGTGTGTCCTGTTTGGGTGGGGGCTTGGTTGTGCTCAGATTAGTCTGAGTTGCAGGGGGATTTGAGCTGGTGAGCTGCACTGCTGCTGTATATATATATATATATGTAGATCTTTGGTTATTCGGGTTTTCTCCCGCGTAAAATTGGAAGTCTCATTTGTCATCTTCAGGCTTCAGCTTCGTGCTTCTGGGAGCAATGTGTGATCGCAGCTGTTTCTTCCTTTTTGTAGTGGGATTCATTTTTTGAGTAGGGCTAGTTTCCAGATGTGTGGTAGGCAGGAGGTATTGTCACGTTTATTCATATTATGGGGATGTTTCTCTATTTTGATTGCTTCCATAAATATTCTCTTGTGGTAGTGTTCAATATTGGAGATTAATTTGGTTCTTTCAAAATCATGTCATGTCCTGTTGCTTTAAGGTGTTGGAAAAGAGAAGAAGTTTTTTCTTCTTTTCTGACTGCATTCTTGTGTTTAGCTATGCATGCATTTATTCTCCTATTAGTTTGTTCGGTGTCTTGGTTTTTGGGCTGAGTGTCTCTTTGGATTAGGTTTGTGATTGTGTTTCTTTGGAATCCGGTATATATATATTAGAGAAATAGAGAGGAGAGATAGAATAGAAATAGAGAATAGAGAAATAGAAATAGAGAATAGAAATAGAGATCTTCAGGCTGGTGTTTGCAGCTTCATGATTCTAGGAATAATGTGTGATCGCAGCTGTTTCTTCCTTTTAACTGCTAGTGGGGGTTTGAACTGATTGGTTGGGAGCTTGGCTGTGCTCTGATTGGACGGTGGGGTTGGCTGTGCTCTGATTGGATGGGGGTGTTTGGGTGGGCGGGGGTTTGGTTGTGCTCAGGTTAGTCTGAGTTGCAGGGGGATTTGAGTTGGTGAACGTCGCTAAGACACTTCCAATTTTATGCGGGGAAAAACCTAAATAACCAAAGACCTACATACAAACACCCGCGAAAATCTCAGAACACAAACACACACACAACACACACACACACACACACACACACACATTTGTTTTCATAGGTTTTCACGGGTATAAGTATGCAGGTTTTGATATGTTCGGGTCTTTTCCCGTGTAAGATTGGAAGTATTTAGGCAACGTTTCGATGAGATCTCACTCATCATCTTCAGTCTTTGGCTTTGATCTTTGTTCTTATGTGAGCAAAGTTCTTTGCTCACATAAGAACAAAGCCAATTCTTTCACATTCCAACTTCTACCTCTTGTTTCTAACCATTGATAGAATCCATTCCATGTAGCATCTGTATCTCCTTTATCTTTTATTTTTAGTGTTAGTCTGGCCATTTCTGCACAGACTAATATTTTCCTTATCATCTGCTCCTCTGAAAGGGTATTTTTGCTCTTCCACTGTTCTGCATACACAATTCTTGCTGTGGTCAAGATGTGTAATATTAGGTATATTGTCCCTTTATTATAGCCATCTGATATAATGCTTAATAAAAATAATTCTGGCTTAAACTCTATATGTTGTCTAGTCATTTTTAAAAACCACATATGAATTTGTATCCAAAATTTCCTTGCCTTTATACAGGTCCACTACATGTGGCAATATGTACCAGGTATTTGTTTACATTTCCAATAGTTTGGGGACATATTGCTAAACATTTTGGCCAACTTTGCCAGGGGCAGATGCCATCTATAAAACATTTTATAGAGATTTTCCTTATATGATGTGGCCATTGTCAGTTTCCAATTTCTCTCCCAAAGCTTTTGCCATTTATCCAAATCTATATTATATCCAAAAATTTTAGCCCATCCTATCATCATCTCTTTAACTTGTTCTTCTTCCATTTTATAATTTAATAAATAATTGTATAGCATCCTTATCAATTTGTCATCAGTCCACACTAATATCTTGTCCAATGTTGTTAGTTCTCTATAAAAACTCCATGTTTTCACATCTTTCACATAACACAATTGTATCAGCAGGTGCGACCACCACTCTAATCCCACCCCTTGGTCTTTTAGTTCTAATCTGGTTTTCAATTCACCATTCTCATTTAATATATCCTTATAAGAAACATTTTTTTTCCCAAATTTATAAGATTTGGGTGTATCAGTGCTTCTAAGGTGGAGAGCCAGATTGGTATTTCTCTATAGTTTTGTTGTTTAATTTTGTCACACACTGATAACAATGTTTTTCTTACATAATATCTTTGGAAATATTAATGTATTTCTCCCATACTAGATAAACTCATGCCACCCTAGTTGAAGGTCGTGTCCCTCCAAAAATAATAGTCTGTATGCTCAACATTATACACTCTTTCATCCATGTGAGTGCTTGGTGGTACAATTCCCAGTCAGACAGACCAAAACCTCCTTTCCCTTTTGACTCTTGCAGTAGTTTCAGTAGTGATATTATGTTTAGATTCAAGCTTTGTAATTTATTGATGGTTTTCTTCCTTTTCATGGATGAGTTCAATCTGTTGATGTTTAATGGTAGTATCTTAAGATCTTCTTGCATTGTTCTATCTATATCTGGGTCTTATACCCCTTGTTGTTTGTATTTCTCTCAGTTCCTTGGGTCTTGCTCTCTGTTGTCCCTTTTATCTTTTTCACTTTCCTTTTGCTGTGGTTTCTTTTCTTCTGTAGCAGGAATCCTTTGATCTCTATCTTCTATTGCTTCCCTCTCTTCCAGTTTCTCTTCAGTACCAAAATGCTGATTGTAAAATTCCATCGCTTTATTCAGCGAGTCCACTCTATGTCTCTTTTCACGCCATGTGACCAGTATTCTTTCTTGAGTCAACCATCTGAAATTGATGTGATACTTAATCAACAACATAGTTAAAAATTGGTACAGCTTCTGCAACTCTCTAACTCTTCTTGGGACATGTTTTAGAACTACCAATTGTTTCGCTTTATACTGTATTGGCTGTATTATACTCTTATCTTGTTAAGCACTTTGTCTCTCATCGATTTCTTCACAAATCTTATGTGGCCTCCTTTGGTAGATTGTGTCCTTTTGCATAGTTCATAGGTATTCTATATGTTACATCGATTTCTATCAGCATCTCTTCTTTCTCTGTCCCTAATGCCTTTGCTAGTAACTCTGACATAGCATCTGTTAAGTCTTCCCCTTTTTCTTCTTCCATATTCTGGAATCTCAGATAATGTGCTGCTTTTTCTGACTCTAGCAGCATTACTGTGATTTCTAACTCTTTATTTTCCTGGGTTAGTCTATCGTTTATTTCATCTACTCTTTTTTTTTTCTTTCTCCATCATCTCTTCTATTTCCTGCATTTTTTGTTTGTTTTTTGTAATCAATTGCTGGAGGTTTTCAAACTTTTCATCCATCTTTTCTTTTAATTCTCCCATGTCATTTCTTACTTCTCCTATTTCTCTCTTCATTTCATTGTGGCTTTTTGTCATGGATTCAATTAGAGCATAGTCTGCAATTCCTTAAATGAATTTGATCTCTCCCTTTGCAACGTATCTTCTATTGACCTCTGATTGGATGGGCTTGAGGTGGCTGATAATGGTGTTGAGGCAGGTTTCCTCCCTATCCCTATTTTTGTTAGGTTTGTAGTGCTTGTCATGGTCAACAATTTTACCTCAGATTTTTTTTTGTATCCAACACCACCTTTTAACACATATATAATCCTCCAGCACCCCAATCTCGCTTGAGCTATAGATATAGACAAAGATGTAAACAACTTTCAGATCCAATCCCGCTTCAGTCCTCTATTTGGACCATTCTTTTTGTAATCCACAATGTTTTATATGCAATTAGAAGATGATAACAACAACAACAATAACAACAACAACAATAATAATAAATAGTAGTAATAGTAATGAGCTCAGAATAGGAAAAAGAAATTTGAAATTCAAGAGGGACCACTCTGTTTGTCTTTAGTGTTCTGCTTTATCTGTCCAATAGTATTATGAGCTTCAGTGTCTCAGTATTCCAAAAAACTGGACCCAGGCAGCACCTAGCCTTAGTCCACATTATCTATAATCCACTACCAGTCAGCCAAAGTTCTAGGTTATAAGCTATCCAGGAACAGAGAGAGAAACAAAGAAGGGGTATTCGTCATTTCCACCGTCCTTTAGTTATATATACTTTGCCCAGTAGATGTCCTCCCTGTCCATACTTCTCTGCTTAGAGTGGTTTATATGTCAATGCGAGAAGGGAAAACCATTTTATTTTCCCTATTTTAACTCACAGTCCAGGAAAGTGACTCAAATTATCTCTATCCAAACTTAACTCTATCCAAATTTTATTTTGTAAAATCCACTCCAGTTCAGTCTACCACAACAACACTCCCATTACTCCTTCCTTATTGTTATGGATCTGTAACTGCTTCACATTTTTTTCTCGCCACTTCAAAGATGGGGGGAGGGAGAAGGAAATCCCTCCCCTCCTTCTCACTGGAGTCCCCCTTTCTTAAACCAACATACGGAAATTCACTCACTTTGGTGGAAGTTGGAAAGAAACTTCATCCAGGTCCAATCTACTGTTTTCTTCCTATTTCTCACTGCTTGCTCTGACCAGCTGTCACCACTTGGTTCAGCCATTAATGGCCATCTTCTTCTCTGTCTTCTTTCAGGAAGGATTACTCCTGACCAGTGAAATGGAGGCCTGCCCATTTGCGATCAATGGAAAGCCTTTCCTCTCCCATCATCTCTATGTGGCAATTTCAGCTCCAAGAAGCCCCTTGACTGACAGAAATCGGCTATGCTCCATGGATAGCCCGCTCGCACACCCATATGCAATGACTCCAGCCAGCTCCTCCCTTGTTCTTTATATCTTAATTATACTGTAATGAGTTGGGCTTCTTTTCTTTGAAGTACTTTTCTAGGGTCTCCTGAGTGCACAGAATATGTACGTCTGCATTTTATATGCTTTCCCTATTAGATAATAATTATGTAGTCTACTAGCAAATATTAGTTTCTTTCCTTCTTTAACCTCTACTCATTCAAATTTTATGCTAAGAAATGAAAGTTACTCTTCAACTTTATAGGATGGAAGATAAAAGGGGATGGACAGACATGCAAATAGAATGGGACTTGATAGATCACTAGATTTATAAGATACTGCATGAAATTTATATATGGCATTTGCAGGGCAAAAAAGAGCACTAGTGACCTTGTCCCAGAGGTGGGATTCAGCCAGTTTGCACCGGTTCAGGTGAACAGTTTTTAACTTTTTGCCGAGTTCAGAGAACTGGCTGATCCCACCACTGTCTGGCCTTGCCCTTCCCAGCCACTCCTTATCTCATCTTGCCTGCCTTGGTTGGTGCCTAGAATCACACCCATAGCATAACTGCTGCTGCTCTCTGGCTCCCTTGCTCACTTGCTTGCCTTGACCATGCAGTCCCAGTGCATGGCCTACCTTTCTGCATCATGTTCCTGCCTTTCCCAATCTCTGCTCCTTGCCCAGCTACCTCCCACATGCCCCAGCTTACCTTTCTGCCTCACCTGCCTTCCTTCACCTTCACCACTCACCTAATTTTTGGTAAGTTGTTGTGACCTTCTCATAAACTTATTTCATAGGCATAGGTACCTTTTATAAAAAAAATTTTTAGTTTTCTTAACCTCTTTTTTTTTTTGCTGATAGCCATCTTTATTTTTAAAATATGTCTTAAGTTTGTATTCGACCCTTACAAAAGTTGGTCTAGTGATGGGTTCAGTTGATTGGGGTTCTTTCCCCTGCACTATCTTTCCCTGCATCTGAAAAGAAAAGGAATGAATAAAGCCATCCTATGGAATTGTTACTTGTTTTTCAGAAAATATGCTACTTGGCCTGAGTACAAGCTGAGCCTAATATTGAATTCATATATTCTATTTTTAATTAAAAATTAGGAATAAATTTCAGAAAAAGATTCAGTATTGCTCTGTGAATGTATCTATGAATTTCATTCTTCTTGATTTAATTTCTTAGATGATTTTGGACTATATCTTTTTTGTTTGTCTCCATTTTGTTGGACCCCAATCCCCCTCAGTCTTAAAAATTTACCACTCTAGTGAGGCCATTCTAGTTGCAAAGCAACCACTAAAGCATGCATTCATAAAGCTAAAATAATGTGAATCCTAGGAAACCAAGCAGCTGCTGAAATAAAATGAACAGTGCCGCCTGGCAGGAATGCAAGGCTGTAAAAAGCTTCAGTACATTTTTAAGATGAGAAGTCTAAAAGGCTTAGGTGACTAAATATGGCTTCCCTTGGCTTGTATCTCTCTGCTATAGAGAGAGGATTCCATTAGGGACTATAGGTCCAGGATGAAAAGGCAACAGAGTTCGACAGTTTTTTTTTTTGCAATAAGAAACCAAGATTGGAATCCGAATTGGCCTTGGATGATCCAAAATAGTCACAAGAATCCCTAATTTGGAGAAAGTAGCATGTCAATTATTGAGCTAAAAACTGATAACTCTGAAATTGAAGACAATCTTCCCGACTGCTGGACAGTGCAACAATATAACAACTTTAAAGAAAAATATGAGGGACTGGTAATTTCTAACAAAAAGTTAGATTGTGAGTATTGTGCAAAAATGACTTTACAAAAGAGAAAAGTATTCATGACGAATGACGAATCCGCATATAGACGAGAGGTCGAACGACTAGCCTTGTGGTGCAACCAAAACAATCTGGAACTGAACACACTCAAAACCGTAGAAATGGTGGTAGACTTTAGGAAAAACCCTTCCATACTTCCACCTCTCACAATACTTGACAACACAGTATCAACAGTAGAAACCTTCAAATTTCTGGGTTCTATCATATCGCAAGATCTCAAATGGACAGCTAACATCAAAAACATCATTAAAAAAGGACAACAAAGAATGTTCTTTCTGCGCCAACTCAGTAAACTCAAACTGCCCAAGGAGCTGCTGATCCAATTCTACAGAGGAATTATTGAGTCTGTCATTTGCACCTCTATAACTGTCTGGTTCGGATCTGCAACCCAACAAGAAAAACACAGACTTCAGAGGATAATTAGAACTGCAGAAAAAATAATTGCTACCAACTTGCCTTCCATTGAAGACCTGTATACTGCACGAATCAAGAAGAGGGCCGTGAAAATATTTGCAGATCCCTCGCATCCTGGACATAAACTGTTTCAACTCCTACCCTCAAAACGATGCTATAGAGCACTGCACACCAGAACAACTAGACACAAGAACAGTTTTTTCCCGAAGGCCATCACTCTGCTAAACAAATAATTCCCTCAACACTGTCAGACTATTTACTGAATCTGCACTACTATTAATCGTTTCATAGTTCCCATCGCCAATCTCTTTCCACTTATGACTGTATGACTATAACTTGTTGCTGGCAATCCTTATGATTTATATTGATATATTGATCATCAATTGTGTTGTAAATGTTGTACCTTGATGAACGTATCTTTTCTTTTATGTACCCTGAGAGCATATGCACCAAGACAAATTCCTTGTGTGTCCAATCACACTTGGCCAATAAAAATTCTATTTCTATTTCTATTTCTATGTGTCAAAAGAATGGAAATATTTTCAGATTGAGGCATCAGGGGAAAATAAAGAGATGCAACAAGCTTCCCTAAGGAAAAAAAACGAAAAAACAAAACCATTTTTCATCAAAAGCTCATAACATTTTTAAGGAGAACTTAAAACAATGTGAGCAGGATTCAATAACAAAAAGAATAGATAAAATGATTGAAAAATATGTAGGTACTACTTGTAGAGTATTTAATACAGTTTAAAGCCTGCACAAAGATGTAAACCATTTTCAGACATAGAAGATGAGATAGATATGCAAATTAAAAATGGATTACATATGGGAATAGGATTACATTCATGTAAAACTGCAGTGAAAATAGTTGATTACATTGCAAAACAAATTTTAAAAAACATATTTACTAAAATTATTGAAAATAATCTGAAAATATATTTGATTATTATTGAAGCCTCAATGATACCTTGCAAATCAGTTGTTATACTTTTCTTAAAAGCTGAGGATTCAATTACCTCACCAACAATTTTCGTTGAGCTAGTTGAATTGGAAAAACAAGATGCAGAGACAATATATTCTTCAGTTATGGAAAGTTTAAATAATGTTGGGCTTACTAAGAATTGCCAAGAAAAAAATTCAATAGGATTTTGCTCCGATGGTGCTTGGGAGAAAATCTGGAGAGAGCACTAGTATAGCAAAAGAGTTTCCAAACATAATAATATGGCACTGGAAGCTATCACCTCCAACTTGTTTTAAATGATTTTATAAAAGAAATAAAGCAAATAAATCATTTTAAAATATTTATTGATAAGATATATACTATTTTTCATCAATCCAATAAGAACCAAATTGAATTTACCAAAATATCTTTTTTTAAAATTTATTTACAATTATATCCCGCCCTTCTCCGAAGACTCAGGGCGGCTTACAGTGTGTAAGGCAATAGTCTCATTCTATTTGTATATTTACAAAGTCAACTTATTGCCCCCCCAACAATCTGGGTCCTCATTTTACCTACCTTATAAAGGATGGAAGGCTGAGTCAACCTTGGGCCTGGTGGGACTAGAACCTGCAGTAATTGCAGGCAGCTGTGTTTTAATAACAGGCTATCTTACAGCCTGAGCCACCACGGCCCATTCATATCTGAATAACTTGGAATTGAAATTATAGAGATTGGTAGTTTTGGGACCCAGATGGGCTGCCTGTAGTTTAAGGTTAACCCTAGCTATTTGGCGTGCTTATCCAGTGCTACATCACTATTTTCATTCAAATGAAAAATACTTAGGTATGGCTGCCTGTCTTGAAAATCTTGATTGATTTGACATTGATGA
This sequence comes from Ahaetulla prasina, assembly GCF_028640845.1. Lineage (NCBI taxonomy): Eukaryota > Metazoa > Chordata > Lepidosauria > Squamata > Colubridae > Ahaetulla > Ahaetulla prasina. The sequence continues at coordinate 69,485,987 of NC_080542.1, forward strand.
TCGATATTCTAATCAAAATTTCTCTTCTTTCAAATGCACTGCAAGCAAGAATGTAGACATAATAAAGGCTCAAAAACTTGTGATAAGATCTATTAAAGCATTTGAAATGCTTGGAAGGGAAAAGGATGCCTATAAAAAAAATTTGATGAATTAATTACTTCAGAAACCTTCAAAAATGTAAAATTTGTAGAAAGTCATCAATTTGTTGGGCTTCCTCAGGAAAGACTTAGAAAGCATTGTAATGAATTTGAATAAAAGACTAATGGATTGTAAACATCTAAAATAGGTTGTAACCAATTTCAAGAAGGGAATAAATTACAATTTCTCAATTTTTTGGAGCCAGATTACTGGAATATTGAAGAAGTAGTAGTTCCATGGAAAGCAGCTGAAGAACAATTGCTTGTATTTAGTGACATTTTTAATTACCAAATTGACATTAACGATTATCAAGATTTTGTAGAAAATGTTTTTAAAAATTCCCAGACATATGTAATTCCTGACAGTATTCCTGTGGCTCCCGAGGACGTGGACAGGTTGTTGGGGAGGTTTCACGCCATGACATGTTTACTGGACCCGTGTCCTTCCTGGCTGGTACTGGCCACTCAGGAGGTGACACGAGGCTGGCTCCAGAGGATTATCAACGCTTCTTTGCTGGAAGGGGTTTTCCCTGCCGCCTTGAAAGAGGCGGTGGTGAGACCCCTCCTCAAGAAGCCCTCCCTGGACCCAGCTATTTTGGGTAACTATCGTCCAGTCTCCAACCTTCGCTTCGTTGCGAAGGTTGTAGAGAGTGCTGTGGCGCGACAGCTACCCCAATACCTGGATGAAGCCGTCTATCTAGACCCGTTCCAGTCCGGCTTTCGACCCGGATACAGCACGGATACAGCTTTGGTCGCATTGGTGGATGATCTCTGGCAGGCCAAGGACAGGGGTTATTCCTCTGCCCTGGTCCTATTAGACCTCTCAGCGGCTTTTGATACCATCGACCATGGTATCTTGCTGCGCCGGTTGGGGGGATTGGGAGTGGGAGGCACCGTGCATCGGTGGTTCTCCTCTTATCTCTCCGACCGGTCGCAGACGGTGTTGACAGGGGGGCAGAGGTCGGCCGCGAGGTGCCTCACTTGTGGGGTCCCGCAGGGGTCGATTCTCTCGCCCCTGCTGTTCAACATCTACATGAAGCCGTTGGGTGAGATCATCAGTGGCTTCGGGGTGAGATACCAACAGTACGCTGATGACACCCAGCTGTACTTTTCCACCCCGGGCCACCCCAATGAAGTTGTTGAAGTGCTGTCCCGGTGTTTGGAAGCCGTACGGGTCTGGATGGGGAGAAACAGGCTCAAGCTTAATCCCTCCAAGACGGAGTGGCTGTGGATGCCGGCATCCCGATTCAGTCAACTGCAGCCGCGGTTGACTGTTGGAGGCGAGTTACTGGCCCCAAAGGACAGGGTGCGCAACTTAGGTGTCCTCCTGGATGATCGGCTGTCGTTTGAAGATCATTTGACGGCCGTCTCCAGGAGGGCCTTCCACCAGGTCCGCCTGGTTCGGCAGTTGCGCCCCTTCCTTGATCGGGATGCCTTGTGCACAGTCACTCATGCGCTTGTTACCTCTCGCTTGGATTATTGTAATGCTCTCTACATGGGGCTCCCCCTGAAGTGCACTCGGAGGCTTCAGTTAGTCCAGAATGCAGCTGCGCGGGTGATAGAGGGAGCTACGCGTAGCTCCCATGTAACACCACTCCTGCGCAGACTGCACTGGCTACCTGTGGCCTTTCAAGTGCACTTTAAGGTGTTGGTTACAACCTTTAAAGCGCTCCATGGCTTAGGGCCTGGGTACCTACGGGACCGTCTGCTGTTACCACATGCCTCCCACCAACCCGTACGCTCTCACAGAGAGGGACTTCTCAGGGTGCCGTTCGCCAAACAATGTCGGCTGGCGGCCCCCAGGGGAAGGGCCTTCTCTGTGGGGGCTCCCACACTCTGGAACGAGATTCCCCCAGGTTTACGCCAAATACCTGACCTTCGGACTTTTTGCCGCGAACTGAAGACACACCTTTTTATCCGCGCGGGGCTGGCTTAAATTGAATTTTAAATGTCAAATTTTATTAATTTTAAATGGGGTTTTTTAGTGTATGGTAAATTTTTAAATTGTCAGGCTAATTTAAATAAGTTTTTTAAATTGCATTTTAATTGTATTTTGTATTGTTTGTTTTATTCTGCCTGTACACCGCCCTGAGTCCTTCGGGAGAAGGGCGGTATAAAAATCAAATAAATAAAAATTAAAAAAAATGTATTCAAAAAGCTAAATCAGAACAATTGCTGTAAGTTTAACAGAAGCGGAAAGGGATTTTTCAAAGATGAACAACATATGGTCAGAAAAGAGAAGTTGCCTGTTTCTAATATAACAAACATAATGACTATTAGTCTAATTGGCCTAAACTCTAAAGGAATGGGATCCTATTCCTACAATCAAAAAATGGTTAAGGGTAAATCATACAGTCGATGATGCTTGAGTAAAACTGAAGAAAAGTTCAAGTGAGGATGCCAATCAAACAGCAATTGGGAAATACCTTACATAACAGTTTTATTGGAGTGGGGTCGCGAGCGACACGAGCGAGCCTAACAAACGGAATCCCCTTTCCCCCCCTCCTTGTTTTTATTTTCCGTCCTCCCTCTCTGCGCGGCTTTCCCTCCCATACATCCGAGTTTCTCCTTCCTCCTAGAGACCTTGCCTTTCTCGTTTCAATCCGAGCCGCCTTCTCGCTCTCCCTCCCTCACGCGCCGCTGACATGCCCAAGAGAAAGGCTGAAGGGGATACCAAGGGTGATAAGGCCAAATCAAAGGATGAGCCACAGCGGAGATCAGCAAGGTTATCTGCTAAACCTGCTCCTCCAAAGCCAGAACCCAAACCTAAAAAGGCAGCTCCAAAGAAAGCTGAAAAGGTACCCAAGGGAAAGAAGGGGAAAGCTGACGCAACCCTGCAGAAAATGGAGATGCCAAAACAGACCAGGCACAGAAAGCTGAAGGTGCTGGGGATGCCAAGTGAATTGTGTGAATTTTTGATAACTGTGTACTTCTGGTGACTGTACAGTTTGAAATACTATTTTTTATCAAGTTTTATAACAATGCAGAATTTTGTTTTACTTTTTTTTTTAAAGCTATGTTGTTAGCACACAGAACGCTTTGTTGTTGTGTTTTAGAGGGAGGAGAGGGGACAAGTGTCATTGACTCTGTTACTTAGAATCTGGGCTTTTAAAAGTCCCCCTTCAATTTTGCCAGAGGGAATCTTTATGGGCACAAAGAGAGGATTTCCTGATGCTGTCAATCTGTATTGGTTTTTGAAATGCTTCAGACAACACTGAAATTCCTAAAATGCCTGTTTTGAGAGAGAACATTAAAGCTGTACTTCTAATTTTAATTATTTCAGTGTCCTTTGCATTTATTACTTCTCTGAGTATCATGTGGCATTTGATACTTGCTATCATAAAACCAAATGCATTCTTACAGTATCAGACAATCCAGATTTCTGGTGTCAAATACCGAGGGAAGAAGGGTGGCTTATAACTGAGCCACATTCCCTTCTTTATTGTGAATCTTCAGATTAAAAATTCTGCAGTTTTTGTTTTTTTCTTAAAGTCAGGGTAGGTTTGTGAAAAGTTGTTAAACAACATACTAAATGTGAAAGTGTCCACCCTCACTCTAAACTTTCCCTGTTCCAATTAATTGGATTTTATATAGTAACTTTACATTTTGGTAGTGCAAAGAAAAGGGGAGTTGGAATTTGTTGTAAAACATTGCGAATTGTAGCCCATGTCCTGCCTGAATACCATTGATTGATCGTTTTAAGAAATGTACCTTTAATAAAGCTGGATATTGTTTGGCAAAAAAAAACAAAAAAAAAAAAAACAACATAACAGTTTTATTGTTTTTGTCAGGTATTATCTAATAGTTTTTCATTAATATTTTAAAACTGTTTCTTGTAACAAAATCTAGCTTTATGTACCTCTTTTATTGTTCTTATTTAAGTATTAAATGCATGAAATAATAAACTACCTTTTGGTATATTTTTTTAAATACTAATACTAATACTAATACTAATAATACTAATATTATTATTAATAATAATAATAATAATAATAATAATAATAATAATAATAATAATAATAATAATAATAATAATAATAATAATAATAATAATAATATTTTAATTTGTATACCGCCCTTCTCCCGAAGGACTCAGGGCGGTTAACAGCCAGATAAAAACAATCAAGACACATACAATACAACTAAAAACAATAATTAAAAAACTTATTTAAATTTGGCCCAAGTTTTAAAATACATTCAAACCCTATAAAACTAATTAAAATTAAAACCCATAAAATCATCTAAAAGATTAAAATTCAGGCCAACCCTGCGTGAGAAAACAGATATGTCTTAAGTTCGCGGCGAAAGGTCCGAAGGTCAGGTAGCTGTCGAAGTCCAGGGGGAAGTTCGTTCCATAGGGTGGGAGCCCCCACAGAGAAGGCCCTTCCCCTGGGGGTTGCCAGCCAACATTGCTTGGCTGACGGCACCCTAAGGAGTCCCACTCTGTGAGAGTGCACGGGTCGGTGGGAGGCATAAGGTGGCAGTAAGCAGTCCCATAAGTAACCCGGTCCTAAGCCATGGAGCGCTTTAAAGGTGTAACCAACACCTTGAAGCACACCCGAAAGACTACAGGCAGCCAATGCAGCCTGCGCAGGATAGGTGTTATGTGGGACTTAAAACAGTCATTAGCGCAAAGAAGTGATGTTGAGTGACCCAATCACACCCACCGAGCTAGTCATTAGGTGCATTTGTGCTCCCATCTTAATTACAAACAGTAATGCAAAAATGTTGCATTTCCACAGAGGTTTTTATGCAAAATTTTAAATCCAGATTTTAAACCAGATTTTAAACCAGAACAACTAGACGCAAGAACAGTTTTTTCCCAAAGGCCATCACTCTGCTAAACAAATAATTCCCTCAACACTGTCAAACTATTTACTAAATCTACACTACTATTAATCTTCTCATCGTTTTCATCACCCATCTCTTTCCACTTATGACTGTATGACTGTTTTTGTTGCTATCATTAAGGGTTAAATTGCAACCTATGTCCATCATTTGTGTTGTAAATGTTGTGCCTTTGATGAAGGTATTTTTTTTTCTCTTTCTTTTATGTACACTGAGAGCATATGCAGCAAATCAAATTCCTTGTGTGTCCAATCACACTTGGCCAATAAATTCTATTCTATTCTATTCTAAAGGGATTTAATAGCATGGATATCATCAAGCTCTTTGGCACCTGTTTGAAAATGAAAGTGATTCCTTTCATTATTCAGAGTTCAGAATTCTTTTCACTTGATTTTTTTTGAGATAAAGGAATGGGGGGTGGGGTTTACAAGGATTCCAGCCATTGAATTATTTTCCATTTAGGACACAATTTGGGCAAGAACTAGGGCTTTCTCCCTTATAGCTATTCGTCTCATGAAGGTAAATCAGCTAGAAATGAAGCTGGATTGATAAATCCTTTCTTCCCTGTGACCCCAATAATCACCTAATGGTCTGCTTAGACTGCACTTAACTGTTAGATTTTCTTGTTTGTTTCCCCTCCCAGCCTCATTCTCTCTCTCTCTCTCCAAAAAACAAAAACAAAACATATCACAATGACGCTTTCTTACTTTTAAAAACAGGCTTCCTATTATCTTAAAATGCAATCTTTTATCTCTACAGTTGTGCCTAAATAGATTCCACGTTTAGATAACAAAACCTTTATCAACCTGATGATTCATACATATGGCTTATACAAGTGATTTTGCTTACTATGGTGGTTGTCCTTTATACATGGGTGGTGGGATGGTAGGAGAAAAAGTACATTTATCTCCAATCCCCCTCTTTATATGTTAGGATTGCATATATTTACAGTCCTGAAGAGGGCAATGGTCACCTACACAAAATCAAACCATCATCAGAAGAGAAGGAGGAATAAAAGCTTATTTATCTCACAATGTTCTTGTCATAGTAGATATATTGATTCTATCCTTAATTCAAGCATCCTGTTCTTTATTAGACAAAGCTGTAGCACTTTTGAAAAACTTGTCTTCATTATGAGATACACATAACAGCTGCTTCTTATATAGCTCTTGCATCAATTTTCCAGATTGTATTAGGGCTTTTGTTTAAACCACTCTTTACCAAGTTCTGGAATGGTCATATCTTTCAAAGGTTATCTGCCTTCTGGCCTGTTTCTAGGATTTGCTGCCAAAACTTATGACTCCTCTGATAGCAAGCATAATCCAACATTTTTATATGAATTAGCCTCAGAGCCACAGTCTTTTCTCTGCTCTGATCACAATTAGATTATTTTGCCTGTGTAGACTATATGACTTAAATATTGAAGGTAATAAAGCAAAGTGATAAAGAAGAAACTATAATAATTTATCAAAATGAATCCATCAGGAGTTCTTCTGTAGCATCCTAATATTGTGACACATGGGGCTATTTACTGGAGAAATGATTTGTTTCATTGTTCAGATTTTCATTGTACTTATTAGAGTTTGTAATGTAGAAAACTGTAATAATTTTAAAATGTTCTAGTTAAGAAAACCAACACAAAAGCAGCAGCTACTCTAATCTCAAACTTAATTTTTTTCTTTTCTTTTTAGCTTATGACAGTGCTTTTGATTCAAGTTCCCTTTGTGCACCATAAAAACTATACTAACTTATTTTAAAACCTCCATATGTAAGGAAACTGCTAAAGAAATTAGATTTTAAATACTATTTGCTTCCTCTGTGAAAATGGGAATTAAAGCAGCATATTGCATAGAAGGCTATAACATCATTCTCTATATTGGTTCAGTTAATAAACAAAAAACCCTCTTTCTTTAAAGTTTAAAAACATCTCCATATTATTTATTTCAGTGTATTCAAAAGTATGACTCAATGCATTCTTTATCGAAGAATATGTAATGGTTGTAATCTTCACTCTGACTTAACTTTAGCAAAGCTGCTGACAAATGGATTATTTTCTTCATGATTGAGTATACATGTTAAGCTTTTCTGATGTCTTTCCTTGCCAGGAAGAGATGACCCATACAATCACAGTTAAGAAAGGCAATCAATAGTGAAGTGGTGTATATCTAGCTGATTCATTAATAAGCTATAGTCCATTAATATAGCTGAACCCCTAAGTATTATCTTTGATAAAGCTTTCACTACCAGTTCTCTTCCCAAACTTTGGTCACTAGCCACAGTCATCCCCATCTTCAAAAAAGGAGACCCCAGCTTAGTCGAAAACTACAGACCGATCTCCCTTTGCTGCGTCACCTGCAAAGTCATGGAATCTATCATCAATCAATCCATTACCTCACACTTAGAAACTAACAACCTACTCTCCAACAAACAATTTGGTTTCAGGAAAAAGTTATCATGTAACTTACAACTTCTCCACTGCAAAAACATATGGACTTCAAATCTAGATCAAGGCAAATCAATAGATGCAATCTACATAGACTTCTGCAAAGCTTTTGACTCAGTAGTACACGATAAACTTCTCCTTAAACTAACATCCTATGGCATCTCAGGACCCCTCCACAAATGGATATCTGCTTTTCTGTCTAACAGACAACAAGTGGTCAAAATTGGCAATGCTTTATCAAATCCTGTTCCTGTCAAGAGTGGCGTTCCTTGGACCAACACTCTTTATTCTATACATTAATGATCTTTGTGACCATATCTCAAGTAATTGTGTTCTCTTTGCTGACGATGTCAAACTATTTAACACCACAGACAACACTTCTATCATTCAAAACGACCTTGACCATCTAACCGCTTGGTCTAAAAATTGGCAGCTCCAAATTTCAACCAGCAAATGCTCAGTCTTACATATAGGAAAAAAGAACTCTAAAACTAAGTACATACTAGATGGACATTACCTTACAGACGACCCCCATCCCGTTAAAGACCTTGGAGTTTTCATGTCAAATGATCTAAGTGCCAAAGCCCACTGCAACTACATAGCAAAAAAAGCTCTAAGAGTTGTAAACCTAATTTTGCGTAGCTTCTTTTCCAAAACCACCACACTACTAACCAGAGCATATAAAACATTTGCTAGACCAATTCTAGAATACAGCTCACCTGTTTGGAACCCTCACCACATCTCTGACATCAATACAATTGAACGTGTCCAGAAATATTTTACAAGAAGAGTTCTCCATTCCTCTGAAAACAACAAAATACCTTATCCCACCAGACTTGAAATCCTAGGCTTAGAAAACTTGGAACTCCGTCGCCTTCGACAAGACCTAAGTTTAACTCACAGAATCATCTATTGTAATGTCCTTCCTGTCAAAGACTACTTCAGCTTTAATTGCAATAATACAAGGGCAACCAATAGATTTAAACTTAATGTAAACCGCTTTAATCTAGATTGCAGAAAATATGACTTCTGCAACAGAATCATCAGTGCTTGGAATACTTTACCTGACTCTGTGGTCTCTTCCCATAATCCTAATAGCTTTAACCAAAAACTTTCTACTATTGACCTCACCCCATTCCTAAGAGGACCATAAGGGGCGTGCATAAGCGCACAAACGTGCCTACCGTTCCTGTCCTATTGTTTTCTTTTCTTCTTCCTATATATGTTTATATGTGTATATACTATATAATCTTTTTGTATGATGTTGTGACAAAATAAATAAATAAATAAAATAAATAAATGACTGTAGTCCACCTGTTTGTTCTGATTCTTTACTTCATTAATGATTCTGGTTTCTTGCCCTATTTTGACATCTTGTGACCTGTTGTTCAAATCTGCCAAGCCTTCATTTATCAATTTTACTTATCCATGGTCAGTGGTGGGATTCAAATAATTTAACAACCGGTTCTCCACCCTAATGACTTGCTGGTTAGGCATAGCTGGATGATCATCTGACTTGGTGGGCATGGCCAACTTTATGACACTCATCACACCAAGCCTCACCTCCCGGCCACCTGCCTCAAAGGCAGAGGTGGGATTTAGCTGGTTCAGATCAGTTCAAGCTAATCCCACCATTGGCTGGCCCCGGCCCTGCCCATTTTTTGGCCCATTTTGAAGTCCACAAGTTGCCAAGGTTGGATACCTCTGAGCTGGATATTCTGATAGATCAGGTTTTTTCAAATTTGGCAACTTTTAATATGTGTAGACTTCAGCTTCCAGACTGCTGTCCGGGCAATTCTAGAAGTCCACACATTTTAGGATTGTAAGTTTGAAAAACTGTCAAAAATGGGCAAATTAAGATCCTTTTTAGGGATCTGTGCTTTGGTCTCCTTTAGTTTTTTTTTTTTTAAAACACATTACAGATTATCCTGAGCAGCATATCTATGAAGAAAGACTAACAGAAACATGCTTTATGAATGAAAATATAGAAAGGCATCTAAGGATCACTAATTTCCCCATCTTCATGGACCATAATTTATGAGAAGAAGTTCTCAATGATCTCAACAGAAGTTTTCCTCAGCTCTGCTTTGCCTGAATATGCAGTATCTATGCTCTGTCATTTAGCTGTGATCATTCTGGCCCAAAAATAGTCACAAAGTTTTTTCAATCAAGAATTGTCCTCCATTCTCTTTATTTATAGTATGGAACCCTAAAAATAGGCTCAAAGTTCCCCCAATCATAAAACTGTCCTCCTCTGTTTTGATTTATATTCTGGAATAGTCAGATAATGAGGAAAAGATGAGCAGAGAGATACATGGACAGACTTTTACACTGATACTTAAGATTCTTCCCTACCCCGCCCCATTACTTTTTTTGGGGGGGGTCTCTTGGTTTTCCTCCCTCCTTTCCTTGATTTCTTTCCAAAGAGTCTGCTTGTTGCCCAATTAAATGTGCTAGAGACAAATGTGTGTTTTAAAGCACAACCTGTTTTGCAAAGAGATGTACAGATATGAGGAAAAGGTCCAAGTGGGTGGCAGGATTTTTGACTCTCTTTCAAGCTTATTTTCTCAGAATTGGTTCTAAAACTGGGTGTAGAGTTTATTAGTACAGAAATTGTAATGGAGCAAAGAAGGAAGCAGGGGACTTTAGGAAGACAACATTATGGCAATTCAAGTTTTTGATGCAGTTTTCTTGTTTTCCTTATTTTCATATCTTGGCTTTAAATCAAACTAAAGACATTACATTTGTTACATCTATAAATGGGGTATGAGAGCTTATATCAATTTTTTTCACAATTTTTCTTTTATAGTCCAGGTATTACTGTACTTAGTAGTGTGATTTTATACTATTTCATATGGTTGGGCAATAATCCAAATTCAGAAGAGGGAATATGCTTTGGGGTAAAGGCTCACTTTGTTTTTGGCAGCAAATGTTTAAAAGATTTGTGCAGCAGGGCAGGAAAAAGCACAATGGATGTGAGGTATTGAGGGGTCTGAAGTGTGTGCCCACACAAGCTATGAATTCCTCTTCTCCTTTCAAATCCAGATTGTTGTACAGAGAGGTAATTGAAGATTTGAAATCTTCATTTTTCGGCCTGTTTTTCTGGCCATTTTTTAATCCATTTTCAGGCTGGTTTGGGGGGCATTTTGTATTCCAAAATGGCCCCAAAAATGCCCCCAAAATAGCCCAAAAATGGCTGAAAAATGACCCCAAAATGCCACCAAACCAGCCCTCAAAAACCCCAATAACTGCTGAAAAACTGCCCAAAAATGGGTGGGGGTGGGGCCAGCTGTGGTGGGATTAGCTGGTTCACTGAACTGGACCTATTTTAACAACCGGTTTGCTCGAACCAGTCCAAACCAGCTGAAGCCTACCCCTGTCCATGGTAAATATTACCAGCCAGCCTAACAATCTACAATTTCTAAATGCATTCCATTGCCAAATAAACTTTTTTATACATAGCATTACAAAAAGAGCTGTTTTACGTTTTTCTTCTGTAAAACGATATATTTATACTTCGATTATTTTGTATTAATTGTCCTCTTTCTGCTATTCTGATGTTTTGTATCTATATTATACACACATATACTTCATCCACAAGTATAAAATAAGGTGTATAAATATAAAGCAAACAAACTCTTGACGGATAAAATTATTCATCTCACCTTTCTTTTTGACTACTCTGTCCATATCTGCATCAGGTTCTAGTTCATAGAATCATAGGGTTAACAGGAGCTTGGAAGTCTTATACTAATTTTTCCTTTATCTTCTTACAGGAGCTATTTCAAAGAGTTTTTATGGTTATTCTCTAAGTTTCCTTTTGAGCTATCTGGTCCATTTGGTGCATTTTAATGGTAACATTACTTCAGCATCTCACTTATTTCTGGGGAAAATGCATGACTAGTGATGTATATTTGTATGTGCAGTGTAGAAAAAATTATGTGAGAGTAACAAATATTTGCTTCTTGAACATCAGTCATCATTACCAATATTTTCATAAAAACACTTTGAGGTAAATCATTATTCTCTTAACTTAAAATAAAATTAATGCAAGTGGAAGCTTTGTTTTCAACAGTCGGTGGGGTGCTAGATAAAAAAGGGCTGATGAGAGAGATTGTTTAAAAGATTATCTCCAAACTCATCCCATCCCACAATCACCATTCCTAATACAAAATAGATTATCATAGTCCATCTTCTATGTACCCCTCTTTCAGGAAGGAATGTAGAATAGGCTGTTATATCTACATGAGTATTTAGGTTGATGAAACATTTGTATTTCAGTGTCCTTGTTAGTTTGTGTATTGTATCTTTTCTTAAAAGCCTGTTTATTTAAACATGTGGTGAGCATTTTTATTATAGTCTTTCCCCCTTTCATCGTGTGTATTTTAAGATGACTTTGGAATAAATGAAAAGCTCTTCAAACCAGGAGTCATCTTATACCATTAGTTTGTAGAGAAAATAACGCAATGGGAACCCTCACACCAGTGCCATATAAATTCCTAAAACCAATAATATGTTAAGACTGAGTCTCACACAATAGGCTGTCTAACATGACTTAAATCAAACTGTCGGGCATAATGCCAACATATTGACATTGTTTTTGCCCTTCCCTTTGTTTTCTTTGAGAATATATGAATATCTACAGTTGTGCCTGTATATTGGGTGTTGGAAAGAGTTCGTGGTTTTGTCTATGCAGTCAGCAAAGTATCTAATTAAACACATCAGGGTACCACTTGTCTGACAAGTTATTTTCTGACACCTGCAGTTTGGGACCTTACCAAGGAATTCTGCAGCATTCGCAGATGAAACTCCTGACAGGTTAATCTAAAAGAGACTGAGGACAAGAAACACATTGGTTTGCATAGGCTATGAATCCCCATGCACACACTTAGGTTTTTATTTTTTAAATGATGAATTTATGAACCGCCTGGGGATTAAAATATTAATTTCTGTAGAACATTGGTACATCTTGCAAATGTTGCTCCTGATTATCACTGGAGAGAACACCCTCTGACTTTTAAAGAACTAATTTCAGCCAGATTGACAGCCTCAGTACACTATTACCACTATTTTCATTCTCTAGAGCTTTTGTGGGTTCTATATTTTATAGAAATAGGAAGAGCAATAATGATAAAAAAGACAAGGTTAAAGCTTCAAAACTCCCTGTTAACGAACTGTTATTGTAATCAGCTCATAGAAAATTTTCCATGGCATTTTAACATCCCCAAAATTAAAAATAATTCCTCCTGAACCAAATTTCCACCTTTGTTTTTAGTTACATCTCTTATCAATTGTTCTGATTAAATATAATAAATTCTCCAAAACAGAAAAATACTTTTTTTGACCCCATTGTCAAAGAAGGGAAAGAAAGGAAGAAGTGGTAGGTATCAAAAGAGGTACCAAATAGTATAATGAGTCCAATGATCAGATAGCTAATGTACTCATTATATCAAAGAACTTTTCATAACAAAATGTAGAGGGCCTAGGCCTTGGATCTGAGATAATAGCAGCCAAATTTGCAAGCATGTAATATTTTCACTTCTCACATCATGAAAATGGTAGATATTCATTGTTATCCAAAGCCAAGGTAAAAAGATTTATGGAGAAAATAAACACCTACTCTGCTTTGACTAATTTTAATAAATGCTGAAGTTATGCAGCATCTCTCAAACCATGGAAACCATGATGGAAATGAAGTCAGGGACAATTACAGTATGAATGCACTAAGGAATTTGAAACCACTAAAATTGGTTTCATTAAATAAATGAAAAACAATTTTCTTTAGGGTACACTGCCAAGCAATTTTTCTTTACTCTGTTGAACTTTATGACCCGCTTGGAAGCTTTGAAATAAACATTTCCTCATCAATTTTAAATCGCTTCCATTTGGCAATCATGGATTCCCTCTCCCCTACCCCAACTTACACTTCCCAAGGAAGCTGAAATTAATTCAGCTTTTGTTGATTTTTTTTAAAGATGATGGGGCTATTACTGTCTGAATAATGTAAAATGTAATTTCTTAATTGATTCTCTTTTAAAATTTGCGGAAACAATTTCAAAGTATGTTTTACTATTTTAAAAAAATATAATTAAATGCAAAATGTTTTTATACAGGAAGAATTGAAGAGCACTGGAATTTGGACTTCCCATTCTACATATATAGTTGTCATTGCAAACAGAGGTTTTAGTATACTTGTCATATACTAATAGAATCCTTTCGTACTTGCAAAATTCTTGAGTCACTCAGCATTGCGTAGTTATTTGAGATGAGTATTCATGAAGTGACAACTACCTATTGTGAAGTGGGAAGCCAAAACTCCAATATCCTGAATTATAGTTACATTTTAAAAAATAAGCAATTTTTTAATGGAAAACACATAATTACAGCATACTTTTAAAAATATATTAATATAATAGTAGGAAAATTTTGCTATGGTCTTGTTGCACTGGTTTTATTGCACCAGGACAATGTCTGGGAATAAAACTTCAACTGAGGAACTAATTTTATTTTCCTTTAGAGGAGAACTCTGACGTGCCCTGAGGGGTAGAGTGAAAGCTCAGTTCCTACTCAATTCTCCTGTGATGATTTTTAAAAACAGCAGAAAATGGATATTCTTTGATGATGTTCAGAAATATTTTCTACTGATTCTGGTATATAAAAAAAGCATTTGATGCTTCCCTTTCCCTTCAACTACTTAATGATTTGCTGAAAATGTTTGTTGTAGTTTGTTTTTATGTTTCCCTTTCCCCACCTTTTAGCTATGGTGCATCAAGTTTCATGTAAGTGATCTGCTATTGTGAGGACACAATAACACAAAGTATTCACTAATGCTGTGCAGAAGACTCTAACATTTTATATTTTTATTTTATATATTATATATTTTATAATTTATGTTTTTATCAGTTTTTGTTTAAAGCATAAATCCAATATTAACAGTCTTTCGCAGGAAAATAAAATTTCTCATGAATAGAGGATTGAGTGTTTGCCCTAGTAAAAAGATGGTTCAAGAAGTATCTGTGAATCTCCTAGCTAATATAATGAATAGGAATAAGAATAGGAATAGGAATAGGATAGGAATAATTAGATAGAACATACAATGCATAGAATCAGTTTGGTCCACCAGGCTAAAAAGCAGGAGACCCTGAGTTCAAGTCTTGCCTTAGCCATGAAAACTAGCTAGACCAGTTACCCTCTCTTAGCCCAACCCACTTTAGAGGGTTATTGTTGTGGGGAAAATAGGAGGAGGAAGGTGCATTGGATATGTTCATCATCTTGGAGTTATTTTTAAAAATAATAAAGGCGGGTAACAAAAAATAATTAAGTATCATTTCAGTAGCCTGCAACCTTCTTGGTTTTGTCACATTTCAATTAAATCCCAGAGAAGACAGGAGTTCTTTTCTTGGTGCTTTTCCAATAGCCCTGAGTCCTACGGGAGATGGTGCGGTATATAAGTTTGATTAATAAATAAATAAATAAATAAAATAGCAGCAAACTGATAAAGGATATTCTAGCCCTTGAGAAATCATTGGAGAAATGTTTTTGCCCTTCCTCCTGAGAAATTTATGGAAACTGTTCATGATCTAAGCTCTGGTCTACTATTAAAACCTTAGCCTCCTAGTTCAGCCTAAATATTACACAAAACTTGGGTTCTCAAGCAAATCTCAAAAAAGCTTCTAAAGAATGTTTAGAAAAGGTTTTATATTTACAATATGTAATCACTTCAAAAATGTTCCATGTCAAAACTGCACTATTATATATATCCATACCTTTTTAAGATTAAAAAAAAGCTGATGGAAAATCCATTGCATAGTTCACACTTGTTTTGTATGTAACATTCTCTTACATCCAAGTTTCACTTGCAATAATCTCTAATGTAAACTTTTAAAAAGATATAAATTCCTTTAATGCATGCTTTTTAGAAACACTTCCAATATACAATTTTTGTACATAATTTTCCTAAATAAGTACTCTATTTTGAACACTGCTTTTTCAAATATACACTTTTTGCCAACACTTTTGAGCAGGTAACAACCAGGACTAGCAGACTACATTCATTGCTGCTAGTCTGTGGCACAACAGAGGCTGCTTTAGTGGATCATGACAATTTGCTCCCATGGAAACCAATGCTAGAATTCTTTAACACTTCTATATTATAGAATAGAATTCATGTAGGTGACTACAAAGAAAATAACTTGAACACTCTCAGTCATAACAAACCAATCTCATTTCCTCCATAAATGAAATATCTCAGAACCAGCATATTTGTATGCTTTTTCTCCCATGGAAAACCAAGATGGTAAGGGCCATTAAACATAACAATATATACTTCTGACAAAACATGCTTAAATAGTCATAAAAGCTACACTCCACAAATCCAAATTAAGACCTAGCAATAGAAATTTAATTCCAAAACTAATTGTGGCTCTTCTGTGTGATTCAGGTTAATTTAGGAAGATAATCTTAAAAGCTTTATAATATATGAATAAAAAATAAGCATATTTTCTTGAACAGGAATAAAATTTCAACTCTAATTCCACAATTTATAGGTAAATTCCAACATTAATCGAGGCAGACTTGTTCATCAATAGGTGGAAAAATTACTTGAGCAGACTCAATTATACATCTGTCACAATCAATAATATATTAGAAATAAATTTTGAAAAGCATCAAATTTCTCAGAATTTTGTTAAGTATAAATAAAATATGGAAATGAGAGTGACAGTAAGGTTTATGAATGTAAGTCAGAAATATCATCTAGTTTACTTTACCTTACCTGTCAACTGTTAACCAGTATATAAAAAAGAATCATTTGTTTTCCAGATATTATGAATTAATATTATTTATATTATAGTTATCTAAGACAAAAAGGCTACATTTTTATTATTAGATAGAATGAAAGGTTGTTGAAGATTACTAACAATCCTAATGTCTCCTATATGTGTGCTTTGTACCATATCTCTTATACAACTGCCATTTTGAATGAAAAATGTAAAACCAACATACAACTGATCTATACCACTTTGCACTTCCCTTTTCTATTGAGATTCGGAATAATGTTTTCAATGGATCATTCAGAATCTTCTGGTGATTCTAAATCTGAATCATGAGGTTATGGCTTTAAGAAGTCTGGTCCAAATACGATTTTTTCATTTCTGCATTCAAAAGTGTATGCCTTCATTTCACGTAAACAGAATCCAATAATACAGAAATATATCATTGTTCTTCTTTGAACGATGTTCACTAAATGTCTATGGAGATTCTCAATCATCCAGATCATGTTTGTCCCAAAGGTGCTTTTTGAAGAGGCAACGGGACTTTCTGGTTTTTCTTTGAAGACATTTCACTTCTTATCCAAGAAGCTTCTTCAGCTCTGAGCATTTTGAGGGAGAAGCACCTCGCTGTGGTGCAGTCAAATGTCCATTGTAGCTTAAATACCCACCGCTACCAGGACTTACAGGTATCCCTACTTTGATGAAGTCCAGGGGATTCGAGTCATATATTCCAAGAGTGATAATTACAGCTTATTGCTCCTCCATAACCACCTGCAACTGCCACCCTACTGTCGCCGATACTGCCATCTTGTAACAACTGCCCTCGGTAATCCAGACCCAGATCTGAGAAGATCTGAGTGGTCAAATTACTGTGTGAAACTCCAACCACATTGCCCTCTTCAACCTAGATCCATCAGCATAGTCCAGGTGATCGAAGAAGGTAAGGTGTGAAACCAGAGGAGATCCGCTACCACTATCTTCAATAGTGAGTAATTAGTGCCCTCTGAAGCCCGATACTTCAGCAAAGACAAGAAGATCTCTGCAGCCCAGATCCTTCAGCAAAATTAGGAGATTGGCAAAGGTGTGGAGAGTGATCCGAGGAGACACAACAGAAGACCACTGTATCTATGCTGCACCATTACTCTTGTGTTTCATCTGTAAGGAGCCCTCTGTAAGGAGCTCTTTCAGGTCTATCACTGTGACTTACCACTCCCACCAATTCTCAACGAGGCTAAAGCAACTATCCACATAGATTCATTTTTAATACCTTGATTTCCTAATTGATTGTTTAATTAATTAATTTATTCTTAATGTTTAGATATAGTATTAATTGAGAGACTGGTAACTGATTAATTAATTAAGCACTTAATGATTGTTAATTGATTGAACAATTAGCTAGGTACTATAATGTTTAGCTGAACAATTTAATTCTTAGTTGTTATTTAACTTCTGACTTATTGGTTGGGCAATTAATTTGTTGCTTAATTTAATTGATTTTATTAATATTACTTGATTGTATAGTAACTAATTAACTAATTAATTGTATAGGCATTACTAACTAAATAGTTTAGCGTTCATTAATAATTAATACTTCAGTGTTAAATTGCCTCCCTAATTAGTTTATCGATTGATTGTTGGTTATTGTTTTTGTATTTTGGCAATCAAAACAGCTACATAGAATTTTTTTTTTAATTGGCAAGGCTTGGATTGCAAATTCAAAACTACAATGCCCAGCAAACACTCCACCGCTAAATCCGCACTCAAAATGAAAGATATCTCTACTAAAGACCCTCAAAACTCAGCTTTATCTGTTTGGTTTCCATTGAGGATGATGAGTGCTCAATAAAGTGCTCCCTATGTGCATGTTTGTGCATAACAAATGCATGAAATTAACCAAAGTCATGGCCCAATTTATACAATTTATACAAGAGGCCTTACTCGCATTCTCCCAAATCACACTCCCACTTCTTTGCCCATCTTGCAAACCAAAACTTGACAATATCAAGTCCTGCAAGAAAGGGTTAACACTATTGAATCTCGTTTAGCATCCCTTGACACCATTGAAATGCAATTAAAATCCCTTAATACCATTGTAGCTTTGCTCAATAAAGATGATATAAAGCAGAAAAGTCTACAACCACAATCTCAATCCTCATTAAAGATGCACTTGAACATGAACAGAAGGGTCCAAACGCCATCTTATGTGGACTTGAGAACAACAATTAAATAGATGACATCACTAGGGTTCGCAGCATCAGCAGCAATTTTCTGGCGTCGACTATCTCTCCTGATGAAATTATGACATCTCCTGTGATGGCCCTGAATACAAAAAAAATGGTGGCATGATGGCTCCTCGCTTTTGCAGAGTCATTTGTAATAGTGAGTCCAGTAAACGCAAATTCATCCACTCAATAAACACGCCAGAAATTTCATCAATCATAATAAACTGCGTTCACAGCCCAACCTTTCAATATTACAGAATGCACACTCCTGTGAGCTTCACACAGAGCTCAGAAGACGCCTGGATAGTGGTGAAACTGACCTTTGCATCGACTATCGTGCCGAGTGTATCAAACACAAAAGCAGCAGCTCATGTCCCTACAACCACAACAACCCAATAACCAACAGTCAACAATCCCATCAATCAAGCATCCCAAGAACCAACAATCAACTACCTCAACACCCTAACATCCAAAACTAGGTATGCATGCCCCCAAGATCATCCAGGTTCACTGCTACAGATCTTAAATGCAAACTACTCAATACAAGAAGCCTCACAAACAAAATGCTGGAATTTCTTCTTCTTTTAAATATGGCTCAATTTGACATGATATTTGTTTGTAAAACGTGGTTTAACAAATCCTTTTCAGACTCTGTTAACACTACAAGTGACTAACATGTCCATTGGTCTGACCACAATATCAGAAGTGGAGGTGATTTTCCCATCTTCTATAAAAAGTCCCTAGAACTCAAAAATGTTCAAGTATCACAAGAGCTAGTTCTTCATGAGACCATTATCTGTGATCTTTCACTAAGTACTAAGTACCACAATTCATTCCTATTATGTTACAGAGCCCCTGATTATGACCTTGATCATACGAGTAAACTAACTACTTTACTAACATGGGCAGCCTCATGCCCATATCCAATTATTTTTCTTGGTGACCTCAATTTACCTCTTATTAATTGGACCCTAAATGAGTGCTCTACTGAATCAATACATACGACTCTGTATAATGCCGTCATTACTTTAGGACTTGATCAGTTGGTATCTAATCCAACTGGAATCCAACACTAGATTCAACAACTACCATGATTTAATCTTCTGCAACAGTTTAAACACAATTTATAACCTTCACATCAAAGAACCTTTTTCCAACAGTGACTGACTATTGTCTAAACCTACATCCTTACAAGGAAACTAATAAGAGAACTCCTAAATACAACTTTTAAAAAAGCAAATAATGATCTCATAGCTGCTAACCTTTCATCTCTAGATTGGCAAATCCTATTCAATGACTGCAACACTGCTGAAGACTATTATAACACTTTTCTACTTGAAGTACAAAGAGTCATTAATCTATATCTACCATTAGTAATGTCCAAAGCTAAAAAGAACAAATTACACGTATCAATAAGGAAACCCCAATTAAAAAAAATCCCTTTGGTGAAAATAAAACTGGCTATGTATCTAACTTCAAAAACCAATACAAATCCATATGCCACAAAATAAAAACAGAATGTATCAATTACCACTGAAAACAGGAGGTTTGGGAGACGACTTCCGGTATCCGGTGGCAACGGACGTCTGGAAGGCTTCTCCTGCCTCCAGTGTCCGAATCCGGCCGCCGCCGAGGCCCTTAGGGGCCAGGTGTTCCGAAAAGGACACCTGCCGCACGGACGGCTCGCCAGGGGTCTCCCAGCCGATATACAGGACTGGAGGGACCGATGCTGGCGCGTCCTAGGCTCGGCGGGGTTCGGAGGCCACAGGCCGCGGCCATTATTTTGGTCGTCGCCTGGGCCGCTGTGCTCGGTGACACCGGGGCTTTGGATTTATAATTGCAGCAGCCTGGTGGTGAACAGGGAACGGAGAAGAATTGAGGAATGAAGAAGGAAGGATATCGGCAATGTGAGTGGAGTACTCCGAGTGCGGGGGTTTTCTCCCCTGCGACTGGAAGGAGTACGAATCACTTTGGAGAGAGGAGAACTTAAAATAATAAGATTACCGGTTTTGTGGAGCTCTGGAGAGAAGAGGTGATGGAGAAATTTAGGAGGGAGGGTTTGAGGCCCCTCCTCTGGGGAACAATGGTGGCGCCCAGCTTCCGCCTTCACTATGAGAATCTTGATGACATCACTTCCTTCGGCTTCCTGGTTGACTAACTGTACTCTGGACTCGTTGCTCCTGTGAGTGCCCCTGGTGGATCCGGAGGAAATTATAAGGATACTGTGCTTGCCTGAGGATTTTAAAAAAAAATTTTTTTTAAATGGCAAAAGGTCAGAGACCAACTGCTGGAGAAATGGAGAGAATTCTGGAAAAGTTATCTAATATGGACAAGAAACTGGATGAAATAAGAGCAGAAATTGTGACTATCCAAAAGGATTTAAAGGATACTCAACAAGTCTCAGCAGAAAATAAGCAGAAAGTGGAAGGTCTGAGGGTGAGATGCGGCAGTGCAGAAAAGAGGGGAGACGACAAGCAATGCTGTGCTTGGACTACAGATGGATAAAATGTCTTATTTTCTTAGGTTTCAAAATTTGGAAGAAGTGGACCAAGAAGACTTGAGAGATGTTGTGACTAAACTGTTGGGAGAATTTCTTGGGAGAGGTGTTGATTTTATGAATTGGGATGTGGATCGAGTTTATAGAGTTAATTCACAATATGCACGCACGCATGCAGTTCCTAGAGAGGTTCATGTCAAATTTGTGAAAAGAGAGACGAGAGATGAAATTCTTAGAAAACATAGGAGTGGGGCACTGACTTATAGGGGCAGGGAGATAGCCATTCTGAGGCAGATTCCCAGACAGGTACGTGAAATGAGAAAGAAATATTATTTTTTATCAAGCAAATTGTACCAGAAGGGAGTGGGCTTCAGATGGCTGATGCCAGAGGATTGATGATTTTCCGGGAGGGCATTACGAAAAAATTAGTACAATTGGAGGCTGCGGCCTACGTGGAGGAACACAAAGCCCTCCTGGATTTAGATGACCCAGGAATTGAAGAAGGGAGGTTATAGACCATGGGCGGAGGCGGCTGCCGCTGTTATGCCCTGGAGTTGGGTCAGGCTGAACCCAGAGTTCTGAGATCCAAAACTAGGAAGTGACAAAGATATCTGGTATTGTGTTGGTTTTCCTTATTCTCTTTCGTATGATATTCTGATTATTCTTGACCCTTCCTTATTGTGTAAGATTGAAACTTAGCTACTTCGTATCACCTGCTTGCCATATGGCTGTTGTATGTGTTTAAAATTTTGAGTAAAATTCTTATCATGAATAAGAAAAATGAAAATTTACCATACCTGATATGTATTTGCATAAATTTTTTTTGACCAATAAAAACTTTTTATAATAAATAAAAAAAAAAAAAAAACAGGAGGTTTGTTGTTACACACAAAATCCAGTTGTGCCTTCTATAATTTCATAAACGCCAAACTTAAAGACTCTAAAACCATTCCACCTCTAAAGGGCCAAATGGTGAAGATTGTAACAATGATGCCATTAAAGCTAATCTCTTCAATACTTTTTTCAGTTCAGTTTTTGTCAACAGCAATGGCATCTCCCCTCATTTCCTAGTCATACCTCATCCAATTGCAATGATCTAATCCATTCTGATTTTACTGAAGATATCATCATAAGGGCACTACACAAATTACAGCCATATCTATCTATTGGTCCTGATGGAATATATGCCTTCTTTCTTAAAAAGCTTTCCTTTGCCGTTGCTGAACCTCTAAGCACCATCTATGAAGTATCTTTTAGAATGGACTCCTTTATGATATGTGGCCATTAGCAACAGTCATACCTGTTTTCAAAAAAGGTGACCCCACCCTTGTTGAGAATTATAGACCAATGTTGTTTTGTTGTGTCATGGAATCCATTATAAACCAATCCATCAATCTCCACTTAGCAACAAATAACCTGTTCTCTGATAAACAATTTGGTTTCAGAAAAAATTTGTCATGTAATCTGTAATTTATACACTGCAAAAACATCTGGACCTCTCAACTTGATCAGGGCAAAGCAATAGATGCAATTTACATTGACTTCTGTAAAGCATTTGATTCAGTAGTGTACGACAAACTACTTCTGCAATTAAAATCTTATGGCATTTTTGGATAGCTGTGTTCCTTTCAAACAGGCAACAATAGGCAGCACCCTATCAAATCCTGCACCTGTTAACAGCGGTGTTCCCCCAGGCAGCATTCTAGGTCCAAAATTCTTTCTGCTTTATATCAACAACCTTTGTGATCAAATTATAAGCAGCTGTGTCCTCTTTGTCAATGATGTTAAACTATTCAACACCACAGACAACTCTGCTACCCTTCAAAATGACCTTGACTGTGTATCTGAATGGTCAAACAATTGGCAACTCCAAATCTTTGCTAACAGATGTTTAGTCCTGCACATTGGCAATAGAAATAAGAACTTCAAATATTTGCTGGCTGGTAATGATCTAAATCTAGGGTCGCGGTGGCTCAGGGGCTAGGACATTGAGCTTGTCGATCAAAAGGTCAGCAGCTCAGCGGTTCGAATCCCTAGTGCTGCCATGTAACGGGGTGAGCTCCTGTTACTTGTCTCAGCTTCTGCCAACCTAGCAGTTTCGAAAGCACATAAAAATGCAAGTAGAAAAAATAGGGACCACCTTTGGTGGGAAGGTAACAGCGTTCCATGCACCTTTGGCGTTGAGTCATGCCGGCCACATGACCACGGAGATGTCTTCGGACAGCGCTGGCTCTTCGGCTTTGAAATGGAGATGAGCACTGCCCCCTAGAATCGGCAATGATTAGCACGGAGAACCTTTACCTTTAATGATCTAAAATTTGACCCACACTCTGTCAAGAACCTAGGAGTACTCATTTCAAAAGATCTAAGTTCCAGCGCTCACTGTAACATCATTGCAAAAACAGCATTAAGAGTTGTAAATCTTATTTTATGAAGTTTTCTCTCTGGTAATGCTATACTCCAAACTAGGGCATATAAAACCTTTGCCAGACCTATACTTGATTATTGCTCACCTGTCTGGAATCCTCACTGTATTTCAGACATCAATACATTAGAGAGGGTCCAGAGATATTTTATTAAAAGAGTACTCAAATCTTCTGCTCGAAATAAAATTCCCTATACCACCAGGCTTGCAGTTTCATGTCTAGATAGCCTTGAACTATGTCATCTATGTTTCCACCCATGCTTAGTTCATAAGATTATTTACCAAAACGTTCTATCTGAAAGTGAGTACTTTAATTTCAACCATAACACAAGGGCTATCAATAGATTTAAACTCAATGTAATTTGCTCTAATCTTAATTGTAGGAAATGTGATTTCTGCAATAGAATACCTCTCTAATCCCCATACCTTTCACCATAAACTGTCTAACATAGACTTTTAATGTTTTTGAAGTGGTCCCTAAGGGTGTGTGCATAAGCACACCAGTGTGCCTACCGTCCCTGTCCTACTTCCTCCCAATTATATGTAATCATTCTATGTGTTTATGGCTATGTTTTGCCAATTTATATCCTTTTTTTTTGGCCAATTTTTTTCATGTGTCCATGTCTATGTCTATACCAGCATTGGTGAAACTTTTGCATTCTCGTGTGCCGCCATGTGCCAGAAGTGGCACACGAAACCATCCCGAGGCAAATGCGTGGCCTTGCCAGCTCCCATTGCATTCCTGTGGTCAAACGCACACCGACCACCTGGCCATCGTGCATGCGGTGCTGGTGACCTCGGAAGTGCGGCAGTCCATCGCGCATGCTTGTTGGCGAACCTCCAGCACGCATGCCCCCTCGTACATACGTGGTCTGCCGGCACTGCGTGCACACGATGGCCAGCTGACCAGCGCACATTTGACTACAGGAACACGATGGGGAGCTGGCAAGGGTATTGCATTTGCCTCGGGACAGTTTCGCGTGTTGCTTCCGGCACATGTGCCATAGGTTCGCCAATGCTGGTCTATACTGTTACTTGTTTCCTTATACTTGTTGATAAATACATACATACATACATACATACATACATACATACATACATACATACATACTTTGGCCACCTAATCAGAAGGAAGGACTCATTGGAGAAGTGCCTAATGCTGGGAAAGATTGAGGGCAAAAGAATGGGATGACAGAGAATGAGGTGGCTGGATGGAGTCACTGAAACAGTAGGAGTGAGCTTAAATGGACTCCAGGGGACGGTAGAGGTCAGGAAAGCTTGGAGGAACATTGTCAATGAGTCACGATAGGTCAGACATGACTTCGCAACTAACAACAACAACTGGAACTAAGGAGAAATTACTTGACACTGAGAATGATTAATCAATAGGACAGTTTGCCTCCAGGAGTGGTGGGCATTCCAATAGTGGAGGCTTTCAAGAAAGGATTGGACATTCATTTGTCTGGGTTGGTATAAGGACTCCAGCCTTTGGCAGGGGATCGGACTAGAAGATCTCCAAGGTCTTATGATTATGTGATTCTGTAATAAATCAACTCATTCTCTGAAACCAGGAACTCAATGTTTGTCAAATATTTACAAGGCAAACTTTGAATTATTTGTTATTGTTTTTGGTGTACTACTGTTGAGTTTTTTCTGAATTGTTCGTTATAATATTGCTAAATCATATTAATTTAAAAAACTATTGGCTTGAAGTAAGCAGAGGTTAGAATCAATGTCAAACATTGAACTCAGCTCTATTATGCCCTACTATTACAATCTCATAGAATACTTCCATTTCAGGAACTACCATGTTTTCCTGAAAATATGACCTATTAAAAAAGTAATGCCTAGCCCAATATTTTGGGGTGGGGCTAAAAGCCCTACCTCAAAAATAAGTCTTAGTGAAGGGTGTGGGCATGGCCAGCATAGGAGGCAGCCCTTTCCGTTCCCAGTCACCTCATGGCTGCTGGGTCCCTTAACCACAGCTCGCAGATCAGCTGATCCAGTGAGAGCTGGGAGTTCTGTCTCTCTGGGTGCCTGGAGATATCCAATGCACTCATGCTAGCCCCAGCCCTGACCACGACACCAGGCAACCTTGCAGCTGAAGGCCCCTCTGTTCTTCAACTCACCTTGTGGCTATGGGGCAGGCAGTGACCACGGTTTGTGCTCCGCCAGGTCTGGAGCTCTGGTGTTGCTTAAGCTGCTGCTACAATGCGGCCCGTAAGAATTGGCTCTACTCCCCCACCTCTGCCCAGGTGCTGCTGCTTGAGAAAAGGGCAGGCAATTGTGTAAGATTGTGGAAAGTGCATGTTTATGATAGAAGGAAAGCCCAGCCTGTCCCTTTCAAACAATCAAATGTCTGTGAGTGTGTGAGAGAGAATGAGAGAGAGAGAGAAAAAAGAAACAACAGAAGAGAGTAACAAAAATTGCAAGCAATGCTGTTTGAAAGGGTTTCCTCTGTGCCATTTCTCTTCTCTGCTCCACCTTCCTGCCCATCCACTATACCTAGGCCTGCCGAGCACCATCTGCCCCAAGCCAAGCGGTGAGGAGGCTTCGGGACAGTGCTCTTCTAGCACCTTCCACCCTGGCAAAGGCGAAGCTGAAGCAGGCAGGGGCTGCCTGGGGCTCCTCCAATGGCCATCCCACCATTGGGGGCAGCCCATACATAAGGTATCAGTACAGGCTGAATTCGGCATTTCACCTTCCTGCCTTTTGCAAACTTTTGGCTGCATGCAAGGAAAGCAGCAGAAGCAGTAGAAGTATTTTATTCTCCCCACCCAACTCCACCAGAAATGAGTCTTCGTGAGACTCATTATGCCGCCACTGCAGCCTCTTGGAGCAGTATTCTGCAAGGCTTATTGTGCAGTTGCATGTACGAACAGCAGCACTCCTGTGAAGTTCAAGATACCACTGCAACCATGAGCGGCAGGAAGCCAGTTGTCCCGGTATGTTGAGCAACGCTCCAGGCCTGGCGGAGCTCAAACCATGCTTGCTGCCTGCTCCATAGCCACAAAGTGAGCTGTGAAACAGGGGCCCTTGGCTGCAAGCTTGCCTGGTGCTGTGGATGGGACTGGAGCTAGCAAGAGTGCGCTGGAAATATCTTCAGGCACCCAAAGAGACAGAACTCCTGGCTCTCGCTGGATCAACTGATCCACAGCTGTGGTAAAGGGCCCCAGCAGCCATGAGGTGACGATGCTTGCCACCTCCTACATCTCAAAAAAAAAAAAAAAAAGACCTCTCTGAAAATAAGGCCAAGCATGTATTTTGAAGCCTAAAAGAAAATAAGACCAGGTCTTATTTTTGGGGAAACACGGTAGTAAACATTGCTATCTCAACCAAACTATTGAATCTCTCCCTCCCTTCCTCTCTCTCTCTCTCTCTCTCTCTCTCTCTCTCTCTCTCTCTCTCTCTCACACACACACACACACACACACACACACACACACACACACACACACAGAATCATGCCCCACAAAAAAACAAAGAAACATTGTTTGTGCTATAACAACCAAGTCAAAATATCCAAAGATGAGAACAGATAACAAAGAGGCAAAAACAAATTTAAGGCAGATAACTATGAGCCCCAGGTGGGCTTATTATATCAATCAGCTGAAGATAAGTAGATGCTTTTTCTGATGTGGTTCATAAATTTTGTCATCTTGATAAGATTGTAAAGACCTCTGACCTCACTTCATTAATAAGACTTTCCTGCCTTACTCTTCCCAAAGTTTTGTTGTTGATTTTTTTTTTTCCATTTGATTTCTATACCGCCCTTCTCCCGAAGGACTCAGGGCGGTGTACAGGCAAGAATAAAACAGACGGTACAATATACAAATTTAAAATGCAGTTAAAAAACTATATATTTATACTATATATATTTTGAAACTATATATTTTGAAAAATATATGCTTTATAAATGTCATACTCATAGCCATGAAGTAAATTTCCACAAAATCAGAACAAAAATGAAATTTTTACTTCCTTTGGAATTTCCACATGTCCAAATATCACTGATGCCCAAGGCATATGTCCCACCAAGATGACTTTTAGACTGCAACCTAAAGCAAAATTACCTGAAATAAGGATTTATAGTTACCTTGTAAATTGCTGGAGGATGTCTTTTATAAAATGCCAGTTTATGTACATGATATGCTAATTCTCCATCCCATGTCACTTTTATCCTATCCTATCCTATCCTATCCTATCCTATCCTATCCTATCCTATCCTATCCTATCCTATCCTATCCATTGTTATTCCCTTGCTCTTTTATATCAAAGAATTGCAATGTTTACTTGATTTTCTGATAGTGATCTAGTATTTTAAAAGTTTGTGCCAATTATGTTTCACATTTATGGCTTCAATGCACCCAGAAAAAAGACTGAAATGGGCAGATGAAGCCCTGGCCTCCAGTTCTAATAGCGTTAAATGCAATTTCCATAATCTACAGCCAGCAGGGTCAAAATGAGAATATCATGGCCATTAGCACAAAGTCTGTGCAATGTACATCTTACAAGTTATCTTCCACTTCAGGAGTATTCTAAACCTTGCTTTTATCTAGCTTGCTAACACACAAGATTTATTCACTTTAATCTCAGTATGCAACAACCATTCAAATCTCCCATTTTTCTTTTATGGGGTGGGGATCACACCCCTTCTCCAGTGAACTGAGTTTTTTCCGCCTCTGCTCAAACACAGTCTCCCTTTCCAAAACACTGGTTTGCTGTGAAATATTTCTAAACCTTTCAATTCAGCTGTTATCCATGCCTTCCTTGATTTCTCTCCAACCCTTTTTGGTTGTTTTTAGCCTCTCACAGTGTTCTCTACAGCCTTGCCACTTCATTTCACTTTTTACTTTTCCTCTTCTCTGTCCTTTGAGGTAACTTCTTTCAGGGTGAAGCTGAATGTTATTTATTTTATTTTTATTTATTTATTTAACGTATATGCTGTCCATGTCATCTAGAGTAGGTAACTACCTTTGCAGTCTTTTTTCAAAATTATTTTCATACTACCTACACCACTTCTGCCTTATTATAGCCATACCAGGACTGTAATAATTTAGGTGACTACTAGATGGTAGCCCTGGATTAAATTACTATCATCAAATATTGTAGTTTATTTAGATTTGCAGTCCATACATAATAGCCCTGGTTTAATCCTGATTCCCAATTTTCTTTTTCTACTACAACAAGCAAATACTGTAGTTGCATAGAATTTTGGTAGCCAGAGTTGTTGTTGATGATGATGATTTTACATTACAACTTTACATTTAAATTATGTAACGTCCCCAATTTTTCTGATTTAAATTTCAACATCTTCCTTTATGGGATCAGCTCTATTCTTCTCCAAGTGGCCAGAAGTGTTTCAAAATGTTAGCTCCTAGATGTCCATCATTTATATTTCTAGAGTATTTTAGGTGAATATGATCCCTATAAGATTTTGCAAAGAAAAAGATGAAAAATTCTGAAAAATTTACAGTCACATTAAAATTAGCAGACTTTTTACAGTGTGCTCTGATAGCACAAAAGCTAAGATTTTTATCTCGATATTTATTAAATTTGCAAAGTGTATTAATTATCCAAAATAATTTATATTAAATCTTTCTGGCTCCAGTAATAATTTTTTTTAAGAGAAACAACAATTTGGTATTACTAGTAAGCCATTTTATACATACAAGGGAAAGTATTTATAAAAGAAATGGTACTTAGGAAACTTTTCCAGCTTGATAATTTTGTAGTAAGAACACAGAAACCTTTCCACATAGGTGGTAGAAAAGACCATTGCCAGAAATCAATAAAAGTCAGAGTAAATAAATAATGTTGATATATGGTTGCCCTTGTTGTTTCTCAAACAACTAATCATTTGTTTTGTTCCTGGTAATAACTGGGAGTGTTTGGTTTTGCAAAGACTTAGTAGAAACAGCTTCTTACTAGAGAATATAAGAAATCTCTGGGCTAGACTATTTCTTCTCTTGATACAGTAGATTAATGTGGTTTTTCCCCTTTCTCTGGTTTCTTTTCTTCTTTGATTACAGAAAACACTCTGCAATTGCATCATTAATAGCAAGAGATATGTCTTTACCCTTGTGGAATGTGAAGGTTACTTGTATTTTGTGTGAAATATTTCTTCCTTTCTCTGATTATATGATGGTTACATTTCATAGGTGCATAAATTACTCTAAGGGGTGGCTGTAAAAACCCAAGGAATGCGGGCTGAAGTCAGTGATTTCTTTCTATCACTATCTAGATTCTATCCTTCTATCCATCATTTAATCTTAAAATTGCATAAAAGGTTTCTCTTTGTGTCCTAGTCAGTACATGAATGGTTGCAGATACTCAGGAAATATGCAGGTTGCTTACTCTGATATATTTCCCATCATTTTTGAATTGTACCTATAGTTATTTTATTATTGTTTTTCTATCATCCACTAAACATCAGTGCTTGCACCTTTGCTCTGTTTCTTCCTTGCCTAAGAGCCTCCTATCTTTTTTTTTTTTTGCTTACAATACTCAAAACTCACATTTATCTTCTGGGCTATGAATTCACAAAGGAAAAAGATTTTTTTTTAAAGGTATAGTAAAAATCTGGAGTCAAATGTGAGTGTCACAGCTATAATTCTTTATGAAGCAGCAGGTAAGATTGATTGTCAAGGGTCAAAAGGCTAGGTCAAACTCCACTCATTCGTCAGCTGAATGTCATTTTTGTTTTCCCTGTCACCAGATAGCTTAAAAAAATTGCAACTCCTTCCTCATTATCTGGGACTGGGCTCCTTCCCTGCCATCCAATATTAATGAAACTGTGTTTCAAACCTGGCCATCATTTCTGTGGCTCTCCTTCATGTAATTTTCTTCCCTTGGTTTAAATACTTCAGACAAAGGACTGTTTTATTTAGAATATAGTTTATTAAATAGTGAAATGGGAAAACTGCAGTTCTCCTGAGAACAATATAAATTTATACACGCATTAGAATCATTTAAATAAGCAAATATATAATTAAATCATAATTATTCCAAAACAACTTAAAGCAAAGTCCACACATGCTTAATGAAGACAACAAAGTACTAATGCAGGTAGTCCTTGATTTATAACCATAACTGAGCCCAAAATTTCTGTTTCTAAGTGAGACATTTTATGACCTTTCTTACCACAATTATTAAGTGAATCACTGCAGTTGTTAATAACATGGTTATTAAATGAATCTGGCTTCCTCATTGATTTTGCTTGTCAGAAGGTCACAAAAGATGATCACATGACCATTAAGACACTGCAACCATCATAAATATGAATCGGTTCTCAAGCATCTGATTGTTGAACATGTGACCATGAGGATGCTGCAATGGTCATAAGTGTGAAAATTGGTCACAAGTCATTTTTCACTGTTGTTGTAACTTTGAATGGTCTTTAAATAAACTCTTGTAAATCCAGGATTACCTGTATTCAAAAAAGAAAACCCAGATATATTCAATTTCTATTTTAGTTCGATAAAACAAGATGGTATAAGTAGTACTAGGCAGCTGTAAGAAGCAGGATAAAGAGGCTGGATTGAAACTTGAAAAGGACAGAGACATGGTCAAAGAATATCTGTTTTATGGAATGTGATAAAATCTCTAAAACTTAGATGTCAATTCATCAACGTAGGTCAAATCAGAAAACAGACACTATAAGAAACACTATGACTCTATTAATGTAGGTATAAAAATCTGAACAAAACCCCCCCCGATTGTATTTTCCTCTCCCTCCATCTTATATCAAAAATAATAAAGGTGGGATAATTTTCAGTTTCTTTCACATGTGTTTTTGTTTTTTTGCTTAGAATATGCTTTGCTGATGGTCTCTGCATATCTTCTCCAAGGTTATTTTTGTGTTTGTTTACACTAGGTCACTGAAGAAAGTATCTAATAGTTTGGTCAAATTTTTTATGGTATCTGGATAACCAAAATCAATTCTATCATCAAAAAGGAGAAAAAAGATTCAAGAAATGACAATCAGTTTGCCAGATATTAAAACCTGAAAAGATTTTACATCAGATCATAAAGTGTTCAGTCAAAAAATACTACAGTAAAATATGGAAATTTCAAGAAGTCAGTCTAGATTTGTTAAGCATAAATCATCTTACTTTATTTGTTGATCAGATAATGTTCTTAGCATTATGAGAATGCTGTAAATATAAGAGAGTCAGAGTTACAGGGAAGTTGGTGCACAGCAGGAAAGGTTACATTTGTTAAACTACATATTGTAGGAAGTAGGTAATAATATCTTCAGATATTGTAACTTTTAAAAAAAGTTTGAATTTTGAGAAGAGATGGGAAGTATTTTCCAAAACTACCAGCTTCAGGATTTAGTTTGACTAGCCCCCTAAGTTCATGGGGTAGAATAGAAGAGTAAGCTGTCATTTTGGGGAGAGAAACACCAAATTTGCCTGTTGGAAGGCAAAAACGAAGAGAGGGAAAGATGAGAGTGAGCAGCAGGAACCAGGCTTCTGGCTAAAAGACTACTTGTGTGCAAGAAATAAAGGAAACAAGGCCCATATCACTCTACCATTTTATAAAGAATCCAGTTCTACCAATTTAGAACCTGAGATTTCACTTATAAGGGCATTGCACAGCAGATTCAGTGGCGTGAACTATGGTGGAGGACTCATGAGAAGGAAAAGCTAAGTAAAAGAGACTAGAGACCTAGCTCAACAGTACAGTGCCTGGAAGAGGATGAGATGTGAATTGCTACATAAGGCTGTGCACGGATTTCATCACTGAGTTTACTTGACCAATGAGACAGGATTTTCAACGAAAACACTCGGGTAATTTAAGAAAAAACTATTGTTTAATGCCACCATTGCAACTATGTTGTACTATTTATTATCTGTAAATTGTTTCATAATGACACAAACAAAAACTAAAATGTTAATTATTAAAGTTAACCAGCACAATATCACTGAAAAAGAAAAACAAGAAATTCAAGAAGAAACATGCAAGATCTCTCTGACAGATTGAAAGACAAAAAGGACAAGGGCAAAAAATGGAAAGAGGGACACATAACTAAGGCTGATTATCAGCAGATAGCCAGACCAATCAGTCTAATATCAATACCTAGGAAGATCCTAAAAAAGATAATCAAGAAACAGATCTGCGAAAAACTAGAAGCAAATAAAGTTATAACTAGTAGCCAGCATGGATTTGTTAAAAACAGATCATGCCAAACCAATCTTATTACATTCTTTGATAAAGTGAATAAATTAGTAGACCAGAGAAATGCATTCCCTTGCAAGTCGGAAGAATTTTCTTCAAGAATTTTGGGGATGGTACAGCCTATGCTGCATTCTGCAGGGGAATGACTCTAAACTAGTCTAGCTGGACATTTCATCTTAGACTTCCTTTCTAAGCATGATATCTTGTTAAAATTTTACAATAAGAACAGTTGTTTGCCATTCTTTTCTCTTCTAATTGGGACCTTAATTACCTAGTTACGATTAGATTTAGTATGAAACATTTTCAAGTATGTTTAGGTTAAAGTTTAGATTTTAAATTACTTATGACTAAACTAAATTCTTCATGGATTTACCTTTTGTGGCAAAGGAGTTTGTGTAGCTCAATGAATCTATGAGCTACGCTGTTCAGGGCCACCCAAGGTGGACAGGTCATAGCAAAGAGCTCTGACAAAACGTTATCCATTGGAGAAGGAAATGGAAACCCACTCCAGTAACTTTGACACAAAAACCCCATGGACCAAAAGGCAAAAAGATATGATGCTGGAAGATGAGCTCCTCAGGTCGGAAAGTGTTCAATATGCTACTGTTCTGCCCCACCCCCCAGAAGAGCTGACTGTATTTGCCAGCAATTTATTCTTGCTACAGATATCAGCTCTGGCAACGAACCTGCGATTGTCTGCCAAGTCCTCCTTATCTCTTCAGTGCTACTGAGGTCTGTTGCTGGAGCAACCCAGAGCTCAGAAGTAAACAGAAGTCTGAAAAGCCAATTCCTGAGTCCCGCAATAAAGCAGCTGAAGTTTCCAAAAGTCAGTTTTGTCCGTCATGGAGCCCCAAAGGCAGCTCCACCCACGTTTATACCCTGTGGGGTGTGGCTCCATGACTCAGCACTCCCTGGGCCAGCCCCTTTCTTTCTTTTGCTGCGCACGCTTTACTCGACATTGCTGCCTTGCCACGATTGGTCCTCCTCAGCTGGATCTTGGGGCGTTGCCAGGGGGAAGGATGGGTCAGGGGAAATAGGCTGTGTCAGCTCCTCCTCCTCCACCTGGCCTGCTTCTGGAATCTGGAGCGGAGCCAGAGAGGAAGATTCTGCAGAGGGAAGCCCTGTCGGCTCTTCCCCCTCACTCTCCGAGTCACTCTCTGCCAGGAAGCCTGGCTCGGGCCCCGCAATCACAACAGCTACTGGGGAAGAGCAGAGGGCTAGTACTAGTAGTGCCAGAAAGAATGAAGCGACTGGGTCAAAGCTGAAAGGACATTCAGCTGTGGATCTATCTGGTGGTGAAAGGAAAGTACAATGCTGTAAAGATCTAGGAACCTGGAATGTAAGATCCATGAATCAAGGCAAACTGGACATGGTCAAACAAGAGAATACAAGACTGAACATCAACTTCTTAGGAATCAGTGAACTAAAATAGATAGGAATAGGTGAATTTAATTCAGATGAACATCAGGCATACTACTGCAGGCAAGAATCCCCCAGAAGAAATGGAGTAGCCTTCACAGTCAATAAAAGAGCAGGAAAAGCAGTACTGGGATACAATCCCCAAAATGACAGAATGATCTCAGTTCGAATCCAAGGTAAACCATTCAACATCACGGTAGGCCAAATCTATGTCCCAACCACTGGTGCTGAAGAGGATGAAGCGGACCATTTCTATGAAGACCTACAATGGCATGCTGCAAAGAAGGGTTTGAGGGGTTTTTTAAAATTGTCTTTAATAACTTTTTAAAATGATCCTAGTAAAGGGTTTTTAAGGGGAGGGAGGGCTAGAATGGTTTCTGGGGGAAACCCATTAGGGCCATGGCTTGACCCTGCAAGGGTTCGCGGCATAGATGTTATAGGTTCGGAGGCGATGGAGGAGGCTGGAGCTCGATTTAAAGAGGGCTATTCCATCTGCACGGTAAATGGGAGGGGCAGATATGACGGAAGTGGGGGCCCGGGTTATGTTCAGGGAGTGCGTGCTCACTGTTTGCAAGTGATCACGCACTCTGCCCCCCCCCCTGACTTTTCTCGTTCCCTGGGTGGCTTGAATCCTCAGAGCCTGGGCCTTCAGCTGATGTTATGTAATGCCAGGTCCGTGGTGAATAAAACCCCCCTCATTTTTGATCTCATACAAGAGGGGGATGCGGACCTGATGGGCATTTCGGAGACCTGGTTGGGCGCGGAAGGGGGGGTGCCCCTTGTTGAAATGTGCCCACCAGGCTTCCGAGCGTTCCATCAGCCAAGGCCCAGGGTATGGGGGGGGGGTGGCAGTTATAATTAAAGAAGGTCTTGAGCCGAGGGAGGCCACTATTCCTTAGATAGCCGGATGTGAGTCCCTCTTTGTGAAGTGGGGTTAAGGGATACAGGTGGGCTTGCTGATTACGTACCTGGCTCCTTGTTATGTGACAGCAGCCCTGCCTGAGCTACTGGATGTGATAGCCGGAATGGCAGTTGATACCCCCAGATTTATGGTTATGGGGGATTACAACCTGCCGTTGGTCGGTGAAACATCAGTGGCGGCTCAGGAGTTCATGGCTTCCATGACAGCCTTGGACCTGACCCAGTTAGTTAATGGTCCCACTCACATCGAGTGAAACATGCTGGATCTGATTTTTGTCTCTGGACAGTGGTTGAATGATCTAGAATTAGGGGAGTTAGTCATCAAACCCCTGTCATGGTCAGATCATTCGCTCCTTCAACTCGATTTTCGAACACCAACTCTCACCGCAGGGAGACGGAGCCAACTAGTTGGTTCCGTCCCAGGTGCCAGATGGACCCAGAGAGGATTCTGATAGAGCTTGGGCCATTTCCTGAGGATCTAGCTCACGGCTCGACTGAAGAACTAGTGGCTGCCTGGGAAAGCGGCCGCTGAGGCTTTGGATCGCTTCGTGGCTTTGCGGCCTCTGACCCGGCGCCAATCTCGACTGGCTCCTTGGTATTCTGAGGAGCTGAGAGAGATGAAGCACCGAAAAATATGCCTAGAGAGTGGTTGGAGGGCCAGTCATTCCGAATCTGACCACAGGTCGTGTCAAAGTCGACGGAGTTGTAAATTTTCTAATCCCAGAATTTCAAGCCTGGTGGTATAAGGTATTTTGTTGTTTTCGGAGGAGCGAAGAACTCTTCTAATAAAATATTTCTGGACGCGTTCTATTGTATTTATGTCAGAGATGTGGTATGGGTTCCAGACGGATGAGCTGTATTCAAAAATAGGTTTAATTTAAGGAATTAGATCTAATAAACAGAGTGCCTGAAGAACTATGGGCGGAGGTTTGCAACATTGTACAAGAGGTAGCAACTAAAACCATCCCAAAGAAAAAGAAATGCAAGAAAGTAAAATGGCTGTCTGAGGAAGCCTTACAAATAGCTGAAAAAAGAAGGAAAGTGAAAGGCAAGGGAGAATGAGAATGATACATCCAAATGAATACAGAATTCCAGAGAACAGCTGGAAGAAATACGAATGCCTTCTTAAATGAACAGTGCAAAGAAATAGAAGAAAACAACAGAATAGGGAGGACCAGAGATGTCTTCAAGAAAATTGGAGATATGAAGGAATTTTAATGCAAAGATGGGCATGTTAAAGGACCAAAATAGCAGGGACCTAACAGAGGCAGAAGAGATTAAGAAGAGGTGGCAAAATTACACAGAAGAACTATAGGAGGTTTGCAACATTGTACAAGAGGTAGCAACTAAAACCATCCCAAAGAAAAAGAAATGCAAGAAAGTAAAATGGCTGTCTGAGGAAGCCTTACAAATAGCTGAAAAAAGAAGGAAAGTGAAAGGCAAGGGAGAATGAGAATGATACATCCAAATGAATACAGAATTCCAGAGAACAGCTGGAAGAAATACGAATGCCTTCTTAAATGAACAGTGCAAAGAAATAGAAGAAAACAACAGAATAGGGAGGACCAGAGATGTCTTTCTCTCCAAGAAAATTGGAGATATGAAGGGAATTTTTAATGCAAAGATGGGCATGATAAAGGACCAAAATGGCAGTGACCTAAAGGCAGAAGAGATTAAGAAGAGGTGGCAAAATTACACAGAGGAACTATATAAGAATGAGCTTAATGTCCCCGATAACCACAATTGAGCCAGACATCCTGGAATGTGAAGTCAAATGAGCCTTAGGAAGTCTGAGCAACAACAAAGCTAGTGGAGGAGACAGTATTCCAGCTGAGCTATTCAAAATCTTAAAATATGAAGCAGTAAAAGTGCTACACTCAATTTGTCAGCAAATTTGGAAAACTCAGCAGTGGCCACAGGATTGAAAAAGGTCAGTTTACATTCCAATTCCAAAGAAGGACAATGCCAAAGAATGTTCAAACTAGAATAGAATAGAATAGAATAGAATTTTATTGGCCAAGTGTGATTGGACACACAAGGAATTTGTCTTGGTGCATATGCTCTCAGTGTACATAAAAGAAAAGATACGTTCATCAAGGTACAACATTTACAACACAATTGATGATCAATATATCAATATAAATCATAAGGATTGCCAGCAACAAGTTATAGTCATACAGTCATAAGTGGAAAGAGATTGGTGATGGGAACTATGAAACGATTAATAGTAGTGCAGATTCAGTAAATAGTCTGACAGTGTTGAGGGAATTATTTGTTTAGCAGAGTGATGGCCTTCGGGAAAAAACTGTTCTTGTGTCTAGTTGTTCTGGTGTGCAGTGCTCTATAGCGTCGTTTGAGGTAGGAGTTGAAACAGTTTATGTCCAGGATGCGAGGGATCTGCAAATATTTTCACGGCTCTCTTCTTGATTCGTGCAGTATACAGGTCCTCAATGGAAGGCAAGTTGGTAGCAATTATTTTTCTGCAGTTCTAATTATCCTCTGAAGTCTGTGTTTTTCTTGTTGGGTTGCAGAACCGAACCAGACAGTTATAGAGGTGCAAATGACAGACTCAATAACTCCTCTGTAGAACTGGATCAGCAGCTCCTTGGGCAGTTTGAGTTTCCTGAGTTGGCCGAGAAAGAACATTCTTTGTTGTCCTTTTTAATGATGTTTTGATGTTAGCTGTCCATTTGAGATCTTGCGATATGATAGAACCCAGAAATTTGAAGGTTTCTACTGTTGATACTGTGTTGTCAAGTATTGTGAGAGGTGGAAGTATGGAAGGGTTTTTCCTAAAATCTACCACCATTTCTACGGTTTTGAGTGTGTTCAGTTCCAGATTGTTTTGGTTGCACCACAAGGCTAGTCGTTCGACCTCTCGCCTATATGCGGATTCGTCATTGTCTCGAATGAGACCAATCACTGTTGTGTCATCTGCGAATTTCAGTAGCTTAACAAATGGATCATTGGAGATGCAGTCATTGGTATACAGAGAGAAGAGAAGTGGGAGAGCACACAGCCTTGGGGGCCCCTGTGCTAATTGTACAGGTATTTGATGTGATCTTGCTTAGCTTCACCTGCTGCTTCCTGTTTGTTAGGAAGCTTGTGATCCACTTACAAGTCTGTTCCGGTACCTGTAGCTGGTTTAGCTTAGTTAGAAGAATGTCTGGAATGATGGTATTGAATGCTGAACTAAAGTCTACAAAAAGGACCCTTGCATAGGTCTTTGGAGACTCAAGATGTTGTAGGATGTAGTGCAGAGCCATATTAACAGCATCATCTGTTGATCTATTTGCTCGGTATGCAAATTGCAAGGGGTCTAAGAGCGGATTCGTGATGGTTTTCAGGTAGGAAAGCACTAGCCTTTCAAAGGTTTTCATGACTACAGATGTTAGAGCAACTGGTCTGTAGTCATTCAGTTCCTTGATGGTGGGCTTCTTCGGCACTGGGATGATGGTAGAGCGTTTGAAGCAAGAAGGAACATAGCACATCTCTAGTGATTTATTGAAAATATGGGTGAAGATGGGGGCCAATTGGTCAGCACAGACTTTTAAGCAAGAAGGAGTTATCTTGTCTGGGCCTGGAGCTTTTCCTGGCTTTTGTCTGTGAAATAGGTCCTGCACTTCCTTTTCTGTGATCACTAGGGGTTGTGAACCCAATGAAATGGGGTCAGTTGTAGGAGGCTTGGCTGTTGTTGCTGTGTCTGAGATGGGGTTGTGGAGATAGGTGGCTGTAGTTTCCTTTCAAACCTGCAGTAAAACTCATTCAGGTCAT
This sequence comes from Ahaetulla prasina, assembly GCF_028640845.1. NCBI lineage: Eukaryota > Metazoa > Chordata > Lepidosauria > Squamata > Colubridae > Ahaetulla > Ahaetulla prasina. The sequence continues at coordinate 69,524,627 of NC_080542.1, forward strand.
CTGCCAGTTGTTGATTACCTTCAGCCTGGGAAGGAGGTTTGCCATAGCCGGTGATATTTTTAAGAGTTTTCCACATGTTTGCTGGTTCATTTGCTGAAAATTGATTCTTTAGCTTTTCAGAGTAGCTTCTCTTTGCTGCCCCTATCTCCTTGTTAGTGCATTTCTGGCCTGATTGTACAGCATTTTATCACCTTTTCTGTAGGCTTCCTCTTTGGAATGTCGTAGCTGCTTAAGTTTAGGTGTAAACCAAGGTTTGTTATTACTGTGTATTCGCAAGTTCCTTGTAGGTACACATAGGTCTTCACAGAAGCTGACATATGATGTTACAGTATCTGTGAGTTCATCCAGGTCTGCAGAGGTATCTTTAAAAATATTCCAATCAGTGCAGTCAAAACATGCCTGTAGCTTTAATTCTGATTCCTCCGTCCAGGTTTTCACTGATTTAATTATTGGTTTTATGGCTTTAAGTCTTTGCCTGTAAGCAGGTACAAGGTGAATCATGCAATGATCAGAGTGTCCTACAGCTGCACGTGGTAAAGACCGATAGGCATCTTTTAGTGTTGTGTAGCAGTGGTCTAGAGTATTCTTGCCTCTGGTGGGACAATTGACATGCTGAAAGTATTTTGGTAGTTCTTTCCTTAAGTTTGCCTTGTTTAGATCTCCCAAAACAATGGCCAGTGAATCAGGGTGTTTGGCTTCAGCCTCCATGATTTGGTCAGCTAGAGTTCGCAATGCCTCGTTTACACAGGCGTGTGGTGGGACATAAACAGCAATTAGAAGAAATGAGGAAAATTCACGAGGCGAATAGTAAGGTTTGCAATTGATAATTAGAGTCTCTAAATTGTTGTCACAGAATTTGTAAATTATGTTAAAATCTTGACACCAGGTTGAATTAATATATAGGCATAAGCCTCCTCCTTTCTTTTTACCAGATGTTTCTGGAACCCTGTCTGATCGTTCAATTTGAAATCCTGGAATGTTCAGGCTGCTATTTTCAATGGATTCATTTAACCAGGTTTCAGAGAAGCATAGGACTGCTGAATTGCGAAAATCAGAATAGTATTTGTTTAAGAGGAGTATTTCATCCATCTTATTTGCAAGTGAGCGTATTTGCAACTACCGTACCATTGCACTCATTTCACATGCTAGCAAAGTTATGCTCAAAATCCTACAGCTAGGCTCCAGCAGTATGAGGATCGGGAGCTACCAGAAGTACAGGCAGGATTTTGAAGAGGCAGAGAACTAGAGATCAAATTGCCAACATATGCTGGATCATGGAGAAAGCTAGGGAGTTCCAGAAAAACATCTACTTCTGCTATGGCAAGAATCCATGCCAAAGCTATGGCAAATCCAGACGGCATACTAAAGACAGAGACATAACTCTGCCAACAAAAGTGTGTATAGTCAAAGCTATGGTTTTCCAAGTTGCAATACATGGTTGTGAAAGTTGGACCATAAGGAAGGCTGAGCGCCAAAGAATTGAGGCCTTTGAACTATGGTGTTGGACTGCTAGGCGATCAAACTGGTCATTCCTAGAGGAGATTAACCCTGACTGCTCTTTAGAAGGCAAGATCCAGAAGATGAAACTCAAATACTTTGGCCACCTAATGAGAAGGAAGGACTTACTAGAGAAGAGCCTAATGCTGGGAACAACTGAGGGCAAAAGAAGAAAGGGACGACAGAGAATGTGGGGGCTGAATGAAGTCACTGAAGCAGTAGGTGTGAGCTTAAATGGACTCCAGGAGATGATAGAGGACAGGAAGGCCTGAAGAAAAGTTGTCCATGGGGTTGCGATGGATTGGACATGACTTCGTGATTAACAGTAACAACTGTAATTTAACCTAAATTAAATTACACTGGTGGTAATTGAAGTATTCTAATTATATTTAATTGATACCCAGCACATGGAGTAAAATCCTATTCAAGCAAAATAATCCAGCATTAATTTACTTTGATCTGTAATATTTTATAACAGAATAAACTTTTTTTTTCAAATCCAGCAAATCTTAATCCTTTCTACCTTGACTTTTTTCATTTTTTGACCGTTCTATTTCTTCCACTACTTTTTATTGTTTTATGTCTTTAATAATGTAATCTAAATACCAATGGTATAAAAACCCCACCCCATTATGACACAATAATTTCAAAATTTGTTTAGGAAACGCTATAAGATGTTAAATTACTTCCTATATATTGATTGCTTTATTTTTCATTCTGTATTGGTTTAGGTACAATCAGTGAAGACTTTGAACCTAGCCAATGAAGAGTTAACTGAACTTTTTCTAGTAAACAGCTCTTCCCTACATGTGTCGGAGATGGTTGTAATTAATTTGATCTTCTCTAGTCATTAACTGTGGTTCATAGTGAGCTCTCCACATACGGCACTATTAATTCACTAGCGATCAGTTCTCAGGATTCATTTAGTTAAGCAGCCCTGTTGGATTACATTTTAAAAAGTTTAAAATGGTTTGTAATTGATGTCTGTTTATAGAAGCTTTCTTTAATGGAGTCCAACAGAGATGAAAACCCAACCATATTATTCAGAGAGTAGTGTCTTTGCTGTTTAAAAAGCATGTCTCCAAAAATATCCTACTAAGTAAGAGACATGGAAAAATCATTTAAACATTTGTTGATGCTTCTAAAAATATTTTTGTTTTTTCTATTTGTCTATTATTGTCTATCTTGACAAAATTACAATACAAAAGATATTTTTTCTTAGATACAGAGATGTAAACATCTGAAAGCAGTTAGCATGTTGTTACAGTTTGGGGATAGTTGGAAAGGCTATATATATTTTTATATATATATATATTTATTTATATATTTATACATATATATATATATATATGTATAAAATATATATATATATATATAAATATATATTTATACATATATATTTTCAGGTAAGAGATGAATGCTCCACAGAGGTATAGCTCTCATTTGCCCGTGCTTTATTGATAGTTTCAGTTACTATAGTTTGGTTTTTACTGTGGTTCTCTTGCACGGCTTGTACTGGAAGGAAACAGCAATTCCAGAAGCAGTTTATAGAATGGTTCACATAGCTATTTACAATCTGCTAGCTACTAAGCTCAGGTTGGTTGATGGATATTTCTGCAATGAGATCTGTCTGCCGTAATGTATATCCAGATACTCTCCTTTTAGTGCACTGTAATGTTATGTGAAAATGACATTGGCAGATAAGGAGGAAGAGCCACATCCTGAATATCAATTTGATAAGTAATATTTGAGCCTGAAAGAGAAAGAGTAGAAAAAGAATACTAGAAGGGACCCTGTTTAGTTTTCAGGAGAATAAAAGCAAAAAAAGGAGTACTTTCAGAATTGCAAGATTCATTTAATGAAACTTTACAATAAAGGACTATCTAGACTACCTCACAAAACCTGATATCAATCTTGCATGTACCCCTCCTCCCTTCATTCTTACGCTTCCCAAAACTAGGGATAATTTCTTCTGAAACGCTTTCACCGCATCTTCTCCTTCAAGTTCAAATTTTGTTTATTGTCTAGGCTGTGGCTCTTTTCCCTATCCTGTATGTCATTCCCACATACCAGATTCTCACATACCAACAGTTAGCCACAAGAGTTTAGAGAAGGTGTCCTTTGCTCCTTATCCCATTAAGTGGGAAATGATTAAAATATCTTCCTGAGAAAAAACATCAAAACTTTAGAAGGCTCTAACCAGAGATTGTCCCAAGCAAATGTTGATTATCCTGGAAAAACAGAACGTATGTTTCTGGAAAACATGAAGGAGCTTACTGTTTTGAGATCATGGCATTTATTTGACAATCTGAACTTGAACAAAGCATTCAGGAAAAATATTTTAAATTCTGAGTGATCTTTCAAATAACAAGGAATATGTGTGGGCCTGTTTCTTCTTGGAATGATAGAAAGATACTGCTTCTGCTAATAAAAAAGTAAATATTAGAAAAATAATATTGAACTATCTCAGTGGGGATGATGCCCAGGAAATGTATATGAGACTGTGGCTTTATATTTCAATGCATATATTTCTAAATTTGATTACCATAAATTTAAAACATTTTGAATGAAGTAATCATTCCAAATCTTATCTACTAAAAGGCACAAAAACCAAAAGGCACAAAATAGAGAGAAAGGTGTCATACCAAAAGGACAGACTGGAGTATAACATGGACTTCCCCCACCCCAAAAAGTGGGTGGAAATGTCTGTGCACATTATTAAGTGAATATTGCAATGGGGGGAGGGGGGTTGGCACCGATCAGCTGTTCTAGAATGGGCCATGGCGATGAATGGACCATGGCAGCAGTGGCGAACAGGTGGCGGCGAATGGGTGGCTGCGCCGGATAGGCTGGGGTTGAACAGGCCATGGTGGTGGTGGCATATGGGCCATGGCAAACAGGCCACAACGAATGGCCAGGTGACTACCGAATGGATGCTGAGAGGCAGAGGCAGATTTTTTCCCCTTGTTTTCCTCCCCAAAAGCTATATGCGTCTTATAGTCTGGAGTGTTTTATAATCCAAAAAATACGGTAAATAAAACAAACTAATTTGCTTATCCTACAGTTGCATTCAAAGAGATTTACTTGGAATCAATATATCCATAATGCTTTTCCAGTGCTGCTACAATAAAAAGTACCTTTATAAATATATTATTTCTATATAGATTTATTTATTTATTTGTATCCGGTCTTTATTATTTTTAATTTATATTATATTTATTTCAAGGCAGCAAAAATATCCAATACATCTTCCTCCTCCTATTTTCCCAACAACAACTACCTGTGTGGTGGGGTAGGCTCAGAGTCACCCTAACCCTAACCCTAATCCAGTAGCTTTTATGCCTTTTTATATTGTGCCATAGATGAAGCAACATATTCATTCGGCTTGATTGAGGTCCACTCAAACCTCCATGCTAAAAATATAGTTTGAGTGCATGGGGGAACAGTATATGCTTTTACAACAAGGTAAGACAAATTGCCACAATCTTCCTTAATATGATCTCATACCAGATGAGCTGAACAATGTGCAATGGGGAGAGGCAATGGTAAACTTGACTCTTTTCTGCCAAATAAGTGAGGTGGAAATGGAGGTCGGTGATTTTCTTGGTGACAGCGTTCTTCTTGTCAGAACAGAAGTGAAAAGGAGTTGGGCATTGCTCATAGCAAATGTACTGGGTAATTTTGTTAAGTATATGTTATTCAGTGTAGTTTATAATATACAAAGAGAGAGAGAAGAAATAGAAAAAAATATCTTATTTGTTCCTCAAGAACTGGAAAAAATGAGAAAAGATTTTAGAAGCAAAGCACAAACTTTTAAAATTTGTATCAAATTGAAGGGAAAATGTAAGGGTTCTTCTTGATCCATAAAGAACAAACATTCATACTAAAACATTCTCAACTCAGTCTGTTTCAAATATTTCACCTCTGGAGATTCAGCTTTTGTATAATCAAAATAAAGTGTTCTCAGTCAACACAAAGTAGAGACAGGCACATTGATCAATTTAGACGTTAAATGCATAAAAAAGCAGACTTCAATTAATGTAAGCATAACTTGATGGGGAAACATTTAACAAATGATTCTCGCAGGTTTCAGTCAGCTATCTCAGAATGTTGCAATCTATGGAATTCAGTTGTCAGTTGTGAGCAGAAACTATAAAATACTAGATTAATTAATCTGACCTCAAATCATTTTACTGCAGTTAATTTTATCACTCTTTTAGTAAGTGATTTTAAAGACAGAATTTCCAAGGACAATTAAGGTTCATATTTCTTCACAAATAACTTATGCATAATGATCCTTATAGGCAAAATCTGTTACTATGAATATTTTTAACTAATTACTAATTCATTACTAAAACTGATTTAGTCTATTAAGTGAAATTAGCTTAATTACTTATCAAATATATATACAATTTAAACAATTCTTTTTCTGAACTATTTAAAATGTAATTTTCCAGGGACGTGGTGGCTCAGGGGCTAGGACGTTGAGCTTGTCAATCGAAAGGCCAGCAGCTCAGTGGTTCGAATTCCTAGTGCTGCCTTGTAACGGGGTGAGCGCCCGTTACTTGTCCCAGTGTCTGCCAACCTAGCAGTTTCGAAAACACGTAAAAATGCAAGTAGAAAAAATAGGGACCACCTTTGATGGGAAGGTAACAGCATTCCGTGCGCCTTTGGCATTGAGTCATGCTGGCCACATGACCACGGAGACGTCTTTGGACAGCGCTGGCTCTTCGACTTTGAAACGGAGATGAGCACTGCCCTCTAGAGTCGGCAACGACTAGCACGTATGTGCGAGGGGAAGCTTTACCTTTACTTTATATAATTTTCAGTCTTCTGCCATCTAGACAAATGTGTTTTTGACATTAACACTATTTCTGCCCAAGATGTTGGGATCTAACTGAAATATAGGCAGTAATTAAGTATCTTTCTATTAGATACCTGGTTAATCAGGGCCAAATTCCTTGGAGGTTACCTGCTATGCAACCATTCATTCTCATCTAAAGATGCTGATAAATCCTTAGGACCTGATCAAATAAAAAAAGAAAGACCGTTAGGGCAGTTTCTTTTTAAAATTGTCTCCTTTGAAGAAGGCTTGCTAGGATAGGCAATAACATTGGGCAAGGAAAGATAAAGGCAAGTTGCTTGCCTTCTAAGAGCTTTGACCATGATGCATTTGACAGCTCTTTAAATACATTGTAATTATGAATTAGCTATCCTTTTGTTGGTATTCACTAGTACAGCTCAATGTGATTTTTCTCATCTAAGGATTCAAGCTTGGTCTTCTACAAATTCCTACCATTGTATTTTCTATTAATATGATTTATTGCTGGTGTCTTTCAAGTCAGTGTTGATTCCTTGAGACTGCTTAGACTAGATACTGTAGTTTTATTCTGAATTTATTTATTTATTTATTTATTTATTTATTTATTTATTTATTTATTTATTTTTCACATTTTTATACCACTCTTCTCCGAGAACTCAGGGTGGTGTACTGCATAAATAAAACTTAAATACCAGCTTTTGCAGACGACCTGGTGATTACTTTATCAAACCCTATAAACTCTAGTAAATCTTTGTTGGAAATAATTGATCAATATGGGAAGGTTTCAGGGTTTAAGGTAAATCAGAAAAAGACAAAAGTGATAATAAAAAATATGGCCAGACAACAGAAAGAAAAATTAGAGGAAATAACAGGATTTGAAATTGTAAAGAAGGTTAAATACTTAGGGGTCTATATTACATCGTCAAATGTGAAATTGTATAAGAATAACTATGAGGTTTTATGGCAAAAAGTTCAGAAGGAGTTGATTGTTTGGAAAAAATTGCAATTATCCTTGCTGGGGAGAATAGCTGCTATTAAAATGAATGTTTTACCTAGATTTTTATTCCTCTTTCAGATGATACCAATAATTAAGAAAGATAAGAATCTTGAGGAATGGCAGAAGGGAATTAATAAATTTATATGGGAAGGTAAAAAAGCTAGGGTTAAAATGAAAATAATTCAAGATTCCCGGGAAAGGGGAGGTTTAAAAATGCCCAATTTTAAATTATACTATGAAGCAGCTGCTCTCTCTGTAATAAGTGATTGGTTTAATTTAACGGAGGAAAGAATTTTGAATATAGAAGGTTATGACTTGCTATATGGATGGCATGCATATTTAATTTATGACAAAAAAGTGGATAAGGCCTTTAAAAATCATGTGTTAAGATCTGCTCTTCTGCGTGTTTGGAAAAAATATTCTTACAAACTAAATTATAAGGTTCCTATATGGGCAAGTCCTAGACATACAATAGAGAATATAAATATAGAACAGAATCAGGAAATGATTACATATAAAGATCTTTTGTATACTGAAAGAGGTAATTTGCAATTAAAATCTCTGCATGTACTAAAAGAAGAAGGGAAAAATTATACTTGGTTTCAATAAGAGCAACTACGTGCTAGATGGAAGGAAGATCAGAAAATTGGTGTAGAGCAGAATGAGGGAAATTTGGTAAAGCAAATTAGAAATCAGTCTCAGGAACATATAAAGAGATTGTATAATGTGTTACTTGAAATAGATTCTGAAAGGGACTTGGTAAAAGACTGTATGATAAAGTGGGCACAAAATTTTCAGGAGCCAATATTATTGGAAACTGGGAAAAAATTTGGATTAGAAATGTTAAATTCACGCAGGCACAGAATCTGAGGGAAAATTTTTATAAAATGTTTTATAGATGGCACTTAGATCCTAAGAAATTGTCGTGTAGGTACCCAGATATGCAAGCAAAATGTTGGAGATGCAATTGTGATGATGCTACATATTTTCATATTTGGTGGACTTGTAAGGATATAAAGGCCTTTTGGATAAAAATTTGGTGGATTTTACAAAATGTTTTGAAAAAGAAGATAAAGTTCCTGCCGCAATTTTTTTTGTTGGGAATTATTACGGACTGTACAGTAATTGAGACTAAATTGATTTTAAATCTAATAACAGCAGCAAGATTACTAATAGGACAATACTGGAAGAAAAAAGAAGTACCTACAATAGAAGAATGGATATTGAAAGTTGCCAATTTGGCTGAGATGGCGAAGATATCAGCCTTTTTGAAAGACAATACGCAAATTCTAAAAATGAATTAAACCCCTTAAAACCCCACTAAAAAACTCTCAATTAAAATCGTTAGGCCAGCCCTGCTTGCTGAAAGAAGAAAGTTTTGAGCTTGCGCTTGAAGGTCCAAAGATCAGGGGGAAGACGTAGCCCCACAGGTAGTTCATTCCAGAGGGCCGGAGCCCCCATAGAGAACGCTCTTCCCCTGGGGGCCGCCAGCCGACATTGTTTGGCCGACAGCACCCTAAGGAGGCCCTCCCTGTGAGACTGCACCGGTCGATGGGAGGCTACTGGCGGCAGCAGGTGGTCCCGTAAGTATCCCGGTCCCATGCCATGGAGCGCTTTAAAGGTGATGACCAAAATCTTGAATTGCACCCAGAAGACCACCGGTAACCAATGCAGCCTGCGCAGGAGAGATGCTACATGGGAGCTACGCGATGCTCCCTCTATCCCCTGCGCGGCCGCATTCTGTACCAGTTGGAGCCTCCTGGTACTCTTCAAGGGGAGCCCCATGAAGAGAGCATTGCAGTAATCCAGGCAGGAAGTAACGAGGGCATGAGTGACTGTGCATAGAGAGTCCCGATCAAGGAAGGAGCGCAACTGGCGAATCAGGCAGACCTGATAAAAAGCTCCCCTGGCGACGGCCGTCATATGATCTTCTAAAGACAGCCGTGCATCCAGGAGAATGCCTAAGTTGCGCACCAATTCCCTGGGGGCCAACGATTCGCCCCCCACAGTCAGCGATGGAATTAGCTGACTGTGCCGGGACGCTGGTATCCACAGCCACTCCGTCTTGGATGGGTTGAGTCAGAGTCTGTTCGTCCCCATCCAGACCCGAACGGCCTCAAGGCACCGGGTCATCACATCAACGGCTTTGTTGGGGTGGTTTGGGGTGGAAATGTACAGCTGAGTGTCATCAGCGTACAGTTGACAACTCACCCTGAAACCATGGATGATATCCCCCAGCGGCTTTATGTAGATGTTGAACAGGAGAGGTGAGAGAATTGACCCCTGTGGCACCCCACAAGTGAGTTGCCTAGTGGTCGACCTCTGCACCTCTGTCAACACCGTCTGCGAACAGTCGGAGAAGTAGGAGGAGAACCACCGAAAAACAGTGCCCCCCACTCCCAAACCCTCCAACTGTCGCAGCAAGATACCATGGTTGATGGTATCAAAAGCCGCTGACAGATCTAACAGGACAAGAACAGAGGAACAGCCCCTGTCCCATGCCCTCCAGAGATCATCAACCAATACGACCAAAGCCGTCTCCGTGCTGTACCCAGGCCTGAAGCTGGACTGGCACGGGTCTAGATAGACAGTTTTCTCCAGGTACCGGGGAAGCTGCCAAGCCACCACACTCTCAACAACCTTCGCCACAAGCGAAGGTTGGAGACAGGACGGTAATTAGCAAAACAGCCGGGTCCAGGGAAGGCTTCTTAAGGAGGGGCCTCACAACTGCCTCTTTCAAGGTGGCTGGGAAGACTCACTCCACCAGAGAAGCACTTATAATACCCTGGAGCCAGCCTAGTGTGACCTCCTGAGTGGCCAGCACCAGCCAGGAGGGACACGGGTCCAATAAACATGTGGTGGCATTCAACCTCCCCAGTATCCTGTCCATGTCTTCAGGAGTCACAGAGTCGAACTCCGCCCAAATAATATTCTCAAGACCTGCCTCCATCATCCCGCCTGAATCCACCCAATCTGCGTCCAGCCCATCCCGGATCTGAGTGATTTTATCGTGCAGATACCTTCCAAATTCCTCAGCACAACCATATCTATTAATATGATAGATTCCTGCCAATCAACAAATTGTCTCAATGTTGCATTACTTTGGTCTTCTGAACTGCTTCAAGGGTACTCCAGAGTTTCATTTCTGTTCAGAATAGAAAGACTGCAGTTGACTTATAACTTATAAAATAAGCTTTCCTGATTCTGCTAGTGAAGAATGGAAGTTGGATTCATGCCCTGATTTGCTTCACAGCCTGGATCCCCTGATCCAGAATAACTTCTATATCCCTTTAAATTTAAGATAGTCCATCTCAACTTGTTTCCAGATCCAAAGCATGATTTAGATAAATACAAATTCATTTGAAACTTGAAAAAAAAGCTTGACTCCCCCCACAGCATGAATAAAATCAACATACATTAGGAATGTATTTATTTCATCTATCTCTTAACTATCTAAATGCCAGGGATTATCCACTATCATGCAATCAGCCTTCTTTCTCTTCCTCCTCAAGCATCCATCAATCAAAATTTCTCTATAGAAACTTGTACAGATAGATTTATACTAAGATTAATAAAGTGTGTCCAGTACATCATACCATAGACCTAATAGCTTCAATTCTAAAGAGAAATTAGGCACACTAGTTGTTAGTAAAATGAGTAATAGGACATTTAGATTTATATCCTAAGATTAATATTATTAATTTCCCAGCCAGGTAATGAATGTAGTAATTTCTTAAAAAGATTGAAAATCTTGCTCTGAATCTGGTGTGAACATCATCATTATCTTATACTATACTGTTTTTGTTTTACATTCTGCCCATCACATCCCTTGATTAGACTACTTCCCTTCTATTTCTACATTCCAACGGTCCTTTGTGAGAGGGGTTTGATTGAGAAGGGATTGAGAATGAACAATGCAGCAGGCTGTCTCGGTATTTCCAGCTAAACATTCCTTATACTATTGGAGAGCACTGGTTCTATTCTATTATAATATACTGGTTCTATATTTTCCGCATGTCAGTTGTCCCACAAGAAGAATACTTTAGGCAAGAATACTTTAGACCACTCCTACATAACACTAAAAGATGCTTATTGGTCTTTACCATGAGCAGCTGTGGGACACTCTGATCATTGATTCACTTTGTACCTGCTTACAGACAAAGACTTAAAACTACAAAATCAACAATTAAATCAATGAGTACATGGACTGAGGAGGCAAAGCTAAAATTACAGGATTGCCTTGATTGCACTGATTGGAATGTTTTCGAAGACATAGATGAACTCATCCTATGTAACATCCTATGTCACCTTCTGTGAAGACCTATGCATACCAACCAGGAACTTGCAAATATACAGTAACAACAAACCTTGGTTCACAGCTAAACTTAAGCAGCTACGTCGTTCCAAAGAGGAAGTGACCAGAAAAGGTGATAGAATGCTGTACAATTAGGCCAGAAACATATTAACAAGGGAGATCAGAGCAGCAAAAAGAAGCTACCCTGAAAAGCTAAGGAATCAGTTCTCAACAAGTGAATCAGCAAACAGTGGAAAAGTGGGAGGGGATAGAAAACTCTTAAAAATATCACTGGTTACGGCAAACCTCCTTCCCAGGCTGAAGGAAATCAACAACTGGCAGATGACCTGAATGTGTTTTACTGCAGGTTTGAAAGGGAACCACAGCCACCTATCTCCACAAGTCCCATCTCAGACACACCAACAACAGCTAAGCCTCCTACAACTGACCCCATCCCATTGGGTTCACAACCTCTAGTGATCACAGAAAAAGAAGTGCAAGACCTATTTCACAGACAAAAGCCAGGAAAAGCTCCAGGCCCAGACAAGATAACTCCTTCTTGCTTAAAAGTCTGTGCTGACCAATTGGCCCCCATCTTTACCCATATTTTCAATAAATCACTAGAGATGTGCTATGTTCCTTCTTGCTTCAAACGCTCTACTATCATCCCACTGCTGAAGAAGCCCACCATCAAAAAACAAATAGATCAACAGATGATGCTGTTAATATGGCTCTGCCCTACATCCTACATCTTGAATCTCTAAAGACCTATGCAAGGATTCTTTTTGTAAACTTTAGTTCAGCATTTAATACCATCATTCCAGACACTCTTCTAACTAAGATAACCAGTTACAGGTACTCTAATAAATCATTAGAGAAGTGCTATGTTTCTCTTGTTCCAAATGCTCTACTATCATTCCAATGCCCTCCATCAAGGAACTGAATGACTACAGATTAGTTGCTCTAACATCTGTAGTTATGAAAACCATTGGAAGGCTAGTGATGTTCCACCTGAAAACCATCATGGATCCGCTTTTAGACCCCCTACAATTTGCATTCGAAGCAAATAGATCAACAGATGATGCTGTTAATATGGCTCTGCGCTACATCCTACAACATCTTGAATCTCCAAAGATCTACACAAGGGTCTTCTTTGTAGACTTTAGTTCAGCATTCAATACCATTATTCTAGACATTCTTCTAACTAAACTAAACCAGCTAATGGTACCTGAACACACTTGTAAGTGGATCATAAGTTTCCTAACAGGCAGGAAGCAGCAGGTGAAGCTAAGCAGAATCACATCAAATACCTCTATAATTAGCACAGGCCCCCCCACCCCAGGATGCATGCTCTCTCCACTTGTCTTCTCTCTATATACCAATGACCACATCTCAAATGATCCATCTGTTAAACTGTTGAAGTTTGCAGATGATACAACAGTGATTGGTCTCATTCGAGACAATGATGAATCTATATACAGATGGAAGGTTGAAAAACTAGCTTCATGGTACGACTAGAAAAATCTGGAACTGAACACATTCAAAATGGTAGAAATGGTGGTAGACTTTAGGAGAAATCCTCCCACACTACCACCTCTTACAATACTAGACAACACAGTATCAACAGTAGAGACCTTTAAATTTCTAAGTTCTATCGTATCTCAAGCCTAAAATGGACACCTAACTTCAAAAAGTCATCAAAAAAGCACAGCAAAGAATGTTTTTCCTGTGACAACTCAGAAAGCTCAAACTGCCCAAGGAGCTGCTGATACAGTTCTACAGAGGAATTATTGAGTCTGTCATCTGCACCTCTATAACTTTCTGGTTTGGTTCTGCAACCCAACAAGTCAGATACAGATCTCAGAGGACAATTAGAACTGCAGAAAAAACAATTACTACCAATCTGCCTTCTATTGAGGACCTGTATACTGCAGGAGTCAAAAAGAGGGCTCTGAAAATATTTACAGACCCCTCGCATCAAACTGTTTCAACTCCTACTCTCAAATGACACTATAGAGCACTGCACACCAGAACAACTAGACACAAGAACAGTTTTTTTTCCCCAAACACCATCTCTCTGCTAAACAAATAATTCCCTCAACACTGTCAAACTATTCACTAAGTCTGCATTACTATTACTATTAATCTTCTCATCGTTTCTACCACCCATCTCCTCCCACTCATTACTATAACTTGTTGCTGTATCCTTACAATTTATATTGACTGTTTCCTAGTATGAGTCGATTACTTATTTGTATCGTATAACTATCATTAAGAGCTGTACCTTATCATTTTTGACAAATGTATCTTTTCTTTTTATGTACACTGAGACCATATGCACCAAAGTCAAATTCCTTGTGTGTCCAATCACACCTAGCCAATAAAGAATTCATTCTTTCTTTCTTTCTTTCTTTCTTTCTTTCTTTCTTTCTTTCTTTCTTTCTTTCTTTCTATCTATCTATCTATCTATCTATCTATCTATCTATCTATCTATCTATCTATCTATCTATCTATCTATCTATCTATCTTAAAGGTCAGGGAAGACTTGAAGTGATTTGATTGCAAAGATCACTCTGATGTGAAGACAGAATTGCACATATCTAAATCCAGTCTCTACCTACTTTCCAATGTATTTTATACAATCTTGATTTAGTTCAGATATACATCACTGAAAATTTTACTATTGTTGTTTTTGTCACCATCACCATCTCTTGTTAATTGCACAAGATATGCTTTATGAAAAGCAAATTCTCTCTTCTTCTAGTCCTCTCTTCTATTTCCCTCACTGCTTTCTTCTTATTTTTGGTCCAGGATCCATTCAAAACCAAAGAATATACTAACTTCTTTAAGTGTAAACTATGCTGCTCTTAAATTGGACATCTATATTATTTCCTGAAAACCTACATATCCTTTCTGAGGGACATAAATTTCTGTTTTACGACTATGACAATACAAAGCCATTTTAAATGCCCGGAGGAGAAAACAAGAAATGACAAATGGAAAGCAATTGGATGATTCATTAGTTTCTGAGTATGAGTGTGTGAAGAATTCTATAATTTTGTACTTATTTAATAATTTAGATGGTTGTTCCTTTAATTATCTTTCTCTTTTTCTTCATGCAGCTTGCATAAAATATAGTTTCTGAGGATCATTCACATTAAAAAATACAGCGTTATACTGTGAAGAATACATTTGGCTATACAATATTCTAGATGTGATCATTCTGTAGCCTCTGGCAGATTAAATAATTTCATTGAAGGCTTCAGCTCACATGTCTGTAAAATTTGCAGTCCTTTTCTAGAAAATGGGAAAAAAGTTTATCCTTTTTATATACTGTTGTGAAATTAGAGCTTAAATTTCTACTGAATGCATACCAATACAATAAAAACGTGCAAATTTCAGTCAAGATCAGAAGTCCTGCCCAATTAAGGTTGTACTCTAAATCCCAAAGGTAGGTAAGTTTAAATCTTCAAGGTCTCTAAGATCACACACTTAGAAACTCTTCCTTATTTGCTACCAAAATGCAGCACCATAAATTGAATTAGAAATTAAAAAAACTAGAGAAAATGACATGCTTTGTTCTCTGTAGGAAGAACAAAAAAATTCAAATAATGTGTTCGATAACTTTCATATTCTTCTTCCAGACAAAGCATCTGCCTGTTATTGAAAGGAGAATATTTTATTCATTCAAGTGTGTAAAATATTACACATTCATTCATATCCACACTTTTCCTGTGTTCCTATTTTCCCCTTTCAACTCTGTTCACTTTTCCTTGGTTTTTTGGTAGAATTCTCAGCAATCTATGCAAGTCTGAATGTACTTTTGGCCTAGAAAAAGATTGCCTGCCCTGCAGATTTACCTAGCAGCAAACACTAGTGAATTAAATAGAACTTATTTCTGAGTAGATATACTTAGGTTTACATTTTAAAATTACTGAAATGCATAATTCATGCTTGGAAAGCCAATATTACCAACCCAATTGGCTCAAATTTAGTTCCAAGAATACATATGAATTCAACATACATCCCAGAGGTATTATTAGAAAATAAAAAGTCAGTGGCTGGAACGTAGAATTTTCTTGGAAATTATATCCATGCCTCACCACCACCCCTCTCAATACATGTGCTAATGAACAAGGGAGTAAAAAGAATTGCAGAAACAATTTGACCAATTTGTCTTTTTTGCAAATGTGTGTAATGGGACTGATCACACCCTCCAAAGTAACTTGTTCTTACTTTGCCCATACAGTGATTACAGTATTACAAATATTTCTTCAGACCTGTAAAGTTTAGAGACCCCTCCTCTGTGTAACTAGGAAAATGTTTATAGTAAAGAAAACCAAAAGCATCCTATAACCCTAGCCACATCTATTTAAACGGGAGTCCTAATACTGATTTCTGTTGCATACGATGTCATCAGAATTAAATTATTTTAACCTATTGCTTTCATTGCATAATTTGGGTAATTGTTAAGCCACACTCTTTAGAATCATCCAGCTGTGCAACATATCCTTCAGTATTAGACGGAGAAAGTGTTTCTCTTTCAAATAGAGTTATTCCTTACAAAGTAGATTTGAAGATTGCAGCATATTTATTTATTTATTTTTGCTGTTGGGCTTGTCTAGGTGTCAAATAAATTTATTTATATGTAATATCTATTTGTTACAGCTTACAGATTTATTTTATTAAATTTATATTAAGCATTTCTATCTATCAGTAAATCAAGACAGTTCACCATTATGAAAAGTAAAAATTGTGTAGCATGCAAATAAGTGGTGGGTTGCTACCAGTTTGAACTAGATTGCGAGAACCGGTAGTGATTGCTGGCTGGCCACGCCCCTGAACTGGTCCCCACTCGCTTGGCCCTGGCCACCTGATGCTCTCTCACCCCTACCCCTCCACCCAGTCACTCCTCACTTCTACTGCATGGGTCCTCGCTTGCAGCTTGCCTGCCTGAAGCACTGTGCTCCAACTTAGTGGCCCTAATCTTCCTGCCAGGTAAGGCTGTGAGTAATGGCCTACCTAGCTGCCCCTGCTCCCCCCACCACTGTCCCAGCCTGCCTCCCCATCTCCTTTATGCCTTGGTCTGTAGGCCATGTTTCCTTGCCTTCCATGCAGCGTTCCCGGGGGTCCCCATGGCGAGTCCCACTTGTGAAGGCCTTCCCTACATCCTTTCCCATGGCCCGGGTGGCCCCAACAACCTTGCCTTCCACGCAGCCTTCCTGGCATACCTATGGCCAGCCTGTGAAGGCAGGCAAGGAGAAGGCAAGTGGAGGGCAGGCAAGTATAGTAGGGGTGCGGGGAATGGAGCTAGCAGCCTACTCCCTTCCCTGCAGCCCTGCCATGCTTGCTTGCCTTCCATGCTGCTTTCCTGGCAGTCCCCCATGCCTGCTTCCCTTCTCAGGTTGGCATCAAGCCTGGCCAATGGGTGGGCAGGTGACCCTTGGTGGAGACACTGCCGCTGAGCTGCCCCGGGACATGTGCAAGAACCAGGAACATCCACCTGCCCTCCCAGCGCTGTTCGCGTCCTTCTTTTTCCTGCTGCAAAATGAAAGTGAGCGAAATGGTGGTGCTTTGGGAGGGCACGGCAAATGCAGCACTGTCCGGGACATCAGGTTGCCCTTCTGGAGCACTGCGGCAGCGGCAAAACCCCTATCAGCCCTGGAGCAGCTGCTGCATCTCCACAAGGGCCACCCGCCATCAGCCTTACCAATGTGGTGGCTCTGTTGGGATGATGGGCATGCTGAATATGCTGGCAGAGGTTCTAGAAGTAAGACCGATATTGGCGGTGGGGAGTTGGGGTGGGAGACCCGCTGAGCTCGGCTCCTTCTAGGGACATGGTGAGCCTTGCTCACCTTTTGGGCCTGGCACACTCGGCTTCCAAGGGGCCTTTAACAGACTGCCACCCACTTGCTTCCCCTCTGCTTTGGGTCCTGCCTGTCTTCCTGGAGCACTACCCTGCTGCCACCACTCACTTTCTTCCTTCTCCCACCATGAAACGAAAGTGAACGTTGGCGGGGTTGCTTAGGGAGGTTGCTTCAGGAAGGTGGATGTCTGCGCCATCACCCAGGCTGAAGAGAAAGCGCTCTGGGCTCTGCAGTGGCATGGCCAGGCATAGTTTCTCTCTGCACAGGGTGTTTCCACCCCTCTCGCTCTGCATCACCTTCCCAACAGCAGATGGGAGGGTGGCTGTGGCTGACTTGGGATGGAAACCTAGAGAAACGTGTGGTAAAGCAACTGCCTTTTCCTCTCTGACTTCTGTTATCAGAGAGAAGGAAGAGGCAGCAGTGGAAAGAAAGGGGCTGATTCCAGCTGGCATGATTCCCTGGACTCCCTTCACCTGGCTCACCTCAGCCTGCTAAACACATGCACAAGAAGGTCTCCTTTGAGAGGTTTCCAAGGCCGAGTCTTTTTTTTTCCTTCTCCCTCTCCTGCAGCCACCTTGAGGGCTTTGCAGTGTGGAGGATGTTTCCTCCAAAGGCCGTGAGTGGCTGCCTCTTGAGGTTTTGAAGGGGAAATGGAGTGTTAAAGAAAAGTAAAAGGGAAGCGGGGTGGGGTGGGAGAGAGAGAGACAGGCCACCTTTAATTTGCTTTGCGTGATGCTGGCGCAGTAAGGGGGGGCGGGAATGAGCCGCCACTTAGCACAGTCCTGAGGAGGGAAAAGAGAAAGCATCCCTGAATGAACGTGATGTTTGGCGAGGCTTTCCTGGACCTCTGTGGGGTAAGGGCAGCAGCAGCAGG
Organism: Ahaetulla prasina; assembly: GCF_028640845.1. Taxonomy (NCBI): domain Eukaryota; kingdom Metazoa; phylum Chordata; class Lepidosauria; order Squamata; family Colubridae; genus Ahaetulla; species Ahaetulla prasina. The sequence continues at coordinate 69,542,978 of NC_080542.1, forward strand.
TGTAGCAGCCAAGGCGACGGAGCTGTTTGTTGTTCCTTGCCACCCTGTAAAAATCAACCTTTGCCCCAAAGAAGTAGCTGTCCAACAAAAATAAGAGGCATACCGGGCATCCAGCACCGGAGAAGGCTGCTTCAGCATCCGTCAGAGGCTAGAGGCTCTTTTTTTTCATTTGCTCTATGTTCCTCCTTCATGCAAAAAAAAAAAAAGTCTTATCTGATGTGGAGTTGAATGTCATTGGAAGCAATGCTGTCAGCATGGAACATTTCATTTCAGTCTTTAACTGGGCGATGAATTAAACCTTCTCCACGTGCTTTGCTGGCTGAGGAACTCTGGAATTTGAAGTGCACAAGTCTAAAAGTTGCCAAGGTTGGAGATCCCTGCCCTAGACCATTTTAGGAGCAAAGTTTTGAGTTTTGCTGGTGTTTCAGGAGGGAGGGACGGGAGGGAGGGAGGGAGGGAGGGAGGGAGGGACAGAGAGAGACAGAGAGAAAGAGAGAGAAGGAAAGAGGAAGGGAGAGAGAGAGGAAAACGAGAGAGAGAGAAAAGAAAGAAAGAAAAAGACAAAGAAAGAAAAAGAGAAAGAAAGAGGAAGGGAGAGACAAGAAAGAAAGATAGAAAGAAAGAAAGAAAGGAAGAAAGAAAGAAAGAAAGAAAGAAAGAAAGAAAGAAAGAAAGAGAAAGGAAAAAGAGAGAGTGGAGAGAGAGAAAGAAAGAGAAAAAGAGAAACAAAGAAAGAAAAAGAAGGAAAGAGGAAGGGAATGAGAGAAGAAAGAAAAAAAGATAGAGAGAAAGAAAGAGGAAGGAGAGAGAGAGAAGAAAGAAAGAAAGAAAGAGAGAGAAAGAGAGAGAGAGAGAAAGAAAGAGGAAGAAAGGGAGAGGGAGAGAGAGAGAGAGAGGAAGGAATGACCACAAATCCTGGCACTAGATGTGGCTTTAGAAGATGCTTTGAAACAGGGAAGCAATCTAGGGCTGGAAAGGACCTTGGAGGCCATCTAGTCCAACCCCCTGCTCCATCAGGAAACCTTATATCATCTGGATTATTTTGGTGCCTCTAACAGAGAGGAAAACGAGAGAGAGAGAAAGAAAGAAAGAAAAGACAAAGAAAGAAAAAGAGAAAGAAAGAGGAAGGGAGAGACAAGAAAGAAAGAAAGAAAGAAAGAAAGAAAGAAAGAAAGAAAGAAAGAAAGAAAGAAAGAAAGAAAGAAAGAAAGAAAGAGAAAGGAAAAAAGAGAGAGTGGAGAGAGAGAGAGAAAGAAAGAGAAAAAAGAGAAACAAAGAAAGAAAAAGAAGGAAAGAGGAAGGGAATGAGAGAAGAAAGAAAAAAAGATAGAGAGAAAGAAAGAGGAAGGAGAGAGAGAGAAGAAAGAAAGAAAGAGAGAGAGAGAGAAAGAAAGAGGAAGAAAGGGAGAGGGAGAGAGAGAGAGAGAGGAAGGAATGACCACAAATCCTGGCACTAGATGTGGCTTTAGAAGATGCTTTGAAACAGGGAAGCAATCTAGGGCTGGAAAGGACCTTGGAGGCCATCTAGTCCAACCCCCTGCTCCATCAGGAAACCTTATATCATCTGGATTATTTTGGTGCCTCTAACAGAGAGGAAAATTGCCAGAAAGGAGAAGCAGTTTACTAGGACAAGGCTGCCATGCAGAGGAAGGCAAAGATAATCCTTGATTTATGACCACAATTGAGCCCAATATTTTGGTTGCTAAGCAGGAGTGTTGTTAATTGAGTTTCACCACATTTTACTCAATCCATGCTCTCTCCTGACTCTAACAGTCTTGTGCAAGCTAGGGAAGAACATCTGAAGGTATGTATAATGTTCTAAATGTACAGAAGTTATAGTTAAATGTGTGGCAGAAAGTGGACTCTGGGTGTGTTTTTCCAAATCTAGTTAAGTGAGGTTGAACATGTATAGTTTTAGAAGAACTCTCTCTCTCTCTCTCTCTCTCTCTCTCTCTCTCTCTCTCTCTCTCTCTCTCTCTGTGTGTGTGTGTGTGTGTGTGTATGAATAATTCAGTTCTACAGAGGAATTATTGAGTCTATCATTTGCACCTCTATAACTGTCTGGTTTGGTTCTGCAATTCTATTCTATTCTATTCTATTCTATTCTATTCTATTCTATTCTATTCTATTCTATTCTATTCTATTCTATTCTATTAAGGCCTTTTGGATAAGAATATGGTGGATTATTCAAGAAGAAGATAAAGTTCTGAAGAAGAAGATAAAGTTCCTGTTGCAATTTTTCCTTTTGGGAATTATAACGGATTGTACAGTGACTGACACTAAATTGATTTTGAACTTAATAACAGCAGCAAGGCTGTTGATTGGACAATATTGGAAGAAAAAAGAGTTACCTACAATAGAAGAATGGATATTGAAAGTTACTAACTTGGCTGAGATGGCTAAAATCTCAGCTTTTTTGAAAGACAATACGCAGGAAAGATATTTAATTGAATGGAAAAAATGGATTGATTATTTACAAAACAGATATCAGATTAAGAAATATCAGATTGCCTTTGAATAATTAGGAAGTATTATTTTATATAATGGGGGGGTTAGGAAATGAAAAGATTTAGATGATTGGATTAGAAGGGAAAATTTTACTCTATGTTTGGTTTATGTATAACAATACCTTGTGATTGACCCGGGAAGCGGGGGGGAGGCAGGGAGGGGGGAAGGGGGTTTTGTGGGGGGGGAAAGGGGAAAAATGTTTTTGCTTGTTAAAACTTTTTCAATTAAAAAAATTCTATTCTATTCTATTCTATTCTATATATACACATTCAGTATATATAGTAGATAATGTATCTTTTTGTGTGCCTATACACACACTATACTATGTAATATGTACACAAATGGCATATATACATAGGATTAAATAGTATATTTTGGAGGTTAAGTAGTGTAGTAAATAAATAGACAGGGAAATTGTATCTCGTTGAGGCCTTTGAGACGAGGAAAGGCCAGGCACCCTAACCCTTGACTTGTAGTGACATCAAGTTGGCCTCGCTCACCCAGTCACATGACCACCAAGTCACACCCACCCATTCACATGGCCACTAAGCCATGCCCACCATCACATGCCCATCAGCCACACCCATAAAATAAGCCACACCCACAGAACTGGTACTAAAAACATTTGGAACCCACCACTGATGCAAATATATTTAAAGACAAGTTTAATTTAAAGATCATTACCATCAAAATTCAGTTCAATTTAAATGTACAATCTTGGTGACAGAGACAGGTTTTTTTTAAAATGGGGAGTGTATTCCATAACTTGGGATCCACACAGGAAAATATTGTCATATCTCAGATAGACAAGTTTCTGACATCTCCCCTGCTGTTCTAAGAAACTGGACAGGTCCATATGATTTCTGAATTCATCACTCACACACTACCTATCATATTTTGCATTCATAGCAACTTCCAGGAACTTTTCAAGGTATTCCCTCTTAAATCATGATATCCAACAAACTTAGAAAGGGTCACAATTTATATACTAGGCACAGTTGCCCAGATATCATCATAGCCATGGTGGCGCAATGGTTAAAATGTAGTACTGCCGGCTACTTCTGCTGACTGCTGGTTGCCAGCAATTTGGCAATTTGATTCTCAGCTGCTCAAGGTTGACTCAGCCTTCCATCCTTCCGAGGTTGGTAAAATGAGGACCCAGATTGTTGGGGGCAATATGATGACTCTGTAAAAAGCTTAGAGAAGGCTGTAAAGCACTGTGAAATGATATATAAGTCTAAGTGCTATTGCTATAGCTAGTGATAACTGCAGATTAAGAAGCAACTTGATCGTACTAGATCAGACCAAACTCATCCAAACAGATTTCCAATTTATTAGTAGAAAATTTAACAGTTATTGACTTTGTTAAACACCTATTTCAATTCATAAAAGACTAGAATTGAATCACAATTTACAAATTAAACTAATTAAGTCCAATTTATTTTAGTCTGAATTCAGCCTATTTTGTTATCTTGATAACCAGATTACAATTGTGTAATAGGTTAAAAGGACTGGCAAATATCAACACTTTCTTGATGCTAATCTATAAATTAGCAACTCTTCTTCCTCTTGTAACCCCTTGATAATATTGACTCACATACAGTGTCTCCTTTAAACCCCCGTCTCACAAATGTTACTGTGCTTATTGTTCTTCTGGAAAAAGCTCATTTTGGGAACATAGTATTCCCTGAAATAGCTTTGCTTTTAGACAGAGATCTTTTGTGCTATGCTTTGAACTTAAAATAATAATAATAATAATAATAATTATTTCACAAGTGTTTTCAATAAAGAAAAGCAACATTTAGAAAGTAACCATGCTGTGATCATATAGTAAAACTGTAATAAAATAAAGGAAAATAAAAGAAATAAGCACACAGACATGCAATTTACCACTTTAGAACATGTACATGTGGAGCTCACTCATAATCTCTGATTCACGTGAAATTCATATTTATTATTTACTTACATATGAAGATTGCTATAATATGGTTTAGGATATCTTTGCCTATTTGAAATATGGTGGTTATGATACAAAAATATGTTTAGCAAAATGAAAAATAAATTCATGTAATTATTCATTCTAGTATTTTTTTCCTCTGATTGTTATTTAAAGCAAAATGGCTTTCACCTTTTTACTGACTAAAACTGAATTAATGGGCATCGGTTTGCTTACAATATATGTTCTTTCAAGTGAATTCAATTTAATTTGAAAAAGTTTCAGTCCATGATATTACAAACAGCAGTAATTAATGTTCTTGAAACAGTTGTTAGTGCACTGGTGCAATTCTTACTGGAAACTATGGTGTTTGTATTACTTATACGCCTTCTTTCTTGATCCAGTGACATGATCTCAAAATTGGATGAGTGGATTCTGAAATGGAATACTTAAACAATGAATGAAGAGCAGAAAGTCAAGGAATATTAACAAGAAGAGAAAATCACTAAGGATCAAAATGGAATGAACAGGACATTGCTTTTAAGATGTGATTTCACTTCTCTTGCCTTTCTATCATGGGGCAGAATAAGGATTTAAAAAGGAAAGAAAAGAAAAGAAAAGAAAGCAAAAAGTACAGATGCTAGAGGTTATCAAACCCACAATGCACTATTTAGTCTCCAGGGTTGACTTAAAAGATATGGCAATAGGCCAAAAAGCAGAGCAGCACACATACATAAACTGGGGAAAATAGTAAAATAGGAAATAGAGAAAGAGTTGTGGCTTTGATACATCTTGGGTAGCAAAATCTTGCCTGTGCAATAAACAGATGTTCATCTGCAGTGGATTCTGACATGTATGTGATGGGGGAAGTGGGATTAATACTCACTCACTCACCACAATAATACATACCATTTCACAATATACATTCATATATTTTCCCTTGAAAGGGGGCTAGAGAGATAGATGGAAACGCTACATGAGTACCCGCTGCCAAGATGGAAATATCTGTTTTCTATCATGCCAGAGAGGCACAACCCCAGCTTTTGTCCTTCAAAGCTGCGAACGCCCATGCTTTAATGCCTGCAGGTTGATCGTGCATTGTTATTATCCAGTCTTCATGTTCACATCATGTGTCATCTGACCAAAGGAGAGTCTACAAAGTGAAAGCCTCATGCAAAATTTATGCTTATATGGCTGCTTCAGTCAGTGGAAAAATCAATACTGCAGGCTTGATGCACTGAAATGACGGAGTGCTCTCTGACTGACACTAAAAGCACTGGGAGATTGAGGGCCTGCATTTCCCATTCCAAGGAATTGAGTGTATTAAAGCTCTCATAATAGTCTGCTCACCTTATATTAGCCTTTCTTTGGGATTATTTTTTGATAACAATTATGATTGTGGGGTTTAAGGCAATTACACCATTACAAAGAAAAAGCTGCTTCTTCTGTCCTGTAAAGCTGTCATATATTTCACACTACAACTGCCTTCCAATTATTTTTGCTACAGAGCACTTCAGAAGCAAACTCCTAACTGATATATATTAGTCCTTTATGTTTTATAAATAAAAATCAAAGTCATAATGTAATCCCTCAAAAGAAGCATCTCACTTGCTCGGATGTGATTTTTAAAAGAGTAAAAACAACACATTCCACCATTCAAAGAGAGTGTATATCTGTGACTCCTTCGTGCGCTGGTAGCATATAGAAAGGAGACTGAAACTCTGATGACAGCATAACAGTGAAACCTGCATTTTAAAAAATTAAGAAATGTAATTAAAAAGAAATAATAAAGTATAATTAATTTAAATATAAATTGTGATTGGTATCCAACCTTGTAAATAAAGCAAGAGTAAATCTGTACACTTTCAATAAGTATCTTAAATGATTTCTTGATCAGTGTCAAATTTAGCCCTGCAAATATGTGGTGCTAATACTTGAAAGCTAACATAGATACACTAAAATTTAGAAAATACTTCTGCATTTAAGTAATAAGGCTATGGTACCTGTTCACGGATTAATATTTTTAGTTTAATAGTAAATGTTTTAATAGGACTTTAATAGGACATCTGTCTTACAATCTGCTCTTCTCAGGCTCTTGTTATTTCACCTATTATATTAAAAAAAACACCTTTCTTCCCAATCCCATATTTTCAAGGCACTATCACACATTATTTGCCAGCAGACCCAACTATGCTATTGATAGTTCACTTGAATCCTGAGTTGGTGTATCTCTTCTTTGGAAAATATTGATTTAATAAAAGACCACAACTTTGTTGAAACATATTGAAATCTGCCATAACAAATAAATTTTATCATACTACCTAAATTCCACTTTAATAGTAGAGTTTTCTTAATGCTCATCCATGTTTTCTTTTTGCATGCCCATTTTAAAGGTTTTTGACAGTTCCTTTTGCTCTCAATTTGGTTGCTAGCTTTGTTCCTTCAAGATCCTAATCTTTACCGCTAATGTATGGGATTGGGAACAAATAATAACCAAATTTCTGCACCTAGGATCACATATATCAATAGACAATTTATGCTGTTGAGCTAGCAATGTGATTACCTATCATTTGGATCAGTTTAAGTTGCCTATGTTGATCAGTAGGTTGCTCTATTCCATCTACAGAAATCAAATAGACTGAGACCTGATCTTATTTTAACTTTGATCATGAGACATGATTCTAGAAAAAACAAGATCTGTCCTTTAATCCTCTTTATTGAACAGGAACTGTTGGTGCTTCCTTAACACACAATATGGCATTTGTACTTGATTCAACTTTCCAATGTTATATTCTAATCTAGTCCTCTGAAGCACTGAATATTCCATCCATCCATCCATCCATCCATCCATCCATCCTTCCATCCATTGACCCATCCATCCATCATCAAATGCCCCAAAAGAATTATACAAGAAAACTTAAAAAGAAAAGGAAAAAACACAACACACATACAAACATAAATGTAGACATATTTAAAAATCTAGTTAGAGCCTTTAAATTATATTTATTATCATTATGCTATATATAATAATTATATAAAATTATATATATAATAGCTTGACATCAATATCTGAGAACATCCTGGAAAAGATAATCAAGCAACAGATTTGCGAACACCTAGAAGCAAGCAAAGTTATAACTAGAAACCAATGTGGATTTGTCAAAAACAGATCATTGCAAACAAATCTTATTGAATTCTTTGAAAAAATGACTTAATTAGTGGACAAGTGAACTACTGTGAATATAGTATACTTGAACTTCAATAATGCATTTGACAAAGTAGACCACAATCTACTTTGCCATTGCCTCCTTCCTAGAGTTGAGAGAAAGTGATAGGTCCAAGGTCATCCATCTGGTTTTGTGCCCTTGGGCCTAGAATTTATGGTTCTAGCCTGATACTTTAATGACTACACCAAACTGGCTCTCAACCTATATAAGGCCTGTATTAAATGTTTCAAGAGTGGCTTAACACTATATTATGAAGGAATAAAAATTAATTCAATTGTGACATTTTTAAATAGAACAATCCAAACCATGTCCCTCTTTTGAAATATGGCACGTGATACATTTTATCAATCACAACTATAAAAAATAAGTGCCTGCTTGATACACATATATAGGTATAAAAAATAAATGCTACATACATAAAAGATTGTAAAATTAAAATGTAATATTTATAAATCAGATTTTCACATGGATGAAATTAAAATGTTTGAATGTTATCCTGATTTTAATAGATTCATAAAATATATTTTATATACAAATTTTCCTTGTTGTGATTATTCCTTTGTATACTACTTTTATGAGAAATTATATTCAGATTATTATGAACAATTCAATGCATAAAATTAAATTATTATGAGTAATATTGTCTGAATATATGCAGAAAATTTACAGGTCAACAATGAAATTTTTCTCACGTTTTAACTTTAAAAACAGAATGAAATTGAGGACAAAATATGTGTGAGTTGTGCAACAGAGTAAGTTTTTTAAAAAGTGACAGAAATTTTATATAGCAAGATGTAGTCTTTTGTAAAAAAAGAAAGTTAGATATTAAAAATACAAGAACGTGGACAATTAAAAAAGTGATATTCTTGATTATAATAAAAATTAAAATAGTTGAAGATTAAATGCATTTCCTTTCTTTCCACCAACATAGGTACAAACATTTATGAGTTATTTTAGTTTCAATTGAATTAGGCGTTTTGTTGTCAGTTTTGTATAACAATAATAATTTAATATATAATAATCTGTACTATATAGTATAAACAATATTGAATGCACAAAGAGTGTAATCTGCCATTGTAGGATATATTACATTTCTGCTTTATTTCAAAATCCGATTTATCTATTTATAAACCTAGTATTTTTACATCACACAATTCTGTTTTATTCTCAGTCACAAAACCAACATAATTTTCATTTGTGTTTAATAGCATGCTATTTAATGTTTAATGTTCATGCCTTTTATTTTATTTAATAGCATGCAGTTACCAAGCTATAAACTAAAATAAAAGGCATAAACATTGTAATTTTTATTAAAATGATATTCTTATTTATTATAAATGGATAATCTATCTGTAGAACCCTTCCAATTCCAAGCTGATTTCTGCAACGCAGAATGCAGAATTATATATAAGATATTTGAGTGTCTAAAATGATGTATGATAAATGAAGTACCATGCCACTTATATGCTTATAATATCCCTGACTAGCAACAGGTTCAGCAAAGGGCACAGCCAGTAAATGAAATTTTCCACCAGGACAATATATCATCGTAAGAAATGTATGCACTGGAAACTTACAAGCTTGCTCGAGATGTGGACAAGGTGTGAAATGGCATAAAATGAAAAGAAGAAACAGCATGCACTAAATTTCAAATTCAGCTGGATTTCCATATTGACTGAGGCTGTCTTTTTAACTATTTAAAGTCATGTGGTTTCTATGCATATATAAACTATAGGTGCATTGAACATGCATACAGTGCTTAACCTCTTAGCTGAAGTGAGCTTAAATCTAGATGGAATAATATAGTGTTTATGGTATGTGCCTATGTGTGTGTGTGTATACTGTAGATATACAACATATACCAATTGTTACTGATCCAGAACACTTAATGAAGCAGACTATAATGTAAATGTAAATAAATCAAACAAATGAATCAATAAATGATAGCAATAGTAAACCATAGTAGTTGAAAAGTACCTTAAAAACTTACATGCAGAAAAATTCAGATGACTGAAAAGAGTTTTTCTCAAATCTATTTTTACTTTTAATTCAATTTTTATTCAGAGACCAACTGCAGATTGATTCTGCAAAAGTATTAACGAGCAGTCCAATTATTTTCTCACATTCAAAATATTTTTCATTAAATATACCCAACATATTATATCAAAATATAACTATAGTTAAAAATGATATATCAAAAAACCCCTTCTTCCTTAAAATTGATGACATGAAGGAGGAGAAGAAATAAAATTTCTGGGTATAATGGCAGAATAAGGGTCACTAGATCATTTTGCCATACAGTGTATCTGAAATTTCATAATAAATATTCATATTTATACTTACATTAATGTTTTTAAATATCCTATGACCTTTTTCTCAATGTTTGAAGCTTGATGTTATTCCATAAAATTAATAATACAAATAAGATTTAAGTTGTTTTGCAGTTAAATTAGTGAAATGTTCATATCCCTTAATATGAATCCCTAAATATATGTACACACATACTGGATGTATCTTTATAATTCTTTATGAATCTTCATGTGATATTTGTACATTATATTTGTACAAATTTGTACATTATATCAATGTTAAGAAGAATAGATTGGCAGCTTTGTTTATCTGTATAAATATGAATTACTATACATTCATCTTTTTATTACTAGATTAAACCTCTTTCCAATGAAGCAATTTCTTTTTAAGTTTTAGAAGGAGTGATTGTGGTCTTCCAGGTGCTAAGGTAATAGAATTTCCAGCATCTACTAGTTCAAGCTCTGGGAGTTGTAGTTCAGCACATCTGCAATGTAGAGGTTCTCCACTCTGTTAGAGGATGACTTGTCAGCCAATCCTGAGTAAAGTATTTGAGACATATCATTCAATATGAACTCAAATCAATGAAAAAAAAAATAAACTGCACTTCTCACTTAACACATGAGGGAATAAATGTAGATTGTCCCTACTGATGGTTTAATCCAAAACTCTATTTGATGAGGAAGCGAACAGGGAGAAGGAAAAGGAGAAGGAGAAATAAATTTGTATCATGACAAAAAAAAAAAAAAAGTTGGTGTATGTAAAGCATTGAGCTTTTAAGTGAAGCTGTTCTTTCCAGTCAATGTGAGACAGATGTAATAGATCTTTTCACTCAGTATCACCTAACCATGATCCACAATTTTGTGGTCTATAAATGATCTGATCCCAGAGTGCTGTTCCTGTGGCTTAGTGGAAGTAGGCTTTAAATCTTTAACTCTGGCCCCTAAGGACTTTTTATCTTTTTGACATATTTGGCAATGCTACTAAAAACACACACAACAGAACACTAGTCATTAAATCACACATGAGCACAGGTCAAAGTCTGGATTAAACAGCTATTAATTAGGATAATTATTCCCCAGACTACAATTACAAACCACGAGATCCATTTAGCAGCTACTCTCAGTTTTTCCCTTCCTGCTCTTCTAATACTTCTGAAAGGTTCATTTACCACAATTTGCCAGATGCATTCACTATAGTTTGCTGTTTCAGATAAACAGGATGGAAAGGAGTGTTGGGTTGCTCCTGGTTCTGTCCGGTTCTATAGAAATGATAGTAAAACCGGTGAGAGGCTCCGCCCCCCCGACATCATCAAAGGGCTTCTGTGCATGTGCAGAAGCATGCACACCCATGCTCCCATTGCAAACTGTAGTAAACATAAGTAGAACCCACCCCTGATGGAAAGCCAATAGTTAATACTGACCTTTACAATATAGGATAATTAAAAAGATTGATCATTAGCTATACATGTTTACTGAAAAAAAGCACATGTGATATTTCCTTCTTTTAGATCTGTAAACCTGTAGACAAAGTAAAACATGATAGGAAAAACTCAAGTAGATTTAAGAAAATTATTAAATTACAAGGCTGCAGGAATTATTTTATTTTCAAATTATGTACAATGATCACTACTTCTTAAGATTTCGAGGAGGAGGAAATGCCATTTCAATTCCCAAAATTATTAATACTATGATGAATCTGTTCTATGTCTTACAGAATTCAAGCTCAATCTAAAAATGAGATATTTCCCTCAATTCAAGCCTGTTACTTAATTCAAATCCTTGTTATTTGTCATTGCCATCATCTCGCTTTCAGTGAGGAAAACAAATCTTGGGTATCAAACAAAAAATAGTAATACAATCTTACATTTGCATATATGGATGATCTGATACTTTATGGGAAACCACAAAGTATCAAGATATGAAATGGTATAATAGAGTAGCAACAATGATGCGTTGGAAAATTTTCCAGAAATATTATTTGCCTTCAAGGAAGAACTGGTATGATCACAAATTAGACAAAGTAATAGAAGCTAAAATGCTCTCAGTTTTTAGAATTCAAACAGACACAAACACCTGTCACATAATACCATAGACTTGACGATTGGATAACAAAGACAAAAAAGTTTGGATAATGCACATTGCAATACCTGGAAAAAGCACAATAGAAGAGAAAGAATTGGAGAAAATAGCAAAATATGAAAACTTGCAAAACAAAGTAGAATGACTGTGGCAAAACCCCCACCAAAAATAGTACCAATAGTACTAGACACCTTGGGTGTATTCAGAATCATTTGGAGCAGTACTTGAGCTCCATTGGCATTGACAAAGTCATAAATCAATCAAGTTTATGTGAAGCAGCTAACATGCAACAATAGCTTGAACACCATAAACAGTAATTCCTGCCTAACCCAGGTTCTTGGGAAGGACTCAATAGTCCCAAAATGCTAAATCCAGTCTGAACATCTGACTGTGTGAGCAACCATATTATTTAAAAAAATGCATTTATATGTTGCCCGACTTCCAGCAACTTTGGATGGTTTACAATTATTAAAACATTTTTTTTAAAAAGCACCAAGTTCAGTTGCAGCCCAATTCATGTCTTGAAATGCTTTGTTCATGATACTGGAGCAACATCCCAAAAAGGGAATGGATTCCCTCACATAACTAGACAGGTTAAATGATGCCTATTCATGTAGCGATTGAAGCAGGTAAAAAAGGCTTATTACCATATAGCACAACATCAGCAATTGATTTATATGTCTTGCCTGCTGTTTCTTGGGAAGAAAGCTCAACTAGACATATAGAAGCTGAATTGAGTTGAACAAGCTCGGCCAAGACAGAATTAAAGTGATAAGGTATATATTTGCTTCTTCCATATACTGTATATTATGGACAGTCTTTTGCAGACTACTGCCTAATGAATTCATGCCAAGATGTATATTAATACCAGACAAATATAGAGAAGGCATTCAAACAATTATCCAAAAATATAGCTACAGATATGGTTGTAAGTATGTTGGACATATCTCAGTAGCAAATAAGAAGCCAGTGCAGCTCCAGAAAACAAGCTAAAGTAATCCTTGGCAATCTGCTTGTTTAGCTGAACTCAGCTGTTATGTTTTGTAGAAGCCAGTGGCAGAGTATAAAGTTGGAAATGTTCACAAAGCAAGAGGAACATTCTGCTTAGAACTAACATTATTACGTAGGTTAGTTCCAATTTTTTATTTTCTGTGTCTCTCTTTGGGATGCTCTCAGCCCACCCACGTAAACCAGACAGGAAAGATTAGATAAGTTAATTCTATTTTATTGTCAGGGCTATCTTAACAGAATATGAATATTTTTTTTAGAATAATAGAACATTTTTTCTCTCTGATTATTAAGCCATTAGGTCCCTCTTGTCTGATTGTTTCCTAGCTAGCATCTCTTGTCATTCCCTAAGGCCATTCACTCATTCCATTACAGACATAGACATTTGACACACATGGATGTTTTATGGAAGCCATTCCTTTTCCTTCTAATATTATTGTAATGGAAGAATATAAGAATGCTTTTAAGTCATTTAACTATGAATGCTAATTTTTGCCCTGGTAAGTAGGATTCCAGTCTTACAATACAATTCTGTAAATGTCTATTTAGAACTCAGTTCTAGATTGCAATACGCTATATTTTCAATAAATGGTCGTAATTTGTATACCATTCTCGTCCCAAAATTCTTAGTCAAATACCAAATCTGGGAATTAAAAACCACATTGGAAGAGAGTTGGAGTGAGAAATGGTAATCTATAAACTGCAGTTATGACAGTTGAAGAGTTTCCAAACCATCTCAAACAATGTACTTCTTATCCAACCAATTTCATTGCAAGTCACTTGTGGCTGCTGTTATTACTATTATAAACAATATGTATCAGGTTGACCGACATAGAAAAATAGGTTACTTCCTAAAAAAAAAGTTACATTTTGAAAAATGGCAGAGGAGATGTAGCAACTGAAAGGGGAAAAAAAGCAGCTGCAGGAATCAACAGCCTGAGAAGCAATATGTGAATTATGCTGCATATGTGAATTGGACATTACATATAATGCACAAAGCCTTTTTTCTTATGGAAACGTTTCATTCTGTCCTCTTTTCTATTTACCATTTATCATTTCTTAAGGTACTGAGAGAGTTTTCTGAAGAGTAGCCTACTTATTCTGTTCTGGGTTAAGTTACTGAGCAACATATTTGAAAGCAGAGAAAAATTCACACACACAGAGGAATGGTTTTCTTATGATTATTTTCTGTATCAATCTAGGAACATACAGTGTACGATGGTTATCATGCTTGCTTGCAGATAAAACTCATTTATCCCAATCAACACTTTTAGAATAGCCATACCAATTACAAAGATAGACACACATATCCCATTGCAATGTACATATTGGTTAACAAAAATGAGTTTCTTCCCAAGACCTTGACCCAACCATTGTTCCATGCACTATGAAAGTGAACATATCAGACAGAGTAACTTCATAAGCAAATTGGTCCATGGAGGTTAAATCCTTTAGGTTAGTAGTTCTCACATTTATTGTGGCACACACTCTAGAGATGGCCTTTACTAAGTGTTCCTGAAAGCTCATGCAGAATATTTTTTTAAAAAAGCACATTAAATTGTATTTGTGAGCATTTTATGTTCTTTAATAACTTCAAGAATAAGGCTGAATCACTTCAAAAAAATAGCTAAAAATGCAATGACTCATATTATAAGAAAATGGAGGAAAAGATACAGGACTCTCCACTGAACACAATCCTATACTGTAGGCAGTCTTTGATAACACCCTTTCATTTCAGTTCAGTCCCATAAAATTACCATGAACATTACAACTCATGCAGAACATAGATAAATGTAAAAATGTCACCAAATTCTTCCAGATGGGACTTTTAGTTCCACTAGATCACCATCTACTTTTTTACTTGTCTAATATTTCATTACAACCTTCCATAAGTTAATTTTCTTTCCACTGACCATGTAAATCACAAATCAATTCTCATTTAAAATGCCTGACTACAGATTGCTCCTGAAAGCTCAAGGCATATGCTTCACTGAACTCCCCAACATTCTTAATGCATATTAGGAAAAAAATGTTGTAGGGGCTTTTTGGTTAAAAAAAGTCTTTTTAAGGGAATTAATTTTACATTAAAAACATGAGATTTTGAGGGCCTTGTTCCTTGTTCACCCTTCTTTCCATTAAATGCAATTTCTCTTGAAAATATGACAACACACACACACAAACACACACAATTTTGCTCAAAACAAAACAAAACAAAAAAAACAGAATCATAGGAATAAATTATTGTTCTGATTATGCTGTAATTATATATGTACAGTACATAGTCATTATCAGACATAACTCCAGATATGTTGGATCTCAACTCCTATAATTTCTATTCAAGACAGGTGCATATTCACAAAATCTGTAATTGAAACAAGTAGAAGACAGGAGGCTGGGAAATAACTGCCCTATGATAATTTCTGCAGTTGATTTAAATTTAGCCTTTGACCTATATATATCTATTTTTAGTTGGGTCAGTCAACCAAGTATTTCTGTGAAACACTACTCAATTATTTAAATGTATAGCAACAATAACAAAGGGAACATTATGTTAATTCTTAGCATTAATGTCACCTAGAACTCCCCAGAGACAAATACTGTCCAGAAGCTTTTAGACCTAAATTACATGGAGAGACCTCGTTCCCATATCTATGCTATAGAAGCAATGATAATTAGTTCTGTACTTAAATTCAGTTGCAATCTTTCATAACTATTTTCCTTGTATTTGATAGAGGGAGGTTGATTTAATTTTTTTCTCAAAGACAGAGAGAAAGAGAAAGAGAGACAGAGACAGAGAGAGGGAGAGACTCATACACTCTCATAGATGACACTTATTTTAATTATAAAGTGGATGAGGGTAGTATATGGATATTCTCTCATTTACTGTACTATTGCTTCATTGGCCTCTCATGACTTGGCTTCTGATCCTACCATTACACCATGAGGGAACCTTTCTTCTGGGCATTTTTAGTCAAAATAGTTGAGCAACAAGGAAAGTGTAGAATGATTAAAAAATAGATACATCAAAAATCAACCATAAGCTCTTTCTGCTGCAATGAAATAAATCTAATGAAATTACGTGAAGAAATTAAATGATTAAATAAAAAAAATTCATCATCATCTCCATGATATGCAATATACTAACTGCTTTATTAAACTAAAAATAGCAAAAAAATGGGTATTGGGAAACAAGCTATTGGCAGGTTCAGAGAACCAAAAGCATGCAGATGTAGGAAGAGCTTATACGGGAAAATAACATAAGAATGACATCTCTTCTCCCCACCACTGAAATCAATGCTGAATGATGGCTGTAAGGGACACACACAAAAATGCCATCCATGATGGTTGCAATACAAAACAAATGATTTACACAATGAAAATATGTGGTTAAAAGAATTGAAATTTATATTTTGTTATGATCTCAAAGAGAATTCTTATAAAATGATGTATCTTTGGTACACGATGCAAGAGAAATTATCTAGTGTAGAAAGGCATTTCAAATGTATGTTGGAAATGTAAATAATAATAATTGGATTCAAATACATGCTTTGATGCATAGGATTTTAAAGATTAATATTCAGTTGAAATCATAACTTTTCCTTTTGGGATTAGTGGACAAACAGTTAGAAAAAAGCCATAGAAGATTATTTCAGTATATGATCACAGCAGTGAGATTATTGTATGTACAGAGATGGAAAGATTGAAGATTGACATGGAGGAATGGTTGGTTAGGTTGACAGATTTTGCTAAATTCTAAAATAAGTTCACTTCTTTGATTAGAAAAAAACCCTATCTAGATTTATTATCAACTGGAAGTCTCTTATGGACTTTTTGTGTAAAAATAAAGAAAGAACTTGTGACTTATGACAATTAGACAGGATATATTATAGAAAGAAGAGTAATATAATGTAACTTTAGAGACAGAGACATTATAATTTGTAATTATAATTTCTGTGAAGAGTATCAGAAGACACTTTATATATTTTCCTTTCCGTTTTTAAACTTTTCTAACATTTTTTTGTTTTTTCTTTGATTTATTTTTCTTGTACCATGCTTACTACCTATTAGCTTGTGTTTAGTTTTTATCTGCCTGTTTAAAAGTATTAATAAAAATTACTAAACAGAACAATTTACACTATAATATTTGATAGTATTTGAATGAAAAGATATAGGTCAGTTGGGAATATATTGATTCACCAACTTCTCAATTTTAAATTTCATGTGCCTGAAAAGGAACGAAGACACTAAATGTAAAGATCTTTACAGATATTTTTTCAGTAGGAAAATCAAGGTTTCCTCTCACATTTGGATTGTGTACTGAAAATATTTTTAGAGGCAAAGCTACATTAAAAGAGCCAGTAGTTGCAGTGTCAGAGAAAAGATTTACAGCAGACTGCAGTGCACCCTAAAGGCTTGGAATCAGAAGGTACATAAAAACAAGGTGATGTTATTTTTAAGCCTGTCATACAGTAGGAATGGTTGACTTACGATGTCTGAACGCTTGTGGTTGGCAATTGCATGCATTCCTATTCCTGCTTTGGAACCCATGGCATGAGAAATGCCAGCCAGGAAAAAAAAGACCATGGTACTTCACAAGAATAGCCATCAATTACTGGGCTAAAGAAATATACAAGTGCCCTTTGAGATGATATTATAGCTGCAATTTTCATCCGCTGCCCTACCTGAAGTGAGCAAGAACTATAGGATCAAGGGACTCATCTCCACCCACTGGCATACTTCCACATAAAATCAGTCATAAGCAAAGGATTTATTATGCACTTCAGGCCTCTAAATGCTGACAAAGGCCTATTTAATCCTTGGTGTCCCTGATGAAGCATTACTCACTGGTCATCACTCCTGGGTGTAAGCCAATCCAGATTCTATTCCTATCATTGCTAATGCTATGGGGGAGATGTTTTGCAAAGCCTTGGCTTATGTTTCTGCTTCCCCAAAGGAAAACATCTGAATTATATAATGGTGGGGAAAGCATTGTTGGGTTGGAATCTGTGCTCGAAGCCTTTAAAGCCTGCCTTTAAACCTGTGGTTATCAATTGCTCAACAATGGCACACATTTCTCACTTCCTTGTCACCCTTCTTGTAAATTTATTTGGAATTCTACAACACAAAAGTCAATATATCATCCAAAGTAGTGCAATCCAAAGAATTTAGGATATCATAGGAAGTGCTGCAATTTATAGCTGGTTGTCTACACCAAGTAACTCATTCATCCCAATGGGTTCCAGATACCAATGTGCAAACGCAACTTATCTGAGGCCTGCTAGAGAAGGGATGGATTCAGGCAAAATGAGAAGTGTCCTTTTTCCGCCTTTGTCAAATTTCCTCTTACAAAAGCATTAGTCCCTAAACTGCTGCACATCAAACTAGATCAGAAGCAGCCATTTATTTTAATTAAATAAATTTACTGCCAGAATGCATGTATAAAATCTTTCATATGACCCAACAACTTCTTCAAAAGAGATGCTATGAAGATTTTTACTTTCCTCTTTTTATTAACCTAAAAAAATACCTCTGCAAGTATAAGTTTCAATGTATTTCTGATACTATATAGCTATATCATCTAAATTAAGAACATAATAGCTAGCACTTACACTTATATACTGCTCTATAGTGTTTTACAGCACTCAGCAGTTTACAATGTAGCATATTGCCCCCAACAATCTGAATCCTCATTTTACTGACCTCAGAAGGGTGGAAGGCTGAATCAACCTTGAGCCCGTCTAGATCAAATTCCAGACGGAATTTGGACAGAGTTTACCTGCAATACTGCATTCCAATCAGTGCACCACTCATCTCTGTGACAGCATGATTCAGAAGTTTATTGCTTACAGATGCTAATTAATTATCCATTTTTAGGCAATCTACAGAACATAGTACTTTTTAAAAAATTAAATATGATGGAAGCGAGATTCATATGCATGACAGTGCATGGAAATGATTTTCCAAAATTGGAGTGTTACATTTAGGAGGCTTTCAAGAAAAAAAGGGTATGTTAACAATGCTATTAATATAGCAGCAAAATAAAAGTTCAGTATTCGTAATATTGTAGCATGATGCTGTAGCAGGACAGAAGATGTTAGGATATGAACACCAAAGAATATTTTCAAGCTTGAAATCCTGTTATAGGTTTCCCATAAAGTTTTTTTCTCCTTTTTCTGCCTTTGAGTCAGTCCTGGAGAAATCCCTACAATTTTCTTGACAAGATTTTGAAAGTGGTTTGTCTCCTCCTAGGGCTAAAAGAATTTACTTTGTATCTAAAGGGGAACTAGAAGTCATTATTTCCCAGTTTATAGCCTGATGCCAGACTGCTAGACCAATCACTAATTCTTTCCTAAAATTATCACCCACTTTTAGAAATACAGAATTGGGTTAAAATGGAAGCTTTTGGACTAGAACTAGGTTTTCCACACTGTTTTTATAACATTTTCCATTGTTTCAATAGCTATGAGTCAAATTCAGTATTTTGTTCTGATTTTTTTGCTGTATTTAAATTATATGTATCATAGATTTAAATCTGAATCTACAAAAGAAAATCTAAGCCGTGAAAGTTTAACCCAGTAATTTTGAATGGATGGATTTGTTCAATCTTGTAACACCCAGCTTCAATTTTCTGGATCCACTATTTCCAATTTCTTGACTGTTGTTTACCTTTTAGGTAACCCTCATGTTTCCCTACTGCTGTGCTGTAGAAAATGTTGTACCTGCTCAAAGTCTAAACTAAACAAAGGACTATGTTGAAGCAGTAAACTTCTAGTAAACTATTCATAGAATGGCACAAATGGGTGTTCCAGAGGGATTCACTAACCCTCTAAATTAGAAATAAGTACTTGATAAGCAGCAGTCTGTAAAAGGGGATTTTTTTAAAAGAGAAAGATAAGGCCAGGGGGAAAGATTAAGATAATTTTGCTTCTGACAGTATATCCGTCATAAATTCAATGTCAAACTATACTCCATTGTTCAAGTGTCTGATATAAACTTCTATTTTGCTCTTCTCCATGCAAGCACTTCTTTTATTTGAAAAGTTGCCTATCTTTCATTGTTTTATATTAAACTGCAAGTGAGTAACAGTACAATATCAAAGGAAATAAAACTCCAGTTGCAATTGCTGCTGGGGTTGCCTTCTGAATGTAACTTCTACAATATTTCATCTGTTCTGACACCTTTCACTCTCAATTATTTGGCTGCTGTCAAAATGAATCAATCAAATTACAGCACAGTATGTCTTCATGTTACCAGTCTATTATATGTTGGTTGCATTATCTTTGAAATATATGGGAGTATTTGTATTCCTTATTATTTATTTAATACAACTTCCCACCCCCCCCCTTTTGGATATAAGTTCACAAGCACAGAAAACTCAAATTAGCTCAAATCAGGTCAGAGGCTTAATATATATATATATATATATATATGTAAGAGGTATACAAATGAAGGACTGTTGAGATACTTTAAAATATTAATGAAACATCATTATTGCTCTGAAAACACCAGATAAATTGATGTGCCTAAATTACCTACAAGCAGATAAACAATGCAATACAATATTACATAAACTAATAAGAAAGAGACTGAAGTAAATATAATTAGAAATTTCTGATAACTATCATTTAGATTTCAGAGATTAAAACCAAAGTAAATAGTGCCATTTTTATTAATTAGTACAAATGTAAAAATGAACAATTGAAAGCTTTACTATCAGCAATGCTAACAGATCATTTTGGTAAACTGGTATCAGGAAACAAAATTCTTAAAGGCACTCTAACTGCTATAATTTAGTACCTCGCCACTACAAATCCATATTTACGTATGTATCTGTGTTTTATTCCAGTTTAGCTAAGGTATAACCATAGTATGGTTTCTGTTTAATGATCTATCTATGGGAATGCAGTTTTGTGACGATACTGGGGCTTTTCATTCAAATATTGTCTAGATAAGGAAATTGGCCTAAAAACAATTGTTTATCATTCAGTTGTCAGAATCGTATGCATTAGTACTTTGTTGTTGTTAGTTGCGAAGTCGTGTCCGACCCATCGCGATCCCATGGACAACATTCCTCCAGGCCTTCCTGTCCTCTACCATCCTCTGGAGTCCATTTAAACTCATGCCTACTGTTTCAGTGACTCCATCCAGCCACCTCGTTCTCTGTCGTCCCCTTCTTCTTTTGCCCTCAATCTTTCCCAGCATTAGTACTTTAGTACCCTTCAATTAAACAGTATCATCTTATGGGTCCCAGGAACCTATTGAAACAATATAGCTCCTGAAATTATGATGGCTCTTCCCCTAGGAACAGGAAATTAATCTTGGTACTTTTAATCTGGTGTATTTTGTCTTTTGATTTGTTTTTAATAACCTGCTCATAGATGAAGATGAGTGCAAAGCATATAAAATGAATGAATGAATTAATGTGACATATATTTAATACACCATATTAATTATCTATCTATCTATCTATCTATCTATCTATCTATCTATCTATCTATCTATCTATCTATCTATCACCTATCATCTTGGACTTCCTTTCTATCTTGCAGTTGGTTATCCACTAACTTGACAGTTAAAGAACACAGAATGTATGATCAATATGTGTATGTTTTTGCAATAAAGTCTCATATTCTAAACTTGATTTTGCTTGTGTACCAACTCTGACAATTTATTCACCCAGTTTATTCACTTATCCATTAGGCTTTAAATTCTACATAGGTTTACTTAAAATATGTAAACAAGGCTATGTGTAGCAAAAAGTGATTTTCATGTTTTATTCAATATATCTTTTCATTTTGTAACTTTAAAATAAGTGCAAAAAGTGGAAATTCAAGGATCTTGTACCATTTTTTGATTCTCTATAGGAGTGCACTGTTTGGATTAAAAGGTACATCTCATCAAAAAGAGGAAACATTGTTTACGTACAATGCCAAACATAACTATTATTATTTTTAGACTGATCTCAAACATTTTATGCCACATCATAATCTTGTAGGACAGAGAGTGCTGTAATTTAAATACATCTTTATTTTTAAAGACAAGTGCTGATGAATGGATGTGTTTTGGATATATTTTTGTTAGGTTTATAAGCATTCCTTTGAGTCAAGTTTATCTTTTCTCAACTGGGGAGTCTGATTAGATGAGTCATTTCCAAAGCAGATTGCTTATATATTTTTCCTCTAAAAGTATAGGAAGAGCATAGTCTAAACTTTATTTTAGCTAGTATAGCTTTAACAAGTTTGTACATGCATGTGCATAAAGTCTGCACATGCACATGTGTGTGTCAACATCCCACAAATGTTTATAGGATTCATGCATAATTCTTAAGCATTCTAAGCAGGAGTGAAATTCACTTACTTTGCTACTGGTTCACAAATGTGTGCACACGCACCTCCTCCACACATGTGTGGAGCCTTCTGTGCATGCACAGAGGATAAAAAATGGGATGTGATGACATCCAGGCAGGAGGGCAGAGTCTCCCGCTGCTGGCGCTGCCAGTTCTCTCGAGCCAGATAGAACCGGCTGAATTTCACTACTGTTTCTAAGTATTGTTCCTCAGCATACGTTCTTGGATCCTAAACTATAGTCTTCCTGTTCAAGTCTGTATTTGATGAATGCTAGGAAAACCTGTTTAAATTAATGCTTATAATAAATTTTCCTAGAATAGAGAATAATTACTTTTATATTATCAAAATAATATGCAAACTGTTCCCAAAGCCTATAAGTGACTTAGGAATATTAAATATTATACAACATCTTGATAAATGTTAAGAAATCCAAGAGGTCCAGTTGAATTTAATTTTATGAGCAAAGAGCTTTTGATATTTTTTTCCTGAGCCATATCCTTTAATATCAGTCCTGATGGATAGTATATAAATTTCTAAGAACTGCATTATACAGCATAGAATTCAGCTTTTCAAAGAAAAATGTTATGTGAACTAATAAAGCACCCTCCCATAAGCCTTAGTAGACTTTGGATCTCTAAATATGTCAGGGTCTGGAATGTCATGGCAATTCAGTAAACTGGAGCCTTACTGAAGGCAGAGTTCAAATGTTTAAATAAATAAAATATTTGGTTCAATACAGAGAAGAATATTGACACTTAATATCATTGATAATTAAATGTAAACATGTTTTAACTTCTGAACATATACAGACAAAAAAGTGTATATCATGTTTTGATGGATAAAAGTAAAAATATTTTTTTGTGGCAGACTTCACCCTATGCAACAGTTCTCACCCCAAGATTTGATTGGAATCTCTCATGACACATTTTTAGAAGGTTGTCAAAGCAGATATTTTGTTTTTTGTATGGCTTTGTATGATTGTTATTAAAATTCAACTTAGTACCAGTGTTTGACTATTTTTAATTGCTTTAAAATTAATATTTTGGGATATTTATTTTTATTGCAATCCACTGCAAGTTGAGTCTTGGTTATGATACTGAGAATATAATTTATCAATTAAATTTCTCCAACGAAGAGAAATATTACCATTGTAGTTTCTTGGAGCAAATTTACCTTTTAACATTTCATTTCCTTATCTAATATCCTGAACCTGCCACTTAAGACTTATGTCATATAGTGCTATCAGAATATTTTAGTGGGAAAATATACTATTTTTCACTAAAATATAATCATCTTCCTATTGCTTTCATCTATGCTATCAATGTGGTATAGAGACCAAGCAATTGAGGTAGAAGAAGGGAAGGGTGCAGCGATAAAATGCACTTACCTTCGCTACCAGTTCAGGAGTGTGAGCATGTGCACCTCTTCTGTACAAACACAGAGGTCAAAAACGAGACGTAATGATGTCTTGGCATGTGGGCAGGACCTCCTGCCACCGGCACTACCAGTTTGCATGAGCCGGATAGAACCAGCTGAATTTCACCACTGGAAGAGTGCAATTCAAACCAAGCCATTGAAATTCGCTAAGGATTCTCTTTTCTTTCAACCTTTAGTGAGATCTTATTCAAGAAGGGTTTAGATAATGCTTTGAGCTCCTGAGCAAATAATGGGATACAGAATAATATATATATATTATTTAATTATATAATTAAATGCATGAAAAATGATGAAGTATTTAGTTATATTCATAGAAATCCAAATCAGAAACATTACTAAGTAGCCTATTGTTTACTATTGTCATTATTGTTCTTGTTCCTGTTTGATAATAATAGTACATGCAAAAGTACCTGAAAATAAACTATTCCTTTAAGTAAAATATCATTTTGATTATTACTGACATTGGTGCTCATTAAAAAACAATTTTTCTGTAGGGCTTGAAAGTTACTTCATGTAAATGGACAGTAAATATAAATGAATAGGACTGCATAACTTTAGTTAAAAAGAGGGTTTCGAAGGGAGAACTCTGGGTTTTAGCTCAGTAAGCCATTGTGGTAGAACTTGTTTTATTATTTTCTCAAGTCTAAATTTTAAATTATACTTACAAAAAGAATGAAAGCATCTCATATAGCTTTTAGGTATCTTTTCCAATTAGGATTGCATCAGCTTTATCAATTGCATTAAATTTATTTTATTTTGCTTATTTATAAAGAGGCCAATTATATGGATAAGTATCAGTCTGAAGGTTATAACACTCATCTTCCAGCTCCTATTTCTCATAATAGTAAATGCATTACATTAATTCACACAGACACACATAGGCATAAACAAACATCTTTTCAGAAAAACAAACTTCAAATTTCTCTTCCAGCACTGTGCATTTCTCTAATGATGAGAAAAGATATCTGATTCCTACTGACTTCAGGAACCAAAAATACATAAATGTATTGGTTTCATAAAACATTTCTGTTTTGGAAAGAAACCCCCCGCCCACTTCTCATATTTAAACTTTTATATTATAGAAAATTTCTCCTAAAATTTACTACTTTAGAAGTAGAAATATCACTTAAGCTGTTTTACACCTCCAGTAATGCCTCAAAACTTGCTGGCTTAAGTCTGACATAACGGAGTTCAAATACCTTAATCATGTCATATGTCAGGCTCAAGCTCAACCCCTCCAAGACTGAGTGGCTGTGGATGCCGGCATCCCGGTACAGTCAGCTGCAACCGCGGCTGACTGTTGGGGGCGAATCATTGGCCCCAATGGAGAGGGTGCGCAATCTGGGTGTTCTCCTGGATGGACGGTTGTCCTTTGAAGATCACTTGGCAACCGTCTCCAGGAGAGCTTTTTACCAGGTCCGCCTGGTCCGCCAGTTGCGCCCCTTTCTAGACCGGGATGCCTTATGCACGGTCACTCACACCCTCGTCACTTCTCGCCTGGTCTACTGCAATGCTCTCTACATGGGGCTCCCCTTGAGGTGCACCCGGAGACTTCAGTTGGTTCAGAATGCAGCCGCGCGGGTGATAGAGGGAGCCACTCGTGGCTCCCATATAACACCGATCCTGTGCAGGCTGCACTGGCTACCTGTGGTTTTCCGAGTGCACTTCAAGGTGCTGGTTACCACCTTTAAAGCGCTCCATGGCATAGGACCGGGATATCTTCGGGACCGCCTTCTGTTACCACATGCCTCCCACCGGCCGGTACGCTCCCATAGAGAGGGTCTTCTCAGGGTGCCGTCAGCCAAACATTGTAGGCTGGTGACCCCCAGGGGGAGAGCCTTCTCTGTGGGGGCACCTACCCTCTGGAATGAGCTTCCCCCAGGACTTCAACAACTTCCTGACCTCCGGACCTTTCGCCGCGAGCTGAAGACATATCTATTCTTCCGAGCAGGACTGGCTTAAATAGGGTTTTTAAATATGGATTTATTGGGGTTTATTTTATATTTTTATATTGTATTTTAAATTTTAGGCCATAATGAATAAGTTTTTTAAAGAGTGTTTTTATTGTAATATATTGTATTATTTTATCTGCCTGTTCACCGCCCTGAGTCCTTCGGGAGAAGGGCGGTATAAAAATTAAATAATAATAATAATAATAATAATAATAATAATAATAATAATAATAATAATAATAATAATAATAATAATAATATGATCACTGCCTAGAGTTACTTATAAAATAACAAAGGCAGGATAAAAATCTAAAAAATAAAATAAAGTAAAATTGTAGTGGCTTGATGGTTGATGTTCAGCTTCTCAGCATCCTACTTTCTGGGGCAAAACTAGTTTTATTTGGCAGGAGTATAAATAATTTAAAATGGGAGAAACACTGAAAAGCCCATTTCCATGGATACAGCAAAACTGTACATGTGTGAATCCCTCCAGTGAGCTGGAACCTGTACCCTATAAATATAATACTTAAATAGACCTTGTTTATGGTGACATTTAGAATATATTACTCAATGATTTATGAAGAATCTAGTCTTTGTTTCTTTGATATATTTCATACAGGATGCAGATTTAATGGTACCATCTTCCTTTCTGATTCGAACAATGGATGGCAATAAAAGGAAAATCAAGATAGGGTTTTCTTTGTCCCTATAATTAAAAAAAAATGTGATTTGGAGGGAGGTCAGAGTTGTGGACTTTACAGGTGGAGAAATTCTCTGGCATTAACCAGGACTCTTTTATAACACATTTAAAAAAGAATAGAATAGAATAGAATAGAATAGAATAGAATAGAATAGAATAGAATGGAATGGAAGGGAAGGGAAGGGAAGGGAAGGGAAGGGAAGGGAAGGGAAGCTGGAAGGGACTTTGGAGGTCTTCTAGTCCAGCCTCCTGCTCAAGCAGGAGAACCCATATCATTTCACATAAGTGACTGTCTAGTCTCTTCTTAAAAGCCTCCAATGATGGAGTGCCTACGATTTTGAAGGCAAGCTGTTCCACTAGTTAATTGCCCTCACTGTTAGGAAGTTTCTCCTTAATTCCAGGTTGCTTCTCTCTTTGATTAGTTTCCAACTATTGTTTCTTGTCCTGCCTTTTGGTGCTTTGGAGAATAAGTTGACCCTCTTTTCTTTGGTAGAGAGGCAGCCCCTCAAATACTGGAATATTGCTATCATGTCACCCCTTATTCTTCTTTTCTTTAGAAGAGCCAGACCCAAAACCTGCAGCCATTCTTCATATGGTTTAGTCTCCAGGCCTTTGATCATCTTAGTTGCTCTTCTCTGAACTTTTTCCATCTTTTTCTCCAGTATGGTGACCAAAATGGTTGCAATATTCAGGTATGTTCTTATTAGGATTTTGTAAAGCGACACTAATACTTCACGCAATAAAGATGATTAGGGGACTGGAGGCTATAACATATGAAGAATGGTTGCAGGAGCTGGGTATGTCTAGTTCAATGAAAAGAAAGACTAGGGGATAGCAACGTTCCAATATCTCAGAGGTTGCCACAAAGAAGAGGCAGTCAAACTATTCTCTAAACCATCTTTTTTTCTTAATCAAGTTTATTATTATTATTTTTAATTTATACATATCATTGTGTGAATGGCGCGATGTTTGAGTATAATACGTTTCAATACATATAAACATATTCCTAATTATTACATTCCATTTTCCTAATTTTGTATTTTTTACTCCTACCTTTTACACAAAATTTTTATTTTCATATAAATATTAACTAGTATACAATAACATCCAAACCGATGTGCTTTAGCATCCGTATTATCTTCCATTATAGTTTCAATAGTATACCCCTCAAGAAAAAAAATACGAAATTCTCCATCTGTTTTTTCTCCTCTATGCCATATTTCGCCTATTTTTACGACATCCCTCTCCTTTCCTCTTCTTTTTCCTCCCTCTCTTTACTCCCTCTCCTTCTCTCTCCTTCCCTCCTTTCTTCTCCTCTTTTTCCCTCTCCTTCCCTTTCTCCTTCTCTCCTTCTCATGTCCCCTCTCTATTTCCCCTCTCTCTTTTGTCTCCACTTCTATCTCTTTTCCTTTCTACTCTTCTCCTCCCCTCCACTCCCCTCTCTCCTATCTCCTCTCCACCCTTCCTCTTTCTCCCCTCCTCTCCTACTCCCTTTCACACCACTCCATTTCCCTCTCTCTTTTCATTTTTGCATATAATATTCCCAATACCTAAAGAATATGGTATATTTCCCAATTAATATCTCTTTCACCTATAACCATACAGCTTCTTTAAATTGCATTCAATAATCAAAGAAACAGACTTAATCACTTCTCCAAAGCACCTGAAGGTAGAACAAGAAGCAATGGGTGGAAACTAATCAAGGAGAGAAGCAATTTAGAACTAAGGAGAAATTTCCTGACAGAACAATTAATCAGTGGAACAACTTGCCTGCAGAAGCTGTGAATGCTCCAACACTGGAAAATTTTAAGAAGATGTTGGATAACCATTTGTCTGAAGTGGTGTAGGATTTCTTGCCTGGGCAGGGGGTTGGACTAGAAAACCTCCAAGGTCCCTTCCAACTCTGTTATTCTATTCTATCCTATATGACTTTGTTTATGCAACCCAGGATTGTATTAGCATTTTTGGCTGCTGCTACACACTGCTGGCTCATATTCAAGTGATCATCCACTAGGATTCCAAGGTCCCTCTCGCAGTTACTGTTTTTGAGCCAGGTCTCACCTAATCTGTATTTATAGATTTGATTTTTCCTGCCTAAATGTAAAGCTTTGCTTTTCCCCACATTATATTTCATTTTGTTGGATGGGGCCCATTGTTCGTCAATATCTTTTTGGATCCTGAGTTTGTCTTCTGGGGTGTTGGCTATTCCTGCCAGTTTAGTATCATCTGCAAATTTGATGAGTTCCCCTTCTATTCCCTCATCTAAGTCATTTATAAAGATATTGAAAAGTACTGTGCATAAGGCGGAGCCTTGTGGTACCCCACTCTTCTCTCCATGTGGACTCCATGCAGACTACATTAAGTCCTTAAGTGTATGGTTTGTCAACCAGCTACAAATTCATCTGGTGGTGATGTTGTTTAATCCACATTTGTCTAGCTTACCAAGAAGTACATTGTTGTCTACTTTGTCAAATGCCTTACTGAAATCTAAGTATACTATATCCACAACATTTCGCTGATCTATTAATTTAGTCACTTTATGAAAAATTGAAATTAAATAAGATTGATTTGATCTGTTTTTAACAAACTCATGCTGGCTACTAGTTATAACTTAATTTGCTTCTAGTTATTTGCAGATCTATTTTTTGAGTATCTTCCCAGGTATTGATGTTACACTGATTGGTCAGTGTAGTTTCCTAGGTCTGGTCTCCCGCTTTTCTTGAAAAGGGGAACCACATTAGCCCTTTCCAATCCTCAGGTACTTCACATGTGCTCCTGGATTTTTGAAAGATTTGGTACAGATTTGTACCATGCTTGTTTCTTCTTGAATTTCTTGTTTTTCTTTTTCAGTGGTATTGTGCTGGACTGGGCTTTTATGGTCACATTTTTCAGAGTTTCCCATACTTATTGAGTTGTTTTTCCCTTTAGGATTTTCATCCATGGAATCTTTCCTAGGCTTTCTCTCAATTCGTTAAAATCAGCTTTTTTTAAGTTTAAAACACTGGTTGGATTATTTTCTATTGCATTTGTTTGCATTATATTGAATTCCAGTATGACATATTCACTTTCACCCAAAATTCCAGCAACTTCAACTCCTTGTATCAC
Organism: Ahaetulla prasina; assembly: GCF_028640845.1. Taxonomy (NCBI): domain Eukaryota; kingdom Metazoa; phylum Chordata; class Lepidosauria; order Squamata; family Colubridae; genus Ahaetulla; species Ahaetulla prasina. The sequence continues at coordinate 69,572,586 of NC_080542.1, forward strand.
TTCTTCTCTATTAGTAAGAATTAGGTCCAGTATAGCTTTACTTCTAGTTCCCTGTTCTATCCTTTGGATGATAAAGTTGTAGGCTAGATTGGTTGGGAATCTGTTTGATCTCGCATTGGCTACAGAGTTGGTCTCCCACTTGATATCTGGATAATTAAAGTCTCCCATTACTACTTTGGTATGGTTCCTATATACATTTGTTAACTGGTTGGCAAAGAGTTCATCTGTTTCTTCTTGAATAATTTGTATCCACCCATCAGTACATTCCAGTCATGGGTTTCATCCCACCAGGTTTCTATAATCACAACTATGTCATCCTATCATTGTGTGCTATTCCTTCTAGTTCACCCTGTTTGTTCCCCAAGATTTGAGCATTTGTATATAAACATTTAAAACTTTAAAAGTTTCTACATATTCCAATAGATATGCACAGGAATCTTCCAACCAATATACATTCTAGGAAATTTATCTTTACAGCATGGAGAATGTTTACTGTACTTAGGGCAGTGGTGAATAATATAACAACAGAGTTGGAAGGGACCTTGGAAGCCTTCTAGTCCAACCCCCTGCCCAGGCAGGAAACCCTACACCATCTCAGTCAGATGGTTATCCAACATTTTCTTAAAAATTTCCAGTGTTGGAGCATTCACATTTTCTGCAGGCAAGTCATTCCACTTATTAATTGTTCTAACTGTCAGGAAATTTCTCCTTAGTTCTAAGTTGCTTCTTTCCTTGATTAGTTTCCACCCATTGCTTCTTGTTCTACCCTCAGGTGCTTTGGAGAACAGCCTGACTCCCTCTTCTTTGTGGCAACCCCTGAGATATTGGAACACTGCTATCATGTCTCCCCTAGTCCTTCTTTTTATTAAACTAGACATACCGAGTTCCTGCAACCGTTCTTCATATGTTAGCCTCCAATCCCCTAATCATCTTTGTTGCTCTTCTCTGCACTCTTTCTAGAGTTTCAACATCTTTTTTACATTGTGGCGACCAAAACTGGATGCAATATTCCAAGTGTGGCCTTACCAAGGTATTATAAAGTGGCACTAACACTTCACGTGATCTTGATTCTATCCCTCTGTTTATGCAGCCCAGAACTGTGTTGGCTTTTTTAGCAGCTGCTGCACACTGCTGGCTCATATCTAAATGGTTATCCACTAGGACTCCAAGATCCCTCTCACAGGTACTACTATTGAGCAAGGTACCACATATACAGTACCTGTGCATTTTGTGTTTTTTGCCTTAATGTAGAACCTTACTTTTTTCACCGTTGAATTTCATTTTGTTAGATAGCGCCCAATGTTTAAGTCTGTCAAGATCTTTCTGTAACTTGAGCCTATCTTCTGGAGTGTTGGCTATTCCTGCCAGCTTGATGTCATCTGCAAATTTAATGAGTTCCCCATCTATCCCCTCATCCAAGTCATTGATGAAGATGTTGAAGAGTACTGGGCCTAAAACAGAGCCTTGGGGTACTCCACTGCATACTTCCCTCCATGTGGATGTAGTTCTGTTGAGGACTACACATTGAGTGCGGTTGGTCAGCCAGTTATGAATCCATCTAGTGGTGGTGCTGTCTAACCCACATTTTTCTACTTTATCTAGTAGTAGGTTATGGTCTACTTTATCAAATGCTTTACTGAAGTCCAAGTAAATTACTGAATTTACTTGGATATCAAATGCTTTACTGAATATCAAATGCTTTACTGAATATCAAATGCTTTACTGAAGTCCAAGTAAATCAATTTTTTTTTACTACCAGTTCTGTGGGCGTGACTTGGTGGGCATGGTGTGGCTTTGTGGGCATGGCATGGTGGGTGTGACAAGGGAAGGAAATTCAAAATCTCCATTTCCACCCCACTCCAGGGGAAGGATACTGCAAAATCTCCATTCCCACTCCACTCCAGGGGAAGGATACTGCAAAATCCCCATTTCTACCCCACTCTGGGACCAGCCAGAGGTGGTATTTGCCGGTTCTCCGAACTACTCAAAATTTATGTTATCGGTTCTCCAGAACCTGTCAGAACTTGCTGGATTTCACCTTGACTTAAGGATGTTTTTAGTATAATTACAATTTGGAGAAATCAGAAGCCACAGTTCCTTTTCTTTCTTTCTTTTTTCTTTTTTTAGTATATAGAGTAACTGTTGTGGCCGTTCTAAATTCAACTGAAAATATGGCAGTGTTTTTATCTTCCAGGATGAAAACCATGTTTCAGAAAATGTTCCCAGAAGAAATAATAGAAAAGCTATGGGAAGGGGGAAAATATCTTTTGGAATCAGATGGTGAGAAACAGGGGTTTACTACTGGGTCTGAGAGACTGTTGACCTTCTAAAATTAGAGTTGCCAAACTTTTTTGATTATTTCTATATTTCTATATGTATTTCTATTTCTATATTTCTATATGTATCTCAAATATATTTTGCCTTTCCATTCTAGTGAGTACTGGAGAAATTATTGTAGATAATCTGCCTTCCTCAATTATTATCCATTTGTAATTATTTATTTATTTATTTATTTTATTTGTCAAACATGTATAAGATAACAGATATAAGTATAAACATGATTATGAATATAGGTTAAGGATATGAATAAATGGGGACAGTAGGACAGGGATGTTGAGCATGCTGGTGTGCTTATGCATGCCCCCTTACAGACCTCTTAGGAATGGATTGAGGTCCGTGGTAGACAGTTTAAGATTAAAGTTTTGGAGGTTTGACAAAGTAACCAAAGAGTCAGATAGTGCGTTCCAGGCATTGACCACTCAGTTGCTGAAGTAGTATTTTCTGCAATTGAGTTTGGAGCAGTTTACATTTACATTTGTATCTATTGTGTGCTTGTATATTATTGTGATTGAAGCTGAAGTAGTCATAGACAGGTAGGACATTGTAGCAGATAATTTTGTTTACTACACTTAGTTCAGGCCAAAGGCAGCATAGTTCTAAATTATCTAAACCCAAAGTTTCAAGCCTGGTACCATAAAATATTCTGTTGTGAGCAAAGGAGTGGAGTACTCTTCTCATGAAATATCTCTGGACTCGCTCAGTTGTATTTATGTCCAATATACAGTGCAGGTTCCAGGCAAATGAGCTGTATTTGAGAATTGGTCTAGCAAAGGTTTTGTATGCCCTAGTTTGCAGTACAATATTTCCGGAGAAGAAGCTTCGCAAGATTAGATTAACAAATTTTAATGTCTTTTTGGCAATATTGTTGCAGTGAGCTCTGGCACTTAAATCATTTGAGATGAGTACTCCAAGGTCCTTGACAGACTGAATGTCATCTACGATGTCATATCCACCCACCTTGTATTTGATGTTCTGGGGTTTTTTCTGCCAATGTGTAAGACAGAGCATTTATTGATTGATATTTGGAGTTTCCATTTGTTTGATCATTCTGACACATAGTCAAGGTCTTTTTGTAGGGTAGCAGCATTGTTGGTGGTATTAAATAGTTTTACATCATCAGCGAAGAGAATGCATTGCTTATAATATGATCGCAAAGGTCATTTATGTTAAGTATGAAGAGTGTGGGTACTAAAACGCTGCCTTGAGGAAATTGCTGGTAATATGTGCAGGGTTTGATAGGCCGTTCCCTATTTTGACTACCTGTTGCCTGTTTGAAAGGAATGCAGCTATCCACTTATGCAGGGATCTGGAAACGCCACAAGATTTGAGTTTTAAAAGTAGTTTGCCGTGTACCACTGAATCAAAGGCTTTGCAGAAATCTATGTAAATTGTGTCTGTTGCTTTACCCTGGTCAAGTTGTGTAGTCCATACGTTTTTGCAATGTAAGAGTTAAAGATTACAGGCAAATTTTTCCTGAAACCAAACTGCTTGTTAGAGAGTAGGTTGTTTGTCTTTAAGTGGAGGGTAATTAAAAGGAAGATGACCCTTCCACCCAAACATAACATGAGCTTCATTTCATTATTAGGTATAGTAGATGAAAAGATTTTAAAAGACTGCTTCATTTTTATTTCCCCCATCAACCAAAGTAGGCATGCAGTGTTCATGCCTGCTGATTTGGAACATACGTCAGCAGTTTGAGAATATTTTGCCATGTTCCTGCTTTCTCATTCCCTTGATAAAAGAGATATTGCAACTTTCTAGAAAAAGGTATAAGATCATAATGTATATTGTAGAGTCAATGTAATTTGGAGAAAAATTCTTATTCTTACTATGAATACATTGGAAATGGTTTTCCATTATGGACATTTCCATCAGGAATTTATTCCATGGATTCCTAAATTACCATGGAATGGCTGAACAAATCTTGTTTACTTTATTGTTAATAATAGCAACATGGGCCTCCCCTGAAAGTAACATGGGCCTCCACTTCTCCAAATTGAGATTGCTCAGAAGCACCATTTGGTTCCAAATACTATTTTTTTTCAGCCAAAATGTTGTACGGAAGCTAGGCAAAGAATCCAATTTAGTAAAGTAGAATGAATTCATGATGAAAATATATATCATCTTATGTTTATTTATAATATAATACCTGCAGTAAATACAAGCTGGAATATGAAGGAATCAAGAGTTGTACTTTTAAAATGTCTATGTCCTCATTAAGATTTTATCATCCACCTACACTAAAAAGCCTCTTCCTTCCATTTTCTTCCATCATGACCCTTTTCCTCCATTCTTTTTTTAATCTGCAATTCCCTACTTTACATGCACTCTCAAATTTTAAACAAGCAAAATTTGTGCATTAGTATGTCCTTTTCATTTATGATTTATGAAAGACAGGTTCTTCTGTGCACAGTAATGGTATGAGAGGAAGACATTATTTTAAACATTAAAGTAAAAACCATTTGCAACTATGATAAGAAAGGTCTATTGACATTAAAGTTTAAAATCTGCCCAAGGAAGAGGCGAGCCACTGACCTAACAGGTGAGGGCATCATGCATGCAATTGGTAGATAGTTCAAAACATTAGTTGTCTTCCTTTCTCAATCTTTGGCAATTATTTAGTTTTGGTGCATCAAACAATCTATTAAATTATCAAAGCAGCTGCAGTTATTGATTTAAAAAGTATTTAGATTGCTAGTCAGAACATTCACTTAATAAAAGTCCCATTTAATTTATGAGAAAGTTTTGCCTGTTTTTAAGTCAGCAAAATATGCAAATACAAATAATACAAAACAGAGAGTTTCAAGGTGGATCTAATTCTTTCACACATGCTTCAATGTTTTTCCATTACATATTCTTCTAGATTGTGTTTTGGAATACATAGCTATAGAGCATGCATTAGGAAATAGAAAATACGAAGTTGAATAATAACTGAAAATGTATCAAAATGAATCTTATGTCCTGTATTATAGTATAGATTGGTAATTACAATTCCTGTTCTTATTTCCTCTGTAGTAAAAAGAATATGCCAAGAAAGAAGACTAAGGAGGAAAGTTCCTCTTAATGGCTTTTATGTCAAAAATAATACTATAATCAACATCTGTTTTTTCTTTATAACAGTCATTTTTTAAATACTGAATTTTCACATTTCAATGATGCATCATTTTATAAGGACTTGTTATAACAGTTTTATATTTCTGGTGTAATATCTATCATCTGTCTATTACATTTATAAGCAGCTCAACTCAGGATACACAATTAAAAGCAGAATACCTAAAAGATAGAAAAACAAGGAGGCAGTAAACTGGTATGTAAGTAAAAAAAATCCTCCAAGACTTAGATTTTTAACCCAGTCAGAATTGATTGGCCCAGTTAAAAGATGAAGGGATAGTATTCAACATATTCAAGAGAATACTATTTATAGTAAAAATGAAGAAAACAAGAGAAGGAAGAAAAAGCGAAAGGAAAAGAATGAACACAAGAAATTTATTTGGGAATGACATAAAACGTGTTTGTTGCAGTTTCTAACCAGTTTCTAACCAAGGCATTATTTTTTCAATGCAAGAAACCTTCATGGTAAAGAGAAAGGCAAAGTAACTTGAAGAAAAGAGGTAATTTAAAGTCCAAATCCATGCATTTCTCTGCAGGAGAAATGCTCTATGCAGATTATCCCCCACATTATGGTTACTAATTCTAACTGAAGAATTCTTATCACATTTGGTTTCATTACATTACTGTCACTATCCTCAATATCTAACCCAACGTTGTTTCCAGGAATAGCTTACAGATATTGATGGGGGCTCATAGACAGCAGAACATGGAGATGTTGCCTTCCCATTATCTCTTTCTTTTCATACCTAAGAAATATAATTTCTCTAACAAATGTTTCTCTTTTGGAAGTATCTTCTATGTTCTTAAATTCTACTTAAAATTCTGCTATACAATTATTTAAACCAGTAGACATTACATGGCAATTCATTATAATTATATAAATCAATTGCATATTATTCCTATTGTCTTTTATCAGCCCTCAATCAATTTCAGTGGAAGGCTAATGAAATCTTAAGTGTCACTTGATGGTCCTGACTGCAGCTATTACATCGTTTTTGAGTATAATGACAGAAAAGCGACTGGGGATTGCTTTTCTAACAAAAATATTTTGATCTAAACTCTGCCTGTACCTTACACAACAGTTATAATAAGCATTAACGTTTTATAAATTTTTAACAGACTCTTATTTTCAAATTCATCTGTCTGAAGACAGATCATGTCTTGCATTATTAGCATATGACAGAATCATTATGGATGTAGAAATAGATATAAATGCATATGCTACTATGCAAGCCATACATAATAACATTGGATCATCATATTCTTGCTGTATGTTACACTGCTTCATTAAGTGTAATATGCATTAGGAGAAGAAATTTGCATGTCTAAATTAACCAATCATAGTGCCTTGTTACCAATTATTGTATTATATTTATTAACTGTTCAGAAATCTGCACCACATTTTTCTTGCATCATCATCTGATTATAACTCAAAACCATAGAAATAGTGGTAGACTTTAGGAGAAACCCCTTCATACTTCCACCTCTTACAATACTAGACAAGACAGTATCAATAGTAGGGACCTTCAAATTTCTAGGTTCTACCATATCGCAAGATCTAAAATGGACAGTTAACATAAAAAATGTCATCAAAAAAGCACAACAAAGAATGTTCTTTCTGCGCCAACTCAGAAAGCTCAAACTGCTCAAGGAGCTGCTGGACATAAACTGTTTCAACTCCTACTCAAAACGATGCTATAGAGCACTGCACACCAGAACAACTAGAAACAAAAACAGTTTTTTCCCCAAACGCTATCACTCTGCTAAACAAATAATTCCTTCAACACTGTCAAACTATTTACTAAGTCTGCACTACTATTAATATTTTCATCATTCCCACAAACCATCTCCTTCCACTTATGACTGTATGATTGTAGCTTTATTGCTTGTATCCTTATGATTTATATTGATATTGATTGTTCCCTGATTGTTTATTTGTACCCTATGACTATCATTATGTACTGTACCTTATGATTCTACAATGATGCTATATTTGACCCTAACCCTAACTCTAACCCTAACCTCAACATACAGTTGAGAGGCCTATACTATTACAAGTATTACATGTATTTTCAAACACAGAAAAAATGAAACCACGGATAGAGGACAATACGAGAGAAGGAATCAGAAAACTGAAAATGCTGGCAACTCTCTTTGTAGTAACCTTGTTGTGGAATATTGTCTCTCCTTGCTGTAATTCCATAAACAAATCAAAGTGGTTTATTTCCAAATATACTTCAGATTTGAGATTAGGCCATAAACCTAGCTTGTTGACAGGACTAGAAAATTATAGCTTATAGGCAGATAGCAAAATGATGCTGGCTGTCTAGAAGGAGAAAGGAAATGTGGCAAGGGGATATCATCCACAGGAAATAGAGTTGCTGCCGTAATGGGCAAACAATCTGACAAAAGCCTATTCTTGGCTTAGTTTTTGCATGAATCCACACAATGAAATATTAAACTTTCCTAATAAAATAAAAAGCATTTGGAAGAAAGCCTGATCGTGGATATTTCTCCACAAGTAGACAAGGGAATCTATTGAGAACTTCCACAGGTTAGCACATTATGTAGCACATGCTTTCTTCAAATTAGATTTCATATTTCTATAATTCTGGCTATTTCATTCATTGCCAAAGATGATAAAGATTGAAGTTCATACATAAGTATATACACAAGAGCCAAATCAGGCATGAATTTTACCATCCAGGCTTTTAAAAGTATAAACTATATTAAAGAGATAACCATCAAGGAACAAGCATGTGAATCTACATCAAGGAATGTAACTTTTCAAAATATGGTTTTGCATTTACAGATGTTGTTACATGGTAATAAATCAATAGGATGAAGATCCAATAATTTTTTACCTTGTAGATTTTGCAGTGGCAATGTCATGATGCCTCCTGCTGCAGCGGCTGCTACAAGCCCTTGGATGTTGGTGAGGTTAGCAGTAGGTAAAGTCAGGACAAGACCTTGCTGACCACCCAATTGTCCAGCCATGTTGAAGGGAATCAGAATAGGTTGATTCAGTGCTGGAGGGGCTCCTGGCATCACTCCAGTTACAGCTGAGGCTAACTGCTGAGCTGTCAACAATGGCTGCAACAAAACATAATAATCACAATTATCATATAACAAAATAGACATACAGCAAGTAAGGTAAAGATTTCCCTTGCACATACGTGCTAGTCATTGCCGACTCTAGGGGGCAGTGCTCATCTTTGTTTCAAAGCCGAAGAGCCAGTGCTGTCCGAAGATGTCTCCGTGGTCATGTGGCCGGCATGACTCAACGCCAAAGGTGCACGGAACACTGTTACCTTCCCACCAAAGGTGGTCCCTATTTTTTCTACTTGCATTTTTACGTGCTTTCGAAACTGCTAGGTTGGCAGAAGCTGGGATAAGTAACGGGAGCTCACCCCATTACACGGCAGCACTAGGGATTCGAACCACTGAGCTGCCGACCTTTCGATCAACAAGCTCAACGTCCTAGCCCCTGAGCCACCGTGTCCCTATATAGCAAGTAGGAAGCAATTATTTCACTGGAGCAACAGATTCTTTCAATGCATCTAATCTTGTGACTAGTTTAAGATACCCTGTCCAAAGATGAAACATAACATTAAACTAATCAATATTTTTAAAAGTGTAATGGTTTCAGAAATTGTCCCCAATTAACCAGGATGGTTATCAAGACTGCTGAAATACAAATGGAAAGAGGCATCTTAAAGGGCTAAATTCTATTCATTATCTTAAAAAAATATTAAATATACTTCTTGATTAATTAATTATGCAACTTGGTGAAAATGTAACTGATAAAACATAATATAAAAGTTTAAAATGTATAAAAATATAAATTATTATTTAATTATGTTGCAACCTTAGTTGGAGCCATGGCGGCGCAGTAGTTAAAATGCAGTATTTCAGGTTAATTCTGCTTACTGTCAGGAATTCAATCCTGACTGCCTCAAGTTTGATTCAGCCTTCATCCTTCCAAGATCGGTAAAATGAGGACCCAGAATGTTGGAGGAAATATGCTGACTCTGTAAACCACTTAGAGAGAGCTATAAAGCACTGTGAAGCAGTATATAAGTCTAAGACCTATTGCAATTCAGCAATTTATTTATTTATTTAATTTATTTATTTGTCAGACACAACAATATATATAAGTATAAGCATGAAATAACCATACGAATTGGATAAAACCAAAGGGAACATTAGGACAGGAACGGTAGGCACGCTGGTGCTCTTATGCACGCCCTTACAGACCTCTTAGGAATGGGGTGAGGTCAACAGGAGATAGTCTTTGGTTAAAGCTTTGGGGATTTTGGGAAGAGACCACAGAGTCAGGTAGTGCATTCCAGGCATTAACAACTCTATTACTGAAGTCATGTTTTCTACAATCAAGATTGGAGTGGTTCACTTTAAGTTTAAATCTATTGTGTGCTCTTGTATTGTTGCGGTTGAAGCTGAAGTAGTCTTCGACAGGAAGGACATTGTAGCAGATGATTTTATGAGTTATACTCAGGTCATGCTGAAGGCCGCAGAGTTCTAAATTTTCTAAACCCAGGATTTCAAGTCTGGTGGCATAAGGTATTTTGTTGTGATCAGAGGAGTGGAAAACTCTTCTTGTAAAATATTTCTGGATATGCTCAATTGTATTAATGTCCAAAATGAGGTGTGGGGTCCAGACAGGTGAGCTGTAATCGAGAATTGGTTTAGCAAATGTTTTGTATGCTCTGGTTAGTAGTGTAATCTTTCTGGAGAAGAAGCTATGCAAGATTAGGTTTACAACCCTTAAAGCCTTTTTGGCGATGTAGTTGCAGTGGGCCTTGGCACTTAGATCATTTGATATGAAAATTCCAAGGTCTATGACGGAGTGAGGGTCATCTACAAGGTAATGTCCATCAAGCTTGTATTTAGTGTTCTGATTCTTTTTTCCAATGTGTAACGCAGAGCATTTGTTGGTTGAGGTTTGGAGTTGCCAAATTTTTGACCATTCCGACACAAAGTCAAGGTCTTTTTGAAGGGTAGCTGCATTGTTGGTAGTGTTAAATAGTTTAACATCATCAGTGAAGAGAACACAATTACTTATAATAAGGTCACAGAGGTCGTTAATATATAATATGAAGAGTGTTGCTACTAGAACGCTGCCTTGGGGGACACCGCTATTGACAGGGGCAGGATTTGAGAGGGCACTGCCTATTTTGACCACTTGTTGCCTGTTTGACAGGAACACAGTTATCCAATTATGGAGGGGTCCGGAGATGCCATAGGATTTTAGTTTTAGAAGAAGTTTGTCATGTACCACTGAGTCAAAAGCTTTACAGAAGTCTATGTAAATTGCATCTATTGCTTCACCCTGATCAAGATTTGTAGTCCATATGTTTTTGCAGTGAAGAAGTTGTAAATTACAGGATAATTTTTTTTTCTGAAACCAAATTGTTTATTAGAGAGTAGGTAGTTTGTTTCTAGGTGTAGAGTGATGGATTGGTTGATGATTGTAGGTGAAGCAGCATAAAGAAATTGGTCTGTAATTTTCAACTAGGCTGGGGTCTCCTTTTTTGAAGACAGGGATGACCGTGGCTAGTGACCATAGTTTGGGAAGGGAGCTGGTCCTGAAAAATGTTTATAGGATGTTTATAGGAGCACCCATTACCCCTCCAAGCAATCAGATTTATCCAGTGGTGGGATTCAGCTGGTTTGGGTGAACTGGTAGTTAAATTGCTGGCTGTGTCCACCCCTCCCTGCCCTGCCCCTTCCAGGAGTCCCTATGTGCCCCATTTTGGCTCCCAGGTATGTGCAGGGAGGCCTCCTAGGCCCAAAATGGGGCATGAGGGGTATGTGGCATACCTCCCACAGCCCGTTTTTGCTCCCAGTAGGCTTCAGGGAGGCCTCCTAAACTCAAAATGGGGCATAGGGAGGTACAACAGGGCCCCCCATGGCCATTTTTCCTCCCAAGAGGCTGCATGAAGTCCTAATGAGCCCAAAATGGGGCGCTGGGGGTGGCATGTCCTCTCCCACCCATGGCCCATTTTTGCTCTCAGGGGAGTGCAGGAGGCTGAGTGATACCTCTCACACCCCATGGCCCACCATGGCCATGGCCACCCAGCCATTAGGACAGAGAACCGGTTGTTAAATTATTTGAATCCCACCAATGGATTTATCCATACAACGTATATTTATACTGTAGTTATGTTGGGGCTAGCTGGATGCAAGGACAGTAATTGTACCAAAGGGTTTAAAGAGAAACTGTCTTTTTAGAGACAGAATTAAGTGCAAAAATTGGAAACTTTTGAACACATCCTTCACTTTCTTGAATGCTTTTCTAATTCACTACCTCTTCAAAAACCCCACGTAAAAGAAGAAAAAGATATTTATTTTTATTTATTTATTTAATTTATTTATTTTGTCACTCCTCTGTAGAACTGGATCAGCAGCTCCTTGAGCAGTTTGAGCTTTCTGAGTTGGCACAAAAAGAACATTCTTTGTTGTCCTTTTTGATGACGTCTATTTTAGATCTTGCGAAATGGTAGAACCTAGAAATTTGAAGGTCCCTACTGTTGATACTGTGTTGTCTAGTATCGTAAGAGGTGGAAGTATGGAGAAATTTCTCCTAAAGTCTACCACCATTTCTATGGTTTTGAATGTGTTCTGTTCCAGATTGTTCTGGTCGCACCACAAGGCTAATCATTCAACCTCCCATCTGTATGCGGATTCATCATTGTCTCATATGAGAATAATCATTGTTGTGTCATCTGCGAACTTCAGTAGTTTGACAAATGGATTATTGATTATTGTCTGAGATGGGAGTTGTGCAGATAGATGGCTGTAGTTTCCTTTCAAACCTGCAGTAAAACACATTCAGTTCATCTGCCAGTTGTTGATTTCCTTCAGCCTGGGAAGGAGATTTGCTGTAGCCGGTGATATTCTTAAGAGTTTTCCACATGTTTTCTGGTTCATTTGTTGAGAACTGATTATTTAGCTTTTCAGAGTAGGCTCTTTTTGCTGCTCTGATCTCCCTTGTTAATACATTTCTGGCCTGATTGTACAGCATTTTATCACCTTTTCTGTAGGCTTCCTCTTTGGAATGATGTAGCTGCTTAAGTTTAGCTGTGAACCAAGGTTTGTCATTACTGTATATTCACAAGTTCCTTGTCAGTACCCATAGGTCTTCACAGAAGCTGACATATGATGTTACAGTATCTGTGAATTCATCCAGGACTGCAGAAGTATCTTCAAAAATATTCCAATCAGTGCAGTCAAAGCAAGCCTGTAACTTTAATTTTGCCTCCTCAGTCCAGGTCTTCATTGCTTTAATTGTTGGTTTTGTGGTTTTAAGTCTTTCCTGTAAGCAGGTACAAGGTGAATCATGCAATGATCAGAATGTCCTACAGCTGCTCATGGTAAAGACCGATAAGCATCTTTTAGTGTTGTGTAGCAATGGTAATGTTATGTAACAGCGTTCCGTGCACCTTTGGTGTTGAGTAATGCTGGCCACATGACCATGGCGACGTCTTCGGACAGCACTGGCTCTTCGGCTTTAAAATGGAGATGAGCACCACCCCCTAGAGTTGGCAACGACTAGCACGTATGTGCGAGGGGAACCTTTACCTTTACTTTTAGCAATGGTCTAAAGTATTCTTGCCTCTAGTGGGACAATTGACATGCTGAAACTATTTTGGTAGCTTTTTCCTTAAGTTTGCCTTGTTTAGATCTCCCAAAATAATGGCCAGTGAATTGGGGTATTTGGCTTCAGCCTCCTTAATTTGGTCAGCTAGAGTTTGTAATGCCTTGTTTACACAGGCTTGTGGTGGGACATAAACAGCAATTAGAAAAAATGAGGAAAATTCACAAGGCAAATAGTATGGTTTGCAGTTGATAATTAATGTCTCTAAGTTTTCGTCACAGAATTTGTAAATTACAGTTAAATTCTGACACCATCTGTGGTTAATATATAAGCAAAAGCCTCCTCCCTTCTTTTTACCAGATGTTTCTGTAATTCTGTCCGATCGTTCAATCTGAAACCCTGGGATATGCAGGCTGCTATCTTCAATTGATTCATTTAACCAGGTTTCAGAGAAGTATAGGACTGCTGAATTGTGAAAATCAGAATTGTATCTGTTTAAGAGGAGTATTTCATCCATCTTATTAGCAAATGTACATTTGTTAGGAAAATTGAAGGCAGAGGAGTTTTATTTCTTCTATTCCTTAATTTGTTTAAAATACCTCTTTTTTTTCACTTCTTCTGTTTGGTTTTTTTGGTAATCCATGGCTCTGGGGAAATTGCTTCTTCTTGTGTTAGAATCTCCTCTGTGTTTGTAAAGACGTGTGTGTGTGTGTGTGTGTGTGTGTGTGTGAGAGAGAGAGAGAGAGAGAGAGAGAGATCCTAGAGAGCTGATCCTTAAAGAAGTGTTGCTTAATTTTTAGCAGATAGTCTTGTGAGTAAGAAATCTGTAGTGAGTAGCAGAGAGTAATTAGAAATTAAAAAAACCATTAGCATTTCACCGAGGCAGCCTTTGGCGGCACCATCTTAGTAGCTTAATAGGTTTCCATGATGACTGTGACTTGTTGATCTTCAGGGTGCATTCCCCCATTTCTGATCTGATGATTGGTATTTAGGGCAGCTTTTTGCAAGCAAAGAACCTTTTTGTATTTTTGTACAGGTAATCCTTAACTTACAATAGTTCATTTAGTGACCATTCAAAGTGCACTGAAACTGACAAAGTGACATTTAATGGCACTGAAAAAAATGACTTATGACCATTTTTCATTTTACGACCATTGCAGCATCCCCAGGGTCATGAGAGGACGGGCGAGGCAAAACTCCCCTCAATGTAAGTGACATTGAGTTGGCCATGCCCACCCAGTCACATGCCCACCCAGCCATGCCCATCCAGCCATGCTCATGACCATCCAGCCAGTCAGAGGGCAGAGAACCGGTTGTTAAAAAATTTGCAGCCCACCACTGATTGTAGATCAGCACTCTGCTGGCCTGGGCCGGGCCAAGATGTCACGGGCCAGTCCTTCGCTTTTTCCAGGGCAGCTCCACAGGCCACATCTAACCACATCACAGACCAGATCTGGCCTGCAGGCCTTGAGTTTGACACTAGCAAAATCTAAATTTTCCTTGAAAAGTATAGAAATTCATACCTTATTTTTGTAAAAGAATGAGAAACTTTCCCCCCTATACATACACAAGCACATATTCTTGTAGTAAAACAAACAAACAAAACCCCTAAATTGTTGTGTATTAAACTTCTACAAATATTTGGAACTGAAGCATGCAAACATTTTTATATGGTTCTTGTTGTTGGTAAGAAACCTGCTTTAAGAAAAACTTAGATTCAGTGAGAGAAACGTACCTGGGATCCAACAGGGAATGTTGAATGGGATTTACTGGATTGGTGATGATCAGAAATATTTGTATCGCACAGCGCTGTATTTCCTCTGGCTCCTGGAATTCAAATAAAAAATTCTATCTTAATTTCTAGCTTGAGGACCAGCATGTTACATTTTACTGTGATGTCACATAGCATCATACTAAAAATAATATGTCAAAGCAGTTTATCAATAACTCATGTGCTCAATTCACTTATCAGATGCATAAATTATCCAACATTCATTCTGTCAAAGCCCATCCTTTAGACTAATAGAGAAATCTGAAAATAGTGAAACTGCAGCTATCATCACTATTAATGTGACTTGTACAACCAATTATAGGAAAGCTTTCTTTATAAGAGGAAACTTTTCCAGAATCTTAAAAAGCAAGTAAAAGCTATGTTAATTTCACTGAAGAAAAGAGTCTCTGCCAAAGTCAAGTCATATCTATTTACCTTTCTAGTAATAAAACACATTAGATATACGATAGGAATCCTCCTGTAATCTATGGTTGCAATTTCCCATAGACACAAAGGGTATGATTGTATAAGAAGTGCTACCAAGTGTGTGGTATGTGATATTTTAGACTGTATCCTTTCAAACCAAAGGCGGAGCATCATAATTTTGCATGGTCCGCCATAAAACACAAAAAGTGGACATTACAGATATGAAAGCAAATTTGTAAACAACCACACCAATGACCATTTTTTTCTGTTGTACTATCTGATTGCATTTCAAATAAGATGCTCAGGATGAAGCAGTGCCATCCAAAATCCCATCACCTCAAACTGACTAAAGAAAGGAATACAGGTAGTCCTCAAATTATGATCATAATGGAGTCTGCCCATCACAGTTGTAACATTTGATGACTCATGATGGTTTTGCAGTAAATGCCAGTTTTCAGCCAAAATGTGATAAAAAGATGTGTGGACAATTCAGTTGCATGATAATATAAACAGTCATAAATGGGGTCCAGTTGCCAAGCTCCCAAAGTGTAGTTATGTGACTGTGACAGTTATTGGAACTTAAAATCTGAATTATAATTCCCTAGGGAAGTCAGTTGTATTTTGTAAGTTAATGAGTCTGCACAGGCCAAGTGGGGCACATGAATGTTAGAGTGGATTATAAATAATGCACGGGTCTTGTAGGGGTATATGAGAGGAGCTGCGCTGGTTGGAGATGGCCTGTGGGAAGAGTGGGCATGAATAGGGAAGGGCACCTGGGGATTAGTAAGAGATGCTGTACAGGTCAGAAATGGCATGGGGGAAGGTAGGTTAGGAAGCATGTGTGAGTATGCCCAAGAGGTGTTGCATGGGACATGGGTGCATGGGACATGGGTGCTGGCTTTTGAACACAGTCTGTAAATTAGCCCATTTCAGGTAATTTGGTTCAAAAATTGTCCCTATGATAACAACATTTCACCCACTTAAAGATCATAAAAATGAGTTTTGGTAGTGTATAAATTAAGTAAAAACTTTGCTGTTTCATTTCCTTCATTGAACAAAATTGTAAGGAATAGTAAACAAACTAAACAAACAGCAATTATTTGATAGCCTTACTATTGCATTTCTACTTCACTAGAATTAAGTGTTTTTATGTTCACTATCTTTATGGATATCTTTAAATCTAAACTGCAGGTCCACCTTTGTTTAACCTTTTATCATCAGTTAGGTGCTGCCATCTAGCTAGGCATACAGTTATATAGGTTGTTCTAAGCACAGAAAGAATGGACACAATGGCTCAGTGGATAAGATGCTGAGCTTGACGATTGAAAGGTCAGCAGTTCAGCGGTTTGAATCCCTAGTGCTGCATAACGGAATAAGCTCCCATTACTTGTCCCAGCTTCTGCCAACCTAGCAGTTCAAAAACGCATAAAAAATGCAAGTAGAAAAATAGGGACCATCTTTGGTGGGAAGGTAACAGCGTTCTGCGAGCCTTTGGCATTTAGTCATGCCAACCACATGACCATGGAGATGTCTTCGGAAAGCGCTGGTTCTTCGGCTTTGAAATGGAGATGAGCACTGCCCCCTAGAATCGGGAATGACTAGCATATATGTGTGAGGGGAACCTTTACCTTTAAGCACAGAAAGATGGTGACTATGAAAACACTGGATGGCAGCTTCCCATAGTATCCCACAGAATATCTGTCAACCCTGGCCAGGCCACTAACTATCAAAATAGAATGCAGTGTTTCTTTTTACTGATTTTCAATGGTGTGTATAGCATGAAAATAAGATACAGAAATTTAGACTAAGAAGAAAGAAGGCTGAGAAAATCAAAATGGAAAGAGTTATCCATCCCTAGTGGCTGATTATAAAACAGCATTACCGTCTCCCTCTGAGAAAGATTTTGTTATATTATACTATATTAATTTATTTGATTCTTTTTGTTAGTTTTTATTGTTTTAAATATGGTTTTATATTCTGTAAGCCACCTTGAGTCACCATGGGCGAATGACGGCAATGTAAATTCAATAAATAAATAAATAAATAAATAAAAATAAATAAATAAATAAATTAACATAGTGAATGTCTACACACAAATCTGCTTTCACTTCTGTACATTTATTAGGTAGATTAAAGTGCCTGAGTTATTCTTTCAAGCAGGATATTGGTAATAAATAAAGCTGCAGCAGGATTATATCCATTTCCTGCTTCTGTGTAAGAATGAAAGTCAATTTCCAATAAACAAAAGGCATATGGATGGCTGAAGAATGACATAACAGTGATATTTTTAAGGATTTTTCCCAGATGGTTTAATTGAGAATTTTAAAAAGTGAATGTCTAACCCATCTTCATAAAAGTCTTTTCTCCTTAAAGTGTCCCCTTTGAATAACAAGCATATTTTTATTGCCACACCATAACCACCAAGAAAAAAAGTGATTCTGATTCTGCCATACTTATAAATTTTAAAGAAGATATTATCTGTTCATTTAAAACAAATTCTTCTATATATTCTCCAAGGGGACAGACTTATAAATAATGGAAATGTGAATAAAAAACTTCACCGTATTAAGGTACAAATAAAATAGATTACTACTGTACATATTATTCAATTGACTTTTATCTCTATAGTGATATGTCAATCTTAACAATATTTTACAAAGAGATTAAGCAGTACATGGGAAGAATCATTGAGCAGAAACTACTGCATCTGACTAATTTATAATTAAAAGAAAAAAAGAAAATAAGAGATGTACTAGGGATAGATGTATTAGAACTACCATTAGAGTCCCTGAAATTTCTACCCTGACTTGATACAAATTCACTGTTTTTCTTATAAAATTAATTATTAAAAAATGTACTTTCCATATAATAAGCTAAGCCTTAATGAAAGTCTTGCTTCATCCCCTGGGTCCACACCAAAAGAAGTGGATTATCTCATCCCGAAAAGAAATGTCACCTGAAACTCTCACATTTTTGCCACACTAGAGGAAAAGACAGCAGCAAGTCTCATCAACTGAGCCAAGTACAGCAAAAACAAAATTATTTGTAAGTTTATGTATTCATTTATTCAATAAAATTCTATGTCAGTTGCTTTCAAATCAATTTTGAAATGTGGTTTCTAACAAAATATTGTAATAATAATAATAATTAAAATACGAGAAAATTGGAGGAAGGAGAGACAAAACAAAACAATTACTCCATCATTCATACAAAGAAAGCCAGGGTGAAGAGAGTAGTCTACAAATGATACCTGAGAGGTATTGTAATAGGGATCATATTTGCAGCACATGCAAATAAAATATGTGTCTTGGTACGCACAGAAGGATCTTCTCTGATAATATTAGCAAATATCTAAATAAAGATACTGTGCTAGAAATCTGTGGTGGAATCTGTAGCTAGAGTTGGGGGAGGAGTGAAAAGATTGACAAATTGGAGTCTGCAGGAAAGGAAGCGACAGAATTTTTATTTTATTTTATTTTGTCACAACAGTATATATAAGCATAAGCATGAAACAACTATACAACATATAAGCATATATATAATGAAAGGAAACAATAGGACAGGAACGGTAGGCACTTTTGTGCTCTTATGCAAGCCCCTTATAATCCTTTTAGGAATGGGGTGAGGTCAGTGGTAGACAGTTTTTGGTTAAAGCTTTTGGGAGTTTGAGAAGAGACCACAGAGTCAGGTAGTGTGTTCCAAGCGTTAACAACTCTGTTACAAAAGTCATATTTTCTGCAATCAAGATTGAAGCGGTTAACATTAAGTTTAAATCTGTTGTTTGCTCTTTCCCCAGAACATTCATGAAATTCTTTTGCATTTAGCATTCTTTCTGTCACATATTGCTTACTAATATTTGAAGCATTTGATCAACTAATTTTCCAAAAATAAAACCAGGTTATGTCTGACACAGCTTTCAGACAAGGAATTAGATATTAATACATATTTTATCTATGTTATGATAATTAAAGGAACTTATCCAATTTACTTAACTATCAGAATAAATGCTCATGTAACTCAGTGCCTAAGAAACTAAGTTACAAGATATTTTATGGATAAATTTACCTCTTTTTTTTAAAAAAAGTTTTTTATTTTATAGACAAACATACATTTAAAGCATCAGCAATTCCTTCTGTGTGACGTCTCAGTGTTTTCTTCCTGGCTCCATCATTTTGTTGTTTCTTCTTTCTTCACTTCAGTTTAAACTATTACCATTTTTCCACAAATACATTATTTCCATTTTCTTACAAAATTATCCATTGTTTATTTGTACCTTTCTTCTAACCAATGGTAAAATTTATCCCATATCTTAAAATATTCTGAATCTTCTCTTTCAAAGTTAATCTGTTCATTTCTGCACAATCTAAAATTTTTCTAATAATTTCTCCTTCCAGGAGTATTTTCTCTGCTTTCCAATTTTGCGCAAAAACTATTCTTGCTGCTGTAATACATATTACATATATAATCAAATAAATATTTTCTTTACTAATTTTCTCTGGTAGGATCCCCAAAAAAACAATTCCGGTTTTAAATCAATATGTTGTTGGGTCATTTCTTCTAACCATCTCTTTATTTTCTCCCAATAGTTTTTGGCTTCTGGACATATTCACCACATATGATAATAAGATCCTGGTAACTGATGACATTTCCTACATTTAGCTGATTGGATAAATTTTCCTCTGATAAGAACTTCTTTGAATACTTTTCATGCAATCTGCATATGAAAATGCATAGGAATGGGGAACAGAACTTTTGTGGTTTAATACTACTGTATCTAGCCACATCATTATATGAAACCAGATGCTATTCCTGGGGGATTTTAAAGAAGCTGTAAGAAGAATTGTAGTGGAGTGGAGCTGGTATTGTCGCTCACTGTTCCTGTTACAAACTTCATTGGCTGACAATATGTACAATCTCCTTTTCTGATGATTTCATACCGAGGTTATGTATGAAAAATCATACATAAATCAAAAATTATGTATGAAAAAGTTTTTTCTCAGTGATAATTTCAAAAAATCAAGTGAGCTTTATTTTGTGAAAGTAACACAAATAAGACCATTTGGATTGTCTAAGCATAATATCATTTGTTTGACAAAGATTTATCAAAGTTTATATTCATCTTCACATGATATGCTTTGTATCTGCTGGTTTGTAAGTATGCCTTTAAAAACTCAACCTCTGAGAGTTAAAATAGAATAAGTAATAAATCTCCAATGTCACTTTCAAATTACTAACCTTCCTGTGGAATAAATACATGATTACATAAACTATTCTTGCTGGGAAACAAAGCTGGATTTCCAATATTAACTAACACATACTTTTACAGTTGTCTGACATCTCTCTTAGAAGCTGACTTTGCTAAACTTTTGCTCATGCAAGACAACAAAAATTTTCTAATAATTTCTCCTTCCAGGAGTATTTTCTCTGCTTTCCAATTTTGCAAAAACTATTCTTGCTGCTGTAATTACATATATAATCAAATAAATATTTTCTTTACTAATTTTCTCTGGTAGGATCCCCAAAAAAACAATTCCGGTTTTAAATCAATATGTTGTTGGGTCATTTCTTCTAACCATCTCTTTATTTTCTCCCAATAGTTTTTGGCTTCTGGACATATTCACCACATATGATAATAAGATCCTGGTAACTGATGACATTTCCTACATTTAGCTGATTGGATAAATTTTCCTCTGATAAGAACTTCTTTGAATACTTTTCATGCAATCTGCATATGAAAATGCATAGGAATGGGGAACAGAACTTTTGTGGTTTAATACTACTGTATCTAGCCACATCATTATATGAAACCAGATGCTATTCCTGGGGGATTTTAAAGAAGCTGTAAGAAGAATTGTAGTGGAGTGGAGCTGGTATTGTCGCTCACTGTTCCTGTTACAAACTTCATTGGCTGACAATATGTACAATCTCCTTTTCTGATGATTTCATACCGAGGTTATGTATGAAAAATCATACATAAATCAAAAATTATGTATGAAAAAGTTTTTTCTCAGTGATAATTTCAAAAAATCAAGTGAGCTTTATTTTGTGAAAGTAACACAAATAAGACCATTTGGATTGTCTAAGCATAATATCATTTGTTTGACAAAGATTTATCAAAGTTTATATTCATCTTCACATGATATGCTTTGTATCTGCTGGTTTGTAAGTATGCCTTTAAAAACTCAACCTCTGAGAGTTAAAATAGAATAAGTAATAAATCTCCAATGTCACTTTCAAATTACTAACCTTCCTGTGGAATAAATACATGATTACATAAACTATTCTTGCTGGGAAACAAAGCTGGATTTCCAATATTAACTAACACATACTTTTACAGTTGTCTGACATCTCTCTTAGAAGCTGACTTTGCTAAACTTTTGCTCATGCAAGACAACAAAAATTTTCTATTTCCTACATAACCTAGACTTCGAAGGCATCAGCAATAATCCCATAATCTACTTTATATATCAAACTGATAATTTACATGTTATAGTTGGCCGTATAGTCAGCCAAATAAATTAGACTGGATTTGGCATTTTTCCCAATTTACTGAATTTTTCCCAAGGACCTGGGATAAGGTAGATGTTTGATGGTGTTAAAAATTTTGTGCGATATAGGCTGTTTCAAGTAAGCTGTCTTTTGCAATTGACTGATCCTGATTCATTTTCATTTTCATTTTCTTCTTCTTCTTCTTCTTCTTCTTCTTCTTCTTCTTCTTCTTCTTCTTCTTCTTCTTCTTCTTCTTCTTCTTCTTCTTCATCATCATCATCATCATCAACATAATCATCATCATCATTATTATTATTATCTCTTTTATTCATTAAACATGAAACTCAGTCAACTGAACATTTAAAAATGCAAAAACGATTGACTGGTGCTAATGGTTGATATGGGTTGCTGCCAGCGTCCTAGGTATTAAAAAAGTGTCTTCTTAAAATATATAATGTTCTAAGTAGCACAGTTTTTGCAATTCCAGTGGTATTATTGCAGGAAGCTGCAATTTCTTGATGTGTTTTGTAAAATTCTTGGACATGGTACCAAGTGCCCAATGACAATGGGTATCACTGTTACATGTTTCATCCATAACTGTGTAGTTTCGATGGCCAGGTCGTGATATTTCATGATTTTTTCCAGTTCTTTTTCTTCAACTCTGGCATCTCCTGATAAAGCGATGTCAATAAACTGTACATTTTGCTCTATATAACCGTGATATCTGGCGTGTTACGTTCCAAATGATGATCCATCTGTATTTGAAAGTCCCACAAGATCTTCATTATCTCATTTTTGATAACTTTTTCCACTTTGTGCTCCCATGACTTTTTGGATACAGGTATGTCATATTTTTTACATAATAACCAGTGAACTAATTTAGCAACTCGATCATGTCTAGCTTTGTAATCAATTTGCTGCACTCACATATTAAGTGTAAAACAGTTTCAAATTTGTCGTTGCAAAATCGGCAGTTTGGATTGGTTCACATAGTCATTTAAACTTCATTTTTCTTCTTGTATAGTTTGATGGATTTGCAATAGTCCTCTGCCCCCTATTCTTCTTGGCAGGTACAACCTGTCGATGTCACTTTGTGGGTGTAAAGCATGGTATATATTCAATAGTGTTTTCCAGTCCAAGTTTTCCAGTTCAGCCACAGTCTAGATGATGATTCCAGTTGAGTAGCATATAACTGGAACTGCCCTTATATGGCTTTAATTATGTTTCCAGCATTCAATTTTGATTTTAATATTTTGTGGACCCTCCTTTTGTGTTGACTTTTTGACTTTTCCATTCAAGATGTTATCTTCTTCCAATATGCCTAGGTATTTGAAACTGCCATCCTTTGCTAATGCTTTCATGATGCTTCCATTTCCCAGTTCTATTCCTTCTATTTTTTCCATTTTTCCTCTCTGTATGGATAATATAGCACATTTTTTAAGTCCAGAGTTCATTCTGATGTCGCTGCTGAACAATTAAACTATGTTGAATATTGACTTAAGTTCAGTGGGGCTTTTTACATCCAGTTTTAAGTCTAATATACACTAGATGGTTTATCTTGTCATGCTGGCTTGAGATTTGGTATCCTAGTTTTGTGTTTCATAGGATTATTGTCAGTGGAATTAATGTGATATTATTAATAATAATAATATTAATAATAATATAATCATCCAGGTGTTTATAATTTTGGTAAGGTATTGCTTAATGAAGAAATCTGAACATCTTAAAACCTTAACATATATATTATAGTCTTATAAATTGAAGGCCTAAAATTGGGAAATGTCCTTTCTTCCTATTCTTTTTCCTCCTGTAAAGTAGATTTTTTGCAACATGAGGAAGATAATTCTGAAAGTATGATAGTAGCAGCAATGAGTGCACTTTTGGGAGCCTTGAAATAATAGGCTAGAGATTGATAATTATGGAAAAAATATAGGTGGATGTTCCTCTAAAATTAATGAAAAAACAAGAAGAAAACTGGTTGGAGAGACTGCCAAGAAGACTAAAGCAACATTAGAGGAGCTGCAGGAATTTCTGACAAATATTGGTTGTGTACTACATATGACAACAATCTCATGTATTGCTCATATGTCTGGGCTGTGGGATAGGGTAGCAAGTCCAGCTACATTTACAAAAATCTATAACAGATCTAACAAAATCATTTGGGAAAATGTTCTGATGAGAGACTAAGTCTGAACCTTTTCACCATAGTTCTAAAAAATATGTTTGGCCCAAAAAACACACTGTGCATCACAAAAAAATACACATAACCATGTTGGTGGTAGCATTATGGCTTGGGGCTGCTTTTCTTTAGCTGGAAGTGATCTCGCTTAATGCAGAGGGAATTATGAACAGTTCCAAATATCAGTCAATTTGTACATATAACCTTCACCTCTGCTAAAATGATGTAGATGAGGAGTATTTTCACCTTTCCACGCAATAAGGACCCAAAGCATACCTCCAAAACAAAAAAAGAGTGGCTTCACCAGAAGAAAATAAAAGTTTTGGAGTGGCCCATCCACAGCCCAGACTAGAATCCACTAAAAAATCCATAGGATGACTTGAAGGCTTTACACAGGAGATGCCCTCGCATGCTGACAGATTTGGAACACTTTTGCAAGGAAGAATGGGCAAAGTTTTCCAAGGCAAGAGGTGCCATACTACTCCAAAAGACTGAATGCTATGACAAAATCAAAACATGTTTCAATAAAATATTAATTTAAGGGTGCACTTATGCAATCATTCTATTGTAAGTTTTTAAAAAAAATTAATTTCCCTCCTAAATGATTTTAGTTTGTTTTTCAATTGAATTGTACAACTTATATTAAAGGTGGAAAAAATTCTGAACTGATTTATCTTGATCTGATTTTTTTACATCTAAAAAATCTGGCATTTTAGCAGGGTGCATATAATTGTACAGGGCTTTGTTTCCATACTGAATCAAAGCCCTGTACAATATCCATTGTACAGGGCTTTGTTTCAGTATTAGAAGATGTCCTTTTCTTCATAGGCTATTCATTGTTACATCCAAATGTTTGCCTTTTGCAAACATTTTAAGTAATTCAGGTGTCAAGGTTTCAAGGAACACCCCCAACAAAATAGGCTTGAGGTTTTGCCTTCCAAAATTGACATCAAGATTAAATGTCTAATTTATAAGTAGCACCTAATTTGTCCATATTTTTTTCAATCATTTAGCAATGCTTAGCAATGACATACAATTTCATGTGTATGAGTACTGTGGCTTTATACCATCTTCATATGTGATTATTCATAATGTTTTTTTCAGGATTAAAGAGGAATGTATCCTGTATTTCCCTTTTGTCCTTTCTGTAGCCTTGTAGCTTTTTTCTTAATCTAGCTACTCTATTGGGAAAGCCAGAAAATAAATTAGTAGATTGTAAGCTGAAAACTGAGTAAAGCAGTAAAGCAGCAATTTCAAGCTCGCTAGAAGCACCATTACACCTCACAGTCCAGTTGAATTTATTCTTTGATTTCTGTCACTGAAAGCATAAGTGAAAATACCTAGAAAAAAAAAGTACATTCAAAGGAAACCTTTAATGGATGCAATAACAACAGTAGTAATAATATTATTTAGAAGGTCCCTAAATAACACAGCAATTAAAGGTAAACTTTCCCCCTGTCTAGTCGTGTCTGAGTTTAAGGAGCGGTGCTCATCTGTTTCTTAACTGAGGGAGCCAATGTTGACATTTCTGTGGTCATATGGCCAACATGACTATATGTTGAGGTGCAGGGAATGCTGTTATCTTCCCACCAAAGTAATATTTACTTATCTTCTTGCATTTCCATGCTTTTGAACTGACAGGTGGCCAGGAACTGGGGCAAGTAATGGAAGCTCACCCCATTGTGCAGTGCTTCTGTCTCAAACCTGGACTATCAGATTTCCAGCTGAAAAATTCAATGTCTTTAACCTCTGAGCCATCACCTCCCCAATAATACAGCAATTAATTAACAATAAAAAAGACTATAGAAATTGGGAGGAATCTTGGGTCTCAACACACCCACCTATGTTTGTACTGTACCATATTTAAATATGGTACAGTAGAAATATGGTACTGTGCATATATAGGTGGGTGTGACAAGGACAGATTTTTTTTAATGAGTACCATATTTTTCAGAATATAAGATGCTCAAGAGTATAAGATGCACATTAGATTTTGGGGAGGAAAACAAGAAACCTGCCTATGCTTACAGCATCCATTGGTATTCATCTTGTTAAGGTCCTTGCAGCAAATAGCAAACAGCCTGGTAAGCTTCAGCACATTATTGCAGCCTGATTTAACATGAATGGCTGATTGGTGGTTGGATCAGCCTTCCAGAGTACCACCAATCAGCTGTTCCAGGCTGCTGGGATTGCCAGAGCCAATTGCTGCCTCTGTGCATTGCATTTTCGGCCTCTGCACACCCCATTTTTGGCCTCCGTGTGTCGCATTTTTGGCTGGTTCCTGCCACCTGGAACTGGTCAAAAATGTGATGCGCAGAGGCCAAAAATGGGGTGTATGGAGGCAGCGATCACCGGCAATGTGCTGTGGCGATCCCCGCAACCTGGAATGGGTCTAAAACGGAGCTTGCAAAGGCTGAAAATATGACGCGCGGAGGCCGAAAATGGTCAAAGGGTGGGGCTGGCGGGTGGGCGGGGTTTCGGCAACATTCGGTGTATACGACACACTGCAATTTTCACCCATTTTGGCCTCCGTGTGTCGCATTTTTGGCTGGTTCCTGCCACCTGGAACTGGTCAAAAATGTGATGCGCAGAGGCCAAAAATGGGGTGTATGGAGGCAGCGATCACCGGCAATGTGCTGTGGCGATCCCCGCAACCTGGAATGGGTCTAAAACGGAGCTTGCAAAGGCTGAAAATATGACGCGCGGAGGCCGAAAATGGTCAAAGGGTGGGGCTGGCGGGTGGGCGGGGTTTCGGCAACATTCGGTGTATACGACACACTGCAATTTTCACCCATTTTTAGGGGGAGAAAGTGCATTTTATACTCTGAAAAATACGGTAATCCTATTTTAAAGGAGCCACTTGTTTACAACTTCCCTTGAAGCCCTTCATTTTGATTATAGTAAAAGTTAACAATTTACATAATTATATCATTTCCATATTGTAACATTCACAAAACCCTTAACAATGTATAAACTCTCAAGCAGCTTGGGTTGGCTGAATTTCTTCCAACCCAAGCTGCTTGAGAGTTTATATACTGGACATACATCTAATCTCCAAATTTTATATCTTAATATATTCTAATGAGTTAGTACCAATAATCTCTACTGCACTCAAGATATGGCTATTAAATTTGGATCCAGACTAGTATATATAGCAACGTTTTTCCTTCTTTCTCTTTTAGATTTGAATTAGTTATAATTCTTCTATCATTTTAGAAAACAGATACATGTAGGCATATTGGAGCTGTGGTGTGCCATTATTTTATTCCTTCTCTTTTCTAGCTAAATGAGGGCTGAGTAGCAAAGCGATTACATGAAAAGGCTATATGTAATAACATGCTCTTTATTAAAAATAAGCTACCCCCACTTGCCCCTCCCAAGTAGTGCACAGATCCCTCTAATAATGGTACATGCATCTTTTATGAACTGGACTCTTATCATTGTAACTTCTGGTTTCTTTTCTACTGAATGCATTAGCACACTTATAATCACATTAAGGTCACAAAGGCCCTATCAATTTTCTGTGAATTCATACAATATTTCATTTGCTGTTATCATAGCTGAATGAAGTGGTGATAAAGGTTGCCTGTTAGAAGATGGGCAGTTGAATGCATTATTATTTTATGTTGGGCAGCTGATCCTTACTAAACAGACCAGATGATTCTCTAAATTAGACTTCCTTTCCTTCTATTTTGCAAGCTTGCTAAATACCAAAGGCAGAGCATACTAAAATAATTTCTATTATTTGGAATCATTGCTACTGTTTGGGTTTTCTTTAAAAAGAAAACCTACTTATTGCAGTAGTATCTTGTGGGGTTTTTTCACTTTATTTATATATGGTGAGTTTTCTCTATTTGGAAAATGAAACAATTTTATCTGCAAACACAGCATCCAAAATTTTGACTACTCCCAAGGCACTGATGTTGGTTTATGACCCTAACAGAGATTTTGATTTGACACATGTACTTGATAGACATAATTGTGTTACTTGGTTTAATCTGCACTTGAATTTAACTATTAGAAAATGTGTAGAAAAACTATTAGAAAATTAATGTGATGATTCTAATTGGCAAGCACCATCTATAAAATTACACCACTGCTAATTAGAAACCAAAAGAATCTGTACTTCAGAATATTTTTTTCCTAACATAGGGAGGAAAGAAGTTCCCAAAGAAAAAGCTGCAAATAAATCAAGCTTAACAGCCATATTATTAGACCAAAAAGATAGTGTGTTGTCCTCTGAATATTAAAGTAATATAATTCTTATCTTTTCTCCCCACTGGCTTTATTGGCTAGGTAAAACATGAACTAAGAGTTCAATAATATTTTTTTAAAAGTAGCTTGGAAACACAGTGAAACTCTTGAACTGTTCAGCATCTTATTTTCAGTGCTTAATTGTAGTTGGAACTGAAAAACTACAGTACTATTTATTCATTTCATTCACTTTTCATCCTTAAAAATTATTGCCAGAACAGGTAACAAGTTGTGTATTTGCTGATTTTGCTCTTTCCTTTTTCCTCCCCTACTTTCCCATTTTTATTTGTATTTTATATTTTCATAAACTAATAAAATTGATAAAGATGAAAATATTGCTAATATGTTAATATAACCTGCTTGGGATCAAATAGCAGAAGTATTAAAAATAGGAGTATCAGATTTTTTCATTCTTTTTTATTTGTATCCAACCAGAATTTTATCCAGCCAGAAAGTACAGGATAACGGAGAGTCAGTTTGATTTAGTAGTTAAGTGGTGACCGAGAAACTAGGAGAATGTAATCCTACCTTTAGGCATGAAAGCCACTTGGGTGACTTTGAGCCAGTCACCCTTTCAGCCCAACCCACCTCACAGGATTGTTGTTGTGGTGATAATAGGAGGAGTAAGCTGTATGTTTCTCACCTTCAGTTATTTATAAAAATAATAAAGGTAGGATAAAAAAATAATTCAGTGAATTTTTAAATTGTTCTGAAGTACTGAAAAATATGAAACTTCTTAAAACAAGGAACCATAATATGACAGCCACTGATCACAAAATCACAAAATGATCACAAAATGTAAAATATACATTCTGGACAGTACGCACATAGGCAATACATAAAACCAATAATTACATGCATTTCTAAGATAATTCCCTAAAAATGCTTTGTTATCAAATCCGAGATATTTTGAGATTACACCCAAGATGGCTATTACTATTGGTACTATCTTTGCCTTTTTTTGCCTTAGTAATTCTATTTTTATTTGCATATCTTTGTATTTTGTGATTTTTCTCCAATTCTTTTTGTTCTGTTGTGGTGCCTCCAGGCACTACAATGTCTTTTATCCAAACTTTTTTGGCTTTCTTATGCCAATTATTAAGTCTGGGGTATTATGTAGCATTATTTTGCATAATCTTTTAAACAAGACATTTTAAAACATTAATCAGAATTGTTTCCTTGAAAAGTAATTACTGAAATAAGGCTTATTATTTAATCTCACAATAGGCTGCATTTATTGCATAACATTTTCAACACATGCATTCATCAACATGTGATCACAATTGAAGGGGATTTTATGTATGTAGTAATCAGGGGTGATTACCTTACCTTCTCTACCGTTTTGAAAATATGCGTGCGCTGCACGTGCTCAAAGCCTTCTGCACATGCGCAGAGGCTGAAATCATTGCAAAAAAGGGATATTAATGTCCGCGTGGGTGGGCGAAGCCTCCTGTAGCCGCCGCTACTGGTTCACCCGAGCCAGATAGAACCGGCTGAATTTCACCCCTGGTAGTAATGTATTAGCAGTGATGAAATCCAAATTTTTTTACTACCGGTTCGTGGCTTAGTGGGCCTGGCAGGGGAAGGATACTGAAAAATCTCCATTCCCACCCCAGTCCTGGAAAAGGATATTGCAAAATCTCCATCCCCACCCCACTCTGGGACCAGCCAGAGGTGGTATTTGCCAGTTCTCCAAACTGCTCAAAATTTCCACTACCAGTTCTCTAGAACCTGCTGGATTTCACCCCTGGTATATAGACACTAGAATAAATCCTTTATATTTTATTTATTTATTTATTTGTCAAACACAACAATATATATAAGTATAAGCATGAAATAACCATACAAATTGGATACAACCAAAGGGAACATTAGAACAGGAATGGTAGGCATGCTGGTGCTTTTATGCACGCCCCTTACAGACCTCTTAGGAATGGGGTGAGGTCAACAGGAGATAGTCTTTGGTTAAAGCTTTGGGGATTTTGGGAAGAGACCACAGAGACAGGTAGTACATTCCAGGCATTAACAACTATGTTACTGAAGTCACATTTTCTACAATCAGATTGTAGCGGTTCACTTTAACTTTAAATCTATTGTGCGCTCGTGCATTGTTGCAGTTGAAGCTGAAGTAGTCTTCGACTGGAAGGACATTGTAGCAGATGATTTTATGAGTTATACTCAGGTCATGCCAAAGGCGGAGGAGTTCTAAATTTTCTAAACCCAGGATTTCAAGTCTGGTGGCATAAGGTATTTTGCTGTGATCAGAGGAGTGGAGAACTCTTCTTGTAAAATATTTCTGGACACGCTCAATTGTATTAATGTCCAAAATGAGGTGTGGGTTCCAGACAGGCGAGCTGTAATCGAGAATTGGTCTAGCAAATGTTTTATATGCTCTAGTTAGTAGTGTAATCTTTCTGGAGAAGAAGCTATGCAAGATTAGGTTTACAACCCTTAAAGCCTTTTTGGCGATGTAGTTGCAGTGGGCCTTGGCACTTAGATCATTTGATATGAAAATTCCAAGGTCTATGACGGAGTGAGGGTCATCTACAAGGTAATGTCCATCAAGCTTGTATTTAGTGTTCTGATTCTTTTTTCCAATGTGTAAGACAGAGCATTTGTTGATTGCGATTTGGAGTTGCCATATTTTTGACCATTCTGACACAAAGTCAAGGTCTTTTTGAATGGTAGCTGCATTGTTGGTAGTGTTAAATAGTTTAACATTATCGGTGAAGAGAACACAATTACTTATAATATGGTCACAGAAGTCGTTAATATATAATATGAAGAGTGTTGGTCTTAGAACGCTGCCTTGGGGGACACAGGATTTGATAGGGCACTGCCCCTTGGGGGACACAGGATTTGATAGGGCATTGCCTGTTTGACAGGAACGCAGTTATCCAATTATAGAGGGGTCTGGAGATGCCATAGGTGGAGGGTGATGGATTGGTTGATGATTGATTCCATTACTTTTCAGGTGACGCAGCATAAAGAAATTGGTCTGTAATTTTCAACTAGGCTGGGGTCTCCTTTTTTGAAGACAGGGATGACCGTGGCTAGTGACCATAGTTTGGGAAGGGAGCTTGTCCTGAAAGATTTTTCAAAGATCATGCTTAGGGGTTCTGCTATAACAGTGGAAAGCTTTATTAAGAAGTATGCACATAGACCATCAGATCCAATAGATAGAGATGGTTTCAGTCTGCGAAGTGCCTTTTCAACATTATCTTCTGTGAAATCTATTTGTGTTAGATTGTTGTAATTATTGTTGGTACGACTGGGGAATGTTGGGTATGAGCCATTGCTGTTAACAAAGACTGAGCCAAAGAATGTGTTAAAGAGGTTTGCTTTAACTATTTCATCATTGCATTCTTTACCGTTAGATCCTTTTAGGGGTGGGATGGATCTCGAGTCTTTAAGCTTGTTGTTTACAAAAATTATAGAAAGCATGATTGGATTTTGTGTGCAGAAGGTCTTCTTCTTGCTTGATGTGGTAATTGGTGCATTCAATCTTTATTTGGTGGCATATATTTTTGTAGCGGTGTTTAAAGTTGGCTACATAGCCAGTTTTGGTTTTTTGCCAGAGGGAATTTTTTTTTTGATTGGAGCTTTTTTATTGATATGGGTAATTTGTTTTTCCTGATTTTGGGGTGGTTTGTGGTACGTATAGTTTAATGACTCTATTGACTTCAAGTAGAAAAACACTATAGTGGTCTTCAGCATCGATACAGTTAGAGAATAGAATTTGCCAGTCAAGAGATGAGAGGTCGGTGTCTATAAGATCATAGTTGGCTTTTTTGAAATTGTAGTTTGGTATACCATTATTATGGAGATTATTATAAGAGCGTATATTGAGACAAAAGTCTATCATGCTGTGGTCACCGTCGGAAAAGGGTTCTTTTATTTGTAGTCCATAAATTGAGTTTGCGTTGTTGCAGAAGATGAGGTCAAGGCAGTTGTTGAGTCTTGTATTGTTAGTTACTAGTTAATCAAGACCTAGATTTGTAACAGCATTGTACAGGGTGGTATGGATGAGTTCAGTTGTTTATTTTCCAATTAATAAGAAGTAGGTTGAGGTCACCCAGAAAGATGAGAGGGTAAGGGCAAGAGGCTACCCATGTTAGTAATGTGGTTAACTTGTTCGCATGTGCAATGTCGTAGTCGGGGGCTCGAAGTGTGATGTTAAAGGACAGTTCGCAGACAATAGTTTCTGGAAGAGCGAGTTTATGTGCAACTTGAATATTTTTTAGATTCAGTGACTTTTTGTAAAAGATAGCCACTCCACCTCCCCTGTGGGTTTCACGATTGGACCGGAAAACATGATATTCTCTTTCTGAAATGATGGAGTCAGGGAGGGATGAGTTCAGCCATGTTTCGCATACAGATATAATGGTGAATGTACCAGTATTTAACAAGAGGAGAAATTCAGGCATTTTGTTTACAATGCTTCTTGCATTTATCAGTTTCCATTTAATTTCTGCAGTGGCTGGTATAGAGGAAATAAGGGGCGTGCGTACCTAGTTTTGGATGATGGCTGGACACTTGGAAAAATCCTGATAGATATTAACTCCTTATACATGGAATACATAGTCACCATAGAACAACTTTTTCAATATCAGATATTTGGATGCACTGTATTATAATATCCATCATCTCAAGCAGCAAAATGATTAGTCATTATGCTAAGTAATAATTCTTATAGACTCTTATTTATCATGCTGGCTCTTATTTATCATGTAGTTCTACAGGGTGGAGGTAAGTAAGGACCAGTTCTTCTTAAAGATTGGCAGGATGGAGCCAGCTGAATCTTGAGAGAGTAGGAGGTTCTTCCATAGGATAGAAACTGAAAGGGTGAAGGGAAGGTGTCTGGCTTCCATCAGATGACCCTATTTAAATCATAGGACCTAAAGCATACCAACTCTGTTGTAAATTCTTTAATTGCTATGTTAGGAGCTGCATTGGCTGCCGAATTGAATCCTGCTTCTGGGTTCAATTCAAAGTATTGATCATTATCTTTAAAGCCCTCTAAGGCATAGATCCAGGATATCTGGGTGTAAGGTCCTGCCTCTCCCTCCTGTTCAAGAAAGTATGAACTCTCAAAACTAACATTTCAAAAGAAAACTTTTATTGAAAGGAAGTGGATGCAAGACAATGCAAAGCAGGGTCTGAGTTCCCCCCAGGCAATTCCATTAGGATAAAGTGGTTAGAAACCCCTCCTCTCAGTTTGATGTTGAATAAGCCAATCCACAGGTGTGAAGATGTTGTGGAAATGGTCGTCCTGAGAAAGAGATAAGGAGTTGTTTCCATACACTTCTTCTGTGAGTCTTTCAAACTGAGAGGAAACAGATGGCTCTCTCCCCTTGTACATCCCACAAAGTAAATCAAAGCACAGAACAAAGTAGGTGACAGGGTAAAAGT
This sequence comes from Ahaetulla prasina, assembly GCF_028640845.1. Lineage (NCBI taxonomy): Eukaryota > Metazoa > Chordata > Lepidosauria > Squamata > Colubridae > Ahaetulla > Ahaetulla prasina. The sequence continues at coordinate 69,606,186 of NC_080542.1, forward strand.
TATAAACTAGGGAATTACAGGATACATAGGAAAAACAGAATGAGAGCAATAAGTGAGTAAAGAATCCAGGGTCCCTCCCCCCACTTGAATAGCAGTATCATGATAGGGATTGGCTTGTGGTATTCATGATGGCAGAAGCGGTCTACCGTGGATTCCATCAGCCAAGAAGCTGCAGTTGGTGCGCTCTGGGAGAAGAAACCTTTTCTGCCCTTGCTCTTTGGAATATCTTGCTGCACGTGAGATTTAACTCATTTTCTGGTCTAAGAAATGCCTTAAAACCTGGCTATGTTGGCATGAGGCCAGAAGAAGAAGCTGGTGGCTGGTGGTGGCTAGTGTAGTAGCTGAGAAACTCCCACTACTTCTTCAGTCAAACTGTGATTTTTTAAGTTTGTTTCAAATTTTTGTAATTTTGATGTTTCTTATATTTATAATTGTTTTTATCTCCGTATGCTTTATTGTAAGCTGTTCAGAGTCACCTCGAACTGCAAGACAAGGAGTATATAAGTTTAAATAATAAATAAATAACAAAATAAATAAATAAAATAAGTAGAGATAATTGGAGACAGATGGTCCCTCAAGTATCTAGAACCTTTGCAGATATAGGACTTTGTAGATGGCCACTCATAATTTGAATTGATAACTGATAACCAATGCATTTCAGCAGTGGTATTTTATAGATACAGCTACTTCAGAGCCATTGTTAGGGGATGGTATGAGTGTTGACTATAGTAGCCAATGCAACTAAATTTTGGGTGGAAAAATATCAGATTTCAGTCCTATCACATTATCAAACAATCTTTTCTTGCACTTTTCCATAAAATAGCCCCTACTACATTCACCAAAATACATTTACAAAATACATACATGGAACTAGTCTCATTTAATTTGTTTGATGATCTTCTATTGAAAGGGGAGGATTGGGGGAAGGAATATAAAATAGGTCAAAATAAAGATCCTTTTGCCAAGGATTTAAATTATGATAAGCCATGAAGATCCAAAATTAAATGCCCAACTAGGCATTTTTCCTTCCTATTTGCTCTTTAAGCTATGCAATACTTGTAGTCTTCCAAATAGAACCAAGGAGGTCCATGATACGGTATCACTCTATCGCATAGTTCATTGGCAAAGCCACTATATATTTTTAATTAGACATTTATTTTTATTCACAAAACATTTTTGTTTGCCTGTTTTATTTCAGAATTATCTTTTCATTTTGGCAGTTTTCTGTTGTATAAATCTTAGTGACATCGATTGGATGGATATCAAATATTAGTTTTAATATTTTTTTCAGTAGAAGGCAAACTTTATTGACTTGCATATTGCCTTCACAACTAGAAAAGAATTAAATATTCTGCTAAAGCAAATATTTACCAAATTCATTTTAGAAAACAGAAACATGCCGCAGCATGTAATACAGGCAGAGAATGTATTTGAAATATTATTTAAATAAAGATGGTTAACATTGCATTCTATACACCCCTGTTCAAAAATAAATTCTACTGATTTCATAATGAATGGCAATAATTTAACAGTTGCAATCACTGTTCTTCAGCTATCATTCTTTACCCTTTTAACTGGAAATAATTTCCATCAAAGGAAATCAGTTTATATGGATGCATAGGACTGCACTAACCACACATACTTAAGAGAGAATTAAAGTTTGAATAAACAGAAAGATATGTTATCATGAAGGATAACATATCTGTACAATTACAATATGTAATTTTATAACCAAAAGTACCATTGCTTTTTTATTTCACATTCTATAAGTACCCTGGTTTTCATATATAACTTTATTTCCCAAGAACGTAGGATATCTCAACATATCAAACTAGCATATATAACAATTCAAGCAATGTGAAGTTTTGTAATTGATGGATGACAATTCTGTAAATGCACAAAATTTCTAAGTGCCAACCAAGTTTTATAAGTGCCAGTCAAGTTTTCTGATATGGCACCCATTATATGGATAGCCACTGAGATCACCAAAGCTGCCATAATCTTTCAATTTCAGTTTTCAGATCTTAATATTTTGCAGTATTCTCCAATTTATTAATACTACTTATTATTAATAATTATATTAATAAATTACATTGTTATATTATGCTTTGAAGAAGATCTGTTAACCTAACTCACCAAATAATAGCAATGGATAAATATCAGCTTGAGAAATGCAAATCTATATTACTTATGAAGCTACTCTTACTTATAAAGCTGCAATTTTTCTGTAAATAACCCAGCTGTTAAAATAATATATATGGATGTAATTGAGTCGTCCCTATGCAAATAAATAAGACTTTATTTCAGTGTCAGAAGCTGGCAGACAATAAAATCAACAACTTGCTTTTTCTTGCCTACATATCTATCTTTTTTCATTTTTTTTATAGCTTCTGTTTTTGTTACACATTAACAAAGTGCATGTAGTATTTATGTTCACATTTATTAAATTGCACTAAAAGACAAGTTTAGGGTCCTCATCAATTCAATAAATGCTTTATTATGTTATTTTATCCAAATGTTTAATATGAATGTCTTCATGAAGTTCTAACTGAATTAGAACCTTGTTGATATGCTTAATTAAAAGTGCTTATGTTATGTTGTTCCATAACAGCTGACAAAAGAACACTTTCATATTATAAGATAGTGTTTTTATTCCTACACAGTATTGACATTTCTTATTGTAAAATACATTTTTAATATTCTATTAAATTTTCTGAGATTCTTTAAAACGTCTTGAAAGGTATGTAGTTTGTCTTCATTCAACTGTTCTGTTACTAGAACTGCCAATGTAAGTTGTTTTCAAATTTATAAATAATATTTATGTGGCAATCCTTCTTGCAGAACATTTTACAAAATTTACATACACTTGTATTAAGATTCTAGTAACCTGATCGTTAGTAGCCCCGGATTCCAGCTTTTGGACACTTGGATTTTGTAGAGAGACTGCCTCATCTATAACCTTATCATGGGTGAAGGAATGACTTGGCGTCTCTTAACAAAACCCAGTTGGGATGGTAGTGAGAATTCCACACTTGAAAATGTGCCCACCTAAGTTTTGGATTTTGCATTAGTTGAAAGCCCATGAAAAAGGAGGTGGGCTGTTTTCATCCATGAATTATTATGGGCTTACAGGTTCTCTAGTTGAAGTTGGCCCAAAGGAATTGTTAGGGTTAGAGTTAGGCTGCTGATGGACTGTCCTTCCTGCTATGGAGTGGCATCCCTATGTGAGGTATTGGATTTCTTTTCTGAGTTCACAATAGAGTACCTAAGCCTATTGATGCTTGGGGATTTTAATTTGCCACCTGGTGATGGGGCAGCTCAGAAGATTGAGTGGTCTTTATGACAATGATGACCTGCCCAGTTGTATACTAGCAGCCATGTTGAATGTGTTTCCGTCTTGGGGTAGTTGAGGTGTAACATCATGCCATGTATAGACCAGTCTGTGGTGGCCTTCTGACCTCTGCCTCTCCCTCTAGGAAGACTCACCCACTTAATTGCCTGTGCCAAGTGATTGATGGACCCAATGGGGTTCCATATAAACTTTGGGGTTTATCTTGAGGATCTAGTGGGCAATTTGACTGAAGCTTAGTCACTGCCAAGAACAAACAGGTGGCTGGGGGCATGGATTTTATTGCTGGTGATTCTGATAGCAAAGAGATGCCTGGAATGTTTTTGAAGATTTTTTGAAGGAAAATTTGAAGTGAACACAATTAGACATGGGTAAAATTAGGCATTATCTTGTGGCAATAAAGATAGAAAAACATCAACATATTCATTATGTGTATGTATAGCTGCCCAGTGGCTGTATATCAGCCTTCCCAAGCAGACCAGACAGGAAATGACTGGATGAGCTACTTTAATATAAAGCTATTCTTAATAGAAGCTTGCAGGTCTGATAATACAAATCTCCTGTCATTTCTTTTACAGCCTGAGAAGTTAGGGAGGGTCCCTTCTGAATCTCTTTCTGTGTCCATTATTCAGCTTTTGGCTAGACTGGCTCTTATATCACACCCATTACAGGAAGGGCTCCTACCTACCTGAGGAGAGCTCCTCAGAACATCTGTTGGGCCTTTGTGAAGATTACTCAGGTTATCTGGCACATAAAATTGCTCAGATTCACTATGATCTAGATTCTTCATTGGTCATGGAAGACCAATCAAGATTAGGTCACAGTTTCATGACATATAAAGTAGTCCTCATAAAGGAGATAAGGGAGAAATAGATTTGCAATATTGCTATTGGCCTGCAGGGGTGAAATGCTCCCAGTTCAGACCGGATTGCCCGATCCAGTAGTGATGATGGCAGGTGGTTCTGAGAACCGGTAGCAAAAAACCCCTCCCCCCCTCCCCCCACATGGCCAGCGGAGCCGTATGATCATCAGAGGGTTTTTTCTTCGGCCAAAAAAATGCTTGTAAAAGTAAAAAAAAAAAAAAAGCCTCTGATGATCACATGGCTCAGCTGGGATTGTCAGAACCTTTTCAAAGCATTTTTTCTACAACGTTTTCAGCTGAAGAGGCTATAAAAAATGCTTTTAAAGGGTTCTGGATATCAGGCAATTCAGCTGGGATTGTCAGAACCTTTTCAAAGCATTTTTTCTACAACCTCTTTGGCCAAAGAGGCTGTAAAAAATGCTTTTAAAAGTAAAAATAAAATAAAATAAAAGTTGGCCATGTCCACCCAGTCACATTACCCCACCACCACCAAGCCACGGCCACAGAACCAGTAGTAACAAATTTTATATTTCACCCCTGGTCATAAGTCCCATTTTTTGGGTCAGTCATAAATTTGAATGGTCACTAAGTGACTGATGGTACATCAAGAACCTCTTGTAAATAATCTGAGTCACTTGAACAAGTTGTACATTTTAAAAAATAAACATACTTTCATACTCCATTTTTTCAAAAGCAAGGCATTACATATCTATTCTACAGACAAGCAATAGGAATGTTTGTTTATCATATGTGATGCAGTCCAGATAGCCTACCTCAAGATTCTTTTGTAGATAACATAAAACATGTACTGCTAATCTTTAGAAAAATCTAAATATTTTTCTTAAAAGATTTTTTTCTGTTAACTGAAGTATAGAACTATTTTAAAAGAATTCAATTTCTATAGATGAAGAGATACATTTAATTTTTTTAACCCCAAATGACAAATGTAGTTCCCATGGATAAACCCAAGAACATTTTGCTTACTTTCCCAAACACGAGGGCAACCAAAGTCTACTGAGAGTAATGGGATGGAACACGAAACTCAACACAACTAACTTTAATGGAACTTTAAAGATAAAGGTAAAAGTTCCCCTCACACATACGTGCTAGTCGTTGCCGACTCTAGGGGGCGGTGCTCATCTCCGTTTCAAAGCCAAAAAGCCAGCGCTGTCCGAAGACGTCTCTGTGGTCATGTGGCCAGTATGACTCAACACCAAAGGCACACGGAACGCTGTTAGCTTCCCACTAAGGTGGTCCCTATTTTTTCTACTTGCATTTTTACGTGCTTTCGAAACTGCTAGATTGGCAGAAGCTGGGACAAGTAACAGGAGCTCACCCTGTTACACAGCAGCACCAGGGATTCGAACCGCTGAGCTGCCAACCTTTCGATTGACAAGCTCAACGTCTTAGCTCCTTGAGCCACCTTTACTTTACTACCTGGTAAATACCATATTTTTCGGAGTATAAGATGCAACTTTTCCCCCCAAAAAAAGAGGGTAAAAATCTGGGTGCGTCTTATACTCCAAATGTAGCCCGTCCAGCTTCTCAAATGAAGGTTTCAGAGGATGAAAAAAGCATCAGAAACAAAGCTTTAGAAAAGAACCTCCGAAACAGAGCTTCAGAAAAAAAGCCCCAAACAGAGCTTCAGAAAAAAAGCCCCCAAACAGAGTTTCAGAGGCTTTTTTTCTGAAGCTGTTTCAGAGCCTTTCAAAGGCAGAAAAAAGTTTTTTCTGAAACAGAGTTTCAGAGTTTCAGAGGTAGAAAAAAAAAGCAAAAAAAAAAAAAGCAAGGCACAGAGCTCACAACCAAGGAACCTGTTGCTAAAATTCACCTCTGGAACAGTTGATTGGGGGTATTCCGGGAGCCCAATCCGCCTGCCAATCAGCTTTTTTCTTATTTTCCTCCCAAAAAAATAAGGTGTGTCTTGTACTCCAGTGCGTCTTATACTCTGAAAAATACAGTATGTATAGGGCTGTATTCATAGTTACATATAATATAGCCCTCTAGATGATTTTAGTAACACATATATGTTTGTATGATTGTAGTTTACACATAGCTTTTGGCATGATCTTGGTCCTGTCCTTTTTTCATTCAGATGCATCCTTTGTTCTTCTGCAATACCTCTCTATTGTCATGGGTACAGCAATTTCTTTTGAATATCTATTGCTTTACCTCGGGTATGGCATGTGGAATTCCAGACATTTGAAAGAATAATTCAGCAGTCATTCAAGTGATTTGCCAGGGGATTAAAATGCATTGTTTGGCAACAAAAGAACAAAGTTGTGAAAACTTTTCATCTACAAATTAATTGCACCTTTAAATTAATTTCTGTAATCACTGGTCATTAATATTTAATATATTCTTATCAAGGAATATATTGCTTCAATTCCCCAAGCATCCAACATTTAATAATGTGGAAATAGTTCATTGTCTTACCATCCCTAGGACTGGATTTGCAATAACAAGTAATGTTAAATGTTATTTTTTTATTTTAAAAAATCAATAATAAATAAATACATAAGCACTTCCCAGCAGATTGCTTCTGATGCTATTTACAAAATTAAAAAACAACAAGGGAGCAACTGGGGATTTTATAACCATTTCATTACTACCTCTTTAATTGTATATGGTGGAACTGCATAATCTGTTTATTGAAAATGAAATCTTTGAAACTGATTCTCCCTATAGGCATTTGCTATAAGCATCCGGTGCAATAGCACAGCATGTAACGTAATATTAACATTATATGCATCAAGCTCTAAACATCCCTGTGGCTTCCCTGCTGGAGCCAAACATTTACTAAACCTCTTGTGTTCAGCTACTGCATTAAATTCCATATCTAATTTACAGACTGTAAAATACAATATTCACAGATAACAATAAATAAAGGAAGAGACTTTCTGAAAACACAAACACAATTGGTACTAGGACAAGCAAGACAATACCTAATAAAATGGAAATAAATCAGACTCTTTCAGGAAATATGAATGAATATGAGGCTCCACTGGATAGAGAATTGGTTATTTTCTGCTCAACTTCGCAAGCCTTAGTCAACAAACAGAAGTTATATACTAACCAAAGTTACCAAACTATAGTCCTAAGTATTTTATAATTATTATATTATTTGGTAAAACCCAGGTGCTGTATATCTGTGATGAATAAATTAAACAGAATTAAATAAATTCTACTTATAAAATACACTGGAATCTTGAGAAAAACTATTAAAAGAGGTTGGATTCCCTGCCTCGTCTGGGAACACTGTCTAAGTAAAACTATTGACGTGTTTGCTTCTAGAATCTATCTCAACAAGTTTAATCAAAAGTAAGAAAAGCTCACTTAAAGAACCCTTAACTAATTCATACTGACATTAAACATAACCAATAAATAAATAAATAAATAAATAAATAAATAAATAAATAAATAAATAAATAAATAAATAAATAAATAAATACAGAGCTCATTTAAAGTAGATCAGTGGTGGCTGTTCTTTTTTTGTAATGCCGTTATGACAATAAAGTTTTTAAAACCTCTTAGAATCTGCCATATACAGACAATAAGAAGAATTGATAATTTTGCTCCATCAAATATTACTTCCAAACTGAAATCTTCAGTATGGTCTGATAATGCAGGATGTTGTCTGTTAATATTGTACTGAGTCTAATCTGTATTTCATTTTGTTTTTGTTTTGTTTTCTGTTCCCTTGGTTGCCTTTACTCTTCTACCCTTCCTTGCAGCATCATTTTTAGATTAGAAATTAACCTTACTACTTAAATAAAGATTCTTGATATTCTTGGAGTTGTCTTAAAGATTCCAGATTCATTCAAGATTTTAGCATAAGGCTTTTACACAATGCCAGGTTGCTTATCACCAGGATGGGCTGGCAACTATTACCAGATGACAGGAGTGGATTTCACTCCTACTCATTCTTCATCTATTGTAAAGTATCCTCCAGGCCTGCTTTTTTACTCTGCTTTCCAAGTGTCATCTTTCTGCTCTGGGCCTTAAATTCCATTTAATCTGTAAAGGTAAATGGAAATGACCTTCAGAAATAGGATTAAACATTGGTCAGATCAGAGAAAGCTGGCCTTGCAGAAGCAATGGGGGTATGACAAAAATCTCAGAATGGACCCTCCCTAGTTTGGACTATAAAGCCAAGGGGGAAGAGTTTAGACTTGCATGAGTTTGTTAATGTAACCTTACAAAAAGCTAATATTCCTAAGTGTGATTCTTGTCTGGATTACCTCAAAAGGCTGATATTAACTGTAACATTAGTTTTTTTTTTTTTAAAAAAACCAACGCCTAGATTTTGACTGCCTACTTTGCAGAGGTAGCAATGCCTCATCAATTAAGCCAGTAATTACCATAATCTCTAATATTTTCTTGAGCCTTCCTTTAATTCTTCAGTATATGCCTTATATCTAAAAAAATTTGGTCTGAAACCTTGTCAAAAATGGCTTTACTATTTTATTTAAGAAAAGGGTAACTTTAATTTACTTTATGACATAGTTGAAGCAATGCAGCATTGGGCTTCTTTTAAAAAAAGTAGAAATATCAAAAGCTCAAAGGAACAAAAAAAAACCCCAATAAAAAAGCTTCTGCCCACCTCTGAACTACGAATATTCTGTATGTTAAAACAGTGTTATATTCACCTTGCTATTGCAGGACTATTGTTAACAGTACTTTTAGAAGACTTTAGAGACCAACAGAGCAGTAAGAAATCAAATTCATTTTAAAGCTTCTTGTTGAGCCTGCAAGTTTTGACATTTAAAGGTTTAACTCTGTAAAATATATAAAATTAATTTGACTTTGTAAATTTGTCTCTCTCTCTCACACACACACACACACACACACACAAACCTGTCTACAAAAAAAAGTGTTTGACAACTGCTTTTCGGGGGGGGGGGAGAGATCAGCCATTGCCCCAGTGAAAGGATTTGGTAGTTACATTCTGGACCGAATAGCTTGCAATCTATTACCAAAATATCACAATCCAAACAGGATTTTTTTCAGCTAGTTTAAAATCAAATGATATGAGTGGATTACAGGAGCAGTTTAAGTATGCTTATATGGTATTCTCCTTTGAACGACTATGTTTTTTTTCTAAAGATGTATTACAAAGAATTTCTTTGAGTTTTAAGAATGAAACTTGGAATAATTTATTTGAAAGTTCCTTTACAGGCGTATTGTAAAAAATCAATCCAGCATTCTTGCAATCTTCTAAAAATGTCCTCTATCAGAGAATCATCTAAGAAAAGAAAAAGTTAGCTAAGGAATCCCCAAATGGAGAAAAGCCAAAATTAGATTTTATTTCATGACCACATTTCATTGAAAGAGACTTCAAAACTACAATCGTAAACAAAAATCTATAAACAATGGCTAAATTAATGACATTTTCTGATAAAGTTTCACTGATAAGTACTACAGTGCCTGGAAACTCATGACACATTTAATTGCTTTCCAACTGTGTTCTTTATAAGTCAATTGCCAAGGGGGTTAAAATCAATTTATACAGCTTTTAATCACCAATCTGTATATATTTAACACTGTCTAATAAGACCGTCTGAATCCAACTGAATTCTAAATATCATATATAAACTAAAATATGAAATAGTGAATTTTCCCTTATTTTTGGTCAGTATTAGGGGAAGGGAAAACTGTCTTTTGTCCAGAAATATTTCAATAGTGTGAGCATAATAATATTTATCCCATCTTTCAAAATATTTATTTAGCAAGCATTAATTTGCATTTTAACCATTCATTTTAAAAAACCCATTTTATATACACTCATGAATAAGGTGACTATATCCAGACAAATCTGTTTGTTTCCAATCTCCATGCTCTACGCACGTTTAACAAAATCAAAGTGTAATTATTTGTTCATCACCTTTTCTGTATTCCTAGCAGTCTGATCTGCTAAATATATTTAAGACTTTCTTACTTAATCAAAAACAAACTATGAAATAATATTTACTTTTTATTTGATTTATAAATTGATTTTTAAACTGCCTTTTTACAACTTAAAATCCTCTATTGGTGACAGAAAATATGAACAGCAATTTCTCTTTTGGCTTTGCCACATTATAGTATAATAAAATGAAACTGCTGATTGTTTCAGAATTGTAATTCTTTATACAATACCCAATGTAATGACTGCTACCTCGACTAGTATAACACAAATGATGGCTGCTTAGTCTATGCACCTGTGTTCTATGTTAACTAAATGTTATTTCTATGTTATATTTCAGGCTGCTGATTTAAGAATCAAAGAATAGGGCTACTCATCAGATTCTTGTCTGAATTCTGAGCCCACTGATGTAAACAAAATATTGAAAGGGGAAGACAATTGGCAGAATCTATAAGAAGTTTAGTGAATATTGTCGATGGTTCCTGAACAGTTGTCTGTTCTCACAATAAGCCACAAGTTTTGATTTTGATAAAGTACATCATAACCTACTTCTTGGCTAGATGGTAAAACGTTATCAGTCAATTTGTAATTGACTGATAAATTCTACTCAACAGAACTACATCTACATGGAGGGAAGTAAGCAGCAGGATACCCCAAGGTTCTGTTTTAAACTCACTACTATTCAAAATCTTCATAAATGATCTAGACCAGGGAGTTGAAGGGAAACTCATAAAATATGCAGATGATACTAAGCTGGCAGGAATAGCCAACAGTCTAGAAGAAAGGCTCAAAATATAAAAGGATCAAGACAGATTTGAACACTGGGCCCCATCTAACAAAATGAAATTCTATGGTGAGAAAAGTAAGATTCTACATTTAGGCAAGAAAATTCAACTGTAAAGGTATACAGTGGATGATACCTTGGGATCTTGGACTCTTAGTGGACAATCGCTTAAATATGAATAGAATAGAACAGAATAAGAGAGTTGGAAGGGACCTTGGAGGTCTTCTAATCCAACCCCTTGCCCAGGCAGGAAATTCTACACCACTTCAGACATATGAGTCAGCATTGTGCTGCTCCTGCCAAAAAAAGCCAACACTGTTGTGGGCTGCACTAACAGAGATAGAATCAAGATCATGTGAAGTGTTATTACCTTATAACAACACCTCATAATTATAATTATAATCCTTGGTAAAACTGCACTTGGAATATTGCATCTAGTTTTGGTAATCATGATATAAGAGATTTTGAGATTCTAGAAAGAGTACAGAGAAGAACAACAAAAATTATTAGGGGACTGAAGGCTAAAACATTCGACAGACAGTTGCAGGAATTGGGTATGTCTAGTTTAATGAAAAGAAGGACTTAGGGGTGACATGATAGCAGTGTTCTAATATTTGAGGACTGCCACAAAAAAAAGAAGGGGTCAATATATTCTCCAAAGCACCTAAAGGCAAGGCAAGAAGCAATGGAGGGAAACTAATAAAGGAAAGAACTAATCTAAATCTAAGGAGAAATTTATTGACAATTAGAACAATTAATCAGTGGAACGAGTTGCCTCCAGAAGTTGTGAATGCTCAAACACTGGAGATTTTAAAGAACAGATTGGATAACCATTTGTTTAAAATGGTATAGGAAAGTGATGGTGAACCTTTTAAAGACCAAGTGCCCAAAATGCAACCCAAAACCCACTTATTTATTGCAAATTGTGAACATGGCAATTTAACCTGAATACTGAGGTTTTACTACCTAAAATAATGATAAACAAGGCAGAATTCAGCTAACTGTTCTAAGAAAAACATAATAAATGCACTTTTATGCCCCTTCATTTTTTTCTGCTTTTGAAATATTACATTTAGCAACAATAAAAAAGAAAAACTTTTGAAATATCATTGCTTAGTTTTTCTCTTCATTTTCTTATCTCAATGTTCTCTGTATATTTTTACTTTTTTTTTGTTAAAATAAAATAGTTTTAATTTCTATTATTGAAAGATACATCACTTTCTTCATAACCAAATACCCATCAATTATTTATCTGGAATATGTCCTGTCCAGGACAGAAGAAGGGATAGTCTGAGCCTAGATACCTTTGGTTACAAGCCAAAAAAATCCAATTACCTTTGGACAGGAAATTCAAAACCAGAAAGAGGGGAGAGCAAAGCTATTGGTACATGGTCTGTATCTTACAGGAAAAGACAAGGCTTTGAATCCACTGGATGGAGACCAGATAGCTTTTTTTTGTTCTGCTTCTTTGTCTGATGAGTAGTTCCAATAAAGAAATATTCCTCCACACACCCCACACACCCCCGCAATACCTTTCTCTTAAGGAGTCTGCAAAAACTATGATTGTCTAGGGCTGAAAAGTACCAGATGGGTAGTTACCAATTTATACTTTTCACTTCTCCGCCCTATGCTCCACTGCTGCCGCCGCTGTGGCTGCTGTTTGTTTAGCGGGGGTAACCTTGGCTACAGCGGGTGGCTTCGTTGTTTTTTTGTCCACTGCGATCCATGAGGGAAAGAAAGGCAGAGGAAAGGCCATGTATATCTGGATACGCTTGGCGGCTAGAGATGGTGTGACATGACCAACCGACCAACTGACCAACACATTCAAAGCTGAGCCCAACGTAGGGGAGACTGCCGGGCTGGCCAGGCAAATTCCCCTCTGCTATCAAAGTGGATCCTGGGTGCTGCGCTGCAATGTAGAAACAGGAAATGAAGTGGCCAGCGTGAGGGAAGGAGAAGGAGCAGTGAGAAGAGAGGGAAAGTGGCCTCCTCCTTACTTCTTACCAGCTGCTCTGTTGCCCATTTTGTCATTGCAGCACTGCGCCCCAGAGCTTGACTCACCCACCACTATCACCCAGATGCCCTTGCTTCACCCAATCATTTCTTTGCCTACCTGATTTCCAGCTCCATTGTGTTTCTCTGTCATGTTTCTCTCCATTGTGTGCAGGGAAACAAAAGTTTGTGGGATTAAAAAAAATCAATTCCAACTTCACAAGATCTTTTTCTTTTGCGAGAAGTTGGAATTGATTGAGTGAACTAGGTTTTTTCTTTTAGTCCCACAAACTTTTGTTTCCCTGCAAATGATGGTGAGAAATGCGACAGAGAAACACAATGAAGTTGGGCTGGGGCAAAGTTGGCTCTGAGGGCTCTGAGTGCCACCTCTGGCAAGTGTGCCATAGGTTCACCACCACTGGTATAGAATTTCAGGTCTGAGAAAGGGGTTGGACTTGAAGACCTCCAAGGCCCATTCCAACTTTGTTATTCTGTTATTCTATTTTAAGTTCATATTATTCTACCAGATTTCTGGTCAATGACTGAAGTAAAATTATCCTATGTTAATCATGTCCAACAGACATGACCATAGCAATGTACAATTTAAGGAGATGGCCATGGTTTTCCTGCCACTAAGGTAATATGTATATATCAGACTTCATTGGGCTATTACAATGAGGTCTGTATATCAACATGGATAGAAGGCCAATGGTGGTTAAAGTATAAATTCTCTGTTTTACTCCTTTTTTTCTGCTTCAGGGCTGCATTGATGTAGTTCCATTAAAATCCAATCCTGATCACTGGGATGTTAAAATGTATCTGCCAGTCCATTCAGCAGAACAGTAGATATATTCTATACTGAAGCACGTCTGCAATTTTCTACTTAAGTTTTTATTTGATATTCATCATGCATGTTAGTGTTCAGCAGCAGCAAGGAGACAGACCATAACAAAAATGTTACTTTAAAAATAGTTTTAATTTAATGCATCAAAGGAAAGCTAGCATTTGTAACATCTAACAGAGAAATGAAAGTATGGAAGGAGGAATACGTCACACATTCAAGCTGAGGAATTATTTTCAACAAAGATTTCTTTCGCCTCCTACACAGATGAAAATTACCCTAATATATGGCAATAAAAATGATAAATTGCACACAAAGTTAATTTTTACTAGTTTGAAATATCCAAAACTGGGTCATAGTTCCAATATCCAATAATATTAAAACTATGCTATCATTTTTAATGGTGAATGCTTAACAAGGAGGTAGGGTTCTTTCAAAAATTAAACTCTTTTAACATAAAAGTCTAATGCTGACCATTTAAAATTATTTAAACTAATTACAGTGTTAGAACTCTTTTTTAGAGAAAAATGGATTTGGATGTTAAATATTTGGACATTAAAGAAATTTGGATTTGGCCAAACATTACACCTATTCCTCTGATACCTAAATGCTGATTTCTAGCACATTATTTCATAAAGTTCTAAAAGAGTTAGAACATGCATGTATATGTATCAGTTAGGTAATGTTACTCATCCTTCAACAACTGCCAACATAATAAATCTGCCTTTTCTAAACAGAAAATAAATGGAAATTAGGCATGGTATTAATGTATCAATTAATGATATTTTAAAGTGTTCTATGGAAACATGCAAAAAATATTTTTCTTTTAACACTAATCCTAACCCAAATCTGTCAGCTACAGCCAAATTAAATTCAGCAGACAATATTTTGCACTGTACTGTATCTTACTTTAAAATGTGCCATGCTTTACATTGATTCTCTTATGCTAGTGAGAAAATTGGGCATGTAGACAGACAAAAATCTGCAGAATGCTGATGCAAATTATATTGACATGGAATTATATACAAACTTTTCCTCAGTTTACAAATTACAGTATTTCATGGCAGCTGCTGCTCACAATCATGAGCATAAGGCTATATTTCTAATTTTGATTGCAGTTTTTTTCCCAAAATATTTTAAAAGCTCTTATGCACTTAATCAAAAAAAGAGTTCAGAAAATACACCTTAAAAGATATATATCCTAATCCTGCAGAGTAAACGTTGAATTTCTTTTTTTAATTCTTTTATTTTATGAATGTTTGTGTGTATGTGAGAGAGAACCCCACAAAAAAACTTACACAAAACAAAATTAGTTTTACATACATGATTGTGTTATATGATATTAATCTTTTAAGTAGGCTCATTTAACAATTGAGGGGGGGAACTAAGACCAAATTTTTAAACAAATCATCATACTGCAATTCTTCAATATAAAACAATAGATGTGGTTCAAGATTGAACTGTGAGGACCTTAGTGCTCTCTCATGCTTATCTTTTTTATTGTCTGTATTGAATGGTACATAAATACAGTTTTTTTAAACATGTCTATTAATGGTACCCAGGAAGGAAACAAAAAGATCAGAACATATCTTCTCCAACAGCCAACACCCAAGGTAATCAGAGATTAATATCAGGCAGTCAAGCAGAAAACAATATCCTAATCAAGGAACTACCAAGGAGAAAACTATATCCCCGTTAACACCTGTAGGGTAACTGTTGTCTATAATGGAGCACCCCACGTTCACTCAAACTGATGAAATTATCTAATTGGGTAATGAAACACTTGCAAGCAAACAACCAAACTCAGAAAGCATCAAGGAATCAGTCAGATTTCTTATGGTAACATGCTTATTTAGCTGCAGAAAGAGAGGGCTATTGCAGCATCAGAAGGGAATGGATATTTTCTAGTCTTATAAAAATATGCTTTTTATTTTTCTAATCTCTCAAAACATACAATTCCCTTTTTCATTGTTCTTCTAATATATTCTTATGATTTGGAAACTGATTCAAAATAAGAACATTAATATAAAACTTGCATCCAAAAAAAGGACAAGTCCTTGGCATTGAGGGAAGCGAGACGTTGTTACGTCTCCTCCCTCATTGCGTCGGCAGATAACTGCCCGGCCGCCCTGTTCCAGGTGACCCGCTCTCTTCTTGAACAAGGGGAGCAGGATGACCCATTACAGGGACGTGCCGAGGAGTTTAGTGGTTATCTATACGATAAATCATTCAGCTTCGGGATGGTTTGGATCAAAATTGGGTAAATCCAGTTGAGAGGTCGGAGACTCGTCTTGTTGAGACTGGGATGAATTTGACCCTGTGGCTCCTGTGGACATGGACAGATTGTTGGGGAGGTTGAATGCCACCACGTTTACTGGACCCGTGCCCCTCCTGGCTAGTACTGGCCAGGCAGGAGGTGACACGAGGCTGGCTCTGGGGGATTACTAACGCTTCTTTGTTGGAGGGGGTCTTTCCTGCTGCCTTGAAGAAGGCGGTGGTGAGACCCCTCCTCAAGAAGCCTTCCCTGGACCCAGCTGTTTTAGGTAATTATCGTCCGGTCTCCAACCTTCGCTTTGTGGCAAAGGTTGTAGAGTGTGGTGGCATGTCAATTACCCCAGTACCTGGATGAAACTGTCTATCTAGACCCGTTCCAGTCCAGCTTTCGGCCCGGATACAGTACGAAGATGGCTTTGGTTGCGTTGGTGGATGATCTCTGGAGGGCCAGGGATAGGGGTTATTCCTCTGCCCTGGTCCTATTAGACCTCTCAGCGGCTTTTGATACCATTGACCATGGTATCCTGCTGCACCAGCTGGGGAGTTTGGGAGTGGGAGGCACCGTTTATCAGTGGTTCTCCTCCTATCTCTCTGACCGGTCGCAGACGGTGTTGACAGGGGGGCAGGATTGACCCCGAGGAGCCTCACCTGTGGGGTGCCGCAGGGGTTGATTCTCTCACCTCTCCTGTTCAACATCTATATGAAGCCATTGGGTGAGATCATCAGTGGCTTTGGGGTGAGGTACCAACTGTACGCTGATGATACGCAGCTGTACTTTTCCACCCCAGGCCACTCCAACGAAGCTATCGAAGTACTGTCCCGGCGTCTGGAAGCCGTACGGGTCTGGATGGGGAGAAACAGGCTCAAGCTCAATCCCTCCAAGACAGAGTGGCTGTGGATGCCAGCACCCTGGTACAGTCAGCTGCAGCTGTGGCTGACTGTTGGGGGCGAGTCACTGGCCCCGATGGAAAGGGTGCACAACTTGGGCGTTCTCCTGGATGGGCGGTTATCTTTCGAAGACCATCTGACGACCGTATCCAGGAGAGCTTTTTATCAGGTTTTCCTGATTCACCAGGGATGCCCTATGCACGGTCACTCATGCTCTTGTTACCTCTCGCTTGGATTACTGCAATGCTCTCTACATGGGGCTCCCTTTGAAGAGCACCCGGAGGCTCCAGTTGGTCCAGAATGCAGCTGCGCGGGTGATAGAGGGAGCCACTCGTGGCTCCCATGTGACACCACTCCTGCGCAGGCTGCACTGGCTACCTGTGGTCTTCTGGGTGCACTTCAAAGTGCTGGTTACTACTTTTAAAGCGCTCCATGGCTTAGGTCCGGGTTACTTACAGGACCGCCTACTGCTACCGATTGCTTCTCACTGACCCGTGCGCTCTCACAGAGAGGGACTCCTCAGGGTGCCGTCCGCCAAACAAGCCGGCTGGCGGCCCCCAGGAGCAGGGCCTTCTCTGTGGGGGCTCCCACCCTCTGGAATGAACTTCCTCCAGAACTTCGCCAACTTCTGGACTTTCGAATCTTTCGCCGCGAGCTGAAGACATATTTATTCATCTGCGCAGGACTGGCATAGGATTTTAGATTTTATCTGGTTTTAATTTTAGTGGGTTTTATTCTTTTAAAGATATTTTAACTTGGGCCAAATTGAATAAGTTTTTTAAATAGTATTTTATTCTGTATTTATTATGTTTGTTCTGTTTTTATTTGGCTGTAAACCGCCCTGAGTCCTTCGGGAGAAGGGCGGTATAAACATTTGATTAAATAAATAAATAAATAAATAAGTCTAGCATATAAATATTACCGTACCATATGAACCCAGGCTGCCTTATAAGCACTATGTTTCCAACAATATGCTAACTAACCCACATCTTCTTCATAAGCATCATTTGTTTTAAACTGGGATCAAACATCCCTTCTTGCATAAAGCTAGTAAGATAACAGACTAATCACAATCTATAACCATCTCTAGACTGTTTTACAAGGCTTTTTTAAAAAAAAGTAGTGAACTAGATAAGGCCATATATAATATTTTCAGTTCCTTAGAAGTCAAAATACCAAAAAAAGTAATTAACACAGAATTTCCATATTTTAAAATTATCTTTGTAAAGCAACTACAAGATCAATACACAGATCAGTTCTGATCACAAAATCAAAAGAAAATAGACTGAAATTAGACTACTCCATTATAATTACAAGAGTCCTGGATCAAAAAGAGAATAACTTCAAGTCCCTTACATCACACCGACAGGAGAATTTACACAAGAATTTAGGCACTGATTTCACTATAAACAGAGCTGGAATACGATACCTAGCACTTGCTGGAATTTTTATAATAGTTTCATTAGTATCTCTACAACAGGCCTAATTAGTGAAGCATCATTGAATACTTGCCTTGCCTCCTCTAGGATGGTGTTGCTGACAGAAGCCTAAAAGTCGGAGTAGTTGGTAAGAAGTTGTGAAGGATACAATATGTCTGTGAGAACTGTAGTGGAATGGGAAATGAAGTAATGGGTAGTAGAGAGAAAACAGAACTCTTAATTCATACTTTGCATCTGTCTGGGAAAAAAACATTACTCAATTTACCAAAAACATAACCATATATGACAGGTGAGGAATGCAAATTAAATTATGCAAAAATAAGGTAAGAGAACACCTGTCAGCTATAGATGGATTGAAATTACTGGTTCCTCGTGGACTACATCCTAGAGTTCTGAAACAACTAGCAGATGTGATTTCAGAACCATTGAATCATATCTTTCAAAGTTCATGGAGCACTGGGGAAATACCTAACGATTGGTCAATGGCGATTCTCAACTGGACTTTCTAATTTTTCTTTGAAGATGTTTTGCTTCTCATCCAAGAAGCTTCTTCAGTCTGACTGGATGGTGGGGAATGAGAGGATTTATATTCCTTACAAATAGCTGATCATTTACTAAAAGAATGCAAATGATTAGCTGTCTGCAAGGAGTATAAATCCTTCCATTCCCCACCATCCAATCACAGCTGAAGAAGCTTCTTGGATGAAATGAGAAGTGAAACATCTTAAAAAAACAACCAGAAAGTCCAGCTGCCTCTTGAAAAAAAGCACTTGGGACTACCTAAGGACTGGAAAAGAGCTGATGTGGTCCCCATCTTCAGGAAAAAAAAAAAACAAAACAGATCCAGGAAATTACAGACCCAACTGCCTGACATCAATATCTGGAAAGATCTTGGGAAAAAATACTCAGCCAACAAATCTGTGAACACCTAGAAGCAAACAAGGTTATACTCAAAAGCTAACATGAGTTCATCGAAAACTGATCATGCCAAAAAAATCTTTTTTTCCCATTCTTCAACAAAGTAACCAAATTAGTAAATCAGCAAAATGCTGTGGAAATAGTATATTTAGATTTCAGTAAAGCCTGTGATAAAATAGATCATAACCTACTTCTTGGCAAGCTACTGTGTTTCCCCAAAAATCCGACCTAACCTGAAAATAATTCATAGCCTGATTTTTTTGGAGTGCCCTAATATAAGCCATACCCCAAAAATAAGCCCTAGTGAAGGGGTGTGTGGCCAGCACAGGAGGCAGTCCTTCCCTTCTCCAGTCACCTCATGGAGGCTTGGCCCCTTAATTGCAGATCAGCTGAGCCAGCGAGGGCCAGGCAACTTGGCCCAGATCTCTGGAGCACCTCCCCAACTGCTGGCCTGCCAGGGCCCCTTCGCCAGTAGTCATGCTGCCCTGCATGAGCTCCATGGCGGCCCTGAAGTAGGAGGAAGAGGGAGATCACCCCCTCCTCTTTTGTATCCAAAAACCCATCTTCCATAGCTGCTGAGCCCCCTGCCAGCACTCCTCTCACTGGAGCAAGACGTGCAATTCAATACCATAATTACCCATGGAGGTCTCGCAGTGAAACACCCTGCCGTAGCTTAGGGGCAAACCTCCTCCTTTCCTGTATAGGATTTCTCAGGAAAATCACCCCCCCCCCCACTCCATTTTCCTACTGATGGTTCTTTATTTGGGATTGCAGGATAGACGCACATCCCCAAAATGCTCCATCCGAAAGCTTCAGCCTTGCAATCCTGGGATGTGCGTCTTTGCTGCAATCCCAAAGAAAAAAACAGTTTGCAAGAAAATCCCCCCCCCCATTTTCCATATGGCAGAAATGTGCTCTCTCTCTACTGAATGTTGACCATGTGACACCCTGGCAATATTGCCATGAGCATCTGGGTGAAAAACGGGCATACTTCATTTTTGTTTCAGTGGGATATTTGGAAAGAATAACCCAGCCAAGCACATGGAATCCAAAACAATGAGGGACTTTTTTGCAAAGAAAAGGCAGTTCTTCTTTGCTGCGCCAAGAAGGGTTGGAACAAAATAAACATCGTTTAAAAAATTGTGGATGGCTTGTGCAAACATTGGTTCAGGCAGTGTGAGGCGTGTGGAGTGGATCACTCAGCCTCCCAGTTTTTGCAGCTGCAAAAAAAACTTGACTTAATGCCAGTAACTATGAGAGAGATTTTGGAATCCTAGTGGACAGTCACTTAAATATGAGTCAATAGTGTGTGGCAGCAGTCAAAAAAGTTAATGCAATCCTAGGCTGCAAATAGAGGCACAGAATCAAGATCACATAAAGTTCTACCTCTTTACAAAGCCTTAGTAAGACCACACTTCCAGTTCTGGGCATCACAAAATAGAAAAGATGTTGAGGCTCTGGAAAGAGCAACAAAAATTATTAGGGATGGATGCTAAAATTTACAAAGAACAATTACTGGAATCAGATATGGATGGCCTAGAGAAAAGAAGAACTAGGGATGGGACATTATAGCAGTATTCCAATATTTGAGGAGAAGCCACAAAGAAGAGGAGCACCAGAAGCACAAAGAAGAACCAATGGCTGGAAACTAAACAAGGAGAGACGCAATCTAGAACTAAGAATTTCCCCAAAAGTGAGAACAATTAACCAGTGGAACAACTTGCCTCCAGAGGTTGTGAGTGCTCTATCACTGGATATTTTTAAGAAGAGATTGGATAGCCATTAGTCTGAAATGGTATAGGGTCTCCTGCTTAAGCAGGAGGTTGGTCTAGAAGACCTCAGAGGTTTCTTCCAACTCTATTATTCTATAGTCTAAGTGAAATGGGTGAGGGTCATGTTCCACATATGAGCAGGGCTGTAATTATCTACTGAGGAGGAGGAGGAGAAGAACCACTGCAACCAAAGTGATTTCTGGGGCCATAAGAAAGGGGGATGGAGGCTGACCTCTGATTGTTGTATCATTATTGTATCAGTTACTTATCAGTTAATCAGATGTTCTAGATCAGGGGTTACCAACCTTTTGGACCTCAGAGACCACCAAATTCATAATTTTAAATTCCACGGACCACTAATATGATCCGCCTAATGACTAGCTGGGTGGGTGTGGTTAGGTGGTCATGTGAATGGGAGGGCATGGTCAACTCAATATCACTCACATCAAGGGGCGCCTCACCGGCCTCTGCTTGGAGCCAGTCACTCTTCGCCTCCCCACCTGGGCTCCTTAGGGCCCCAACAGGAAGCAGTTGTTGGAACTAAGTAGCCACCACGAGAAAGAGTTGGCAAAACAGCTGGCTCAGTGCAAATTCGATCTGACCAAGAAGGAGGCTCAGCAGAAGCACTTCACTGAAGACTATGAGCATAGGCTTTCCAAGCAGAGGGAAGACCTGTGGGAGTGCAAGTCCAGGTACCAGCGCATGGAGGCTCAGTGGGCTGAAATGGTCAGCCAGTTCCAGGCCATGACGCAGTCCCACTGGAATGAGGCCCTGCGGCTCTTCACCAGCAGTGGCGCTTCCCTCCAGCCTTCGTCCAAAGCCTCGCACCAGGAAGCTAAAGCAGACTCAAGTCGGAATTTCTGCCTCCCTCTGACCTGCAGAAAAAGACCCTGAAGTGGGAGATTCTCTGCAGTAACACAAATGTTCATTACACATATCCGGCCCTCGGGCCATAGTTTGAGGACCCCTGATTTAGTGCAATATCAGGCTAATGCAGTCTGTTATTAACACAGCTGCCTGCAATTACAATTACTGCAGGTTCGAGTCCCACCAGGCCCAAGGTTGACTCAGCCTTCCATCCTTTATAAGGTAGGTAAAATTGTTGGGGGGGCAATACAAGTTGACTTTGTATATAATATACAAATGGATGAGACTATTGCCTTACACAATGTAAGCCACCATGAGTCTTCGGAGAAGGGCCGGATATAAATTCATTCATTCATTCATAAATATAAATAAATAAATTGCTCCCAGAAGCACGAAGCTGAAGCCTGAAGACGAATGAGACTTTTTCGAAACGTCGCCAAGACACTTCCAATTTTACGCGGGAGAAAACCCGAATAACCAAAGACCTACATACAAACACCCGCGAAAACCTCAGAAAACACACACACACACACACACACACACACACACACACACACACACATATATATATATGCAAATAATCTTTCTGCAGACCACCAAAATTTTCCCTCGGACCACCAGTTGGTGGCCACTCTTCTAAATTGAAATTGGTGGAGCTAGAGAATCCATATACCATTTTAATAAAGCTTGGGAGTTTTTGAAACACATCTAGGCCATGTTATAGGTAGGAATACTAGATCTCATTGAGAACTACAAGATTTCTTTAAAATATATGTAAGCATGTACATGGGTTTGTGTGGTGATAGCTTGAAAAACTAAGATACAGACAGAGAGACAGAAGCAGAGACAGCAAAGCTGAATTACAAATTCCAGCTAATATTGGGTATGTTGAAGTTCCTGGGAGTTGTGGCTTTCAGCCACTTCTTCTTTAACAAAACATTCTCTGCCAATATTTGGTGTTAAACTAGATTATCACATTATTAACACAAAGTATTGCCCTGTATATTGTAATTGACAGTGAAAGTAACTTTTTATTCTGGAATAATCATATTGCATTTTTCCTCATTCATTTTGCTGTTTTTTCCTTCTTTCATTTACTCATTTGTTATTCAATATATATATATTCCACTACAATAAAATGATTAATAATATGAAACATGTGATATTGGTGATGGAATTATGTTGTATTATTCTTGAGATTATATTTATAATTTACATTATATTATGTTATCATTTTACTAAAACTTAAGGTAACAAAAAATTGGCCACAAGATGTACATTTCTTCTAATGTTCTGACCTTTAGGTAAAATTAAATGTTTCTGAGCCATACTGACTCTGACACAGAGGATAAACTTCTGCCTTTTTTTCAGGAAAAAATATTCTTTCTATTATTTATTTATGTTTAATATATGTTCACTTCAGGAGGAAAACATAACTTTATCAGCATTTCCTGCATAAATGCAGAGACTAAAAGCTTCAGGCAATTCTTACCCCCAGACTTGGCTTTTGTCAAATCAATGACATGTCACATTAACAGCGGTGTTTAATTCTATCAATATGTGACCAATTGTGTTAGATTGTTTGGTTATTGATTTCACTTAGTGCTGTCTTTGAGCTCTGAAACCACCCCTCACCTGGTGATAGATGCTTGAACAAGCTTTTATTGCACAAGCACATGTGATATGCACTTTCTTAGGTAATAATTTGTATATCTGATAGATGCAACTCAAAGTTAATGCATTTCTGAAGTCATCAGGTTGTTGTATGCCATTATCATCTGAATCTTAAAGAAAAAGATTCCTATCTGGTGCTTCTTGAGTTTTTTCTAGAAACAGATGCAATATTTAATATGAGTTGGTATTTTGAGTCACTATCTAAAAGAGGGCTAAATATAGCAAACCCAAGAGGTACCTTTGAAGTTGTAATGAGGATTGATGCTATTTACAATAGTTTTCTGGATGGCTTCCAACAAGTAGTACATTATGAGAATTTGTCCATGTATGGCCATATTACTTTTTTTTAAAAAGAAGACTAAAATGACCAGATAGAATGTACAAATGAATTCAGCTTGAATATTTACTGTATATTATATTCATATAATCTTCGAGGTTGTAAATTAAAAATGCTAATTGTAAAGGAAATACAATCATCAACAACAATATATTTATTAAAGCTCCAGCAGCTTAAAATAAAAAATCTAGCACATGTCTAGGTAATGATGTAGTACAAAATAAAAATACTCACTAATGTAAATTGAGGTGTTTGGTTCTTTCTCTTTCCTTTCTGACACTTTGATTGGCTGTGGAATGGTATGTACAATATTTTAGATAGGCTGGAGTTCAATTTTGTATTGTGTACTTAGTTACAAATAGTTAAATTCAAATTCCATTCACTTCTCAGACAGAAAAAATAATTTATTTTGATTTTTTTGTGACATGAATTTAGCATTCAGATTGCCTATATTGCTTGTGACAAATGTGAAATGTTTTCATAGACTTCAGTAAGACTACATTTTGATTACAGACTAGAAGATTAAAAATTTAAATATGAGTTTGTTTGTAACTCTAAACAGTTTTTTTGTAGGATAAACATGTAATGCATTTAAGTTACTTTTTTTCCTTTAGGAAATATTTTATATCTGTATGATGTTGTATAATAATGTCATGCTATTTCAAGTATAATGCTTTTTCAAGGGCCCAAGCCTCTTTCCAATATACTCAAAGAATAATTATGAATTTGTCAGTAAAAAACAAAAGTTAGCACTGATTTCAATAGAGCTTGTTGCTCTGTAATTCTGTCTATATTCAACCTACTGTTCTTCTAAAATTTCTTTTATGGAACACTCATTTTACAGCTAACTGGTTTGGATTTCCCAGTTATTAGGCCAAGCAAATTATCTCCTCTCTCCCTCTTATTTGAGTAACACATTTGTCTCTCCTGATAGTATTGAAAGTAGACATTGATGCATAGGTAACTATTTTCTTATAAATCAAATGCATTTACATTGTTTTTTTCCCCTAAGACATTGGTAAGTAAACTCTTGAGGAAAATAGGCATATTTGGAATGTTTGGAGCATGCTCCCTAACAGGTCTTGTAGCTCACATTTGGTAGGCACAGCCAATCACAAAAGATCATTTACAAAATAGTTTCTAATCCAAAATGATAATGCCACATTGATAGTTACATAAGTACACAGAATCACCAGTGATTTACATATTACTGAATCCAGATTTACTCATATTTAATGTCACCCAGATGCTTAAGATGGGTGGCCTATACATCTTTTAAATAAATAAATAATCCAACTGGGACGAGTGAAACCATATGTTAGCAGGATTAACCATTGTTTTCACCAGTGTCTAGTTTAAATTTGGTTATATCTAGATATACCTACAAATATTATTTGTAGTTAATTTGTAATTGAGAGGTTATTTGTTTTCCAGAGTTGCCTAGTATAATTCTTGACAAGAAAGTTATTGTTATTTTTCTGTTTCCAATCTTTGTGGAATATTATATTATAAACCAGGGAATGACAATCTTTTCTAGAGAAAGAGTCGTGCAGTTTCAGATGGTGATAATTTAAGACTATTATGAAATTATTTGAGGATTCCTTTCAAATAAACACAGTCCATTTGCACACAACAAACAGAACTTCTTCTCTCATGTACTTATTCATTAGACAATTAAATAGAAACATATATAGTATATTGTCTTCCAGCATCTAAAATACCAGTGGGATTAATAGATAAATTCAATTATAAAAATATGCAATGTAATGTTGAGAAATATATACATATTTAATTCAGGCACAAAAAAATCAGATCTACATGTTAAAGGTTCAATTTAACTGATTAATTGCTAAAGCCTATGCATAGGAATCTTTTCAGATAATAGTCAGCACTTGATTAGAGTTAGATAAGGGTCAATAGCAGTCTACAGGGATTGGAGTCTACAAAGAAGACCCTTGCATAGGTCTTTGGTGACTCAAGATGTTGTAGGATGTAGTGCAGAGCCATATTAACAGCATCATCGGTATGCAAATTACAAGGGGTCTAACAGCGGATCCGTGATGGTTTTCAAGTGGCACAGCACTAGCCTTTCAAAGGTTTTCATGACTACAGATGTTAGCGCAACTGGTCTATAGTCATTCAGTTCCTTGATGGTGGACTTCTTCGGCACTGGGATGATAGTAGGGCATTTGAAGCAAGAAGGAACATAGCACATCTCTAGTGATATGGGTGAAGATGGGGGCCAATTGGTCAGCACAAACTTTTAAGTAAGAAGAAGATATCTTGTCTGGACCTGAAGCTTTTCCTGGCTTTTGTCTGGGAAATAGGTCTTGCACTTCCTTTTCTGTGATCACTAGAGGTTGTGAACCTAATGGGATGGGGTCAGTTGTAGGAGGCTTGGCTCTTGTTGGTGTGTCTGAGATGGGGGTTGTGGAGATAGGCTGTAGTTTCCTTTCAAACCTGCAGTAAAACATATTCAGATCAGCTGCCAGTTGTTGATATCCTTCAGCCTGGGAAGGAGGTTTGCCATAGCCGGTGATATTTTTAAGAGTTTTCCACATGTTTGCTGGTTCATTTGTTGAGAACTGATTCTTTAGCTTTTCAGAGTAGCCTCTTTTTGCTGCTCTGATCTCCCTTGTTAATACATTTCTGGCCTGATTGTACAGCATTTTATCATCTTTTCTGTAGGCTTCCTCTTTGGAACGATGTAGCTGCTTAAGTTTAGCTGTGAACCAAGGTTTGTTGTTATTGTATTCTAAGAAAAATACTTAAATTATTTAAAGCAAATTATAAAAAAAAATTAATTTGACAGACAGTTTAAATTTAGTGATATATGGATGGAGGAGTATGGTAATTCAAGAGAATATACTGGATTTTGCTACTAAAATTTCAAAGAAAATTATTTTACCAAAAAATTTCTAATCCTATGATTTTTGTTTTAGATGGAGATTAAATGAAGTGCTGTTAAAGAAAGATGAAACTGATGAAGATTTTTAAAGGAAATTAAATTTTTAATTCAAATAAAAAACCTGTCATGAGACTAGTTTGGGATGAAGCAAAGACTTTGTTAAAGAGTACTTAATATAATACAAGAAGAAGATCAAGAGAAAATACAAAATATTCTGGGTGAGATTAAAAGAAAAGAAGAGGAATTAAAGACATTATCAGGGAATATAAATATATATTAAGAAATTAAAATTTTACAGCAAGTGTTATCCATATTATCAGTAAGAGAAATGGAAATAAAATTGAATTATCTATGGTAAAGAAATTTTGACTTTGCAAATAAACCAGGGAAATTATTTGCAGATAAACTACAAAAGAAAAAGAAAAGACAGTGATATAGAAACTAGAAGAGACAGATACTGTATTAACAGATCTTCAGTGAAGTGTTGCATTTCATGGTCTTGCTTACTGTAAGAAGTTTCAACCAACTGAATGTAGTTTGGTGTTCTGTAATTGTCAAGAAAATTCTTAATGATATCCTTAAATGCTTTTCAGGCAATTTGCTCTGGCCCCACTAACAGATCTTTAAACTTGTCACTGATAACATATCTGATCTGTAGACCAACAAAACGCCATCTTTAATCTTGGCATTAGATCTGTCTCAAATAATAGATCCCTTTATCTTCCTTGTTCATTGCTTTCACAATTTTTTTAATCAGTCCAAATTTTATGTGAAGTGAATGCTATAATTAGCAGGTCATGTGCTATGTTTTTCTGGGCAGGAAGCAAACTCTTTTTGAGTGGCCATTTCTTTTGAATGTAATGCAGTTGTCTTGCATGGCTGTCCAATTTGCAATATGTAACAATAATATGGCATATCTGAGCTGCATTTCAAGCAGCAAAGTCATTACTTTTAGATTCCCACAGATACCTCAGTTGTCCTTGGTGTAGTGGACGTGGTTCAAAACCAGTTCTCTATTTTCATATGTTTCTTTCATGTGTGCAGCATAGCCAACAGATATTGAAGGAATAAGTAGATTGAATTGGCAGATCTGATATTGGTAAGCATTACTTGATATATCCTGAGTCTAGAAGCCTACTGCCAATCAGTTTAGATTAGAGAAAATAAAGTCAGAATGCTCATTGGAAGCAAGGTACATGAAAGAGATCTCTATTTTGGACACATTGTGAAGGCTATGCATCTACAAAAACAGCAATTGTGCTGGGCAAGATGGATGGAAATAGGAGAGATCAACAGAAATGAGTTGGTTAGATGGGGTACTGGAAGCCATAGAAATATACTTGCAAAAATTCATAAAGCAACTTGAAACAAAACTGTTTGGACAGCGCTATGGAATAACTAGGAACTAGCTATAACTTGGTGTATAGCACAATAGTGTTCTAGCATAGGGGGAAAAGGAGCCGTTAGCATCATATGCAACTGGAATCATATATGTTCGAGACTTAGTTTCTTGTATTTCCAGCTAAAATAATCAGGCTGCAAAAAATGTCTCTCTAAGACCTGGACAGGCCCTGTCAGTTGGAGGAGATAATAATGAGGTAGATTAATCTGCCTCATTATAAAGGAGTTTCACATTATGATTTCAGTTAGTAATTCTTTTTAATATTTTTTCCTGTACGGTTGTTCTTCACAACAGATAAATAACCGAGTCTGACACATTTTGTCTCCATTGACATTAGTAGCAACAGTCAGTATAATTTAATCTACTTAATTCTACTTACAGGAGTGAAAAGCATATCAAAAAGCAAGAAAAAAGATGGAATCCATTCCTTCTTTCAAAGAAAGCACCATAAAATTCATTGCCACCATAAAATTCATTGCTTTGCTATGCTTGATTTACAGTTCTACTGCCTTAGGCAACTTGTAAGACAACAAGAGGTAGCTGCATGCCACTCTTAGTTAAGATGGTCAGAGGTACGCATACATTAGGAGATCTTAGTCACTAGCTGCTGCAGGCAGTTGCCTAAACTCTCTAGTCCACTATAGAAACCTGTTTATAACACTTGGCTTATCAATTTACTTGCAAATGGCTCTCTGAAGTATTAACTCAGGTTAATTATTCGTCAAAAATGATTATGCAGTGGTAATATAAAAAATCGGAAATGTAGGATGGAATTTTTCACTCCAGCAGTTTGGCAATTGTGGCAGGTGGTGGAGTCTCTGTAGTAATTACTAGCCCATTCCAGCCAGTGGATCGGCCTGGTTCAGAAAGGAAGGGGAGGGAGTGGTGGGGAGAGAGCCAAAGGAGAGAGAAGGAAAAAGCAATAAACTTAGGGTGCAAGAATATGAGCTGTGCCAATCGACATGGGGAAAAAATCCACAGCTGCTGGTAGTGATAAATGAAAGATGGTGGCCTTACTTCTAATCAATACATGTAAATGCTACTCATTACAGCTTTTATACACACTTCTCAATTAGCCTTTCCTCCCACTGGTAACAAGGAATGTCATGCTTTCTGGACTGTGAAAGTGGTTGAGCACTAAGTTCACCTGCATCTGTAAAGACAAAGTAACAATGCTCCAGGCTCAGCTTGGCAGCAGGTGGTAGCAGTAGAAGTCTAAATTCCTTCTGTAATGCAAACGAAATAAAATCCCCAAAGCCTCATTTAATTAAATGGGATATTTTGTGTTTTTAAATACTGCTTGCTTTCTATTTCTTTCTCACAGTGGATCAAGATAGAAGCAGGACAGTTTGTTCACTTTTCATTGAGGAAAACACACACGTGTCCAAAGAAAGGATAGAAACTTCAAGTCATTTTGGACCCAATCTACCAATCTACCAGTACAAGAAAGCCTCATGAATAGAACTAAGCAAAAGTATACATTGCATCTAAAAATCTTATTTGTTTTAACGTGTCAGAGACCAAAGATTTTCCACTTCTGCACTATAAAAATATTATTTTAGATCAAGGTTTGGAGGGCAGAATTTCCATAACTATCTCTATATATTTGATCTAAAATGTTTTAATATGCACATTGCAACAACAACAAAAGGTAATTTTTTCAATTTATCTATGAAATTGAAAAGGTGTTGAATGCATAGTGTTTTCTTCCTTCCTTCCTTCCTTCCTTTTTTATGATGATGATGGCTCTCTACACGAAAGAGAAATTCATACAGGCATCAAGGGACAGATTGTGACCTTCTAAGGAACAAAGGAAGAGAGCTGATCACCTGAGACAATGAGATTGCAAGTCTAGTGAGTAATTGCTCAATAGTGGGAGAAATAGGCTGGTGATCCAGACTTAAAAGAGCTGTGTAACCTGGGCTTTCTGAAAACCAGCCTTTGCTGAACAAAAGACTCTCCAAACTCCCATTGAGAAGTATATTTTTTCCATCAGCAGAAAAAAATGGCCTTATTCTATCAGGTCACTTCTTTCTTTTCTAATCTGACATACTCTATTTTGCTCAATTAGGGAACTATTCTTCATTAACTCCTTTATTATATTTTAAAAACATTTATTTTTATCTTAAGATTACATACAAAATGTATGTTCTTGCCAAAAAATAGTACCCTTATAACTTTTCTGCACTTTATTTCAACTACTAATTTAGTATCTATTTGTAAACAGGAATTGTTAATGTATGCACAGCATAGCCACGTGTATATATCTAAGTGTAACATTTTTAAAATTAAGCTTCATAAAATCTAATTCAGAAAGCAGATTGTGAATAATTAAACTGATTTGCTTTAAATATAAATGGAAATTCTTTCATCTGTGATAGAGTCATACCTGATTTTGTGAGTGATGTGAGTGATGTCCTGTGTCATATGCATGGCACCCTGAGAAACTAAGAGGGCAAATATTTCTCTGGAATTTAGTTATAACTTGCTATAAACAGCATTCCTGAGGTGAAACTACAGAGCACTCCCAACATGTCAATCATAATGTCTCAATCTGCAGATCTGCTGTGTGGGGCACACATACTGTACTTGGCTCTTTCTTAGTCTTTTGTTTTACAGCTCTAATTCCATTTTCCTGTTTTTTAATAAAACACACATGTTGCATTCTATTAACATTTTTGTCAGCAAAAAAAAAAAAGCTTTAGTAAAAATAATATTGCATGTGGAAGACAACATTTAAGACAACTGCAGATTGGCAGCCTTTCTTAATAGGAGAGGGAAAATATTTTAGGCTCTAGTTATAAACTATTCCATTCCAAAATGTGACTAACAGTGTTAATACAACTCCACTTAGACATAAAAAATAACCAACAAAAATAGAAAACTGACTGATTTGACCAAAAGCGTCGCGGCAATACCATCAGGAATTAGCGGGCTCTGATGAGTCTGGTGAAATTCCAGGCTGACAAACCACTGACAGGTTTTCAGACCAGATCTCTCCTGTAGGGATGGAGAAAAAGGAGAGGCACCTTGGATGACCAAGAGGAACAGGCAAGTTCCTCAAAGGTCAGAGGAAACTCTTTGACTCGGCGGCAGTGGCGGCGGCCATTGCGGCTGCTACAAAGCTGGGGCAACTGGATTAAGTTTTGAGCAGGAGCAGTGATTTGGACGGAGTACCAGTACTGGGTGAGTGATTGGCCAGCTCACAGGTAAAAAAGAAATATTTTTAAATTGTTAAAAGGTGCCCCAGCAAAGAAACAACAGCTAATGCATGCTGGGAATGTTAATGGAGAGAAAAGAACAAAGCGGAAGTTTAAAGTGTTAAAGCCCAAAACGGAACTTGATTTTTGGTGTAGAATTTGAGTGGAGATAATTAAATTATTAGAAAAAGAAACACGAAATAGCTGTGAAGAGGCTTGGAAATAATTTTAAAACTTTTAATCATTGAAGGAAGAACAAAGAAAAAATTAAAATTAAAAAGCCCTGCAACAGAAATCTTTTAATTGGATTTGGAATTGGATTTTAAATGGGAATTTGGGGAATACAAAATTGAGAAGAAGAAGAAGATAGAAGTTGGCAAATATTGGCAACGTGGATTTAATAAATAAATTGGATATTTTCTTAGGTTATGAATTGGAATTGTGGATTGGAGAGAGACATTACAGGCGGTAAAAACATTACAACGGTTAACTTGTATTTTTTGGGAAAAAAGTTTCTAAAAGTGATAAGAGCAGTGGGAACTTTTGAGGAGGATTTGTTTGATCTTCACAACCAAAGAAGGTGGAACATAATTAAACTGAAAATTGGAAAAAGAAAAGTCAGAAACAACAAAATGGTGTAGGAACTAACTGAAATGATTTAAATGATACGTATATCACTCAAATTGGAATTAAGTGAAATGATTATAATGATGCATGGAAAACCTAAGCCTGATGAACTAGAGACTGTGAATATACCCAAGTGGACAAAGAAACCATGAATGAGAAGCAAGAAATTAGTCCTAAAGAAAAAGACATTGATTATGAAAAATTAAATGATTATGTTGGGAGTAGCAATGAAAAAAAGAGAGGAGTTAGGAGAAAATTAACTGAAAAAAGGTTAAAAATGAATATGAACTTTAAAGATTACATTGGGATTAACAATGACAAAAATAGAGGGGTTGGAAAGAGATGAGGAGAGAAAGAAGAGGAGAAGAGACAAAATACAAAAAACTCAAATGATTACACTGAGATCAACAGTGGTAAAATAATAAAGGGGAAAAAGGGAAAAAGGAGAAGAGCAGATGGAAATACAGGGCAAATTAGGAGAGTAAGGGACTTTAAAATTAGGGAGGGAAGGAAAAAGAAGAAAACAAGAGAACGGGATAAAGGGAGAAAGAAGTAGTTAATGGATCTATAATTATAAATGAATGGTAGTAAGTTTAATAGATGTGATTGTAATACTTGGAATGTCTTTGATTGTAATAATGGGAATTCAGCTAAAGCATTTGAAATTATATTGTATTGTGAAGATGAAAATTGACTTTGCTTATTGTTTAATACAGAGGTCTCCAACCTTGGCAACTTCTCCTGGAATTCTGGGGGTTGAAGTCCACCAGGCTTAAAGTTGCCAAAGTTGCGGACCCCTGGTTTAATATGAAGAGATTGGAATTGAGAAATAGAATTGAATGATTTTAATGTTATATACTTAAATGAATTGTAGTAATATACTTGATTGTAGTATTTGGAAAGCTGATAAAAAATAAATGGAAAAAAGGGAAGGAAATGGGTTATATATGTAAAATTGTATGAATTAATATCTATAATTGCAATAATGGAATCTAGGGAAAATATTGAAATTATTATATTGGGAAAAGGAATATCTATAATTGTAATAATGGAATTTAGGGAAAATATTTGAATATTGTGAAAAAGAAGTAATGGGAAAATATTTGAATAAGAAAATATTTGAATAAGAGGATTTAGACTTAGGGTTAGGTTTTAGAAAAATGATTGACTTTAATTTAAAGGGTTTCAATTTTTAAAAAAAGTAATGGGAGGGAAGGAAAAAGAAAAATTGATTAAGATTAGAGATTAGGGCAAAGGGTAATATTATTTATATACCAGAAGAAACAGAAGGAAAATAAAATAAAAAAATTAGACAGAAAGAATATTATGGCAAAAAGTGAAATATATTAATTTTGTTGGAAAAAACTAAACTGACTACTGACTCAGTCAATACTCTGTTCAGAAAAAATCTATTGCTTGTTTGTATGTGTGTTTGTTTTGAAAAAAATAAAAAACTTTTCAAAAAAAATAGAAAATTGAAAAACACAAACAATACGAACTCATAAATCCCATGTTTAGTTATAGCAATCCTTCTGTGCCAGGTGAAACAGATAGGTATTCATTGTTTCCTTAAAGCTCAAGAAGAATGAAACTGACTGAATTTATACTAGAAGACAGTTACAAAAGGTGTGGGAAAGGTATGGAAAATATCAACTTCAAAAGTCCAGAAAGGTGATAGTCTTGGAGGGATGGGACCTGGAAGGAGTTAATCCTATTTTATCTGATAAATAGCAGATAAATATAGAACTAATTCCTCAGATAACCAAGTGCAGAACCTAAAAAGGCCCTAAAAGTGTCAACCAATATCTTGAAGTAAACCCAGAAACCACCTGATAACTAGTACTGCTCCCAAAATAGTGGGCTCATCCAAGAATATTGGGACAACCCATTCACTGCTCAAGCTTCAACATGCTGCACTAACTCTAGCTTCCAAATGTTATTCAGTTGCAGCCTCATGTAAAGCAGATTACAAAAACCCCAACAGGTGATGATTAGTGTTCTTGTGATACTTTTGTGATGTATGTATTTCCATGCCGAGGAATAATAGCAGACACTCAAAAGTTTTAAATGTTGCAACTGGGTGAAAAAAAATTGAGAACAATTAATGAATTGCTGAGGAATAATTACTCTTGTGGAATCTTTTTAATGCGTTGAATGTATTGTGTGAGTCTGAATTGTATGTGACAATGAGAAGATAATGAGAAAATGTATGTAATATATCAGCAATAATATCCCAAATACTGTCCATGTGCTTAAGACATATCAATAATGAAAGCTCAAACATCATAAATAACACTATAATATATAAAAGCAATTTATCTGCAAAAAATTGATTTTATAAAGGAGATAATCTGGATTACACACAATTGAAAACCAACAGTTGATTGCACATCATCAAATATTCTAAATATTTATAAATGTTTTAATCTCTATCAACATCTTTGGTTTTCCTTCTACTACTACTGCATTACTAGCTATCTAGAGCCACATTTGGCTCTTGGACAAACCTGCTTTAGAACAAAATATAAATAATAATAATAAAATCTGCAAACTGGGAGTATAGACATTAAAGTGAAAAGATGATTTACACAGATGGGGTCTGAAGTGAAAGATTTCCTTCCCAATTATAACATGAAATAATGGACACTTCCAATGATTCTTAGTAATGCTTGATTTAACACAAATGAAAAAGTGTTTTTCTTTGTGAAGTTCATAATTAGAGGAAGAAATTCATCATGACATCTAGCAATAAACATCTTTAAAAGGTAATCAAATGGATTCAACAAATTGAGTGTCAATGTCCAATGATCCAGGTGCTGTAAACTGCCATCCAACAGATGAGCTATTAATCTGAATCAGCATATTATTACAGTTTTAATAATAAATTATGTAGAATACATTTATTCAAGAAATTTATAAATAGTGTTTTGTTTATTCATTACTTGAAAGAATTTTAATCAAATAATTCTTGGGGAAATGCATAATGAATACTATGACATAATACTTATAAAGCTTGAAATCTTGTTAGAGATAACAGTCTGTCTTTTATTGTTTTCCTTTTCTTTAAAACAGTAATTTCTGAAACTAAAAAGACTTATCTTTAGAAAAATAATTTAATACATGGGAAAGAACACAGTGGTATAGTACAAGTTTGGAAAAAAGACAATTCCAGATTCAGTTTTTGATATCTCTAGTTACAGAAGTCAAATATCAAGAATCCTTAAATTCTCAGAAAAATAGTTCAATCTATGAAGAGTAAGTAGTCTAATATAGATTAAAATAATTTCCTATAGGCAAGTAGTAGGAGTAATAAAAAGTTAAAAAAGAACCCCTCTCTTCCCACATTCTCCTGGATATGAACACTCACGTACATTTAGAGAATATGAAACTGTATTAAACTGTATAATTAAATCTACTAGCAATATCTACCACTGAGCTGACCATTACAAGGTTAACTTAATATATCAACCTCCTTGAGATTTATAGAAGATCTCTCTCTCATTCTCTCTCTAATTCCTTTGAATCTTCCCATCTTGCCTTATCTAGCCCATCCACAAAATTATGTCTCACCACTTCTTACACTAGTGCCTCCAACTTTTTTGTTGTTCATTACTAAAAATCACGTATCAGAAAGTTCTTTTTACCCTGTGTAACAAAACACTTTATGTTATTTTAAATATTTTTCTTGTGCTTGGGTAATTGGTTTATGTGTCAACACACAAAGAAAAAACACACCTACACTATTTTGGGTAATTTATCCAGATTGGGAAGTACTGCCTTAAATTGCAATAAAAGCAGTGTGCTGGCCCAAAATTTCTCCTATTATATTTCAGAAGGTTTGGGATAATGGTTATGTTTCCCAAGAGGCATTAAGAAATAAAACAAGTCTAGATCTTTATCTGGGTATCTTATCAGCTGCATTAATTATGCATGAAGCTATATTATTTTGTACCTTATCCAAAGGAAGAATGCCACCAATCTCTATAGATGAACTATGGAAATTAAAGCATAAAAGAGAGAACTAGTATCTGTTATTTTTGACTAAAAGCTGTTAATGAGAGATAATGAAATAGTAGATGTCAAATAGTAGATGTCAAATAGTAGATGTCAGTAGGCATCATATCTGTACACTCAATCTGTACACAACAGCTTGCAGTGGCAGTTGGCCCCATTTCAGTTATTAACTGCTAGAGAATGACAGAGACTATTCAGTGGGTCAGCCTTATTTGAGCATTGATCCATCTATATGCATTATGCATTTAAAGCAAGCAATAAATAAATAAATGAATTAACATTATAATGAGGTAAAGTACAAAAGTGTTTATGCTGTTCCAAATTGTTTTAAAGAATCCTTGAATGAGAATCCTTAAGAAAGGAGAAGCTTTCCCTCCCTCCCTCTCCCTCCCCTTTCCTTCCCCCTCTCCCCTCTCCCTCCAATAGGTTTCTGAATATTTACTTAAATTCTTCTTTTTTCAAAAGGGAATAAATCAGATATAAGGATATAGGTTACAGATTAGTCCTGGTCATTACTCAAAGACTACGGATAAAAAAAGGATGGAAGGGAATATAACTTGGAATTCAGAACAAAATTACAATAGTATACAAAATCTAATTTTCAGCTTTCAAAAACCAAACATCTTTAGAAAACACAAGCTTTCTAAAGATTTACACATATCTATCCAATAATGATAGAAATTGAAAATCACACCCAAATGACCTATTCTCTATCACAAAAGATGTAAAAGATGTAGACAGACAACTTATTACATGATCAATATATAAAAAACTAGCAGACAAGGCAGATAACAATAAAACCTGGTGATGACAAAGAGCAGGAAAGTTGAAGAAAGAGACAGAGGAGCTATTTCTGGCCTCACAAGATCAAGCCCTAAGAATAAATGCATATATCCAGAATTGAGAAGACAGCAAATGTCATCTCTGCAAAGAAGCTAAAGAAATAATGAACCACTTTGTTAGCTGCTGCAAGATTACCCAGATCCACCATAGACAATGGCATGACAAAGTAGCAACAATGGTGTGTTGAAATATCTACAAGAAATATCATTTTTCTACAAGCAAGAACTAGTGGGGCCACTAAATAGACAAAGTAATAGAAAATGAAGAAGCTAAAACACTGTGGAACTTTAGAATTCAGGCAAGCATCTGCCACAAAACTTGTAGGGAATTCCAAGAAATTATATTGAATCCACCTTTTTATGAGACACACGAAAAATCTGGGAGCAGCCTATTAAAAGTATTAGATTAGTTTTGAGTGTCAAACTTATTATAAAGGATACACACAACTGTTTTGTGCTTTCCATCCAAGAACATCCATAGGCTTTCTTGTTATTAATTGTTGAATCAAACCTCCATTTTGTTTGGTGTTAAGCCATAATGGCTCAGAGGTAAATATTCTTTGGGGAGAGTGGGAGGTATTGCGCAAAGGGAAAGTTATAAAAAAGTTTAAGGATGCATGCATACTTAGATTTATTTTTCATTTTTGTATAGGACTCAAAGTGATATGCACAATGCTCTCTTTCCTCCCATTTGTCACAATAGAAATCATTTGAAATTGCCTAGTGAGTTTCCATGAATGAAGACTTAGATATTTTCATTCTTAGTCTATACTTTTTGAACCATAACATTAGATAACTTTTAAAGTACAGCTGGAGTTTGGCAGTGATAATGACATTTTTGATCAGTTGAATCAAAAGTTCTCTATCAGACTTCCAATGGGGTTTTTTTTATGGGCCAATGTAAGAAACATGTGAAACAGCATTCGTTGTCAGTTAAATCAGAAGCTATTCTCTTCTTCCATAGTTTATTAGATAAACCATGTCAGAGGCTCAATTACTTTCAACCACTGTTACAATTGACAGTGTTTCATATGGATCACAAGCTTCCTAACAAACAGGAAGCAGCAGGTGAAGCTAAGCAAGATCACATCAAATACCTGTACAATTAGCACAGGGGCCCCCCAAGGCTGTGTGCTCTCCCCACTTCTCTTCTCTCTGTATACCAATGACTGCATCTCCAATGATCCATTTGTTAAGCTACTGAAGTTCGCAGATGACACAACAGTGATTGGTCTCATTCGAGACAATGACGAATCCGCATATAGACGAGAGGTCGAACGACTAGCCTTGTGGTGCAACCAAAACAATCTGGAACTGAACACACTCAAAACCGTAGAAATGGTGGTAGATTTTAGGAAAAACCCTTCCATACTTCCACCTCTCACAATACTTGACAACACAGTATCAACAGTAGAAACCTTCAAATTTCTGGGTTCTATCATATCGCAAGATCTCAAATGGACAGCTAACATCAAAACATCATTAAAAAGGACAACAAAGAATGTTCTTTCTGCGCCAACTCAGTAAGCTCAAACTGCCCAAGGAGCTGCTGATCCAGTTCTACAGAGGAATTATTGAGTCTGTCATTTGCACCTCTATAACTGTCTGGTTCGGTTCTGCAACCCAACAAGAAAAACACAGACTTCAGAGGATAATTAGAACTGCAGAAAAATAATTGCTACCAACCTGCCTTCCATTGAGGACCTGTATACTGCACGAATCAAGAAGAGGGCCGTTTCAACTCCTACCCTCAAAACGACGCTATAGAGCACTGCACACCAGAACAACTAGACACAAGAACAGTTTTTTCCCGAAGGCCATCACTCTGCTAAACAAATAATTCCCTCAACACTGTCAGACCATTTACTGAATCTGCATTACTATTAATCGTTTCATAGTTCCCATCACCAATCTCTTTCCACTTATGACTGTATGACTATAACTTGTTGCTGGCAATCCTTATGATTTATATTGATATATTGATCATCAATTGTGTTGTAAATGTTGTACCTTGATGAACGTATCTTTTCTTTTATGTACACTGAGAGCATATGCACCAAGACAAATTCCTTGTGTGTCCAATCACACTTGGCCAATAAAATTCTAAAAAATTCTATTCTATGGGCATATATAGATATAGTTGGGTTATGATATGAGAAATGCCTTTGCAACCAATTGGAGAATACTGAACATAAGAATTTAGACTGAACTCTAAACTATTTACAATATATTCTTATAAATGCAAAATTATTATACATAGTTTTCCTATGTAGCTATATGTAAGTGAATAAATATTCATGTATGGAAAACAGTTACCTTGTTTATTCATTTGTTCATTTAAATAAATGATACAGGCTAAAATGTATGAGAAAGGCAGGCTAGAGACAAAGACCTGGTATTTATACTCATACAAGCACTCAAGAAGAACAGATCAGGGAACAAGTAAAGAAGGAACCAATGTCATGAAACATATAAAGAAATCCAAAAACATATGTAACCAGTAATGAACTGATAAATCAATCTATAAAAAAATATATAATTGTAACCATCTATTTTACAGGATTTAGCATTTTATTTATAACATCATCTTACACCTTATTTACTCTTCCAATACAATATTCAAATCAGAGTATAAGATGATTAATTTCTTAATACATATTTTCTATGTCAAAATATCTGACAATTCAGTAAGATCAAAATGCACCATAACAAGAAATAATATTATTTGAAATATTTTAATATAGCATTGGATTTGCAATTTATCAGATAAAAGAAAATCATATTCAACAGAAAATTTTATTCTTTGAGAGCAGCATGTTGCTAAAAATACACTATTAAATATTATTATAGATATAGATGTATTATTGTATTATAGATGTATTATAGCTATAGATGCATTATTATGTATATATTTATTTAAAATCTGAAATTCTTTGAAATTCTTATTTCTTATTTTAATTCTTTCTTATTTCAAAGTTTGACTTTGACAAGAACTTAGCAGGTAGTCCTCCCTACACACTAGGGGTGAAATTCAGCCAGTTCTATCCATATCGCATGGTACGGTAGGGCTGACTGCACAAAGCCCACCTGCATAGACATCAAGGCATCCCTTTTTTGCAATGATTTTCAGCCTTTGCGCATGTGGCGCCCACATCTGTGAACTGGTAGGGAAGATAAGTGAATTTCGCCCCTGCTACACACGCCATTACTTCTTAGACCTTCATCATGGAAAGGATAATTATGGCTTTACAAGGCTATTAAAAATATGAATAGGAGCATACGTTTAAAACCAATCACTTTTGGTTGGAGAAAAGAAATATAAGGAAATTAATTCATTCACCAGAAATGGATGGGAATTAGTTCAGCAGTAGTAGAATTCCTGCTGTCTGGTTAACAAATTATACAAATCATATAATAAGCTATTATTATTAGTTTTTAGAAACCAGCAATGGCAGGAAGGAGCTGTATCAGTCAATCAAAATATATTAAGTTACAGAACTAAACAGCATGAACATAAGTTTAATCTATTGGTGCTATTAGTACAAAAGGCATTTTTGAGTTTGGAAAAAAGCTACAAAGATTATATAGTTTCAAGAACAGTTTTGGATTTCTCCTTGAAATTTATTACAGTTTCTGAAGATGGCCACATTTTTTCTCTCTCTCTAAGTGAAAACATTGAGATACCACTAGAATAATACACTTAGATTAATTCAGACCAGAGTGGCTGAACCTCTTCTTAATTGATCAAGGCATCTTAGAAGTATGAAAAAGAAAATAACTCTATAGGTGTTCCAGCTTCCCATTTTTCTCAGTGCAAAGGTTCTCTATGACTAAAATGTATTTTTCACTTTCTCATATTTGCTCAATAACTTTCAAAGCACAATATAAATTTCATTGTCAAGCTGAACAATTATTTTTACTAATTTGCTGAGAATGCCACAGGCCAAAAACATTTTAACACTATATCCCAAAGGTGGTTTTTTTTAAAGAGGCAACTATACTATCTGGTTTTTGTTTGAAGTCATTTTGCTTCTCATCCAAGAAGCTTCTTCAGTTCTGACTGGATGGTGGAGAATTGAGGGATTTATACTCCATGCAGATAGCTGGTTATTTGCATTCTTTTAGTGAGTCATTAAGGTCACCTGGAGGTTTTTTGTGTCATCAGAGTCACCTGAGTAGTGCAAATGGGTGTGGAGCCTTCTTGGAACTGTTGAAAAGACTGCATTGTAGATTAGAGGTAGATGATGTTGTATCAGTGGTGGGCTGCTACCGGTTCTCCCTGGATTGGGAAAACTGGTAGAGGCGGCAGTGAAGTCTCTGCCCACTCGCCTGGATGCTTCTGCACAGAAGCATCATGCACAGAAGAATCATGTGTAGAAGCGTCATACATAGAAGCAACACAGGCAGAAACATCATGCACAGAAGCATCATACGCAGAAGCATCCCACACATGCGCGAGCAAACTGGTAGCAAACTAAATTGAAACCCATTATTGTCTTGTATTCCTCCCTGTCTGTTCAGTTTTGACATAGATGGTCTCTTTAACCCCTCTTTCAAACCAGCAGTCCTGTCTTCAAAAGAATGCCCTGTGTCTTTTAAATGCAGGTGGACTGCTGACTCTAGTCCTGATATGTTTGTTCTGGTATCTTGTGCCATGCGCTTATCAAGTGGTTGTTTTGTTTCCCCAATATACAGATCCGCAGATGGCTCTCACTGCATTGTACTGCATATACCATGTTGCTCAGTTTATGTCTAGGTGTTTGTCCTTGGGGTAGACAAGCTTCTGCCTTATTGTATTATTGTAGCTTTTGCCTTATACATATGTTATGTTGGCTGAAGGTCCTTCTGAGCTTTTCTGATATTCCTGCAGGGTATGTTCTCATCATTGTCTGCTATAAAGGCGCTCCTATAGTGTCTTTTTTGAGATTTGATGAAGGCCCACTTGGGATAGTCACATATTCTGAGGGCTTCCTTGATGTGTTTTTGTTCTTTTTCTTTTTCCATCTTTGCTGGTAGGCAGGTCTTCAGCTCAGTGATGTAAGGTTTTGATGAATCCCGTTTTGTTCTTCAGTGGGTGATGGGAATCAAAATGTAAATACTGATTTGTGTGAGTGGGTTTTCTATAAACTTCAATGTTAAAGCTTCTGTCTTCCTTAATATGTATTGCACAGTCCAGGAAGACTATTTTCCTTAACATCCTCCTGTGTGAATTTGATGTATCCGTCCACAGAATTGATATGTTTGGTGAATGCTTCCAATTCCTGTCTTTTGATCTTGACCCAAGTATCATCCATATACCTATACCAGTGACTAGATGGAATTCCTGTGAAGGAATTTATGGCTTTGGTTTCTACTTTTTTCTCTACATGTAGAGATTGGCTACAATAGGGACACATGTGAACCCATGGCACAACCATGTTTTTGTCTGTAGAAACCTTCATTGTATTTAAAATAGGTAATGATCAAGCAGAGGTCCAGCATGGCACATATGTGGTCTGAACTGAGGTAGGTTCTGTCACCTAAGGTGTTGTCTTGAAGCAGTTGTTTTTTCACTACCATGACAGCTTTGGTAGGTGGAATTCAGGAAACCATGGTCTCATCCAGGTCTAGTTTTAATTCCCAAACTTTGCTGGCAAAGTCCTGTGAATTGTTGATGTGATGGGTGGTGATGGCAACTAGTGGAGCTAATACAGTAGTGGCCAAAATTGTGGAAACCTTTTAGGAAAGGTGTATTTTTGAGGTTTGATGACTAATAACACCACTTTATTGATCTTGCTCTCATCACTCCAAATAACACTGTCCCATTGGTCCTCTGTCCTTTGTTTGAGAGATAAAACTGGTTTTTTTTAATGGAATTCTAGATTTTAGACCAAATTCCTGCTATCTGCACTAAACAGTCCTTGCACTCAGCTTCACATTGCATTGCGCCATTTCATCTTGTATACACCCAGATGATTTTCTTCTGTGATGTAGACACAGTCTCTTAATTCTTCTATCAACACTTGCTGTTGTGCACCTTTACCAGTATGGTTTTGTAGTGATTAAGTCCCCTTATACTTTTTCAAAAACTTAGAAATGCCACCTTTGTTAAGTTTCCACTAATTTTTCTTCTATTTTTTTAATAACTGTAGCCTTGTTCACTTAATACTACTATTTTACATTGCTTTCTGAGTGATCATTCAATTCTTTGCACCATTACTTTAATTTTATTACATTTTACAAGCTCACTAAATGAAAGAATACC
The DNA here is from genome assembly GCF_028640845.1 of Ahaetulla prasina. Taxonomy (NCBI): domain Eukaryota; kingdom Metazoa; phylum Chordata; class Lepidosauria; order Squamata; family Colubridae; genus Ahaetulla; species Ahaetulla prasina. The sequence continues at coordinate 69,649,325 of NC_080542.1, forward strand.
AAAAACCCAACCAACTTGACAGCGATCACATAACACACTGACAAATGTCCTCCTCTCAGCTTCAATACATGACATCAATAACTGAATCCTACTGCAATCTGATTGGATCATTGCTAAAACAAGATGACATTTGATTGGCTCGCTAAACACTCATGCTCATTGGCTACAATCAGATGAAGAAAAGCTACCTGATATCAACTTAAGCAAGTTGTGCTTCCTTTTTCTGGTTATTTGGCTATAACTTTTCATAGAATACAGATAATTGAAAAAGGTTTGTTGCATTACATTCTTGATTAAATTATCCTTCCATTGATATATAATTTTATACTAAAACTCCAAAAAAAGTGGTGTTATTAGTCATCAAACCTCAAAAATATATTTTTTCCAAAAGGTTTCCACAATTTTGGCCATTACTGTAAGGTGGTTAGATGTTTTGCAATGTTGTAAGTGACAGAGTTGATGCTGCTGACAATTGGTCTGAATGGAGTTCCCTCTTTGTAGATTTTGGGGAATCAATATATGCATGAGGTAGCTCCCCAGGGTAAAAAACAGTAATTCCCTAAACCATTGTAGCCAATCCCTACATGGGAAGATGTTAAGGAATTAGTCTAGCCTTCCTGAACTGTGCAGAAAACCCACTCACACAGATCAATGTTTACATTTTGATTCCCACCACCACTGGAGCACAAAATCAACTCATAGTTCTATTAGGGTAGGATCAACTTAAAAAACTAGAAATGGGATGTAGGTTATTGACCATTCTTCTTTAAAAAGTAGTAATCCTAATGTTCATTTTCAAAATAAGTAATACAAAGCAAAACAACAACAGTTGATTAGCTAAAATTTCTAAGATCTTCCTGTATCCTATATATTAATACTCCTGTTGAGTATCAAACAAAAGAGTACACTTGAATATTTGTGCAGTTTATGATAGAAATACCACAATAAACATTATTGCCAAGTTCAATTTATATCAAAATGAATTAGAAGGGTTTTCTAACCTTTGTTTATTTATTTGTACTTTACTTCATTATCCCTTTTTCTTATTTTTTATATGTTCTTTAAAATGGAAAATGGCAGCAGCAAATGGCAATGGAGATCCCTGCTGCCTAGAACAGCTGATTGGTGGTATTCTGGAAGGCTGATCCAACCACCAGTCAGTTGCTTGGCAGTAAAGGTTCCAGCGTTCCTGGAGCGAACACTGTGGCAAACAGTGGCAGCAGTGACAGGCAGTGGTGATGGCACCAATCCGCCTTCTCCCACTGCAATATTCACCCTATAAGATGCACAGACATTTCCATCCATTTTTGGGGGAAGGGGAGTGCATCTTATAGTGCGAAAAATACGGTAAACAAAGAAAGATATAAGTTACCAGAAACCAGTATGATTATTCCAGAAAAACTAAAGCACAAAGTGAACTAAGACTTGTGAGAAATGTCCAACCAAAAGGTGCAAGTGATATGTCAGAAAGCAAATGAAAAACAAAACAAATGGATAAAATGATAATAAATGATGGCAAGAAGAAACTATACCTTCACCCATTTTATATTTGTTAACGAGTAATGCCAGGCTAATCTCATTTTTGTCTTCAATAGAACAACTAGCTTAATAGAGCAGAGAAATGTGTAGACACAGCATATCTTGATTTCAGCAAAGCATTCAGTGAAATCTATGATGCTATCCATTAATAAAATGGATAAAAATAGACCAGATTATAAATATGTTAGATTTATAATTGGCTAAATGATCACAGATAATGAGTGCTTGTTAATGTGGCCACATCTGTGAGAGTACTGCAAGGTGGAATGCTACATAATTCAATTCTGTCACCAGTATCGTTTAATAATCTAATAAATAAATAAATAAATAAATAAATTAAATAAATAAAATTTTAATGGCCTGGATGAGGACATTAAGGGGATGATTTTCAAATTGACATATAATACAAAATTGTAAGACATGATTAAAACTTTAGAAAATTTAGATTGGTTTGAGCATGGACCCAAAACAAACAGGATGATACTTAATAAGAACAAATATAACATCCTCTATCTAGTGAGAGAAAAAGAAGAAATATAGGATAGCAGAGATCTGGTTTCACCATAATAAATGTGAAAAGGGTTAAAGTACTGCAGCATATAACGAGCTAAACATTAGGTAAATTTTACATGCTACTTTGGGATATATTAAAAGGAACACCCAAATAAGGACAAATAATTTATTTCTCTATATTTTTTCTTAGTTTATTTGAACAGTATTTTGGCATCACAGTCTAAGAAAAAAAAAAGAATTGACAAACCAGAATGAGCTCAGAAGAAAGTTACCAAGATGAGGAAGGGAGAGGAAACAAATATTTAAATATCTCAAAGTTGCTTTTTCAAAAGGTAGCTGGACTGTTTTTTCCTTGAGGAAGAAGAACAAAACATTTAACTTCTCATTCAAGAAGCTTCATCAGTTGTGATGGCAGGGGAGGGAGGAAATGGAAGGATAAGTACTGACAGTTGAGACTGGGTGGTGGAGATAAATCATAAAAGAAGCCATTTATGTTAACATTAAGCAACCCTTTCTCAACAGGAGGGATAAGATACCACCTATCTCCATTCTACAATGCAGTTATTGCACAGTTCCAAGAAGATTCCACAACCAATTGCTCACCGATTTAGATGAGGGAAAAAATAAACTGCAAGTGGTCTCAAGAGCTCTCAGGAAGAGTGCTAACAACCAAATGACTGCAAAGAAATACAATCCTTCCATTGCTCTAACTGCCACCATCTAGTCAGAATCTGCCCTTCCACTCCCTGACCACCCAGTCTCAACTGTCAGTACCTATCATTCCATTCCCCCCACCACTACATCACAACTGATGGATGAGACGTTAAATGTTTTGTTCTTCTTCCTCAAGGAAAAAACAGTCCAGCTACCTTTTGAAAAAGGACTTATTAGTTCAATATTAAAATGAGGACACGTTTGTATTCTTGATATTTATACAGAATAATATCATTTCTTCTCTATGAAAATTGCATCCAACCTTCAGGCAAACCCTGTTCTGGGGATCCTTCCCAGAGTCATGACAGTGCGGTAGTTGCATAACCAATAATATCCAAATCCATCACGATGTTGTCATTGGTGATACTGCATTGCAGAGTCACATTGCTGTCATGGCACTTGGTAGGATGCTTAAAGCAGCAGTTTTCCAATTTGTACCCTTACTCCAAGATGCTATAATCTTCCTGCCCAAACATAATAGATCTATCTACATAAACCTTCAGAGTTCTGCATAGAATCTATAGCATTTAACTATGTTTGCCAATTTACATGACCCATATAATGACTGCAATCATCTACACAGTGAACTCCCATATTAACTACCTCTTTTATTCCGCAAAAAGTTGCCCATAATAGCAGAACTGTTTTGATTTTTCTAATATCCTGCCAAATCTTTTGAGTTTTATGAATTAAAGTCTCAAACAATTTATGTAATTCAAGAATTGACTTTGGAGTTACTGCCTTTCAAACAAACAAAGAACGATGCAGAAATTACAGGCATATCTAACATGCTTTGTCCTCTGGAAATAGAAATTTCTTAGGTGAATATCTTAGTTTCTAGTTTCTCTAACAGAGAGATAGTATGGGTCTGGTTGAGTAGGTGGATAGCAAATGGAGCTCCTTTATTGTAGGCAGCCTTAGCTTCTATTTAGTATAATATCAACCATTAGTAGAGTCAAAGCCAGGTTCAAAAGAGTGTCCTACAACAAATACAAATACTTATAAGTATTTGTAAAATACAAATATTTTTCATACATTAGGAAAAGGTAAAGGTTCCCCTCGCACATATGTGCTAGTCGTTCCAAACTCTAGGGGGCAATGCTTATCTCTGTTTCAAAGCCGAAGAGCAGCACTGCCCAAAGACGACTTTGTGGTCATGTTTCCAGCATGACTAAATGCCAAAGATGCACAGAACACTGTTACCTTCCCACCAAAGGTGGTCCCTATTTTTCTACTTGCATTTTTTATGCGCTTTCAAACTGCCAGGTTGGCAGAAGCTGGGACAAGTAACGGGAGCTCACCCTGTTATGGGGCACTAGGGATTCGAACTGCTGAACTGCCAATCTTTTGATTGATACTGCATCCCAAATGCTTAGCCACTTAGCCACCATGTCCCACCGCATCTCAGATTTCATACATTACATTAATATAAATGACACCAGAGACATTACATTGCATTAATACATATCTTATTCACATTTCCAAATCTTTGCTCAAAGCTAAATTTTCTATACATCTTGCATGATGACTAACACATGATGTTAGACTAGCTTAAATGCATGACTCATCACCGTGATATAGTATTGTGCAAAATGTAAAGCAAGAACAAACAAATCAAGGCTAGACATGAGACTTGGACATTAAAAAAATTAGTAACTGGGAAAAGGATTGCTAAGATTTTTATATTTTCTATTAAAGAATAGCCTACATTAGTATTTGTAGCACAAATGACGTAAGATTCAGACTTAAATTGTGAATCAATATTAAGAAATGTGATTTTTTAAAATCAAGAATATATTTCCAAAGCTAATTAATTTATAAATGTTTTCTCCTTCCAAAGCTTTCACTAATCAATTATAATCCCAATTTAATTAATTAGCTTTTAACTAGCATTAACAAATTGCTTGATCACATTTGTATGTTTCTGTGATGTATGATGTAACATTACAATATAATCAGCATTTAAACATTCATTTTTTTAATTAAGAAAAGGAAAATCTGATAATTCAGATTGTGAATGTAAAGTTAATGAAAAAGTAAATGAGCATAATATTGGATACTTCTTTCTCTTATTTAAATATAGTTTGGGGATTGCTTCACACACTACAGATAATCCAGAAACATAAATAATGCTTAAACCCAGTTGAAATAATTAGTCTTAATATTGATAATCTCTCTCAACTGATACTTTAGACTCTAAAATTAATATGTACCCAGACAATATCACATAGCATCAGCTCATGAAAGTTATTTGTAAATCTTACTTTACTATTCGCTAAGTGTCAATCCACTTTTTCCCATGAAAGAAGTGGTACAATTGGTGCATAAGATGTGCAAAGTCCTTTCTGGCCACAGCTGCCATGTGCTCTTTTGGGCAATAGCTGTGAATCTAGGAAGATGGCCAACTGTTTCCAGAGGGAATGTGTCTGCATGCCATAGCTGTACTTCATTATCCACCTGCATGAGACAGTTCTAGTGGTAACTATTCTGCCCTGGAAATTGTATTTTCCTTCTTAAAATGTATGTTGAAGAAAGGACACACTGATATGCATGGGAAAACAGCCTGAATTGACTTGGTTTGTATCAGCAAACATGTGGCTTCAATCAGTTCTGCTAATTTGCTGTAGGAGCACCCTTTTCCACCTGGTCCCTAACCTACTTTCTTGCTTCCCCTCTCCCTTTTGGATTGCTCAACCAGTGACCAAATGAAATTGCCTTGCCTGAATTAATCCACAAAATTGGATATCACTGAAAAAACTCACCTCTTGTACTTCTGTAGCCTAGCAAGAAATTCCCTTCTTCATGCCTCTCATATAATGTTCTTAGGGTAGTTTACAGCTGCCATGTCTATCCACACAGCTTAAATCCTTTTTCAAATTCCTGTTCTTTAATACTTATCTAAGGGCGGCACAAATTCAAACCACCACTGAATAACTACCAAGAGACTAAACATAAATGTATGTTTATAATATAATCATACATATATGCCTTAGCCTGAACACAAAACATTTAATGAAGTGTTTCTATATTTTTTCAGCACTAGTTTATTTAAGACCTAATCTGAGGGAACCTTTGGCACTATAATCAAAAGTCTAATTGGGTATTTTTCTGAATGATCCATTTTTTTATCTAATTAAATAATAAGGTATTTTTATGAAATTACACCTTTATCTTATTTAAAGAGACAAATATACATCTGCAAAGGAATGAGTCACATCAACTTTAATAGCAGTATTGCTAAGGTAACAAAGAGATAAATGTTATTAACATAATATATACATTTGCCCTCTTCCTGCTCTATTTGACAAACTGTATAGCGAATTGTATGCATGAATTCCTCTTGCTGGAGCAGGTCAATAATTGTGTTTTTAAATTACTAACTGTAGAAGAAAGAGGTAATGGCCTTGAAGGATAAGCAACTTGGTAGAACAACTACCAAGTCAATCAGAAAAGAGAGGTTTGAGCCTGGGCCAAGAAAACAATGTGAGAACACAACTCAGGATTCTATCTAGTTCATTTGTACAAAGATAAAGTGAAGGATATGAAGCACATTCACACTTGAAAGATTATGTTTTTATTTATTTGTATCCCACTTTCATTATTTCACAAATAACTCAAGGCAATGAACATATTTAACACACCTTTCTCCTTCTCCTTTACCCACAACAGCAACCCTGTTCTCTAAGAAAATAGCTGGCTCAAATTTACCCAGCTGGTTTTCATAGCTAAGACGGACTTGAATTCAAGTCTCCTACTTTCTAGCCTGGTAGCTTAATCACTAGACCAAATTAACTCTCTAAAAACAAACAAAAAACAAACAGAAGTTATCATAGATGTTACAATAAAAGCATTCCTAATCTATGTGAATTTGATTTCTTAGTCTGGTCTACCTTAGCGGGCTGATACTAAATTAAACTATTCTGTCATGACGTGTGAGTTATGCAGTTACTACATAAAGTTCATTCAGACAAGGGTGTTGCCATAAAAAATTACAAATATAGAACTGAAGCCATTTTTAAAATACAATTCAACCCAAATCACTTTAGATTTTGGAATATTAATTCTTATATATTGTTTCTTTTGATCCTAAAGGCTATTTAATCATTTATAATAATAAATATTGCTTCACATCTTTTTTAATATATTTAAAATGGCTTATTGCTATTCTATATAAATCAATGCTAGTTTTGCAGTTCTATTTAGTTGTGGCTGATCTGCATATTAAATTAAAGTTTGAGAAGAAATATACTTTGCCTATGTGACACTTTTAAGCTAAGCATTATAACGTTGTATTAGTAATACCAGAGTATTAATTGAGTCTGTACAAAAAGTAAATATTTGTGTTAAGGTTGTAGAATGCTTTTTCTTACGAAACTTTTACAGTCTGTAATACCTGCAATTTCCGGGCATTTGCCTCTTCAAAGAAACAAATTCCCTTTTTAATTTTAAAGAACACGTTACTTCCTAGAGGAAAAAATCCCAATCAGTTGGCAAAATTTATTTGAAAAGGAACAGAGATATGCCATTTTAATGTTTTCTAATCATACAAATCGACACCCAAGATTTTTGTACTTGCACATGACCTTCCTCAAATTATCCCTCTGTTTTGGCTGTATCAGAATGAGTACTGGCTATTTGATAAAAAAAAAATACTAAGTGTATGAAATGAGGGGCCCTCATCACTTCTGCCAGACTCCTCTTGACAGCATGATGATAGAAGCATCACAGCCCTGGGAGAGTAAATGCAAACTGACAAGAGATGAGCCTTTAGATGTTGAATATAATCTTGAATTGTGCTTGAAGTGTCTTATTATCTTGTCTTTTGATGTCTGAAGGGTGTCTCATTGTTAGAAAAAGGAAAAACCCTTGCACATCTTTTGCCATCTTTAAAAATTGTTTGGCCTTTAACAACTGCTTTTCCAACTAATGTCCATTTTTCCTGACAATAAATATGGCAGGTCGTCAGCAAAGTGACAAACAATTTACTTTACACGCTAGGCTTTTATGGGTTTTGAGAGCTCATGTGGAAGCATATTTTAAAAAGCACTTGGAAATTAGCACCATTACAAATGTTAAGACAACTGAGATTTCAGTATGTGTATATATTGTGACTAAGGGTTATGTGATCATTCTTTACTCCCATATTTCCTGCTGTTTCCCCTACATTACCATCAACTTACAACTCAAGTTCTTTATTTCTATTCTTTTTAATATAAGGTGAAAGAAAACAGCAATGAAATGTTCCTCTCTTTAAAAAGGCCATTTGCTGCAATACATATTGTATGCATAAAATTCCTATTATTAATCATAACAAATCAATATTTGTGTTAATGGGCGTTGGGGCATAGTCCTATGTGCATTCCAAGCCTCAATCATGAATACTTTTCCAACAACGTGCTTAATGTCCCTCCACCTTTAATTTAAGTTTAATGATAAGTCAGATCAATATGTTTTCTTAGCAATGCAGTCATAGGCAGGCTAGTTCTGTCACGGAATCCATTTTGCTACACAGTCAACAACTGTTTCCCGGGTTCCTGTGACTCTGAGGATCTATAAGAATTCTCAAATGAATCATAAATTGTTACAAGGTTCAGGTTATTGTATCATTATAAAGAAACATATTGATGCACTGCAGATCACAAGACATTCCAGGTTCTGCAATTGTTTATTACAACTACCAAATGAATGTATCAAAAAAAAATCAAAGATAAACATAATATAAAACAGCAGGAAGCTGTCTTTTAAAGAAGGTTCTTTTATATCAACTCAAACCTGCTTTGAAAGGAGCAACAAAAAAAGCCTGTAAGATGAATAAAAGTTGGAATGAAGGAAATATTACATATACAAATATCAGTTAAGCAGCATTCTACTGGATTAATATATATTACTGTATTTTGTTCACTTTTTAAATCAAAAGTGTTTGATTCTGTTCAAATTTGTTATTCAATGGAGTTTTTAAAAGAAGGTTTCATGTTCTACAAAAGGAATGTAGTTAAATTCCAAGGTTAAGGCTATATTTACTCAGTTTCATGATATTTAAAGCATAATGCCAGAAATTAAATTCATTTCAATTGTATTTTGTATCTCCTAAAATACAATTGCGTTAAAATTTAAAACTAAGAATTGTAGAAAGTGAGCACCCACCCTTCTTTTAGAAAAATGAAATATTCTAGGAAACATTAAAAAGGCAGAATATTATATTTCCCTGGATGAGAGATGGAGAAATGTGGTTTTTTTTAAAGGCAGGAAGCAGACCCACTCTTAATAGCCTCCATCCTCCTCAATAGCCCACAGCAAATGTCAGCACTTAAGAGATAAAGAGATGGCTAAATCTATTCATAAGCAAATACCCTGACCCAAAATCCAACAAGGGTAGGATTAGCTCTCAGCCATAATAGGAATTGCCCAAAGCCCCTTCATTACAACACCCAGCAAGATTCAACCAAGCCTGGGACTCAAGACAACCTACAAAATTACATGGCCTGTGGGAGTCTGACAACCAATCAGAATACATTTCTTTCACAGGAACAGGAAGCAAGTTCAAAGTCCAAGAGAAGATCTCTCTCTCTCTCTCTCTCTCTCTCTCTCTCTCCCTCCCTCCCTCCCTCCCTCCCTCTCCCCCATATGCTTAATTGCCCAGGACCTCAAACCATGTGGTCCTGTCCACCATTAAACCATTTTTCCAAATAGCCTCCATGTTTCCAGTGTCTTTCTTCTCACTTGGAACTGAACCCAGATGGACATTTCTTCCAACAGATACCAACTATTTGCATTTAAATGGTCACTTGTATTTTATTTGTATTTTAATTAGATCTCATATAATAAGGAGGATACAATTATCAATTTAAAACAGATATTTTTGAACTTCATCCATAAAGAATGGATAAATAATTGGTCACATTCATCCTATTTTAACAATATTGGTCAAAAAAAAGTTTATACAAATACATATCAGGTATGGTAAATTTTCATTTTTCTTATACGTGATAAGAATTTTACTCAAAATTTTAAACACATACAACAGCCATATGGCAAGCAGGTAATACGGAGTAGCTAAGTTTACCAATCTTACATACGCAATAAAGAAGGGTCAAGAATAATCAGAATATCATACGAAAGAGAATAAGTAAAACCAACACAATACCAAATATCTTTGTCACCTCCTAGTTTTGGATCAACAACAATTAACAATATTGTAGTGAGAATTTTATTAAACAATTTCTTGTTTGTAATGAGATAAATGATTCGAGAATTGCAGTTGGCATTGGATTCCTGTTAAATATTCTCGTTCTCTCTTCCTCCCCCTCTCTCCTTCTCCCTCTCTCCCTCCCCCCCACACACAAACACACATACAGTATGTATATATTATTAAAGCTCTATGTTTATTTGATTGTTTGTAACAATGGTGGGATGCTACCAGTTCACCCTGGATAGGGCGAACTGGTAGCAATGGTGGCAAAAGGCTCTGCCCATCCACCGGGATGCTTTTGCACATCCGCAGAAGCCTCACGCGCAAGCACGCACATGCCCATGAGCGAACTGGTAGCAACAGGTTTTGAAAACTGCCCCTGGTTTGTAACCTTTAATTTGGCAAAATGGTGCGTCATAGGGCAACAATTGTTGAATCAATTTAACTCAGATTATAAAATGTGTCCAAAATCTGGGACCCATGATTCCCTTGGAAGTGAAATTTTGCAAAGTTGTAATTACTGCCATAGTCACATGATCATCATTGCCAATGCTCCCTGTCAATTTCGTACAAGGAAAGTCAGGGAAGCTAGCAGGAAGTTGGAGATTGCTTTCATTCCTACTGCCTTTTTGCCATGATCATTCTGTTCTGTTTAGGTACTATCTGTGAAATGATGACCATGGGTCATGGTTTGTCTAATAGTAAGATAAAACTCACAGGGCCATTTAGAAATCCATATGGGACAAGAAAGGTAGCAATTAGCTAAGCGTAAGTTTATTTCAAAATCATGCTTTAAATATCAGTCTACTCATCAATATCTATGGGAAATAAACAGATTATTTATGATGAAGGATTGAGAAAATCAGTAAAGGACATAAAGATGATGAGTGTTCCCAATGAGGCACAGAGCATTTTCAGCAATATCAAAAATTAGTCTTGACAAAAATGAACATGAAATGAAAGATAAAATAAGTAATAGAAACAAGAATGAAAATAAAACAGCTGCAGAAAGAGAAAGTATAAATATTCAAAGATAAATGGGTTTCTCAATCAAAGGAAACTAAAGTGGATATAAGGATATGAGAGTATTTTGGAATAGAATGAAAATAATTATGTTAAAGAGAGCCACAGAATTTATACTGATTGGAAGTATGAAAAAAGTTGCAATATTATCATCATATGGAATGATGGTAAATGAAAGTTAGAAAAAATCAGTATAAGAAAACAATTGCTTCAAAGTGAGGCAATAAAGGCATGGTTAATATGTGACACATATGTAAAGAAAAAACAAGTTTAATAAATTGTAGCTAAAAAAGAAAAATATTGCTAAGATCGAAAGAAGAGAAAGTATAGAGCTATTTTGATTGAAATAAAATATTTTTTTGGGAAATGGTGAAGCAACAGCCAGCAGAGTGAAAGTAAAAATAAATTTCAGGCATATAAATATGCATATTAGTCAGAAAACTAATTTTATTATGGTTCATTACTGTCATATATACTTAGAGTGGCATAGTGGTGAAGATACTTGCATCCCACTTAGAAGGTTGAGAATTCAATCCTAGGTAGTGCAGATGTTTCTCTCTTTAACAAGAGAAAAAGATATCTGTTTCAAACTCTCTATAGGCATCAGGAAGTGCATCCAGCCAGTAAATGCTCTACTCCATCTAGTTGCCCCGATTCTATCCTGCATTATGGGACTATAGGATTATATAGGGAAATTACTGTCGCTGGGGAATCCTCATTAACTTATCACCAAATAGGAGTAACTGTATGGAAAGGTGGCAATCATGAATAAAAAAAGTACAGGAAAATTAGTTTAGTTAGTATACCTTCATCTTTCAGTTCAAGAAAAATAGTCATCTCTTGTACTCTTTTACATTTGGAAAATTTGTGTGCTTTACAGCAGATCAGATTTTGGCTTTTCAACAGAGCATTTTAAAATGTATAAAACTAAGGAATTTATGTTTATACCTTATTGTGAAGAATTTTAGCTACATTGTCTGATTCTTAAATTAATAATTATATAGTAGTAGTTTAATTTATATCCCCACTTTTCATTTAGAAGCTCAAGGTAACATTCCCTCCCCTTATTTTCTCTTATAACAAGAAGGATCCTGTGAGATAAGTCTATTTATTATTTGTTTATTAAGAAAATTTGGCAAGTCAAACAGCATAAAAAAACAAACAAAAAAAGAAGTCCCCTACAAGCCAAATAACATTAAATATATAAAATATAAAAATACAAAACGATGACTAAGAACTGTAATAGATCTCTATTCTGTTTCAGATGCTCTAAATCTGCAACTCTGAAAGAGGAGGAATAATTATGTGGCAATGGAGGTATTTTTCATTATTTGGCATCTGATTATTAATAAAGAATAAAGTAGATAACTCAATTTAGTACTGTACATCAGTCTATATTTCACAGAGATTTGATCATATGAATAAGTTACTTGATTATTACTGAATTCAAATGCTTAATAATAATAATAATAATAATAATAATAATAATAATAATAATAATAATAATAATAATAATAATAATAATAATAATAATGTTTTAATTTGTATATCGCCCTTCTCCCGAAGGACTCAGGGCGGTGAACAGGCAAATAAAATACAAACAGAAACATACACAATAGTTAAAACAACCCTTAAAAAACTGATTCAAATTTGCCAGAAAATTTAAAATAACATTACACCCCATAAAATTACAGAAATTTAAAATTATTCTACAAAAGATCATCTGCATTAACAGTATGATAATTTCCACAAAATGTCAGAATCATAAAATAAATGTTGTTTATTTAATACCAATACTTTTAACTTCAAAATGAGATACTTGATTGAATTACATGCCTATATTCTGTAGTGCATTTTGCACATTATATGATGTGAACTAATATTTATAGCAGGCTAGGTGAAAGAAAAAGAATATTGCTTCCACTACATAGCAGTTCATTTGATTCTAGCATGTTGTGTTAAGTTACATATACTGATTTAGTTACTACAAGTAGTAGTTCCTTTAGGCAGAGAGAAGCTATCATTTTAGGCAACAGTGTTTAGGCAGAGGTGGGATTCAGCCAGTTCGCACCACTTCGGGAGAACTGGTTGTTAACTTTCTGAGCAGTTTGGCAAACTGGTTGTTGGAAGAAATCATTAGGGCAGAGAACCAGTTGTTAAATTACTTGAATCCCACCACTGTGTTTAGGTATTCAAAAAGATTGATGTGCACAAAATAAAATGCATTATGACCAGAGTTGATGATACCTTCTACACAACCTGAGCATAGTTGACCCAATGGCTGGACATCCGTGTGGAATTATATTCCAAAACCCTCTAAGGCATGGATCCAGGGTATCGGAAGAGTCATCTCGCTCTAATAGAATTAGTCCATCCCACTCTATCCATTAGAAGAGTCCTAATACTAAATATTAGGACAAGGTCCTAATACCTTGTCTGTCAAAGAACTTTGGCTCTCTCTCTCTCTCTCTCTCTCTCTCTCTCTCTCTCTCTCTCTCTCTCTCTGTGTGTGTGTGTGTGTGTGTGTGTAAAAAGTCATGTGGCCATTTTAGAATAGGTTGTCCTCAGCCAACATCTCACAGGTCTCCTTTCTCTCACTTTCCAGTCCCAGGCATTTTCCCTGCCCCAGCACACCCAAGTTCATTTTCCTTTTACCTGCAGTTGTTGACTGGCAACCCAGCCGATTCAAACTTCAACTAGAATGCTCGCAAAGGCTATCTTCCTCAAGGCTGCAGAGGCAATCTTACCAAAGCTGGCCAAAAACAGAAATCAACCATCAGGCAGGAAGAAGGCCAGGCCTCTTGGGAATGACAGGGAAAAAGGAGGCCTGTGTGCCATTAGGTCTAGTAAACTGAAGTCTTCCAGGTTGTGGTAGATTTCTGTGCACCAGAAGGTTGTGGCTCTTTCTGTGAAAGGAGCCTAGTTGGCCACCCAGTGAAGGAAATATGCAGTCCTTCCATAGTTGTAAGGTAAACACACACCTATTATCTGAATTTTGATCACATGGCCATACTGGCATTGCAGCAGTTGGCACTTTGAGCAGGAATAATATGTCCCTTCATTCAGCACCATCTTAATTTCAAAAGGTCACTGAATGAACAATTGTAAGACAGTGACTATCTGTAGTTTGCTTAATTCTACTTACCAAAGAATTACCAAAGTTATTACCGAGTTACTGTATTACCAAAACTCGTTTCTGATTCTTCCACTATCACTGTTTACTGAAAAAAAATAACAGTTGCCACTAGTTCATGAAATTGTATTTTTCATATATAGCTGCATGAACCAAGATGATATTCAAAGATTTTCACCCTACCATTCAAAATTAAATTTACACCTTTACTTCATAGCACGTATTCATCAAAACCACTCCAGAGCATCAGATCACTTTAATCCTCAATTATGACATTTTCCTTTGTCTTAATTTCATAAGCATGTATTATTTCCCACTATTTTCCTTGACTAATTCATGCTTTTCATTTTAATTCCCAACATTTTTTTAAGTTTTAACAAACAAAAACATTTCCCCCCCTTTTTCCCCCCTCCCCCCCACAAAACCCCCTTCCCCTCCTTCCCCTCCCCGGCTTCCCAGGTCAATCACAAGGTATTGTTATACATAAACCAAACATAGAGTAAAATTTTCCCTTCTAATCCAATTAACCTCATCCAAATCTTTTCATTTCCCAACCCCTCCATTACCTAAAATAATACTTCCTAATTATTCAAAGGCAATCTGATATTTCTTAATCTGATATCTGTTTTGTAATTCTCAACCTTTTTTATCAGATGGTTCTGACCAGACATACTCATTGATATTGACCTCTTATTCTTCTTATCCATATATTAATCAATGTAATAATGGTTTTTTTTTATTAAGATAAAGAAGATTTAGATTAGGTTATCAATGATAGTGGCAATACAGATGCACTTGGAGCATTTTCTTCTAACAGTAAGGCCATGAGTGGCCAATTCTGAAGCATTTTTGCCAATATGCTACAACATAATAAAACCCAATTTTAATCTTAGTATACACCACATCCAGTGCAAGTAACCATATTTTAACAGTAGTTTTCTGAATAACCTAGAGACTACATGAATCAGAAGGCATATGCAGGATGAAATAACTTTAATAATTATGGTTCATCACATAGTCAGCCAGATGTTCAGACTAGATTTGGCATTTTTGTCTGTCCACCAAGTCCTTCCCCAGGACTTGGAATAGATAGATATTAATGCTTGATAGTATTACATATGTTGTCATTGAATGTAAGATATTCTGAGTAAAGCTGCCCTTTGCAACTGATGGTGAATTTGCCAATGCAAAGGTATTCAAATGGAGTTCCAGTTGTTTTGAGATTGTTTTGAGATTGCTTATTACTATTGGTACTACTTTTGCATAATTTATATAATTATATTACTATTATAATCATTAAAATAAAATAATGTAAATGTTATTTTAATAGAAGATAACATATGTAACTCAGGGTTGAATGGTAAATTACTTGATGTTCTCTGAGTTTGGTTGGTTGTTTGCAGAAATTTCATTTCTCAACTGTCATTTCTGTTGCCATTCCTACTTAAAATTACTTTTCAGATCTGGAATAGATTTAGCAAGTTGACAAACATAACATTCAGTTTTATTGTTTAATTATTTGTTGCTTTAATTGATTGATATAACTAAACTAATAAATGGCACAATCCTAGTTATATTTATTTATCAGTAAGTCCCATGGAACTTAATTGGATTCATTAATATGTTATGTATGTGCAACTTAAAAGTAACAATCTAATAAAAATGCTAAAGCTTACAACAACTAAAGGCAATAGAAATCCTTCCAACATGCTTCATGAGAGAAAAGATTCATGGTACAAAATATTTTTACCAATTTCAAAATAAAAACTGTCAATAAACTAAGAGCTAATAGCTTCATATTCAAGAAATAGGATAACGTTTTAAGGATACTATTTGATTAAATTTCTAACATGCTTGAAAAGCAAATATAATTTCAACAAGAGCTTTAAGGATGGGCTCTGGAGTTAACTGGAATACAGTGTTATTCTTCTGTTTATGATCTTTGCTTTCAGACTAAACATGTTTTGTCCCAGGTCTGGCAGTGTCAAAACTATAAAAACATAACAAAGCAGATGTCAAATTTTCACAACACAAATATGTTTTTATTACCTAAAGTTTTATAATTTGACTTTTTTCAGTAAAATACAAATTCAGATAGGAGCATTTTAAAAACAATCTTTTAAACTAAGTTTTAAAGATTAGTACTTATAGCACATTATATTTGAAATATGTAAAAAAATAATAGGAATTATTCTAACGAAAACACAATAAAAAAGAAAATGCATGTAGCATGATGGGGAGGGGAAGAGAAAGGTAGGCAGTTTGCCTTAATCTTTTATTTATATCAGGCTGTACATTTACATATTAAACTGATGCTATTATGACCCCTCTAAAGCAGCCTTAGTATTCTTCTCAGATAGTTTCAATTAAATAGGTCTCAATTATTTCAGAGGAATTATGTATACATTAAAATAATTTTTGTATACCTAAGTTCCCTGAAAGCAATAAATCTTATTGCAAAAGTTAAAAAAAAAAGAGGTAAGGAATTACTTGGGAATGCTAGTTTTCTATTAGTATAGAAAATGCTCGTTTCTGTAGATGGCAGGACCTGACTGATCCAGCCTGGCCTTGTACAGTCAGTCCTAACTAATTGGGCTGGTCTAGATGGCAGATCTCTAGGGAATGCTGACTATAAATAGAGTGGAAAGTGAAAACAAAATCCCAGAAGGCAATAGTAGACCACTCCTATATTGTCGGCAAAAAAGCCCACTTTTCACAAATCATAAGGAGCCTAGCTCAACTTCAAGACCCAATCCAGATAGAAAGTACTTAAGTGGTTTTTTAAATAAAAGGACCTCCAAGTAGTTCTAAATGTTTTTAATAAGAAACTTTGCATAAGAAAGATTTTAAATACTAAAATGACAACAATGTCATAAAAGAACAAAACCTAAGAATGAAAAAAAAGTTGTACGGGAAAGAATAAAAATGCTATATGAAAGAAGATACCAAGTGATACAAAATAAGGTCCTTTGTCTGATCTCTGTATTCTCAGGAAAAGTCTGAATAAATATCAGAGTCTCTACTCCTTCATAGCCATATCCTTTTATCATTTGATGTATTATTAATTTTAAATATACTGCTATTTTTCCATTTAAAAAAAAATCTCAAAGATTGTGTGCTATTTACTAAAACTAAGAAAATGTTCAATGTACGCTCTAATTTTGAAGGACTAGATACATTGAAGGTAAATATTTTCCCCCCTCAACAAAAGGTACATTTAAAAGATGGTCTTAATTAATCCCTACTAAAACAGTAAGGAAAAAAAATCTTACCTTTGGTTTGGTATCATCTCAGTTAATAAAAATGATTCATTCATTTTAAAGTTTAAATCTTTTGGCAAGATTTGTTAGAGAATGCATAGTCAGTATATGACTTTTCTCATACAGTATTTAATTGAGCTATTCAAAGAGAGTAACTTAGTTTAAAAATATGCTTTAAAGGGAAGCAAATAAAACATAAAGTTTCACTTTTCCCTGAAATTTGTAATTGATTGATTAACTGTACATATGTATAATGCATAACAAAATCTAACACACTGAACAATTTTATGACTTTGATAGTAGATTAATGTATTATAGATGGTCTAATTGCATTAATTGCAAGATCTAATTTGCATTAATTAGAATATCAGTTTAATCAAACCTGGTCCAGCATACACATTCACAGCAATTTGATGGTCCAAATAACTCTCCATCTGTTGATTATAAGATTAACATCATTGTTTTTGGCAGCAATCATTATATGTGCTCTAGCACAGCACAATGACACATGCACTTTTCATTCTTGAAAGAGCTAATTGCCAAAGCTGATACTACCACATCTGCAGTTTCAAATCTAGTAAAATAAATCAAGAGCAGTTTTAATTGCTGGAAAAGGCCATCCAACAAAAAACATTTACTGCATATGAATCATCTTATTTGTGAACACTTTCTTCTCTGGCTTCAAACAAATGCATGTATATGCCCAAAAAAAACAATGGATCCAAATGGCTCAAGTTGATTGAATTTTATAGGAAAGCCTCAATTCAGCAAAATTTATTACAATAAACTGAAAATACAATGGGAAAATACTTTGTAGTAAGTTATGACATTTGTGTAATAATGTCATTATGTAGATGATGCATATAAGTAATGTTATTACACAAACAACAAAAATTATTCAATTTATGCATTTTTAATGGACGTTTGGGAATAATAGATAGCCTCCTTTTACTTACTCAAAAGGTATGTTGAATATGGTTTGCAACTGTATTTTCTGAAATGAATATATTACCAGTTTAGAAATGAAATGCATTGCCTTTCCTTGGTGAAAGCAGCAGAACTTACTTTTTCAGTACCTGCATGTCATACAAGGTCATTCAGTCCAGAGTTTTTGTGTGGGTATTTATGTGTATGTCTACATTTTTTCTCTTACAATATTTCTTAAGGAAAAGTAGTCCAAACTAAATCTTTTCCATTGTTCTAATCTGTATAGATCAGAAACTCTTGAAACTTCCTCCACTTCGTAAAGAAATTGATGAAAAAATTAATAGTATTTATTATTTCTCAAAATACTTTTTTACTATTATACATCTAAAAAAGATTGATATCAAAAGGTGTAATCTAAGTACCAAACTATCTTTCGATACAAGTTTTCTCTGGAAATTGTCTTCACAAACTATTTATTTAGGTCAGTCTTCCACATAGTTATGTTTGAACATGATTGTAAATTTATATCTGAGAATTAAAACTGTAATAATTCTGATAATTATTTAATATAAAATTTTATTTATTGTTTATTTATTTGTTCTGCTTTCTCTTAAGAACCTAGAATATCTGTTTTGACATTAATGTGGCTTGGCATACAAAAAAAAAGACAGAAATTAGTGTCTGATTTACACCTACAAACAAAACAATGAGGTTGTAATTTTCCACTTGGATACACTCATTGGCATTATGTGGATATCAGTGAGATATAAGAGCACATAACTGCTGCCTGAAATGTCACAGAGTTGCATCTGATAGGAGCAAAAGCAGGTGTCACCTTATAATAAAGATATATAAATACACAGATAAAGATATTTCATAATGTTTCATACAATTTTTTTAGTCAGAGCAAATATGCTAAATGCTTGAGCTCAGAAGAGCTATGTATAGACTAGGAGATTTCTCATAAGTTTTCATCTAAGTTGTTTTTCTGATCAAAGTAGCAAACAGCAGCTTAATTCTCAGATGGTTAGAGAACATTGTATATATTTGTAGGTAATTATATATTCTGTATTGTTTTTGGTGTTGATTTCTTTATTGCTGAATTAATGTAGCAGCCTTCTAGCAAGTGTTCTTTTTAAAGTTTGTTTCACTGTACATTTCAGTGCCCTATATTCTGCAAAATTTTCTCACTGAAAGTTGAACACTCATATGCAGATACTGAATTTATTAGATAATTATACATATAAATTTCGACATGAAAAGCTACAGTATTTCACTCAAAACAACAAGTACACATCAGGAAATTCAAGAAATTTTATTTTACACATGGGACATACAGGAGTAATTATAAACTGAATTTTCTTTCTCAGAGCAACCCTACACAATGTTGCTTCTGATTAGTTCTTATTTTAAAAAGAAAGTGTCCATTCAATCTTGGTTCCTCATATCTCCATATCTACTTATGATTCTCTCCAACTAATTTTGATAACAGTAAAACAATTGCTTAGCTTAACTAAAAACAATTGGAATGTTTTTGTTGTTGATGATTTACTTACATAATAATCACCATAAGGCCAGTAAAATAATAATATAATTAGTAAAATTAATAATATTTTCATTTGTTTATTATTAAATAAAATACAATATTGCCAAAGAAAATTACATACCGATACTGATTTTTATTTCTTTTTTAAATAAAGTCATTGAAAACAAAACAAACTAATTGGTAGGAATTACACAATTTCTCACTTCTCATTTATACAATAACAAGTACTTTAACATTATAAAATATTGTTTGCCCCCAAAATCCATGCATGTTCTGGCCATATTTATAACATTTAGTCATGTGTCCAGTGAAAGAAGGTAACATTTAAAAATTATAATCTATATCAAACCAGGTAAATATATTAATTCCCATTTATTTTGTGGAAGCTAATTTTTTGTTTTAGATTCTTCTAGTAAATAAATAAGTGTAAGAGTTAAATGCATCATTCTCATGCTCAGTTACATGATTACAATCTAAACGAGATATTAAGAGATTCATGGTCATATTGCTGAGTTTGATTCATTGTTACTTCATTTATTGGGAAGGGTCTGCATTTATGAAATTATGGAACATTTTTTTTTTCCCCACTGTGTTATTTTCCAAACCAAATTCATTTGCCACAGCTGATATTTGTTCTGCATGCTGAACCTTAGAGCTCCTTCAGGCAAAGGTGATTTATACTGAATATACTTTAGAGGTTCCTTTAGTACCATTTACCTAATGTAAGCTGCTGATCGGCAGAAAAAGAACTAAAACATCCTACAAGAGGCACCTTTTGCCTAATTTCTTTAGATCAAAATTCATCAGAAGGAATTTAATTCTATATTTACATGAAATCATTTTACTAGTTCATGTTCGGTTTCAAAAAATAAATAATGGATTTGGTTGATCAATTTGTTAGGGTTTCCCCCCCCCCCATTTTTAACTCAACAAACTTATTTGCTATTGTTGAGAGCTCTACTGCTCTGAGAAATATAATGGCCATTCAGAGCCTTTTAACAACTCAGAAATGAGAAAAGATAACTGCAACGGTATTTTTCCCTCTTCCTCAGTTTTCATATTTTTTTTTAATTAATTATTTTTCCTTCATTAAAAACCATAGAAATAAAGAAATATGCTGTATTCTCCAAGGTTGGACAAGATTAAATACTAATTTGGAACCATTTGGAACTTTGGATCCAA
Organism: Ahaetulla prasina; assembly: GCF_028640845.1. Lineage (NCBI taxonomy): Eukaryota > Metazoa > Chordata > Lepidosauria > Squamata > Colubridae > Ahaetulla > Ahaetulla prasina. Next base: position 69,670,351 of record NC_080542.1, read on the forward strand.
AGCTTTTCCAGCATGTACCTAGTCAGCTTCCACCAAGCTCTTGGCCAGCTTTCAGCATACTTCTTTCCTTTTATTTTATTTTTTCCCCTCTTTTTTGATATTGAAATTTTGTTTTCTCACAGGGCAATAAAGGTTTCTTAGAATATACAATAAGAGATAATACACTTGCACACTAAGACTGGAAAAATACACATTATCCATATAGGTCCAAGTGGGATTGAGTCACAGCGAACATATTTACCATAACTATTTCTGCCTCTGTTACAGTTAAAAAACATTAATTGTCAACGCAAATTAAAAGTTACAAACTAATGTTATTTCACTGTAAATACCTATCACAATATGCTGTCATTACATTCTATCTAGAGCATACATTTATAAGATCCACTTGAATAATAAATTTATTAAATAATTCAAGTCATTGAGTTTTACATGTTTATAAAAAAAATGCCATGCAACATTTGGAACTATCTAATATGTAGAATTTGCAATGTGACATTTTTAAAAAATTGGAAAGTGTGAATTAAGTGAATCAGCCTTAAACTATGAATAAATTCCTTTGCCGTCTCTAATCAATATTATCAATACAAAGATAAAAGACTTGTAATAACTAAAAGAAACAGTTTGCTAGACATTCTAGAAATAGGAGGAACAAAAATGAGCTGTCCTGGCACCAAATGCCATCCCTAAAATTCCAATCCTCTTAATTTGGTGGTAACTTTAATTTAGAATGTAAGTATGCAACCCAGCCCCAAAGATTAAAAGAAGAGATACACATTTTGAAGCCTAATTATTTTTCATATAAAATATTCTAGTATGTAAATATTAGTATGTAAATGTCTAAAGCATTAATAATTCTTTATTAACTTAGTTTTAAATCATATGTCTTCTCTGTTCACCAAATTCGGTCTAAGGGATTACAGTTTGGATCAGTGTCATAAATTGGAACCATGCTATTGCAATGAACTTGCTCTGTCTTTCCAAATAGGAGCAAGTCCATGAATTCATTTTATAGCAAACTTCTGAAGTGGTTGCTAATTGGAGACAACTTTTCTGCTAGTATTAGAATAAAATAAATAAATAAAAATTACTTTAGTAAAACACTGTAAGAAAAATTGAATGGCTGATATAATGCATTAGAGAACATAAAAATTGTTTAGCAGCAATATTCACTGTCCCATTTTTCCAATTTCAAATGGGAATTAGTAATCACACAAAGTTTTGTTATTTAAACATGAAGGAAAGAACTTTGAAAATGTAATATGGTATATGTGAGCAGAAGGACACTAACATATGGGAAATATAAATAACTTAAAACTGTTATACTCTAATTAAGGCTATCTAGCAAAGTTCCTCACACATTTGAAAGCTGAATAAACTCAGGCACTAGATATTATTGAAGCTCAAGAGTCCTCTGAAATTGGTAGTAAAATAAACATTTTGGTGGCTTAATAAAACTGTGCAGTAATTCTTTCAAAAGGCCCCAAAGAAGGAGGTGGTGGAGGAGGAAATTACTCGGAGGATAAATAATGTTGCCAATTAAGATACTTTAAATATAATATGCACAGGTGTGAAATGGTACTTTAAAAATCCTAATCAAATCAACTTGGAGATATCAGTTCAATCCAGTGATTAAAAAAAATACTTGTTTTAGTGCAAAAATCTAATTCAGTTCATAGAATCATTGTAGAGAATTTTATTCCCGAATCTCTGTTCTTTAAGTGCTACTGAAAAAAACAAAGGATTTTACTTATGTTCTGTCCATGAAACCATCTGAATTACAGCTGTGGGAAAAAGTGAGATATTCTTACAGTAGGTATTTTTTATTGGATGTTGATAGCCTCAGTCATAGTTCTATTTCTTTGTATTTCTATCATTAATCAAGACTGATTAATGTTTAGACCTCAATTTAATAACAAAAATGAATTATGGCAAAACTGCAAAGTATGTTAATACAAAAATAAGGTATCAAACATTTAAAAAGCAATTAACAAAATATTCACATATTTAAAACTAAGATCTGTATTAAATTGTTAAATAATAGTTAGAGCTACTTTCAAAGAAGGGAACAATTACTTTAGAGAATAAAAATTAAATCAGAATGTGTTTAATTTTAACACATAAAAGGTAACTTGTATTGCATATGTTTCCAACAATTTTCTTTCCCTTCTATAGCTATCCCTTTTTCTTTACAACTTCTCTCCTTAAAGCCTAACTTCTGTGAAATATTCAATAGGTATAAATGGGCTACGACCTCATACTGAAATTCACAGGAGTAAATAGGCCCTTTCCATGAAATCAATGGAATGAGTCCCCATTAAAAGTACTTGCTAGACATGTTTATCAAAATCATCCCAATACCCTTCATGACATTTTTGAGTACATGTCTAGAATACTAGATTGTTTCATTATTGGGTCAAATAAAGTACTCTCCAGCCAAAATTAATATTTTGTTTCCATTTAAATAGAAAATGTAGAGAATTAAGCTTTACCTGAGAATGAGCTTTGATCTGAGTTATTCGTTTTGAAGTCAATGTGGCTTATTACTAACATTCATTGGATTATATTGTTAAGGACATGCTAGACATTGAAATCATGTAGAAATCTGTTGTAAGGTCTTGCAGTTGTTAATATTAAATATAACATTTTCATTAAAAGTACATCGTTTTATCTTTACATCACAAATTTACCTAATTCTAGGAATAATTTATAGGAATAATAGAATTATTTAAAATTTAATTTTAAATAATTAAAAAAAAGTTCTCTATCATTTTAATAGTACTTATACAGAAATTTTCTATTAAAATAAGTAGCAGCCAAATGATAATCAGGAAAACATTTTTCCTTTGGGAAGAAAAGTATGAATAAATGTATTCTGAAGCAGAAAAATACTTTTGTTTATCTCTTTCCTTCCAAACATATGAACATTTTTAAAAAATTAATATTTATATATGTTTATGTTTATACATGTTAATACATTTGAAATATTACTTTGCAATCTTTAGAAGAATCAAAATCTACTCTCTGCATTAAAATGTATGGTAATTGGACATTCTTATGTGAAAGAAAATTATTTTTTAAACTTCTTTTTGTACAAAAACAGGAAATGATGGCTTACACAAAGATTTATATATTTCAGCTGCAATGATGTAATTTTCTTGTTATAATTACCTGATTCTTGTGCCTATCTGTCTTTCTGAGAAAAACATAAAAACGGCATATATTCTTATAAATATTGCATGGACTTTTTTTTTGCAAAAATTATTTTGCAGTTTCATGCTCTCATAAAATTACAGACTTTGTATTCTTTTTTTGGAGATAAAGAAACAACATAATTTTGATTGTTGTCTAAAGGTATATTTCTCCCTCAAACCTGACACTTTTATAAGATGCAAACTATACATGCTTTAGCATGTTCTTCTTGAAATTTTGTACATGGTAATCATTAAAAAGAACTCCCGGAGAAGCAATGGCTATAGAATTGAAATGTCACATTGGACTACATAGCATTGCTCCAGCTCAGACATGTATCAACATCTATCACTCAAGCACACCCTCAAACATGCTTTATTCCCTTTTCTGATTAGAGATTACAGTTGCTTGAATTGTCTTACAGAGTGTCATTGGTTTGAATGGCAGATGCCCAGCTAGACTGCTACCCTTCTTATTTTCATTTAGATATCAAACCAATATTGCTGAAAAGCTATTATGTCAGAAGCTATTTGTCCAGTTGTTGAAAACATAAAATACTTATATTCATGCATCCTCAGAAACAGGGATAATTTTCAGCTGAAATGAAAATACCTTTTAAGAAGCCATAAAAAGTATTCTTTATTTCCTTCCTCATTAAAATATGTAAGATTGATTTCTTAGATTACCCCAAATTATCTAAACCACTTTTCCAGAATGTGATAACAATATCTAAAAAAGAAGCATTATATCTATTCCTATTTAAAAAAAGATTCCTATAAAAAGGAGAAAAACCTCTTGAAAATACTTAAGAAAAGTTTACTATATCCACAGTTTCCTGACAGGTCATTTTCATGGCGTAATACAAAGAAAACATAACTCTTTGGTTACATATTTGTACATTTCAGTTGTTTACCAATTTCTTAACAAAATCGATACATGACTGGTCAATTCTAAAAAAAAAAAAAGCAGTTATATCTGTATCTCAAAGCAAAAGATAGTACTCAACAAACCATTTGCATGGAGAACAGTCTTGTTGCTGTCCCACTGATTTCTATGGGAATTTCAGCTAAAATCAATGAGGGCATGCTATTCCTCAGGCCAAACTCTTATCAGTTAGCAGGCACATACTCTCAAGCTGGGCAGAGAAAGCTTGTGCCCACTCTCCTTTCCCCAGAAGTTGGTTCTTCCAAATATGAAAGCTTTATCTGCTCTCTCTCCTCTTCTGACATCGAGGCAGAGGCAACTACAGCCACCAAACAAGAAATACCTAGGCAGACTTACCGAAGAGCTTGCTGGGAGTGTCCTCGTTGTCATTTGATTCCACAGGCTCAAGCAGGGACTTATCCAGCTCGTCGTCTGAAGCAGCTGCCTTGTCCTCACCTCTCAACTCTGCATTCATTTCACTCTGCACTGACAACAAGAGCTTACTGACTTGTCCAGTTATCATTGGATCCTAGGATGGGGGAAAAAGAGGGGGAAAAAAGTGGTAGCTTTGATGTGCGTATTCTGTCTTGTTCTCTCTCTCTCTCTCCCTCTCTCTCTCTCTCTTATCTCTTGCTGCTCCTGCTGTTATTGCTGGCTGCAGTCAAGTGAAGAGCTATTACAGATCCAATGAGTTTTCCATTACTCCCCACCCTATTAAAGCTCAACTAGCATGTGAAAGATTCCGGATGCTTTGGAGAAAAACTTCAGTGAAAGCTACATAGACAACACAGCTTTAATTGTGAGATGCACTTCTTCTGAATGTTTTTTTACACTTCACTCTTTAATGTAATGTGCTAAGAGGGAGGGAAATGCAATCACTATGGTCAAGCAGTGCAATAAAAAAATGTTATACAGAAATATCCTAGAACTCTTTCTCAAAAAATTCACTTCTATAACATTAATCCATATCAGAAGAAAAAAACACAATATAAATAACATTTTCAGAACATCCCACACCAACATTTAAAAAAATAAAATAGAAATCTTTCATTTTATCATATATAACAAAGCAAGAAGAAACATTCATGCATTAAGTTTTGCAGTTGATTAGGCTTCAAAAGTCTCTAATCACACACATAAGGAACAGATATATATAAATAAAACAAGTACATTCACATTCTTAAAAAAGAAAAAATCTTGCAATGTATACTTACTAAAGATTTGTAATCATTCTTGTTTAGGACATTATAATTCCACCAAGCCTACACACACACACACACACACACACACACACACACACACACACGGAGGGAGCGAGAGAGAGAGAGAGGAAAAGAGACAGAGAGAGAGAGACATACAGTGTTGCAATACATGTATGTTGTCTTTAGATATTTCTTGATTATCAGGATATATAGAATCTTCTCAGAAGAATAAGGAGAGGGGAGGAGCAATTTTAAGTTCCCTAACATCTATCATTGGTTTTGCAATTAAATCAACCTGGGTGGGCAAGTAACCATCTCATGCAATTTCCCAACTATTTATTCTTAAGTTCATGCCTAACTGGTTCTTATACACAGAACAGGTGACCAGCATGCAAGTAGGTTGGTTAGCATGTTTCATCTGCCCATTCGCATATTGGTCAGTGGTTGCCTATGAGTTTTTAATGTATTCATGTTTGAAAAATAAATTTGATATGACACATGATAATCTATGAAAATGTTAATCAATACAACTAGTTTAAGATGTCATCAAATGCACTTCTTTGGTCAATACTCATATTGCCAAAAACAATGTCACTGTCACTAGGGTTTAATTTGCACAGCCTTAAGTATTGGACTCTGTGCATCAATGCACTCTTCTTCAAATACTGTAGGTAAACACATTTTCTCCCTATTTAAAGCTAAAGCACTCAATGTGCATTTAGTTCAAGCCGAATCCTCCCTTTTGAATACGTTGATAGGTCCACTGGAGGGCAAAATTAATACTTAATTGAATCTCACAGTCATCAAAATAATCAATACTTTTTTATTATTTATTCTTTACAGTCTGTTGACTGTTTCAAATCTCAGAGGAAATGGGGTGGTAGGGAAGGATTCATGGCTTTGAAACACTGTCATTTAACAAGGTAATTTTCAGTGGGACATTAGGGGTTGTGAAACATATAATAAAACAAAAATGGTGGCTTATAATAGAAAGAAAGAAAAGAATTATATTTCTGCCATCTAACAAAACAGGATAAATAAAAAAGAAGCAAGTGCTGAGAGAGAGAAAAGGAGGAGGGAGGGAGGAGAGAGACTGGCTTTTGAAGGGTTTTATCATATCAAGAGCAGAGCTGAGCTTTCATAATGCTGACATTTCTCATCCTGACAATCCTAAACAAGTGGAAAGGATGAGATCGGAGATATCATCTTTCATCACATTCCCCAGCTTAAGAACCAACATGACAGCTCCTCTCCCCTTTACACTGTTAATTACTAAATAAAATACTACTCTCTGTCAGCATTAGATTATTGCAGATAGCAACCACTAACATTACTCCATGGTTGTTTTTCATATGATTATTGTTTGGGGGCTTGCTTGTTTGTTTTTCTTTTAACTCCAATGATATTTACTTTCAATTTTCCAGGAAATAAATTAATCTACTTTTGACTTAAAGTATTTAAAATGTAACTTGTTAAATTATAGGAAAATCTGCAATATTTCTGGTTGAAACGGCTAACTAATCCAGATGTATAAATTAGTTTGAATTTAGCAGATATTTTAAGGAAACTTGGATGAGTTTCTGGGCTTTTCTTAATTTTTAGTAATAGTATCTGCTACATTCAATATATATATAGCTTATTATTCAAATAATTTATATTTTAGCATTCCTCTATGAAAATTGACATTTGTGTTACTTTTGCCCTGTTTCTGTTTATTACCATCAAAGACCAGTATAAGCAATGAATAAATCACAAATAATTTAAGACAGGGATAAAGTATATTTATAGAATGAGCTAGCTGACATTTAATGAGTAAGATATAGGATACAGTCTATATTAGACCATAATATAAACACTAAAGTTATGCTAGTATAATTGCATTAAAAAATTGAGCAAAATATCTAAAACTATTAATATCAATGAAGTGATATTTGAAATATAGATAAATTATAATTACAAGGAATGTATTATGGGATTCTGGCCCAGGGTTTGATGAATCCTGTTCTGCTGAGCAAAACCTAGTTATATATGCTAACTTATAACTTATGTTAAGTTATATATTCTTATGTAATAAGAAGTATATGACCAACATCTCAGCATAAACTAAATCTAGATGAACAAGATATCAGCTATTCAGAGAAAGTATGAATCTAGTTTTGATACCTCCCAAAGACAGAATAATAAAATTGAAAGGAACCTTGGAGGTCTTCTATTCCAACTCCATACTCAAGCAGAAGACCCCATACTATTTCAGACAATGTCCAATCTTTTCTTAAAAACCTTCAATGATGGAGCACCCACAACTTCTGAGAGCAAGCCATTCCATTGATTAATTGTTCTAACTGTCAGGAAATTTCTCCTTATTACTAAGTTATTTCTTTGATTAGTTTCCATCCATTGCTTCTTGTTCTGCCTTAGGTGCTTTGGAGAATGGATTGGCTCCCTCTTCTTTATGGCAGCCTCTTAGATATTGAAAATCACTCATAATCCTTCTTTTCGTTAAACTGGACATATCCAATTCCTGTAATCATTCTTCACATATTTTAGCCTTTAGCCCCTAATCATTTTTGTTGCTCTTCTCTGCACTCTGCACTCTTCTAAAATCTTTTTATATTGTAGTGACCAAATCTGGATGCACTCTTCCAAGTTGCATACCAAGGCATTATTAAGTTGCACTAATACTAAAATTTCATGTCACCTTGATCTGTCCCTCTGTTTATCCTCCCTAGAACTGTGTTGGCTTTTTTGGCAGCTGGCGCACACTGCTGACTCATATTAAAGTGATTGTCCACTAGGATTCCAAGATCCCACTCACAGTTACTGTTATTGAGCCATGGTCTGTAGCTTCTACCTCTTTGGAACCATAGGGGCAAAGCCTTTCAGCCAATGGAACTGCAGAGGGGAGCACATGGCATCAGGCAAAACAGAAAGCTTTCTGATGATTGTTTCTAGCTATATAAAGATAGCTGACAGCAGTGATGATACATTTGCTTTGTACAGGTGACAGGAAGGTTGGGACTTTCTCTAGATCTGCTTGCCTCCCTGTATCCTTTATACTTTGCTTTAGGGTTTCACCTGATCATGTTCCATCTTAAGGACTGGAGGAAGGAAAGAGAATAGCCTATCTATAAAAGATTGAATTCAACAGCCTTGATCTATGTGGATTGAAATTTGTCCTGAAGGATTAATTATTAATAATCTTGAGGGAAAATGTTGAGCTTTTACCAAAGATTTATTGAAACTAGACACACTCTTGACTAGACACTCTTGACTAGACATGCCTGACTGGCTAAGACACTGAGCTTGTCGATCAGAAAGGTTGCCATTTCAGCAGTTCGAATCCCTAGAACAGATCTCCTGCATGAGCAAGAGGTTGGACTAGATGATCTCCAAGGTCCCTTCCAACTCTGTTACTGTTACTTCAACTTTTATTATAATTGTCTAATCATAGATATGAGTTGAAACACAGCATGGAATCTGGAAAATTGCTCTGCTAAATTTGGCCAGTAACCTTTCCAAATGAGTGAAACACAAAGCTGGCAATTAAGCAAACTCTCACAAAGAGCCTGAGCTACTGACTAAACTTGAAAGAGTTTAAATGAGGCTGGAACATAATTGTCCCCCTGTGGACTGGAAAAATCTAAGGATGGCATTGAGAGATTTTTGTCCATTAGCAGCAGCATATTCACAGTGCGCTTTACTTGAGTCAGTGGTATGCATGATTACGCCTAAAAACTTGAAGCTATACATTTTATTTATTTATTTATTTATTTATTTATTTGTCACAACATTATATACAGGAACCGTCATTTATGTTCCATGAACAGAGTTTCGGCCTTTCAGTAAAAGCCATAACCTTGGTTTATTTCCAGGTTATTCCTGTTGCAGTATTGGATCAAAGTTCTCAGAGCTCTTTTGAGGCCTATTGGTGTTCTGGAGAGAACTACAGCATTGTCAGCATAGGGCAACAGAGCAATATTGTGATACCTTAATTTAGGGGTATGGAACAGGGGAGAAATCCAGCAGGACAGGTTCTGGAGAACCAGTAGTGGAAATTTTGAGCAGTTCAGAGAACTGGCAAATAGTACCTCTTTCTGGCTCCAGAGTGGGGTGGGAATGGAGATTTTACAATGTCCTTCCCCCAGGACTGGGGAGGGAATGGGGATTTTGCAGTATCCTTCCACTGGAGTAGGGTAGGAATGGAGATTTTGCAATATCCTTTCCCTGCCACGCCCACCAAGCCATGACCACCAAGCCACACCATGCCACAGAACTGGTAGTAAAAAAAAATTGGATTTCAGCACTGGTATGGAAGTGTTGAGTGTTTAGACATCTCACCTTTTCACTGATACAAAAATTGAAAAGCATCCCTATTTTACCTCCTTTTGGATTGTAACTTACTTTGAGAGAAACTCTTGCATGTTGCACCTGACCTTAAGAGTACCATTGGTGTATGGGGTACAAAATAAATAGAGAAGTTTATGATGGATTAATGCAGCTCCCAGCTTCTCCAATAATTTGGCTGTGGCTTAAGAATCAAAAGTTGCCTTAAGATCTATGAAGACAGCATACAATGATACCATACTGTTGGTTGAATATCTGATCAATTGATCAATAAACCTTCATTAAAACCAGCCTGCTCTTCCACAATCAAATTTCCCTGATTCAGTCAGTACTTAAGTTTATTGTGGAGGTGCTTAACATAACGTTTGCTGGTTAAACAGGCTAATTGGCCTGAAGTTAGCAGGGTCATCTGTCTTGTGCTTCTTAAAGATTGGGACTATGGTTGCTAGGCCTCAGTTATCAGGGACAATTTTTATTTTATTTTACTTTTACTATCAACTTCTAATGTAGCTTAGACTGAAAAATAGCAAACCACATGAATGACTAGGAAATCTGAATCCAAATTTTCTTGGACCATGGAATGCACCTAAGCCCTAACTTCATTAACTTCAGATTTTTTCAGCAATTATTTCCGTCTCAGAACTGCCTATTATATGAATACTTCGGACACAAATTCATAGGGGCATCCCTGTACCTTGAAGGGATTAGAAAGACCTGTTCCAGTCAATCAGAAACTAAGATCACAAATCTAGTTTTCATGAATTGCAAATACTATGGTAATCAGTCACTATCTGGATAAGTGAGCAAAGGAATTTGGCATGTTAGGGTGAAACTAGGTTATAAGTAAAACCCATCACTTTACTATTTAATCCAGGGGTCCCCAACCCTTTGGCCGCAATCCACTACTGGACCACAACCCACAGAGTGATGGGCAAGCTTGCATGCATGAAGCTCTACTCGTGCATGGAGGGCACTTGAGAGGAGGGTGCTTGTGCTTGCGTACAAAGCTACACGCGAGTGGAAGATGTTCACACGCAAAGCTCCATTTGAGGGAATGGAACTGCACATGAGCACACAAGGGGAGCTTGTGAATATGTGCCCTCCACTCAAGCACCCTCCATGAGCATGAGTGGAGCTTCATGTGTGAGTATAAGCACCCTCCATTCACACACGAAGCTCCATTCACATGAGTAGGGGTGTGCGCACCAGCCGCTCACACTAATGGAACTGTGTGCACATCCACCTACCACTCACATGGTTTCCCTACACCGGGCCAGGGTGCCATGATGGAAAGACTGGGGGCCGCTGATTTAATCCACATATTCTTAATATAGAGAATAAAAAATAAATTGAGATCAAATTCTTTTAATAATTGATAGCTAGAAGAAAAAGAAAAAGACTCTTTTTCTAAAAATGGAGATATTGGAGGCCAAGGGTAGCATTTCTTGGCCTGGCAGTGATAGAACCAAAATAAAGCCCTCTCCTATATGCCAAATAAATGAGCCTCTAAAATTTAGGGCATCTTCAAAAAGGCCCATCCTGCAGATCTGTAGGGTGAAACAGATTCATAATATGACCCCTCATCATCTCTCAGCAATTGTCAGGACAAAAGACATTAAGGATTTTAAAGGTTAATACAATTTACTTAACTATGTTTGGTAAGTAGAAATGGTACAGTATATATGTCTTACCTTAAATCAGGGGTGTCAAACTCAAGGCCCGCGGGCCGGATTCAGCTCATGGGATGCTTAGATCTGGCCCATGGAATATTTCCCATTTGATCTGGAAATATCAAATGACCAGTCCATGGTGCCTTTGCTGACCAAAATGGGACAGTAGGGATGTGTGTGGCTCATTTTTGGCCTCCATGGCCTCCTGCAGCATTCTGCTGACTGAAAATAGGCTGTGGGGTGGCCTTGGGTGGCAGAGTGCTGCAGGAGGTCCATTTTTGGCCGGCAGAGTGCTACAGAAGGCCACGGAGGCAAAAAATGGGCTAGGGAGGGCAAGGCCCCCATGGCCCATTTTGGCCAGCAGAGGTCCATCCTTTGGTATTTCCAGGCCAGCCCTGCTGTCAGGAGACAGATTGCTGCAGGAGACAGAGGCACCCCAGGGCCTGTTTTGGTTGGCAGTGTCCTGGAGGTCATCCAGGCCAAAAGTGGGGTGCAGAGGATCACGTGAGGCACCCTCACACCCCATTTTTGCTGGGAGAGCGCTGCAGGGGGTAGCACCTTCTCCACTTTCTCTTTAGCAGCATCTGACAACTAGAACTAGATGCCCTCCAAGATCTGGATGGCTGTTGTTCAAAAGAGCCAAAAATATCTGGCTCTTCACCCAGGTCTTGGATGAGAGAGAGTGAGCCCCCTCATATCACTAAGTTTGTCATCTTTTATCTAATCTTTTAACTGTGATTGATTTAATTGTAAAAATTTTTATTGTTGTGAGCCAGCCAGGGTCATTGAGAATTTGGAGTTATATCAATTATTACTAATATTAACTCCTCCTGTAGAGCTGTGTCAGAGGTAATAACAAAGATTGATAGACTATTGGACAGACAGTTTTTAGAGACATCTGGAGAAATTGTCAATTAATTTATGCTCTGCTCCTTCCTATACAAATGGTATAGTAGAGGTATAGTAGGATGGTAGAGAATAGGCAGGCCTGGAGGAACTTTGTCCATGGGGTCGCAATGGGTCAGACACAACTTCACAATTAACAACAACCTATACAAAAGAGTCAAGCCTCATAGCAGCTGCAGCCTCTACACGTCTTTAATTGCTACATTATGGAATTGAGACTATTTGTGCCAGAAAGTAAATCTTCCTTTGTCTGGAATAGCTGTTTTGAATGCAAAGGGGAAAAAATGCATCTTGAGCCTGTGTCAAACGCCCACCATGCCCATGCCCACCATGGCCATAGTCACCCCCAGCCACACCCACCCCTGGCCCTCTGTGGTTAAACACAATTCTGATGCAGCCCTCAATGAAATCAAGTTTGACACCCCAACTTAAATGAATTCCTAAAATAAGTAGGACATAGAATAGGACCCCGTCAGGCAATTCTTGTCTGTAAGGTAGACTCAGAAGAAAATGAATAGATAATGAAAGATCACCTTCATGTTATTATTAAGAAAATTACATGGACATGTCCATGAAGTTACCAAGACTCAAGCTTGACTGAAAAACACTTATTCTAAGCACATAGCAATTAGTGAAGATCTCTCAATACAAACTTCTTATGAGCCCTCTATTACATTGAACAGCAGTTACCAGCTTACCTGGTATTTGCATTTTGCACTAATTGCAACTTCTGCACAAAGTATCCTTTAGAAAGTAAATTCCAATATTAGCAATATGTAACCAAGCCTTGAATAACTACTGCCAAAACAGAAATTGGCATAGCTGGCACGCTAACTGTAACTCTAAAAATCTGCTTCTCAACCAAGTGTCACCCAAATCCAGTGGCATTTGCTGATCAAGAAGTACCCACACCTGCAGACCATATCTTTAAAAAGTCCAAGCAAATCTGGAAAGGACTGAACTTCAATTCCTTAGATAACTTTCCTTTTATTCACCAAGATGTTTCTTTTTCTGGATTTAATTCCAGCTTGGTGTCTCTCATATCCAATAAATTTTCAAGTTCCATTCAAGGACAATAATTATTTCCTTAGAATTAGAAGTAAAACCGGATGTCATACTTTAATCCAAAGATTTGAATGTAGATTCTGAACAGCATCAAGGACAGATGAAAAGCCATATTATATAATAGATTATTGGTTGAACTGTCAAACAGTAGTTCCCAGAAGAAAACAAAACTGTTGTAAAACTCTCCCTGTCATCTAACTCAGACGGGTACCATTAACATACTATTAAGAGTAGTCTTTTATTAAACAATAACAAAGCTTTTCTTTTTTAAAGGAAGTATCTGTAATCATTAAGAGATTCATTGGATGAACTAGTACTAAGCTTTTGAACTAGAACTAAATTTCACTACTTTAATTGAGCATTATCAGAATCTAAGTGAAAAAGATATTCACTTCATGCTCAAGCACATGGAGAAAACAAAATCCCAAATTTAAGAATCTTTCCTAAGGTACTCTTTCTTCTTTCAGCAACAGTCTATAGAACGTTGCCTCTTCACTCACTTTCATGGCACCTGATGACTTTTATTCTGGTATTTCTCTGGTATAAAACCGCTGATGTTTGGGTTTTTTTTTAAAAAAAAACTTTCTCTTGAACCAATCTCTATCAATCAACCATATTCTCCTTCAGTAGATCTTATGCCAGGATCTGGTGTCTCCAACATTTTTCTTTTTCCAAATATCCCCTTGATAGTTTTGCTGAACAATTTATTTCATCATAGTTTTGTAACTATGAATTATCATTTGTCACTTACTGTCTAGAGAAATTTGTTTATAATTCTTTTAAACTTATATTAATAGAATAGAATAGAATAGAATAGAATAGAATAGAATTTTTTATTGGCCAAGTGTGATTAGACACTCAAGGAATTTGTCTTGGTGCATATGCTCTCAGTGTACATAAAAGAAAAGATATGTTCATCAAGTTACGACATTTACAACACAAATGATGGTCAATATATCAATATAAATCATAAGGATTGCCAGCAACAAAGTTACAGTCATACAGTCATAAGTGGAAAGAGATTGGTGATGGGAACGACGAGAAGATTAATAGTAGTGCAGATTTAGTAATAGTTTGACAGTGTTGAGGGAATTATTTGTTTAGCAGAGTGATGGCCTTCGGGAAAAAATTGTTCTTGTGTCTAGTTGTTCTGGTGTGCAGTGCTCTATAGCGTCGTTTTGAGGGTAGGAGTTGAAACAGTTTATGTCCTGGATGTGAAGATATATCCAAATTAAAAAAAAAGTATTTGTCGTGATTTTTGGAGTGTATATGGAATTTTGCACAGGCATATTTTCTTAATCGGACTGGACTGGCCTGATTTTAAATCTTAAATTTTAATTGTGGGTTTTAAATTTTTGTAATTTTTATGGGGTGTAATGGTATTTTAAATTTTCTGGCATCTTGAATCAGTTTTTTAAGGGTTGTTTTAATTGGTTGTTTGTTTCTGTTTGTATTTTATTGGCCTGTTCACCGCCCGAGTCCTTCGGGAGAAGGGCGGTATACAAATTAAAATATTATTATTATTATTATTATTATTATTATTATTATTATTATTATTATTATTATTATTATTATTATTATTATTATTATCAAACCACTGAAGAGCAACTCCCTCACTGATCCTAAACAAATATTTAAAACAACTTCAGATATTCAAAGACACATTAAGAACACAAGTTGAACAAAAATAAATCATAATTCCTATAGAAGAGGCTATGCTAGAGCAGTGATTCAATGTACTGCAACTAATATAATGTTGAACAACGTAACTATTTATGTAACTGACTAGGGTTCCAGGCTTTTTCTACCTTGATTTGATACGGCAATGAATCAGTTCAATAGCAAATAACCTCATGTTCAACTTTTGGCCAATACAGATCCCTAACTCTGTCTTTTGAGGTTCAAACTCTCTTAAGTACCATTCCATTCATGGATGATGGTAGCTGCTTCTTTTTAAGAACTGTCTGGGTATTAATAAACAAACTAATGTATTTCTCCATGTTGCAATAGCAGCAGCAGCAACAACAACAACAACAACAACAACAACAACAGAGTTGGAACGGACCTTGGAGGTCTTCTAGTCCAACCCCCTGCCCAGGCAGGAAACCCTACACCATTTCAGACAAATAGCTATCCAACATTTTCTTAAAAATTTCCAGTGTTGGAACATTTGCAACTTCGGCAGGCAAGTTGTTCCACTGATTAATTGTTCTGTCAGGAAATTTCTCCTTAATTCTAAGTTGCATCTCTCCTTGATTAGTTTCCACCTATTGCTTCTTGTTCTACCCTCAGGTGCTTTGGAGAATAGTTTGAATATGAATGAATGAATATTTTAATTTGTATACCGCCCTTCTCCCGAAGGACTCAGGGCGGTGAACAGGCAGATAAAATACAACAGATACACACAATAGTTAAAAACATCCCTTAAAAACTAATTTAAATTTGCCCAAATGTTAAAATAACACACTCCCCCATAAAATTACAAAACTTTAAAAACCCATCAAATTCAATTAAAATTCAAAGGTAAAAATCAAGCTAGTCCAGCCATACGAAATAAATAAGTTTTAAGTTCACGGCGAAAGGTCCTAACGTCAGGTAATTGTCGAAGTCCGAGGGGAAGTTCGTTCCACAGGGTCGGAGCTCCCACAGAGAAGGCCCTCCCCCTGGAGGCTGCCAGTCGACACTGTTTGACTCCCTCTTTGCGGCCAGTTTGACTCCCTCTTCTTTGTGGCAACCCCTGAGATATTGGAACACTGTTATCGTGTCTCCCCTAGTCCTTCTTTTCATTAAACTAGGCATACTGAGTTCTTTCAACCGTTCTTCATATGTTTTAGCCTCCAGTCCCCTAATCATCTTTGTTGCTCTTCTTTGCACTCTTTCTAGAGTCTCAACATCTTTTTTACATCGTGGCGACCAAAACTGAATGCAATATTCCAAGTGTGGCTTTACCAAGGCATTATAAAGTGGTATTAACACTTCACGTGATCTTGATTCTATCCCTCTGTTTATGCAGCCCAGAACTGTGTTGGCTTTTTTGGCAGCTGCTGCACACTGCTGGCTCATATCTAAATGGTTGTCCACTAGGCCTCCAAGATCCCTCTCACAGTTACTACTATTGAGCAAGGTACCACATATCCGGTACCTGTGGCATTTTGTTTATTTGGCCTAAATGTAGAACCTTACTTTTTTCACTGTTGAATTTCATTTTGTTAGATAGCGCCCAATGTTCAAGTCTGTCAAGATCTTTCTGTATCTTGAGCCTATCTTCTGGAGTGTTGGCTATTCCTGCCAGCTTGGTGTCATCTGCAAATTTGATGAGTTCCCCATCTATCCCCTCATCCAAGTCATTGATGAAGACGTTGAAGAGTACTGGGCCTAAAATAGAGCCTTGGGGTACTCCATGCATACTTCCCTCCATGTGGATGTAGTTCCGTTGTGGATTATTAATTAATTGATAATATGATATATGATATAATTAATTGGGGTGTATGGGGTGTTCAGGAAGGGTAGCACCTCTGGTGTAGGGGCTTGTGATGTCATTTCAAGGCAGCTTACCCACCTTTGGTTCCCACCTGTCACTCAGCTTTCACCTGTGGCTCCTAGTAGCTTTAGCATACTCAGTGGCCACACCCCAGGCAACAGCTTTGATAGGCTGGCCAAACCAGGTTGAGGGTAGCCGTCGGGTCATAGATCTTCGGTGAGATAGGGATTTGTCTATCTTAACCATATGAAGACAGACTCCAGTGAATTGAGCGGGTGAGACCTATCAGAATAAGACAACGGTCATGAAGACGGTCTCTGCAAGTCACAACAAGAGTTGTTGTGACAAGAATACAACAAAGACCTAAAGACACCATGGTCGACCACTATGCCCAGCCCATCTCCAACTGTCTTGACTCTTGTCCTGCCATTGGAGCAAATGGAATCTGGGAAGGGAGAGCACCTCTCCCTCTCTTTAATCCAAGTCACGCGCAAGCCTTGATATCCCACAACTCCTGTAAACCTTCAAAGTCCTGTGATGATGGGCAAGCAATGAAGCAGCAGGTGTAGATACACTGGGAGCTGTAGCCACGGACCTGCACACAGGCGGTTCAGGTCTAATGGGTCATCTTCTTGCTGACTGAAGCAACAGCTGGATTTGGCATCTACCTGAGTGACTGAGCAGCCTTCTTTAGGACTGCACTGCTCACCTCCGTAGTAAGAGGAAGGGGCTAGAAAAGATGCAATGTTTGCTTCACAGAATCCTGGCCAGCTTACTGCGGCTGGAGGGGGATCCCATTTCATGCAGTCCAACAACAATGCTTCAAACAAAATGCAAGGTGACACTACTCATTATTGGCACATGGAACATATAGTATGCACACTTCAAGACAACCCCTCAGCAAATAAACCAGAAAGAAGAACAGCCCTGGTTACCAGAGAGCTCACAAGATTTAACATTGATATTGCAGCCCTGTGTGTAATTAACGAAGCCAACGAAGGCCAGCTCACAGAAACAGGAGGTGGTTACACATTTTTTTGGTGTGGATACAGAAATGATGAATATCATGAACCTGGAGTTGGTTTTGGTTAAGAACCATCTCGTCTGCCAACTTGCCAGTTTTCCAAAGGGCATGAAAGACTGATTCATGACACTGCATCTCCCACTACTGAGAGGAAAGTGAGCCACATTTATCAGTGCCTACACACCTACAATGACAAATCCATATAAAGTGAAGGACAAGTTCTATGAAGATCTTGATGCCCTACTCTCATCCATGAAGCCCACTGATAGGCCGATTCTATTTGGCGATTTCAGCGCGAGAGTAGGATCTGATCACTCTGCCTGGGATGGTGTCACTGGAAAAAATGGAATCAACAAATGTAGCAGCAATGGACTATTACTACTGAAGACATGTGAGGCTCATGATCTGATTATCACCAATACCATATTCCATCTGCCCACTCACAAAAAGATGTCTTGGATGCACCCACGCTCCAAACACTGGCATCTTATTCACCATCATGCAGAGGAAAGACAGACAGGATGTAAGGGTGACCAAGGCCATGCTGAGTGCTGACTGTTGGACTGACCACAGATGCATCATCTCTAAATTAAGCTTTCACATTAAGCCAAAGAGACATCTGCAGGGAAACAAAACTGTGATGAAAAAGATCAACATCAATAAACTGAGGAACCCCAACATAGCAGCTTCACTAGCAGAAGATCTTGACAACCAATTCTCAGAGCTGCAATTAGAGGGAAATGCTGAGAAGGACTGGGAATGCTTACAGGATATTGTGCACTAAAGATTCTTGGACTCTCACACAGGAAACAGCAGGACTGGTTTGATGAAAATGATGAAGTAGTCAAAACCTTACTTGATGAAAAGCACTGTCTTCACCATGTTCACCAGAACAATCCATCATCAACAGCTAAGAAAAATGCCTTTAACAATACTTGCAGGACCATACAAAACAAGCTTTGCAAGATCCAAGAATCTTGGTTGAGTGCCAAAGCAGATGAAATACAGAGGTTTGCCGATAAAAATGATGCTAAATAGTTCTACCAAGCCCTCAGATCCTTGTACAGACCTCAGACCTCAAGAAATTTCCTATTACTGGGCTCAGATGGTGTAACTCTCATTATTGAGAAGATTCTGATTCTACAGCATTGGGTTGAGCATTTCCAATCCATGCTGAACCACCCTTCTTCCATCAATAACAAGGCAATTGTCAGAATGCCTCAGGCAGATATTAACTACAACCAGGATGTCCCCCATCAAAGACTGAAACTTTATAGGCCATCAGCCAGTTGTCCAGTGGCAAGGCTCCAGGAGCTGATGCAATCCCAGTGGAAGAATAGAATAGAATAGAATAGAATAGAATAGAATAGAATAGAATAGAATAGAATTTTTATTGGCCAAGTGTGATTGGACACACAAGGAATTTGTTTTGGTGCATATGCTCTCAGTGTACATAAAAGAAAAGAAAAGAAAAAACCTTCATCAAAGGTACAACATTTACAACACAATTGATGGTCATAGGTTGCAATTTAACCCTAGCAACAAAAAGTTACAGTCATACAGTCATAAGTGGAAAGAGATTGGTGATGAAAACGATGAGAAGATTAATAGTAGTGTAGATTTAGTAAATAGTTTGACATTGTTGAGGGAATTATTTGTTTAGCAGAGTGATGGCCTTCGGGAAAAAACTGTTCTTGTGTCTAGTTGTTCTGGTGTGCAATGCTCTATAGCGTCATTTTGATGGTAGGAGTTGAAACAGTTTATGTCCAGGATGTGAGAGATCTGTAAATATTTTCACGGCCCTCTTCTTGATTCGTGCAGTATACAGGTCTTCAATGGAAGGCAGGCTGGTAGCAATTATTTTTTCTGCAGTTCTAGTCTGGAGGGCTCGGGATGGGGCTGTTCCTCTGTCCTGGTCCTATTAGACCTCTCAGCGGCTTTTGATACCATCAACCATGGCTGCGACGATTGGAGAGACGGGAGTGTTTCTTTCGGTGGTTCTCCTCCTATCTCTCTGACCGGTCACAGACGGTGTTGGCAGGGGAGCAGAGGTCAACTGCGAGGCACCTCACATGTGGGGTGCCGCAGGGGTCGGTTCTCTCGCCTCTCCTGTTCAACATCTATGTGAAGCCGCTGGGGGAGATCATCCGTGGTTTTGGGGTGCAGTATCACCAGTACACTGATGACACTCAGCTGTACATTTCCACCCCTGACCACCTCAATGAGGCCGTCAAAGTGATGTCCCGGTGTCTGGAGGCCGTACGGATCTGGATGGGGAGGAACGGGCTCCGACTCAATCCCTCCAAGACTGAGTGGCTGTGGATACCAGCGTCCTGGTACAGTCAGATGGTTCCATCACTGACTGTGGGAGCCGAGTCATTGGCCCCTATGGAGAGGGTTCGCAACTTGGGTGTTCTCCTGGACACTCGACTGTCGTTAGAAGAACATTTGATGGCCGTCGCCAGGGGACCCTTTTATCAGGTGCTCCTGATTCACCAGTTGCACCCCTTCCTAGACCGGGATGCCTTGTGCACGGTCACTCATGCCCTCGTCACTTCCCGCCTGGACTACTGTAACACTCTCTACATAGGGCTCCCCTTGAAGGGCACCCGGAGGCTCCAACTGGTCCAGAATAAGGCTGCACAGGTGATAGAGGGAGCCACCCGTGGCTCCCATATAACACCTCTCCTGTACAAGCTGCATTGGTTGCTGGTGGTCTTCCGGGTGCAATTCAAGGTGTTGGTAACCACCTTTAAAGCTTAGGACCATGGCTCCATGGCTTAGGACCGGATTATTTACGGGACCACCTGCTGCCACCAATAGCCTCCCATCAACCTGTGCGCTCCCACAGGGAGGGTCTCCTCAGGGTACCGTCAGCCAAACAATGTCGGCTGGCGACCCCCAGGGGGAGAGCCTTCTCTGTGGGGGCACCTATCCTCTGGAATGAGCTTCCTCTGGGGTTACAATCACTCCCCGACCTCCAGATCTTCCGACGCGAGCTCAAGACCCTTTTATTTCATCACGCAGGGCTGGCCTAATGTGTTATGGTTTTTAATTGGGGTTTTACTACTGTTTTTTAATAATTTTAATGTTTAGCCAAATTTGAATTAGATTTTTATAGTGTTTTTTAATCTATTTATGTATATTGTTTTATGTTGGCTGTAAACCGCCCTGAGTCCTTCGGGAGAAGGGCGGTATAGAAATTTAATAAACTAAACTAAACTAAACTAAACTAAACTAAACTAAACTAAACTAAACTAAACTAAACTAAACTAAACTAAACTAAACTAATTATCCTCTGAAGTCTGTGTCTTTCTTGTTGGGTTGCAAAGCCAAACCAGACAGTTATAGAGGTGCAAATGACAGACTCAATAATTCCTCTGTAGAGCTGGATCAGTAGCTCCTTGGGCAGTTTGAGTTTTCAGAGTTGGCACAGAAAGAACATCCTTTGTTGTGCTTTTTTGATGACGTTTTTGATTTAGCTGTCCATTTTAGATCTTGCGATATGGTAGAACCTAGAAATTTGAAGGTTTTTACTGTTGATACTGTGTTGTCTAGTATTGTGAGATGTGGAAGTATGGAAGGGTTTCTCCTAAAGTCTACCACCATTTCTATGGTTTTGAGTGTGTTTTGAGAGTTTTGAGTATACAAGGATGGTGGTGCAGTGCTTGTTGATAAATTCACTCAGCTGTTCCAGTCCTTCTGGAATCAAGGATACATTCCTCAGGAACTGAAAGACATCATACAGCTCTACAAGTAGAAAGGGAATCGGCAAGTCTGCAATAATCACAGAGGAATATCACTGCTCTCCTTCGCAGGCAAGATCCTTGCATGAGTGTTGCTGAACCGCCTGATTGACCACCTAGAACAGGGTTTATTATCCAAGACACAGTGCAGTTTCTGCAAAGAGTGTGGCATTGTGGACACGAGCTTTATAGCTCGACAGTTCCAAGACACAGGTCAAGAACAGAATCATGAATTGTACACCACCTTCGTGGATCTCACCAAGGCTTTTGACACTGTCAGTTGCGAAGGTCTGTGGTGCATCATGTTTATTTTTTATTTTATTTTATTTATCTTTTTTAGTTATCTGCATTAGTTATGTCATGGCATCCTGTAAATTAATCATTTGTGCATCTACTTGCTGTTGGTGTTGAAATAATATAGCTGCCAGATGTTCAGTGATTAGTGGTGTTTCCTATTTGATTTACCTAGGAGTGCTGATATCAATCAGTACGCTACTCTCTCCCAAACAGAGGGATGAAGGAATACTTTCCGGTTTAAATAGAACAGGATAGGATAGGATAGGATAGGATAGGATAGGATAGGATAGGATAGGATAGGATAGGATAGGATAGGATAGGATAGGATAGGATAGAATAGAATTTTGGCCAAGTGTGATTGGATACACAAAGAATTTGTCTTGTTGCATATGCTCTCAGTGTACATAAAAGAAAATATACCTTCATCAAGGTACAACACTTAATGATAGTCATAGGCTACAAATAAGCAATCAGGAAACAATCAATATCAGTATAGATCATAAGGATACAAGCAATAAAGTTACAGTCATAAGTGGAAAGAGATGGGTGATGGGAACGGTGAGAAGATTAATAGTAGTGCAGATTTAGTAAATAGTTTGACAGTGTTGAGGGAATTATTTGTTTAGCAGAGTAATGGCCTTCAGGAAAAAACTGTTCTTGTGTCTAGTTGTTCTGGTGTGCAGTGCTCTATAGCGTCATTTTGAGGGTAGGAGTTGAAACAGTTTATGTCCAGGATGTGAGGGATCTGTAAATATTTTCACAGCCCTCTTTTTGATTCCTGCAATATAGGTTCTCAATGGAAGGCAGGTTGGTAGCAATTATTTTTTCTGCAGTTCTAATTATCCTCTGAAGTCTGTGTCTGTCTTGTTGGGTTGCAGAACCAAACCAGACAGTTATAGAGGTGCAGATGACAGACTCAATAATTCCTCTGTAGAACTGGATCAGTAGCTCCTTGGGCAGTTTGAGCTTTCAGAGTTGGCACAAAAAGAAAATTCTTTGTTGTGCTTTTTTGATGACGTTTTTGATGTTAGCTGTCCATTTTAGATCTTGCAATATGGTAGAACCTAGAAATTTGAAGGTTTTTACTGTTGATACTGTGTTGTCTAGTATCATGAGAGGTGGAAGAATGGAAGGGTTTCTCCTAAAGTCTATCACCATTTCTACGATTTTGAGTGTGTTCAGTTCCAGATTGTTCCGGTCGCACCACGAGGCTAGTCTTTCAACCTCCCATCTGTATGCAGATTCCTCATTGTCTCGAATGAAACTGATCACTGTTGTGTCATCTGAGACTTCAGTAGTTTAACAGATGGATCATTAGAGATGCAGTCATTGGTATACAGAGTGTTGTGACCCAAGTTCCTGGACCCGGACTCCTGGACTCGGATGATTCAGAAAGTGAGGGAGAAGACCTGGCCAGCCCTGCTTCTCGTGAGCCCTTTCCCTCCCTGGCACCCACTCAAAGGAAGGAGGAGGGGCCGGCAAAGCCTGATTCCATGGAGCCTCCTTCTGATTTGGCAACGCCCCAAGAACAGTTTTGGAGTGATGCAAGATTACGAAGACGTGATCGGCGTGCGCAGCAGCGGAAGAGTTGGGACAAAGCCAAGTCATAATTGTCATGCAGTGACATCTGCAGAGACTATAAATCTCTGGCGGAGGCGGGACTTCCTGGTTTTTTGTCTTGGACAAAGTAATGAATTTGCGCGGGCAATCTGTATCAACGGAGGGAAGAATATATTCGTGAGTAATTCTGGCCTTATCTGTAATTTCCTTGTTATCTCCAGAAACTTGGCAGGCCCGTGGGTAGACGTAGCCAGGACATTTATATATATGTAAATAAATCAGAAAAGAGGCCTCTGACTGACTCTTTGCTGGGAGTATTGGGGGAAGGGAAACAGAACACAGAGAGAAGAGAAGTGGGGAGAGCACACAGCCTTGTGGGGCCTCTGTGATAATTGTACAGGTATCTGATGTGATTCTGCTTAGCTTCACCTGCTGCTTCCTGTTTGTTAGGAAGCTTGTGATCCACTTACAAGTCTGTTCAGGTACCTGTAGCTGGTTTAGCTTAGTTATAAGAATGTCTGGAATGATGGTATTGAATGCTGTACTAAAGTCTATAAAGACGACCTTTGCATAAGTCTTTGGAGATTCGAGATATTGTAGGATGTAGTGCAGAGCCATATTAACAGCATCATCTGCTTGGTATGCAAATTGCAAGGGGTCTAACAGCGGATCTGTGATAGTTTTCAAGTGGGACAGCACTAGCCTTTCAAAGGTTTTCATGATTACAGATGTTACAGCAATATTCAGTTCCATGATGGTGGGCTTCTTCGGCATTGGGATGATAGTACAACGTTTGAAGCAAAAAGGAACGGAGCACATCTCTAGTGATTTATTGAAGATATGGGTGAAGATGGGGGCCAATTGGTCAGCACAGACTTTTAAACAAGAAGGAGTTATCTTGTCTGGGCCTGGAGCTTTTCCTGGCTTTTGTCTGTGAAATAGGTCTTGCACTTCCTTTTCTGTGATCACTTGGAGTTGTGACCCAATGGGATGGGGTCAGTTGTAGGAGGCATGGCTGTTGTTGGTGTGTCTGAGATGGGGGTTGTGGAGATAGGTGGCAGACACGTTCAGGTCATCTGCCAGTTGTTGATTTCCTTCAGCCTGGGAAGAAGGTTTGCTGTAACCAGTGATATTTTTAAGAGTTTTCCACATGTTTACTGGTTCATTTGTTGAGAATTGATTCCTTAGCTTTTCAGTGTAGCTTCTTTTTGCTGCTCTGATCTCCCTTGTTAATACATTTCTGGCCTGATTGTACAGCATTTTATCACCTTTTCTATAGACTTCCTCTTTGGAACGACGTAGTTGCTTAAGTTTAGGTGTGAACCAAGGTTTGTCGTTACTGTATATTCGCAAATTCCTTGTAGGTACACATAGATCTTCACAGAAGACATATGATGTTACAGTATCTGTGAGTTCATCCAGGTCTGCAGAGGTATCTTCAAAAATATTCCAATCAGTGAAGTCAAAGCAAGCCTGCAGCTTTAATTTTGCCTCCTCAGTCCAGGTCTTCATTGATTTAATTGTTGATTTTGTGGTTTTAAGTCTTTGCCTGTAAGCAGGTACAAGGTGAATCATGCAATGATCAGAGTGTCCTACAGCTGCTCGTGGTAAAGACCGATAAGCATCTTTTAGTGTTATGTAGCAATAGTCTAAAGTATTCTTGCTTCTAGTGGGACAATTGACACGCTGAAAGTATTTTGGTAGCTCTTTCCTAAGTTTGCCTTGTTTAGAGCTCCCAAAATAATGGCCAGTGAATCAGGAATTTGGCTTCAGCCTCCATAATTTGGTCAGCTAGAGTTCTTAATGCCTTGTTTATACAGGCTTGTGGTAGGACATAAACAGCAATTAGAAGAAATAGGGAAAATTCACGAGACGAAGAGTATGGTTTGCAGTTGATAATTAATATATCTAGGTTTTCATCACAGAATTTGTATATTATGTTTATATCCTGAGACCAGCTGTTGTTAATATATAAGAATAAGCCTCCTCCCTTCTTTTTACCAGATGTTTCTGTAATTCTGTCTGATTGTTCAATCTGAAACCCTGGGATATGCAGGGTGCTATTTTCAATTGATTCATTTAACCAGGTTTCAGAGAAGCATAGGACTGCTGAATTGTAAAAATCAGAATTGTATTTGTTTAAGAGGAGTATTTCATTCATCTTATTAGCAAGTGAACGTACATTGGTTAGGAAAATTGAAGGCAGAGGAGTTTTATTTCCCTTATTTCTTAGCTTGATTAGAATTCCCGCCCGTTTATCTCTCCTTCTTCGCTTTCTCCATTTGGTTTTTTTTGGTAATCCATGGCTCCGTGGAAATTGCTTCTTTCTGTGTTAGAATCTCCTCCATATTTGTAAAGACGGGGGCAGGGTGAGCTCACAGAAAGCTGCTCCTTAAAGAAATGTTGCTTAATTTTTAGCAGATGGTCTCGTGAGTAAGAAATCTGTAGTGAGTCGCAGAGAATAATTAAAAATAAAGAAACCATTAGAGAGCATTTTACCGAGGCAGCCTTCGGCAGCGTCATCTTGGAAATTTCAACAGGAAACACAATTACATGAATTTATACTTTATTGATGAGCTGTAGTGGCACAGTGGTTAGAGTGCAGTACTGCAGGCTACTGCTGCTGACTTCCAACTGCCTGCAATTTGGTAGTTCAAATCTCACCTGGCTCAAGGCCTTCCACTCTTCCAAGGTGGGCAAAATGAGGACCCAAATTGTTGGGGGCAATATGCTGACTCTGTAAACTGCTTAGAGAAGGCTGTAAAGCACTGTAAAGTGATATATAAATCTAAGTGCTATTGCTATTGCTATTTATTGTATGGCTAAATTAACAGAATCTTGGAAATCTAAACGCACAAACTTCCCACCATTTTCAACTGTTTGAACCATTAGGGTGGGTCCATTTTAAATTTCTTTCTCTAACCATTAAGCCACTAAGGGTTTCTGCTGTCTTGTCTGATTGTTTCCTAGTCAGCTCTTTCCTCCCTTTCCCCAAGGTCATTCATATATTTCACTACATTTCTTCAGTCTTTTCAGAAATAGCTTCAAAGCTAACTTGTTCCTCAGTCACCAAAGATCGTAAAGAAACAGATATAAGAGCATCAGAATAATGATTTTTATATTTTTGTCAGAATTTCAAAGCTGTTAAGCTGAAATCTTTTGTTCTCTATAATTCAACTACTATTCAACCATTTACCTGATTATTCATATTCCCAGAACATTATTTCCAAAATAACAATTTCTGAGAATACTCTCATAACTAAATTAGATTAATTATTTTGATTTTTTTTAAACATATGTATTTTTACATGCCATGCTTTGGGGTGAAAATCCAATAAATGGCTGAAGAAATCAAAGAACTATATACAAGGAATGAAAAGACAGCATTGTTATGAATATATATTAAGTTATTCTATATGTAGCATGTATCATATTATTGGTAATTCTAGGACATGGAAATTAGTGATTATTTTAGTGTTAATTATATGTTAATATTTTTAATTAAATAGAAGTGATTATTTTATTCAGAAAGCAAAAGGGTAGGAAGGACAAGCCCTAGTTTTCCATCTTTGAATCATTTTACTGTTTTATAAAAATATGTATATACAATATTTTGTTGAGAAAATAGTTTAGTGAATTAATTAACAAAAACATGTAACTTCCCTTTTCCCCACTGTACTTTCATGCTACAAAAAACTGCAGTTGCATAAATTGTTCAACTTTATGATTCAGAAATAACAAGGGCAACTTTCTTAGATGACACAAGAAAAGGACTTCTTTGGTTTTCATGAAAAAAACAAACAACACTGTCAATTAATGTGGATTGCTTTGATAATGTCATATTTTGGTTTTAAAAGGGTGAAGGAAAGCACTCTCATATTTGTTTTCACAAATCAATCATTTACCTATCAATGTCAACTAAGCAGATCTGACCTATGTCTAGGCATTTAATTTATCTAGAGCGCAGAAAAACCATTTGGAAGAATGATTCTAATCTTCCTACCACTAAAGCATGTAGCAGCATTTTCTCTGTGTAAAAAGTGCAGGATTGCACTTAACAGCATTGTGCACTGTTTTTGTTGTTTTAATATAGGTTTCCATCAAATTCCATAAAATCGAACATCCGATACACAGAGATCTGAGCATCCCATCACTACCAAGTATACAATATGCAACCTGCACTGTACCCAGTAATAGCCTTTCATTCAAAGAAGGAAAGTTCCATCAAGCACTTTTATCAAAAGAACAGAAGTCAATTTCTTTTGTCGTTCATTGGCTCATCCACTAATTGGCTGCTAGGCACTACTCATATCATTTGCATTGTATACAGGACTCAAGCATCTGCAAAACAAGTTGTAGAAGATATGTATAATTTTATTTTTTAAAAAAACAAAAAATAGAACCTTCCCATAAAATTCCTTTTACACCTGCAAAAACCAGAAAGCATCATTCAGGATCACATTTGACACTGGATAACTTCTACTGTATTGTTTCTTACACAGGACATTCCCTACCTAAAACATTTTACAAAAAAGAAAAAAAAAATCCAGCATTAAACCACCAATTAGATTTTTATATTGCAATCCTGAATACATTAACTTGGGGGAATATCTCGGTGATCTCAGTGAAGCATACGTAGTTTTGGAAGATCTATAATCATAGATCTTCTCAAGTTTATTAATTAATTAATTAATTAATTAATTAATTAATTAATTAATTATTTCAATTTCTATACCGCCCTTCTCCCGAAGGACTCAGGGTGGTTTACAGCCAACTAAGAACAACAAATATAAAAATTAAAAGCAAATTTAAAAGATTAATTTAAATTTAAATAGGCTGAAAATTCTAAAAACTATTAAAAAACCCCATTAAAAAACTATTAGGCCAGTCCTGCACGATGAAATAAAAGAGTCTTCAACTCACGCCGGAAGGCCCAGAGGTCAGGGAGTTGGCGTATCCCTGGGAGTAGCTCCTTCCAGAGGGCTGGAGCCCCCGCAGAGAAAGCCCTCCCCCTGGGAGTCGCCAGTCGACATTGCCTGGCTGACGGCACCCTGAGGCGACCCTCTCTGTGGGAGCGCACTGGTCGATGGGAGGCCACCGGTAGCAGCAGGCGGTCCCGTAAGTAGCCTGGTCCTAAGCCATGGAGCGCTTTAAAGGTGAGAGCCAACACCTTGAATTGCACCTGGAAGGCAACCGGAAGCCAGTGCAGCCTGCGCAGGATAGGTGTTATATGGGAGCTTCGAGCCGCTCCCTCAATCACCCGCGCGGCCGCATTCTGGACCAGTTGAAGCCTCCGGGTACTCTTCAAGGGGAGCCCCATGTAGAGAGCATTGCAGTAATCCAGGCGGGAAGTGACGAGGGCATGAGTGACTGTGCATAGGGAATCCCAGTCCAAGAAGGGACGTAACTGGCGTATCAGGCGAACCTGATAAAAAGCTCCTCTGGCGACGGCTGTCATATGTTCTTCTAATGACAGCCATGCATCCAGAAGGACGCCTAGATTATGAACCTTCTCTGTGGGGGCCAAAGACTTGCCCCCCACAGTCAGCGATGGCCTCAGCTGATTGTACCGGGATGCTGGCATCCACAGCCACTCGGTCTTGACTGGGTTGAGCTGGAGACTGTTTTTCCCCATCCAGACCTGTACGGCCTCCGGGACATCACTTCAATGGCTTCGCTGGGGTGGTTTGGGGTTGAAATGTACAACTGTGTGTCGTCAGCATACAGATGACACCTCACCCCAAAACCACAGATGATCTCACCCAGCGGCTTCATATAGATGTTGAACAAGAGGGGCGAGAGAACCAACCCCTGTGGCACCCCACATAAGAGGCACCTCGCGGTCGATCTCTGCCCCCCCCCGCCAACACTGTCTGCGATCGGTCAGAGAGGAAGGTGGAGAACCACCGAAAAACGGTGCCCCCCACTCCTAACCCCTCCAGCCATCGCAGCAAGATACCATGGTCGATGGTATCAAAAGCTGCTGAGAGATCTAATAGGACCAGGGAAGAGGAACAACCCTTGTCCCGGGCCCTCCAGGAATCATCAACCAGCGCGGCCAAAGCTGACCCAGGCCAGAAACCGGACTGGCACGGGATCTAGATAGACAGTTTCATCCAGATACCGAGAAAGCTGATGCGCCACCACACTCTCAACAACCTTTGCCACAAAGCGAAGTTTGGAGATCGGACGATAATTTGCTAAAACAGTTAGGTCCAGGGAAGGCTTCTTGAGGAGGGGCCTCACCACCACCTCTTTCAAGGTGGTAGGGAAGACACCCTCCCTCAAAGAAGCATTAAAAATTCCCCGGAGCCAACCTTGTGTAACCTCCTGTGTGGCCAGCACCAACCAGGAGGGACACGGATCCAATAAACATGTGATTGCGTTCAGCCTCCTCAGTATCCTGTCCATGTCCTCAGGAACCACAGTGTCAAATCCATCTCAGACAACATCTCCAAGATCTGCCTCCGTCATCCCATCTTGATCTACCCAAACTGCATCCAGCCCATCCTGGATCTGAGCAACTTTATTGTGCAGATATTTTCCAAAGTCTTCAGCACGTCCCTGCAAGGGATCTTCCCTGGCTCCCTGAACAAGAAGGGAGCGGGTCATCCTAAACAGAGTGGCTGGGCAGTTATCTGCTGATGCAATAAGGGTGGCGAAATACTCATGTTTCGCCGTTCTTATCGCCACTAGATAGGTCTGAATATAAGACCTAACTATGGTTCGATCCGATTCAGAACGGCTGGTCCTCCAGACACTCTCTAGGCGTCTTTTCCGGCACTTCATCTCTCTCAGCTCCTCAGAGTACCAAAGGGCTGGTCGAGATCGATGCCGGGTCAGAGGCCGCAAAGGCACGACATGGTCTAAGGCCCCCGCTGCCGCCTGTTCCCAGGCGGCGACAAGTTCCTCAGCCGAGCCATGAGCCAGGTCCTCAGGAAATGGCCCAAGCTCATCAGAAACCTCTCTGGGGCCATCAGGCCCTGGGACAGAACCAGCAAGTCAGTTCCATCTCCCTGCGGTGTGGGTTGGCGGTTCGAAAGTCCAGCCGAAGGAGAGAATGATCAGACCATGACAAGGGTTGAATAACTAAATCTCTTAATTCAAGATCATTCAGCCACTGTTCAGAGACAAAAATCGAGTCCAGCATGTTTCCCACAGTGTGCGTGGGACCATCAACTAATTGGGTCAGGTTCAAGGCTGTCATGGAAGCCATGAACTTCCGAGCCGCAACAGATGTTTCACTGGTCGATGGCAGATGACCATAAGTCTGGGGGTATCAACCACCACCCCGGCTATTATTATTATTATTATTATTATTATTATTATTATTATTATTATTATTATTATTATTATTATTATTATTATTATTATTATTATTATTTGGATTTCTAGACCACCCTTCTCCCGAAGGACTCAGGGCGGTGTACAGCCAGGATAAAACATAATCCATAAACAAATAAAAACTGAATTAAGAAACTTATTATACAATTGGCCGAAAAGCTAAAATATTTAAAATCTAAAAATCCCAATTTAAAACATAAATAGAATTTGAAATTTAAAAATCTAGACAGTTTAAGAAAAAAAAACTTAAGCCAGCCCCGCGCGAATGAACAAATGTGTTTTCAATTCACGGCGGAAGGTCCGAAGGTCAGGTATTTGGTGTAAACCTGGGGAAAGTTCACCTCCAACAGCTCGGGCAGGGCTGCTGTCACGCCGCAAGGAGCCAGGTATGTGATCAGCAAACCCACCTGTATCCCATGACCCCACTTCACACAGAGGGATTCACATCCAGCTATCTGTGGTACAGTGACCTCCCTCGGACTCAGAACCTCATTAATAACAACCGTCACCCCTCCACCCCTGCCCTGGGCCCTCATTTCCATACCTGGTGACTGAGTTAAGCTGTTGCTATCCTCTCACGGTGCCTGGAAACTATTGGAGCCTGGATGGAGGACAACTGGCTATGATTGAACCCTAGCAGGACTGAGTACGTTTTGGGTACATGGAGCTTCAAGATCTGGGTCTTTGACATTTTTAGTTCTGGATGGGGGTTATCCTATTCAGACCCAGTTCACAACTTAGGGGTTCTCTTGAACTCATGACTCCTGCTCAAAGAGAAGATGGCAGGTGGGGTGAAATCCAGCAGGTTTTGACAGGTTCTGGAGAACCGGTAGGAGTAATTGAGAATCAGTAACATAAATTTTGAGTAGTTCGGAGAACTGGCAAATGCCACCTCTGGCTGACCCCAAAGTGTGGTGGGAATGGGGATTTTGCAGTATCCTTCCCCTGCCACACCCACCAAGCCACGCAAACCAAGCCACACCATGCCCACAGAACTGGTAGTAAAAAAAATTGGATTTCAATACTGGTGGCAGGTATGGCTAAAAAGCCTTTGCACCAGTTACAGCCTTTTCTGGATCATGATTCTCTGTGTTCAGTCACTCAAGCAATAGTCATCTGGATTACTGCAACATACTCTATATGAGGCTTCCTCTAAAATGCATTTGGAAGCTTCAGCTAGTGCAGGGTGCAGCAGCATAAACAGTCTTTTGGGCCACTAGGATGGCCCATGTTACACCTACTCTGCAAGTTGCTAATTTGTTTCTGGGTGCAGTTCAAATGGTTGGTGAATCAGCAGCAATGGTAGAATTATTGCCTAAAATAAATATAAGTCAGTAATTGGTAAATTAAATGCTGCACAGGTTGTCTCCTTTAACTCCAATGTTAGTAGCCCTAGTGATATAGGAAGTCCTCACTTGCCGACCACAATAGGAAGCAGCAACCCCTTGACTAAGCTGTGCAGTTATTAAGGGCAACATCTCACAGCTATTAACTTTTTCATTGACTTTGCTCATCTGAAGTCAATTGTAACTATTACAAATGATGATCACACAACTATGGTATACTTCAACCATGATAATTGGAAGCCAGTTGCCAAATATCCGAATTGGAATCATGCAATTAATATAATATAATATAATATAACAACAGAGTTGGAAGGGACCTTGGAGGCCTTCTAGTCCAACCCCCTGCCCAGGCAGGAAACCCTACACCATCTCAGTCAGATGGTTATCCAACATTTTCTTAAAAATTTCCAGTGTTGGAGCATTCACAACTTTTGCAGGCAAGTCGTTCCATTTATTAATTGTTCTAACTGTCAGGAAATTTCTCCTTAGTTCTAAGTTGCTTCTTTCCTTGATTAGTTTCCACCCATTGCTTCTTGTTCTACCCTCAGGTGCTTTGAAGAACAGCCCGACTCCCTCTTCTTTGTGGCAACCCCTGAGATATTGGAACACTGCTATCATGTCTCCCCTAGTCCTTCTTTTTATTAAACTAGACATACCCTTACTTTACTGGGACACTGCAATAGCTGCAGTGAGAGCTAGTTGTAAATCTTGTTTTTCAGAATTGTCAACAAATTTCAAATGATTAGTAAACAAGTGGTAGGTAAGCAAAGACTACCTGTAGTTTGAATGTTCTGAAAACATTTTGGATGATATGATAAATTGGGTGCCAGATATGTACTGGATCAGAGGGATGTACATGTAATTTATTCTTTAAAAAGGATGGACTCTAAGCCTTCCCATAATGGATTTATGATTTTTTTCAGTAATTCCTCAAGCGCCAAAGAGAGAAAAGGACAATCAAAACAGATTAATTTTTAATAACCCTATGATTAACTGGTCATCAGCTGCATGTACAACTGCTAATCATATTTTGTTATTGCTGTCAGCATTTGCACTTCCAACTTTTACAGTAAACACAGACACATTTGACAATCACTATTTTAAAATTTATTATATACATTTTTCTCTCTCTCTAAAATATAAACACCATTGTGGTTTTTGTTTTTGCATTTGGAATTTACAAATATTGCAAACATTTTTATTTATTCATTTATTTATCAGATTTATATAGTCATCCATCTTATGCGACATGACCTGTGTGGCTCATGAAAAACTTTAAATACAATTTAAAAAATTAAAAGAAATAATAACAAACACTGATATTTTTGTATAACAAGCACACCATATTTAAAGCTCTTTAAGATTGTCCAAAAGATGCACATAAAGT
Source organism: Ahaetulla prasina (assembly GCF_028640845.1). Classification (NCBI taxonomy): domain Eukaryota; kingdom Metazoa; phylum Chordata; class Lepidosauria; order Squamata; family Colubridae; genus Ahaetulla; species Ahaetulla prasina. The sequence goes on from NC_080542.1 coordinate 69,703,839, forward strand.
AGCTATTATACACATTTTTGCTAAACCTATGATTCACGGGTCATTAGTTTGCCCTCATATGACTGGTCCTGAACATGAGGTTACAGGCCTAGCAATGCAAAAAATATCACATAGGCTGAGTTCTATTACAGTGCTGCAATATCATGAGAACTGGGCAGACAAGTCCTTCAAAATAAATGCTTCAGAATCTCCAAAATCCAACACATCTAGAAAATACCTGTTTATGATAACTAGTCTACATGTCGTTAATATGGTTTGTCACACAGTTAGTCAAATATTTAGCATGGGTTTTGAATTTTTTTCTATCAGATCCTTCCCAAGGACCTGGGATGATGATGATGATGAAGTTGTTGTTGCTGTTTTGTTGTTGACAAGTACTTTTATTAGCAACTAGTGTATCTTTTTAAAATTTTCTACAAACAGAATATAAGTGGATGCTCAAATGGCATTCTGGTTCCTCAGAATTCTCCATTTTCTATATAAACTTTTCCATCATAACTAACTACAGGTTGCTACTAGAGCCAGAAAATACTCTGGAGAGATGGAACATTTCCAGAGACACATTTTGGATGAGAATTATCAATCAAAATCTTCTATTGCATTAGAACTACTCTTGGAACAGATCAATAAATGCTACTTGTTGATCTATAGCAATGGAAACACACACACACACACACACACCCAAACACACACAATACAAAGAAGAGTGTATTGTTATCTTTATCTAACAAAAAATGGAAAAACAGTAAATTTATACACGAGTAAATTCTAAACTGGTATTAATTACAATAAATTATAATTTATGACATAAATTATAGCAACTATATAATCTTATTCTTACCTTGTCATTAGGGATAAATATCTATTAATGCTGAATGAATAGCAAGATCATTTTATTATATTTTATTTATTTGTTTGTCAAGAACGTATTAGATAATAAGTATAAACATGGATTGAATACATAAAATAGATACAAATAGAGGAAACATTAGGATAGGGATGGTAGGCATGCTAGTGCTCTTATGCACGCCCCTTACAGATCTCTTAGGAATGCTATAATCATGCTATAACAAATCACTGTTATCTCTATTTATATGCTTAAAAGATTCTAAACATAGGGGAAAGGTGCTGTTTTTGGGGTGATAGTTAAAAAGGATGAGAAGACATTTCACAGTCTGACAAACATATTGCCTATAAACATAAACAGTAGAGAAAATGAAAGAAAATGGAAACAGGAAGGCACAAGAGTATTATTTGTATGTTAAAAAGGGCTTTCCAGATTGGCAATAATTTTATTCTAAAATTCCACAAATAAAAAAACTTTCAGAATCCTGAAAGGACATGGAAATAGGGAAAAATAAGGAATGCTGAATATTCTGTTCTGGACAGTGGGTGGAAGAACTGAGACGAGACAGAATTAACATAAAGCTAACAGTTTATTAGTTCTAACAAGATAGCTAACAAGTGACTGCTCAGCTAATAGCAACAGCCGATTCTCTGTCTGACAGCTTCTTTTATGCTCAGCTGTCAGACGGGCAGTCAATCAAATTGAAGCTTAAAGCCCTCTAGGGAAGCCGACCGGAATGAAGACTTCAGACAAACATTCCTTCCCACCTGTGTAATCCTGCAGGTAAGCAGGGCAGTGCCTGGTCTGATCTGGTCTGATCTGTGCAGTTCAGTTTTGGTGGCCGGACCATGCGGATGGTTTGCTGTAGCTCTCAGAACGACTGGAGACTGTGTCACAGCTTCAGCCGGAGCCAACTCTGATGGAAGCAGGCCAGGTTCTAAAGGTAAGTCCCCCTCTTGATCAGTGCTGCACAGTTCAAAGTCTGTTGGTGGGTGTTGTGTCTTCAGCCCCTGAGCCGGGCCTCCTGGCAGAAAGACACTCAGAGAGTGAGGGGGAAGAGCCGACAGGGCTTCCCTCTACAGGACCTTCCTCTCTGGCTCTGCTCCAGGTCCCAGAGGCAGGCTAGGTGGAGGAGATGACGAGGCCTCTTTCTCCCACACCTTCCCCCTCCCAGGAAATGCCTCAAGACTCAGCTGCTGACAATCAGTCCTGGTTAGTTCCCAGGCATCGCAGAAACAAGAGGCAGGAACAACAAAAGAAGGGGTGGGGCAGGCCTAGAGAGTGCTGAGTCATGGAGCCACACCCCACAGGGTATAAAAGCAGGAGGGGCTGCTCTATAGCTCCTTGTGATGGACAAAAACTGATTCTTAGAAACTTTGGCTGCAATATTCTGAGACTAAGACTTTGGCTTCTGTTTATTTCTGAACTGCAGTTACGCTGGTCTGAGGAGATAAGAGAACTTGGTAGGCAATCGCAGGTTCATTGGCAGAACTGATATCTGTCATTGGAGTAAATTGCTGGCAGATATAGTCAGCTTGTGTGTTTGCTTGGTTGTGGTTGGTGGGGACAGAACAGTGGGTTTGAGCTTGTGTCCCATGTTGGCATCGTGGCTAGAAGTGTTTCAGGTTGGGTCCAATCTGACTGTTGGTGAAGCATGGTGTGCCTGAATCCCCGCAACTGGTCAATATATTGCTTCCACATTCTGCCGTCCTCCAACTTCACCATGTAGGAACAGGGTCCGGTTACTTCAACTACTTAGCCAGGTAGCCACAGGGAGTTGCCCACATAATTCCTTGCGTAGACTAAGTCCCCTTTTTTAAATGACCATATTTTTCTGGTCAAGTCCAGGGGCTTTTCTGGAGAATAGCTGGGGTGTAGCCTGTTGAGGTTGGTCTTCAACTGTTGGCCGATTAAGAGCTCGGCTGGATTGCAATTTTTCAAAGGGCATGGCGTGGCATGCTGTACTAACAGGTATTGACCTATCTTCACTTGCCAGTCCCCTGGGCCCATTTTAGCTAGTGCCTCTTTAATGGAATGCACCATTCGCTTCACCTGCCCATTGCTAGAGGGGTGGAATGGGGCTATAGGGCATGACGGATCCCATGCCCAGCCAGGAACATTTTGAACAGTGTCAACATTAACTGTGGCCCATTGTTGGACACCACAATGTCTGGCAGCCCATGGGTAGTGAATAATTTCTGAAGGGCCCTAATTATGGCCTCGGAGATGGTAAGCACTATTTCAAGCCATTTTGAATATGTGTGTGCGACCACCAGGAAGGTTTGCCCCTAGAAGGGGCCAGTGAAATCTCTGTGTAGGGTGCCTTGGGAGTTTCCCACTCATGTGCTTGGGCCATGGGTGGTGCCAGCCTGATTCTTGGCACCCAGAGACCCATTAGTGACAACTTAGTCCATATTGGGCCACCAACATAGCTGCGGCCCAGCACTTTCATCCTAACAATGCCTGAGTGCCCTTTATGTAAGGCTCCCAGTACTGGCTGCTCAGTGGTGGAGGAATGATTACTCTGTTGCTTCATAGTAAACAGCCCTGCTGAGTAGATAGCTCATGCTGCCAGCCTTTAAATGGCCAGAACTCTGAATTAACTGTCCCCTTTGGCCACCCACTTTGTATCCAGTCAAGCACTTGGGCAATTACCTTGTCCTTTGCAGAATGTTTGGCAATGTTGGCAGTTGATAGGGGGAACTGAAGGTCTTCAATCAGGAGAACCGAGTTTGCTGGGTCTGGGTCTTCAATGTTGGTTGGAAGCAGGCAGTGGCTCGGGACATTGGCATGGATCAGGTTTTTTCTGGGGCAGTGTGACAGCAAGTAGGTATAGGATGCTAGGAAGACTATCCATCGAGACATGCAGGGACATAGCACTTGAGGTGTTTGATGGTTGCCAGCAAGTAGTCCCAAAAGAGGTTTGTGGTTTGTTACTACTTTGAAGTGGCAGCTGTAGATGTATACATGGAAGTGCTTCATGCCAGCCACAACTGCCAATGCTTCCTTATCAATTTGGCTTTGGAGTTGCACTCTGCTGATGAGAGTTCTGGAGAAGAATGCAATTGGGGCTTCAGAGCCATTTGGCATTTTGTGGCTTAGGACAGCTTTGACCCTGTATGTGGACGTGTCGCAGACTAGCACCAATGGAAGGCATTCACTGTACTGGACAAGCATGCTGTTGGATGGTTAGCAGGATTTTGACAGCTCTAAACATGGTACTTCTTTCTTACCCCACCACCATGGTGTTTTCTTGTCCAGGAGTTGATGCAGAGCTTCGGCTACCAATGTGGGGAAGGAAAATACTATAGAAGTTCAAAAGTCCCCAAAAGACTTGCAGCTCCATTTTGCCATCGACTGATTTCACATCTCAGCAGTGTGGGCTTCATCTAGCATGGTTTGAAGGGTTAGATCAGTCTTGGCCAGTAGTCAGCAGGTGTCTCACTCTGCATACCACTCAGTTGAGGAAGACATCATCCAGGTCCCTGAACTCACAGTATAGCGAGGTCCCTGAACTCGCCGTCCTCAGGGCTGCCACAAATTGATTAATGGACTCACTCTCTGCTTGGTTCCAGTGTGAAATGCATGATGGTGGGCGATTCTTGAGGGTTAGGGTTAGGATGCATAATAGTTACTGAGTTTGGCTAGCAATGTCTCCCAGAGCACTGATTGTACCATCTGTGGGGCAAGGAGAGCCCTTACGGTTTCAAACATTTCGGCCCCACAGAAACTTAAAAAGTAGGCTCTTTTCCAGTTCCTGGAGAGTCCTATGGAGTTGTTTTCTTCGCAAAAACACTTGAAGCATGTGATATAGGAATCCCACATTTCTGAGGCCAAACTGAAGGATACAAAAGTGGTTAGCGCAGCCATTCCTGTTAGACCATGGTGACTCAGTGTATGTGATAGCGGAATTCGGCTTGTAGCATGATCTCTCATTGTCTGTAGTTTCAGCTCAGGCAATTAATGAACAACTCTTATAGTGCCTTCAGCTCTCAATTTTTTGTGACTAGCTCCCTCTGTTGCCTCAGTCTTGTAATCCCATCCTCTTCACCAGTATTCTGTTCTGGGAACAGAGGGTTGAAGAACTGAGGCAAGACAGAATTAATGCAAATCTAACAGAATTAATGCAAATCTTATTAGTTCTAATAAGATAGCTAACAAATGGCTGCTCAGTTAAAAGCAACAGTTGATTCTCTGTCTGACAGCTCCAGGTGGCCAGCCAATCAGACTGAAGCTTAGCACCCTCTAGAGAAGCAGACCGAAGTGAAGACTTCAGACACAACACTGAAAATTACAAAAATTCAAACACTTGTTTAAAGAGAAGGTGGAGACTGCAAATTGAGTGTTAAAAGCATAGGATAAGGACAATGGCATACAGATACAATTTCTGAATGTCTTTTACTTAACTTAAATTCTTAAGTTCCTTCCAGGCAAAAAGCAAACTCTTAGGAAAGCTGAAGATTAATTTTAGAAGCCATACTAGCTATTGCCCAACAATGGATTACTTTAAGTTGATTTTGATCTTGGTTATTTTGTTTGATCATACCAGGGCATAACAATCATGTCCCTTTACTTTTTGTTCTTAGCTTCTTTCCTTGCATGCCTTACAACCCAGTTTATAAGTTCCAACCACCAAAAACTCACACACATTGCAGTCTCATGATTGTATTTTGGTGCTTGCAACTGGCTTGCATTTATGGCCGTTTGCAGCATTCTGCATCATATGACTACAATTTCAGATGTTTTTGCCAGTTTTTGGCAATTTATTACCAGTTTGTGACAAAAGATACTCATTGAACTCACTTAACAACCAGGCATTTGCTTAACAACTGCCTCCCAAAAGGTTGTAAATTGGCAGTTACATGGTGACTGCTTAACTACCACCACAACTTACAACCACAGTTCTAGGCTCAATTTGAATCGTAAATCAAAGATTATCTATATTTTCCAGCCATTGCAATTGAATTATTTCTGCACTGGATATTATTAGGGCTGGCAGAAATTGTGGAGGAGAGATTTGTAGAAAGCCCGAGAACTCACTACCTTATCTTCAATGCCCTAATGAGGTTCTCAAAAATGAAATGTTACATAACTAAAGTGTTATCTTTCAGGAAAATGTCTATGTAATTAAGCTAATGAAGATCCATGGTACTTAAGATTGTTTCCTTGTTTACAAATACTGCACAAAACCCCTCTAATTTCATGTAGAATTTTCAAGATTTCATATTAGGAAAAAAGCAGAAACCACCATTAAGAACTGACATACAGACTAATTACAAGTTGATTTAATATTTTTTTCCATGAAGATATTTGAAAAGATTATCCATATATCAATCTAATTTTTATACTTTTTTTTCATTATTATTTACATTTATATCCCGCCCTTCTCCGAAGACTCAGGGCGGCTTACAGTGTGTAAGGCAATAGTCTCATTCTATTTGTATATTTACAAAGTCAACTTATTGCCCCCGCCAACAATCTGGGTCCTCATTTTACCTACCTTATAAAGGATGGAAGGCTGAGTCAACCTTGGACCTGGTGGGACTAGAACCTGCAGTAATTGCAGGCAGCTGTGTTTTAATAACAGGCTTCTTACAGCCTGAGCCACACCGCGGCCCTTTGAGTTATACTTTGAGTTCTGGTCTATACTAAGAAAAGGTATTATGCAGATGAGTGGGAAATCAAGGGCATTTGGTTCCATCTCCCTTTTTTCTTAACATCTACATAAAACTGGAAAACCTCACCGTACAGTTTAGAATATAATGTCATTACTATGGGAATCATAGGACTGACTAGAAGATTTGCTAAAAGTTTTAACCCATAACTTAGAGACTGGAAGGATATTAATGACCCAAGCAGAAGTTGAAAAAATGTGTTATTTCAAAGAATATTTGGTGACTGAAATATATCTGATTTATTTAGGATGACTGAAAACTTCAGTTATATTGTGATTACTGGATTGGTATATTATGAGTGTTTTTGATTTATGATTGAAGCAGCATAAAAAGTGTAGTAAATAAAATGCATCTTTAGTTATGCATGTTACTTAGTCATTGTTATACAATACAGATTTTCCATAGAGTCATAAATTAAGTTGTCCTAATATACTATCTGTGGCACGGGTGGGTTTCACTTACCTTTGCTACCGGTTTGCACATGCACCACTTCTGTGCATACACAGATCGTATTTGATGATGTCCGGGTGGGTGGGTGGAGCCTCCCGCCCTCACTGCTACTGGTTCACCCGAACCAGGGCGAACCAGTAGCAACCCACCACTGATGTGTGGAAACATTATCATATATAAGTTTTATCAGCAAAATCTGAATGTATTTTTGTGTAGAAAGGTGAAAATTATTTCACATAAGATCCACACATTCTAATAGAATGTAATGTTCCACACATTCTAATAGAATGTAATGTTACCCACTAAAAAACTTAATTATCTAATTACACTATATTTAGGATAAAGCTTAAGGTTTCAGAAAAAGGAATACTTGTTTTTTTAAAAGCTGTCATAAGGCTTGTTAACTGATACCCACATATCCCAATAAAACTTTCTCCTTGGATGGTCAGATGCTTAAATTATATCAGTCGGTCCAGACTGGTTATAATTTACCCTCTATTTACCTTCATATTTTGACAGACTCATCTTCAGCCATGTTTGGGTTGGTGGAGGGTTATTTTGTTTTTGTTCTCTTCTCTTACTAGCTCATGGAAAGGGACTTATACATTATGTGTAACATATCTAAACACAGAACTTCAGATATTCATTTAATAAAAGCACAGAGCTACAGAAGTTTCAGTAGCCATGAGACTTATGCTGCTCAGTGGTACCCTCTATAAAAATGGGGGAAAATCACACATTTATTTATGTTATGGTAGGAAGGGCAAGTGGGAAAAATAGATGTATGTATATCTTAGAATATTGTGTTTGGAGGGGAAAAAATCTGTGCCAATCAGAAAAAGTATACTATTTACTTCAGTTGAACATAAAAGGACAATTGAAAAAGAGACATTACAACATTTTGTTCAGGAAATGGACAGCCATTTTTCCTAGTGACTACACTGATTAATTAGCTTAAACACAATGCCAAAAGAAAAATATCCATTTAATTCAAAATGGTCAAAAGAATACACATTCATGAGCACATCGCTATAATATGAATTTTACCAGCAAAGCAAAAGAATGCCGTATGGGTTGCTGAGAAAGTATGATTGGCCCAAGGTCACCCCAATGGGTTTCAGGTCGAGGTAGGATTAGAACTCATAGTCTCCTGGTTTCTAAACTGGCGCCTTAAACCACTAGATCAATGTATAACATATATAGAGATATTTGCAAAATAGTCAGCAACAAAAAGAATAAAAGCTTCGGCTTAAAAGAAGTGCAAAATATGCAGAGCAATTTTTATAGAAAATGAAGAATTACCTTGAAAATGGGTGAAGAAGGCTAAATAAGAAGTCTACAGTAGAATGTACATAATTAAAAATAAAAGTGATCAAATTATTTGAGATGACACTGAAATAAGGGGATACTGTAAGGAGTGTTTTAAAGGTTTGTCCACAGTAGTATTTATAGTGACTTGCCAAAGACTGGAATTGAAATAGATGCTATTAATATTAGTCTCATTATAAAGGAAAGAAAATAATAAATTCTGCAAGAGTGTTAAAAATAATTAGATTCAAATGGTATAACTGAAGAATTGTTAGAACGTGAATGTGGATGCATTGTTTCTGGACTGACTGTGACTCTATAAAATGGTTATGAAGACTACATCTGTACCTCACAAATGGAAAAATATGGTTATGTTGCTCTCTACAAGCAAATAAAAGTTCCCTTTCTAGCTTGAGTGAAAAACTAAATGGATATTAATTTGGTAAATGTGCCAGGATACACGTGATGGCGTGATGTCTCATTATAAAGGAAAGAAAATAATAAATTCTGCAAGAGTGTTAAAAATAATTAGATTCAAATGGTATAACTAAAGAATTGTTAGAACGTGAATGTGGATGCATTGTTTCTGGACTGACTGTGACTCTATAAAATGGTTATGAAGACTACATCTGTACCTCACAAATGGAAAAATATGGTTATGTTGCTCTCTACAAGCAAATAAAAGTTCCCTTTCTAGCTTGAGTGAAAAACTAAATGGATATTAATTTGGTAAATGTGCCAGGATACACGTGATGGCAGAATTCCGATCAAAATGGTACAAGACGGGTCTGGATGGGGAGGAACAGGCTCAAGCTTAATCCCCCCAAGACGGAGTGGCTGTGGATGCCGGCACCCCGATTCAGTCAGCTGCAGCCGCAGCTGACTGTTGGAGGCGAGTTATTGGCCCCAAAGGATAGGGTGCGCAACTTGGGTGTTCTCCTGGATGAACGGCTGTCGTTTGAAGATCATTTGACGGCCGTCTCCAGGAGGGCCTTTCACCAGGTTCGCCTGGTTCGTCAGTTGCGCCCCTTCCTTGATCGGGATGCCTTGTGCACAGTCACCATGCGCCTGCTACCTCCCGCTTGGATTATTGTAATGCTCTCTACATGGGGCTCCCCTTGAGGTGCACCCGGAGGCTTCAGTTAGTCCAGAATGCAGCTGCGTGGGTGATAGAGGGAGCTTCACGTAGCTCCCACGTAACACCACTCCTGCGCAGACTGCACTGGCTACCTGTGGTCTTCCGGGTGCACTTTAAGGTTTTGGTTACTACCTTTAAAGCGCTCCATGGCTTAGAGCCTGGGTACTTACGGGACCGCCTGCTGTTACCTCATGCCTCCCACCAACCCGTACGCTCACACAGAGAGGGACTTCTCAGGGTGCCGGCCGCCAAGCAATGTCGGCTGGCGGCCCCCAGGGGTAGATCCTTCTCTGTGGGAGCTCCTACCCTCTGGAACGAGCTTCCCCCGGGCTTACGCCAAATACCTGACCTTCGGACCTTCCGCCGCGAATTAAAAACACATTTATTTATTCGCGCGGGGCTGGCTTAAATTTTATTGGTTTTAAATTTTTATTATTAATTTTTAGTGGGTTTTAGTTTTTATGTTCCAAAGTTTTAGGCCAATTATGTAATAAGTTTTTTAATTCGTATTTTAATTGTATATTACATTGTCTTTTTACCTTGGCTGTACACCGCCCTGAGTCCTTCGGGAGAAGGGCGGTATAAAAATTGAATAAATAAATAAAATAAATAAATAAGAGCAAAATCTGAGATGCATGAGATAGCTTTGTGCTATGCAGGAATGCAAAACCAGATTTTTGTTATTTAATTGGAGAAATGTTGATTAACATTTCACACTCAAAAATGGTTTATCACTTACTGAGTTAGGCAATCCATTTATAATTCACATTCTGTTCTTGTTCTTCAAGAACAGATAAAAATATTAAATCATACTTCATTCTCTCATCCAGATGTTTTAGCTGCAAAACTGCAAAATCAGCCATATATGTTAAGATAAGTGCATAACTTTTAGGAATGCTCAAGTGTATTTTTAAATGGTAGTACTATAATGTAGTGTCCCTTACATAAGTAAAAATACAAAGAAATAATTTGAAATGCTCTAGTAAAAAGAATTATGTTGGCATAAGTTACTGCTTCTCAATCATGCTTAAGAATATTCTCTATAGTTTTATATTAACTATGTTGTTTGAAATATACTGCCTTCTAGTTTATTTTTAGTTATATTTCTATGAGCTATTGCTGAATCTAAACCAATGGTTTCCAGTAGTGGAACAGGTCATATTCTTTTTCATATGTTTCTACTACCACGTGTTTAGTACTCTTAAATTTAGAAGCCATGACTTTCCATTGTTGCCTGCAACTTGCAAAAGGGAAGACTGTTTATATTTTTTGGGTATATATGTGCTATGCCTGTCTTTATTACTATTATAATTCATAGAAATTTAATATATATTACACAAACATGTTAGATTTCACTTGATAGAATCAAATTCTATTTTTTAAAAAATAATTCTAAGTTTAATCATCCCATAAATCATAAAAACTTAAAGTTTTGGGTGGATTCATTTGTCTTCGAGCATTATGATCAAGCAAGTCAGTTTAAGCAAGTGATTCTCAAATTTTGAAGTACCCCTACCTCAGGGGTGAAATGCTCCTGGATCGGACCACTCGCACAATCCAGTAGCGATGGCGGCTGCTGGTTCGGAGGACCGGTAGCAAAAATCCCTGGCCACGCCCCCTGCCTCTGCTCAGCCCCACCATCAGCAGAGGTGTTTTTTTTTTTTTTTTACTTTTAAAAGCCGGTTTTTCTTCAGCCGAAACATGGCTTTAAAAGTAAAAAAAAAGCCTTTGAGGATCCTGCCCTTCAGCTGAGATCAGCAGAGACTTTAAACTTAACAAAAATAATAATTAAAGTCTCCTCTGGCGATCTCACCTGAGTTCCTCATCAGCAGAACCTTACTTGTTTTCTACAAGTAAGAGTAGAGATTCTAAGGCACTTACCTGATTACTGATGAACGCATGGCCACCCGAAAGCAGTTTCAGTTTCAGCCCAGACAGAATCTATTGCTTAGCTAATCTATTTCCTCGGTGATCAACTGGCTGGCTTTGCCGGCTGAGGAACTCTGGGATTTGAAGTCCAAAATAAAATAAAATAAATAAAATAAAATAAAATAAAATAAAATAAAATATTTGTGCAGCTTTCTGAGATTTGGTGTGTTTCTGTAGTGTTTCACTCTAACTACACAAACACACAAAATCTCAGAAAGCTGTATGTGGAATTTTGTGTGTGTCAGTTGTGTGTGTGTAAAGTGTGAAAGTTGGTTTTTGAGCTTTTTGTGGCTGTGTGAAGTGTGAAGTGCAGCTGCTTTTACATTGTGTGTGAGTCAGTTGTGTTGTGTTGTGTTGTGTTGTGTGTGTAAAGTGTGAAAGTTGGTTTTTGGTACCTCTTATTGTTTTTTATACTTTGTTAATTATTTTTATTATTTATTGTTATTGGCCACGCCCACCCAGTCATCTGACCCCCAAGCCACACCCACCAATTAAGCCACGCCCGCAGAACCGGTAGGGAAAATTTTTAGATTTCACCCCTGCCCTACCTCTATATGATTTGCCCATGAATTAATTCATGGATTTATGATTCAGATGATTTCATTGGTAACAGAGATCAGTGACAAATAAAAACGCTGCTCAGTTTAAAATATAGTTACTTTTAATAATTACTTTTCAATTCATATATCAGAAATTTTCAGACTTTGTGGCAAGCATTTAGGCAAAGCAGGGACCAAAGCCCAACAGCAAATTTTGACAGGCTTTCTCTTTGCCTGCACAAACTTTTACAAGTTTTACAGTCCCTGTATGAGATGGAAAGTTAAGAAGTTTGCTCTCTTTCTATATATATATATATCACAACAAGTTTAAGACCTCTGTTTAAGATCATTCAAAGAACTGGCAATACTCTCTGTGATGAACAAGGCTGAAATTTTTGCATAAGGAGATCCAGCCTAACCTTATGGTCTTTTTTTATCAGAAATAAGCCCTGCTGAATTCAATGGCCCACCTCAGAATGACTAGTTTTATCTATCATGCTAGGCCATAATATGAATTGTTTGACTTTGCTTTGTCTGATATGTTCAAGAACCTAATGCATGAATAGATTTGAAGCCCAATTCTTGTATTAACATGATAATTCCTATTGAATTATCAATATGGGTCAAACTCCCATATTGAAAAATTGCAGCTTACAATATTTCAAGCCTGTCTATTTTCAGAGCTTATGCTTATATCCAGGCTACTGAAAATAACTGCTTTTAAAGATCTTGGATTTGATTGGATCCACTCATAGATTTCTCTTATCTATCCAGATATATATTGTTTATAATGAAAATGTTTTAATAAAGAAAAAGAAAACATTCTTTTCTTTGGATGTTGACCAAGGAGAGTCCACAGACAAGGAGGAGGATGTCCATGGACTAAAATCAGCCAAGGGACGCAAGATGGCGACCAAGAAGAATAGGTTGTGGTGGAAACCACCTGTAAACCACCTGCAATTTCAGAACACCATTTGCCAACAGTGCAACAAAAAAGGACTCATTGCCAGAGTCTGCCATGTGATGATATCCACCACCGCTACCACGTACCAAGACAGGCCCAGAAGATTGTATCTGAAACAGTGGAATCACAAGGAAGATTGTTTCAGTCTACACGGACACATGCGGGACTGAAACAGTCAGCAGACAAACCAGCTTACCTAGAGCAAAAAAGATCCATGTCACCGTAAGGATTGAGGACTCCCCTTGTTGGATGGAGGTGGACACTAAATCAGCAACAACCATCGTATCATGGTGCACGATTAAAAGGCTGCTGGGAATAAGAAAAAAAAGGCTAAAACACAGCCACATCTGTCTCCAGGACTATCAGGAAAACAGCATCCCCATTATCAGAAATGGCACCTTCCATGTTAGGTTTAAGATTTTTTTGGGACCACACCAACTGGTCGTTGTAGATGGGTCGCTGCCAAGCCTCCTAGGACTGGACTGGTTTGCTTCCCTGGGCCTAGGAATCCCAGGCATAAACTCCATCAAAGAATCAACCATCAAAGACCTAATTGAGGAATTTGCCAAGGTGTTTGACGGAGAGCTGGGCAAGTACAAGGGCATCCCAATATCCTTTAACCTTGACCTCCAGATGGCTCTGATAAGACTCAAACCGAGGAGAGTGCCGTTTGTGTTATGACCCAAGGTGTATGAGCAACTGAACAAAATCATCCAGCAAGGAACATTGAAGCCAGTCAACTATGCCAAATGGGAGATTCCAAGTTAAACCAGAGGGTTTAGTTCGTATATGCGCTGATTACAAATGCACATTGAATAAGGTGCTACAACAAAATGCATATCCTGTGCCAGTTGTACAACACCTATTGCACTCTTTGGATGTGGGGAAAGTCTAGACCTTGCCCAAGCCTACCAGCAACTGCCCATGGATCATGCAATATTCTAACTTTGCCTGAGAGGGTGCTCACCCCAGAGGACCTGCCATCCTGCCTTCCATTTTCCAACTGGACTTTGTCATCTAGTCCCGTTTCAACCAGAGACCAGCTATACCATCATTTGTTTGACCGGGATGAAATTACGCCATTTTACTGGAATCATGAGATATTCTCCAGCGGAACTTCTTGGTCTGCGAGATTCCCCCCCTCTTGCAGAAGTGGCCCTCCACTATATCGAGGGCCTACCTCGATGACGGATTTTGGAATTCCAAGAGGTGGCATGCTGCAAAAAAGAGTCTCAGGGTTTTTTTAAAATCATCTTTTATTATTTTGTTAAATGATTCAAATAATGGGTTTTTAAGGGGAGGGAGGGCTAGGATGGGTTTTGGGGGAAACTCATTAGGCCCAGGCCAGACCCTGTGAGAGCTCGCGGTAGGGATGTCATAGGTTCGGAGGCAGAGGAGGAGGCTGGAACTTGATTCTATGAGGGCTATTCCATCAGCACGGTAACTGGGAGGGGCAGATATGGCAGAAGCGGGGGCCTGTATCATGTTCGGGGAGTGCGTGCTCGCTATTTGTGAGTGATCATGCACTCCAGTCCCCCTGACTTTCCCCGTTCCCCTAGTAGTCTGGATCCCCAGAGCCTGGACCTTTGACTGGTGCTATGTAATGCCAGGTCCATGGTAAATAAAGCCCCCCTCATTTTTGATCTTATACAAGAGGGGGGTCCGGACCTGTTGGGCATTTCGGAGACCTGGTTGGGCACAGAAGAGGGGGTGCCCCTTGTTGAAATGTGCCCACCGGGTTTCCATGCATTTCATCAGCCGAGGACCCAGGGGAGGGGTGGGGGGTGGCAGTTATTATCAAAGAAGTCTGGAGCCCAGGGAGGTCACTGTACCACAGATAGCCGGATGTGAGTCCCTCTTTGTGAAGTGGGGCCTGGGGATGCAGGTGGGCTTGTTGATTACGTACTTGGCTCCTTGCAGCGTGACAACAGCCCTGCCTGAGCTGCTGGAAGTGATAGTCGGGATGGCGGTTGATACTCCCAGAATTATGGTTATGGGGGATTTCAACCTGCCATCGGTCGGTGAATCATCAACGGCAGCTCGGGAGTTCTTGGCTTCCATGACGGCCTTGGACCTGACCCAGTTAGTTAAGGGTCCCACTCATATCAGGGGAAACATGCTGGATCTGATTTTTGTCTCTGGGCAGTGGTTAAATGATCTGGAATTAGGGGAGCTAGTCATCAAACCCCTGTCATGGTCAGATCACTCATTCCTTCAACTTGACTTTTGAATCACTAACCCCCACCGCAGGGAGATGGGACTGATTCGTTGGTTCCGTCCCAGGCGCCTGATGGACTTGGAGAGGTTCCTGATGGAGCTTGGGCCATTTTCTGAGGATCTAGCTCACGGCTCATCTGAAGAACTAGTCGCCGCCTGGGAAAGGGCGGCGGCTGGGGCTTTGGATCACGTCGTGCCTTTGCAGCCTCTGACCCAGCGCCGATCTCGACTGGCTCCTTGGTATTCTGAGGAGCTGAGAGAGATGAAGCGCCAGAAAAGACCCTAGAGAGTGATTGGAGGGCCAGCCGTTCTGAATCAGACCGAACACTAGTAAGGTCTCATATTCAGACTTACTTAGTGGCGATAAGAACAGCAAAATGGGAGTATTTTTCCACTCTTATCGCATCGGCAGATAATCGCCCAGCTGCCCTGTTTAGGGTGACCCGCTACCTCCTCCTGCAGGGAGCACGGGAGGACCCCTTGCAAGGATGTGCTGAGGATTTTGGACACTACCTGCACGATAAAATCGCTCAGATCCAGGATGGTCTGGACGCGGATTGGGTAGATTCGGGCGGGATGACAGAGGTAGGTCTTGATGATGTTATCTGGGAAAAGTTCGATGAGGTGGCTCCCGAGGACATGGACAGGATACTGGGGAGGCTTAACGCGACCACATGTTTATTGGACCCGTGTCCCGTGTCCCTCCTGGTTAGCACTGGCTGCCTGGGAAGTTACATGAGGCTGGCTTCAGGGAATTGTCAACACATCTTTGATGGAGGGTATTTTCCCCACTGCCTTAAAAGAGGCGGTGATGAGGCCCCTCCTCAAGAAGCCCTCCCTGGATCCAGCTGCCTTAGAGAATTATTGTCCTGTCTCCAACCTTCATTTGTGGCGAAGGTTGTTGACAGTGTGGTGGCGCAACAGCTCCCCCAGTATTTATTTATTTATTTATTTTATTTATTATTTAAATTTATATACCGCCCTATCTCCCAAAGGACTCAGGGCGGTTCACAGGCATATAAAACATCGATACATAAAATTAAAATAATCTTTAAAAAACTTATTCCAATGCCCTATCATTAAAAATAGAAATATAAATATTAAAATCAATTAAAACCCCTATAGAATTTAAAATCTAAGCCAGTCCTGCACAGATGAATAAATGTGTCTTGAGCTCGCGACGGAAGGTACGAAGGTCCGGAAGTTGACGGAGTCCTGGGGGGAGCTCGTTCCAGAGGGCGGGAGCCCCCACAGAGAAGGCCCTTCCCCTGGGCGTCGCCAGACGACACTGCCTAGCTGACGGCACCCTGAGGAGTCCCTCCCTGTGAGAGCGCACGGGTCGGTGAGAGGTATCTGGTCGCAGTAGGCGGTCCCGTAGATAACCCGGCCCTATGCCATGGAGCGCTTTAAAGGTGGTCACCAAAACCTTGAAGCGCACCCGGAAGGCCACAGGTAGCCAGTGCAGTGCAGTACCTGGATGAAACTGTCTATCTGGACCAGTTCCAGTCCGGCTTTCGGCCTCGGTACAGCATGGAGACGGCATTGGTCGCGTTGGTAGATGATCTCTGGAGTGCCCGGGACAGGGCTTGTTCTTCTGCCCTGGTCCTATTAGATCTCTCAGCGGCTTTTGATACCATCGACCATGGTATCTTGCTGCGACGGCTGGAGGGGTTAGGAGTGGGGGGCACCGTTTTTTGGTGGTTCTCCTCCTTCCTCTCCAACCATTCGCAGATGGTGTTGGCAGGGAGGCAGAGTTCAACCGCAAGGCGCCTCATGTATGGGGTGCCACAGGGGTCGGTTCTCTCGCCTCTCCTGTTCAACATATATATGAAGCCGCTAGGTGAGATCATCCGTGGTTTTGGGGTACGATGTCATCTGTACACTGATGATACACAGCTGTACATTTCCACCCCTAACCACCCCAACAAAGCCATTGAAGTGATGTCCTGGTGTCTGGAGGCCATGCGGGTTTGGATGGGGAAAAACAGGCTTCGGCTCAACCCTTCCAAGACTGAGTGGTTGTGGATGCCGGCTTCCCGGTACAGTCAGCTGACTCCATTGCTGACTGTAGGGGGCGAGTCATTGGCCCCCATGGAAAGGGTCCGCAATCTAGGCATCCTCCTGGATGTACGGCTGTCTTTAGAAGAACATTTGATGGCCGTCGCCAGAGGAGCTTTTTATCAGGTGCACCTGATACGCCAGTTACGTCCTTTCCTAGACCGGGATTCCTTATGCACGGTCATTCATGCCCACGTCACTTCCCGCCTGGACTACTGCAATGCTCTCTACATGGGGCTCCCGTTGAAGAGCACCCGGAGGCTCCAACTGGTCCAAAATGTGGCTGCGCGGGTAGTAGAGGGAGCAACTTGAGGCTCCCATGTAACACCTCTCCTGCACAAGCTGCACTGGTTGCCGGTGGTCTTCCGGGTGCAATTCAAGGTGCTGGTTACTACCTTTAAAGTGCTTCATGGCATAGGACAATGGCATATTTACGGGATCGCCTGCTGCCACCGAGTGCCTCCCATCGACCAGTGCGCTCCCATAGGGAGGGTCTCCTCAGGGTGCTGTCGGTCAGACAATGTCGACTGGCAACCCCCAGGGGGAGGGCCTTCTCTGTGGGGGCTCTTGCCCTCTGGAATGAGCTACCTCCAGGGATACATCGACTCCCTGACCTCCAAACTTTTGTTCCAAGCTCAAGACATTTCTGTTTCATCGCGCAGGGCTTGCCTAATAGTTTTAATGGGGGGTTTTATTAGAGTTTTATTAGAGTTTTAATCATTTCTAGCCAAATTGAATCAGTTTTTTAATAATGTTTTAATTTTTGTATTTATGTTTTTTATTTGTCTGTAAACCACCCTGAGTCCTTCGGGAGAAGGGTGGCATATAAATCAAAATAATAAATAAATAAATAAATAAATAAACAGCAGGAGCCCAAACTATAGTGATTCATCGTGGAGCTTTCCAATGCCACCAATTACAGTTTGGGATAAGTGTGGCATCGGGGCTTTTCCAAAGCCTTATGGAGTGCCTATTGCAAGGCATTCCAGGCATCATTCCATATTTTGACAACGTGTTGGTGTCAGCGGCCAATAAACCAGAACTTCTCGACTGACTGCAAAGATTCCAGGAAGTAGGGTTGAAGTTGAAGAAAGAGAAGTGCAGGATTGCAGTCACCCAGATCAAGTTCCTCAGATACCTTATTGATGCTTCAGGCTTATACCCTACAAAAGCAAAGATTCAAGCAATCCAAGAAATCCCGATGCCCAGAAACAAGACGGAGCTCCAGGCATTCCTGGGACTTTTCAATTTCTACAGTATATTCTTGCAGCACAAAGCATCAGTCGCAGAACACTGCACCATTAGATAAGAAAGCATTGTGGTCCTCAGGCGGAAGGAAGCCACAGCATTCAATGGGGTGAAGAATTTGATTTCTTCAGACAATATCTTAGTACAATATAATGCTAATCCTTACTTGCAATGCATCACCATTTAGGATCAAAGCCATTTTAAGTCATTGCTTCCCAGATAAACATGAGGCTCCAATTGCCTTTTTCTCAAGGACTATCTTCAGTGGAGTGGAACTACAGCCAACTGGATAAGGAAGTGTTGGCCACAGTCACAGGGATCAAGAAGTTCCACAAATATATATATACGGGAGGCCATTCTATTTGGTGACAGATCACAAGCCACTTCTGGACTTGGTCATTGGGGATTGACAAACACCGCACGTACTGTCTCCCTGAATGACGCGCTGGACCGTTTTCCTTACAGCATACAACTATCAACTCATATACCAGCTGGCCAAGTTGCTAAGCCACACTGACACTCTCAGCCGCTGCCTACTCCCACTCATGGTAGAAGACCCAGCCCCCACATAATCAGTATTACTGATCAAAACTTTACTGGCCGAGCCCATCACACAGGACAAAATTGCCAAGCACACTTACAAAGACCAAATACAACCAAGTACTCGACTGGGTGTGGTGGGTGTGGCCTAAAAAGCCAGTCAGCATGGAATTCAGGTCATTTTACACACAGTAACATGCACAACAGGGCTGTTTACTGTGGGGAAACCGAGTAGTAGTTCCCCAGAAACTAAGGTGACCAATCCTGGAAGTACTACACGAAGACTACCCCAGAATTGTAAGGATGAAGGCACTGGCCTGCAGCTACATATGGTGGTCCAATCTGGACAGCACCATTACAGAATGGGTCACATCTTGCCAGCCTTGCCAAGAATAAAAGCCAGCACCACCATCAGCGCCAGCACAGGAGTGGGAAACACCCAAGATATTGTGGTCAAAAGTGCACATTGATTTTGTAGGACCATTCCACGGACAGACATTGCTAATCATGGTTGACACATACTCGAAGTGGTTCGAGGTGGTGCTGATGAAGTCAACCACATCAAATGCCATAATTAGAGCACTAAAAAGATGTTTATGGCCTACCTGATGTCTTTGTATCAGACAACAGACCACAGTTCACAGCAACCCAGTTCGAATTGCACCATTCCACCCTACTAGCAATGTCCAAGTAGAGAGAATAGTACAAATAACAAAAAAGGCACTGGCATGAATGGGACCAAGGGACTGACAGATGAGAATAACAAAATACCTGTTAGTCCAACACATCACACCCAGTGCCATGACAAACCAGAGCCCAGCAGAACTACCAATGGGCTGCGAACTAAGGACTAATTTGGACAGATTGTGACTGCTCAGCAGAGATCCCCACATCCCCACAACCTAAGTCTGAGCATTTGTCAGGGGTGATAGAATATATGCCCACAACTATGAGGGCTGGCCTGTTTTAATGCCAGCCCAAGTCATGGAAACAATTGGGCCACGCTCCTACCAAGTAGGAGAAGGGCGGTATACAAATTAAAATATTATTATTATTATTATTAAAGTTAGAAGATGGCAGAATGTGACACCACCACATTGATCAGTTACGGAGCCATTTTGAGCCCTCTGCCCACTGACAACCAGAAGGGACAACCATAAATGGAAACCAAAGGGGTGGGGCAGCCCAATCGCCCAGCAGAATGGGACAGCCAATGGAGGACAAAGTGCCTGCAGAGCTGACTTTAACCACACTCAAAGCACCTGCCACTGAGGCTCCACCACCACCACAACAACAATTCTGGAGGATGACTCTGCTCAGCCACTGGACACAGCCGCCAACTCTTCAGAGAGGACAGGGGAACCAAGCAGGCCAGGACAGACCTGCCACCAACCTGTGTATGAAGAGGCCCCTCAACCGCCAGGAACAAGTCCTGGGGAGGACTCCATTCAGCTGACTGCTCCACATGTCAACTCTTTGGGAATGAGAGGAGAACCACGCAGGCCGGAATGAACCCACCGCAGACCTGCGTACTTACAGAACTATACCTGTAGCATAAGGACTGGAGACAGAAGGCTCCAGCTAGGTGGGGAAGGATGTTACATATGCAAATACACAGTTGGGAGTTTTCACTCACGTCCGCAATTTAAGTGGGAAAATACCTTAAACTGATTGGTCAATGGCTGACAGCTCTCTATAAAAGGAGCACTGCCAGCCAGCATCTTTTGCTATGTTCCAAGCTATGAGCTGAATAAAGGTAACGGATTCATTCCTGTGGCTTCACCTCCATTCTTGCTCATAATCTAACATCACATAATTTTCAAATGTATTATTTATTTTTAAGAAGTGATAGTATGACAAGCAAGACATTCTAGAGATGTAAGTTATTCAAAACTTTAAAATATGTTATTTTTAATACTGAAGTTTGTTCTAAATTCTTACTACAGCCCTATTTCAACTATACCTATAATAATAAGCATGCTAAAGAAATGAAAAATGAAATAACTTGTGAACGTGTAGGAGATGGAGAAATCAATACATGAAGAACACTATCTCAAAAAAAAAAAATATTCTCTCAGTAGTATTTTGAAACGTTATCTCTTTTTCCAGCCATTTAGCAAATGATTATAGTTATGAATATCCAGGATAGCTTTGTGGTTTATCATTTACTTTGTTTTAGCTGCTCAGCTCAGCTTCAAACTGCACAACTGCACTGTTGTCTAGTACAGCTGTATCACCAGTATAATGTGTCCCAGTTATTAAGAGGAAAAAGAACATGTACACAGTACCTCCTGTGCTTAGTCTGCTTGAACTGTGAAAATCTGGATTTGAAGCACTGAGACTCACACCCATTTAATTTAAAAAAAAATCTCACTGATGTAGAGGATACTTTGCTTCTTTCTTCTTTTGGTCCTTCATGACATTTGCAACAAATCTTGTGTGGGTAGATGTATATGTGTACACACACAAACATACACACACAGAGAGAGAACAGGAGACAGATAGACAGAGGAGAGATACTTACAAGCCTATTGTATCCAAAGATATGTAATAAAGTATTCTGGAACAGCTCCTGCATAAAGTGCTTCATATCCTTGGTATTTTCTTTTCCTTAGAATATTTCTCTTCCCCACAAGATATAAAATTCTTGTCTTAGCTGTTTATGGATCTCACCCCCAATTTTCTCTCCCTTTCGTTCCCTCCCTCTGTCCATTTCTCTCTTTGTATGGTGGACAGCTCAAATGAGCAACTTCAGACTTTGACTAATACTCACATAAGTCTTGGTAAACAACATTCTTCACACAGATCTATAAGTAATAATAATGCCCTTTATTAAGCTTTCCTGTGAAACAATATGTCTAATAAAAGCTGCTCTCTGAGCTATTTTAATTATAATAAATCACCTTCATTATGATGCATACTTCAATATCACATGCCTCGTGTTTTAGCTACCTAGGATACAACTATAATGAGAACAGAGATCAGATGCATCACAAAGTTATTTATACACGTTCATTTGGGCAAGTGTGTACACAGAAAAATGCTGCCATCCTCTCCTCCTTTGCAGCATGAATTTCAATAACTTTTATCTTATCTTTCTGTTCATAATATTACTGCTGAAAAAGGGGAGCAGGGATCCCTAAGAATATTGAATATACAAATAATTGTGCCTTGAATGCCATTTGATAGCATAGAAAAATAAGTCCTTGCAGTACAATTATTTCTTGATAACCAGAAAAAAGTACCACCCTGTGCAACGAGTCAGTCAGGAGACTATAGGCTATTGTGCATCAGTACCTGGGGATTTCTTGTCAAAGTCAACTTTCCTAGTATTCCCATGAGAACTGCATTGTGCAAAGGTGTGAAAATCTGATTTTCTAAAATGGATCAGTAATTCTCTATGAAGGGGGAAAGGATCAATAAATCTTTGCTAAGTAGATTGTAAAGGAAAAATTATTCTTTCAGTGACAATACATTAGGATCTTCCAGTCTCAATAAACTAAAGACGCAGCATTTCTCCACCAGCTATTTTTGACTTTTGATATATTTTTGTAATTTTGGATCATTCTGCAATGCACATATATTTATATTTCCTAAGCAATGTTCCATGTTGAGGTTGATTTATGAGGAGATGCCATTATAATGCTAAACTGGGAGTAGAAAAAAGAAAACTCTTAGCTGTTTCTAAGCTGATAAATACAATACAAATAAATGGCATTAAAGCCTTGTATCTTTATATGTTCCCTACCATTCCACTCTTTCTTTATAACTATTCTATATGTATCCTGCAGTTTGGATCTATTCAAAGATTAAAATATCTGTTAAGCATTTTAGGCATAAAGTATAATATGAAATGTTCAAAGATTTCCAGATTGGTAAATTAAAAGGAATCCCTAACAAATCTTTTTTGAAATAAAGTGATACAACAAATATAAAGATTCAACTTATATCAAAATGTCTGATTTAAATTAACAGGTCCAAGATATCCTACTATACCATTGTTTACTGAGTGAAAAATAAATCTCAGTAAGTTTTAGTCTTAATATGTATTTTCTTCCCACCCACATTGGCCATAATGAATGCTTTGTTTTCTTGGAAAAGATATTAAAGAATGTTACCTCTCAGTTTGTCTGGGATAATTTAAAATTTAAGTCTATTCTACATGCTTGGAATTTCCTAGGGGTCTCCTATCCCGGTGCTAACAAGGGGGTGCTGCCATCTACTGAAGCCAATGACCATTGCATTCTAAATCAATTGCATCAGGAAAGGCAGATATGCTACATGTTAATCAAATGAGATGCTAATGAGATAGGATGTTAATGAGATGACAGAGGCAACTTCAAAAGAGATGCAAAAATCTGAAGAAAATCAAGTAGTGTGGTATGCACCTATAGGGGTTTATCACAACTCTAATGAAAATGTTTTAAGCATATGCTTTCTAATTGGTATTTCTATACCGGGGTCAACAACCTTAAACACTCAAAGAGCCATTTGGACCCCCTTCCCACAGAAAAGAAAACACCGGAAGCCACAAAACCCTTTTGACATCTAAAATGAAGGTAACACTGCATATATCGTTTTTTTAACTTTATGCTATGTATAAAAAAACTATAGTTGTTGTATTTATGAAATCAAATCACCTGCTACAGAGAAAACACATTTTTATTTCTGCATGCAACAAAAACATTTTGAACTCCCCCAAAAAAGATGGGTCGAAAAGCTCAATAAATCACATGCTGGTGGGTGTCAGATATTGGCGGTTGTGATGCATATTTTGAGCAACAGGGAGCTGCAGCAGAGGGATGAAAGAGCCACATGCGGTTCCAGAGCTGTGGGTTGCAGACCCCTGTTCTATATCAACATTACATCTCATATTACATCCTAGTCAGTGGAGGGATTCATCAAGTTCTCACCAGTTCAGTAGAACCGATACCTAATTTTTTGCTGAGCTGGGGAACTGATTAGATGTGTTCCAAAAAAATCTGTTTTCCGGAACACGTCAGGTTTACATTCAACTTCCTTCCAGGCAGGAAACCCCCCTCCCAAAAGACCAAGACAGGAGCGACAGAAACCTTCAATCACATCACTCAGGCAAAAACTGTCTCAGGCGGTGGGGGTGGGACCTGCTCATAAGGCGGCAGCCCAGGGCCAAAGACGGTTGGGAAGGGTGCTGAAGTGACTGGGCGTTCTGCCTGCGGTGCCCATGCTGGCTGCCTCTTCCCAGCCAGAGTTGGAATGCTGTTGCGTTAAAATGCCAGTAGATCCCAACTTCCCTCTGGTGGCCCTGGGCAACTTCTGGAGAGAGATAGGCCAATTTCAGCGCCTGGTGCCCAGTTGCCCTCACTTCCCTCAAGCATTTCTTTGCCTACCTCATTTCCAGCTCCATCACATTTCTCCGTTGCATTTCTTGCCATCATGTGCAGGGAAACAAAAGTTTGTGGGACTAAAAAAAAGTTCAATCAATCAATTCCATCTTCTCGCGAAAAAAAAAGATCTTGTGAAGTTGGAATTGATTGATTGAACTTTTTTTTTTAGTCCCACTAACTTATTTCTCTGCACATAATGGCAAGAAACATGATGGAGAAACGCAACAGAGATGGAAATGAGGTAGGCAAAGAAATATTTGGGGGAAGCGAGGGCATCTGGGTAGTGGTGGGTGGAGCAAGCTGCAATGGAGAAAATGAGCAGCCAGTGCAAGGGAAGGACAATGCCACTTTCCCTCTTTCTTCTCCATGCTCCTCCTCCTTCCCTTGCCCATGAAGTTCCAGAGCCAGTGGAGGAGGGGCTCCTGGCTCAGTCAAAGCAGTGAGTGACCCTTTCAGATTTCTCTCATTCTTTCTCTCTTTCCTTGAGTGGGGAGAAAGAGTGGATAGCTCCACACTGGAGAGGCTGTGATGGACAAAGAGCAATGGGGAGCTCAGAGGGAACGGCCTTCCGTAGATCCCACTGAGCAGGTGGGAGTCTTCTTGATCCTGCCTTCCTCCCTCCATTTTGTCCTTGACGCTCTTTTCCTTGCTTTTATCTGCTATTCCACTTCCTGCTTGGATGGATTAGCTCCTTCCTCTCACCTCCTGATAACTTTTCTGTCCCATTTTGCTTTGCCTCTCTCGGGTCTCTGTTGTCCCACACTTTTTAAAGAAACTTGTCTAACTCCAATAATTGTGCCTCTTGTAATGAAGCACATTAATTCTTTTTTTCCTTTTGTCACTACCTTCCCTTTCTCACCTGCACCTTCCTTATCTGTTTCAGTCCCTCTCATGGTTGCTGTTTTAGGTTTTTTTTTACCCCCTTTTTATTTCTTCTTCATATAGTAGTGTATCCTTCTCTTTAATGCAGAAGGGAAAAGGATCTCATTAGGGCTGAAAAAAAGCTTCTAAAGCACATCTGAGAGTCAGAGGGAGCAGGCAAAGCACGGAGATCACTTCACTCACTAGCACCTTGTTAGGGCTGAAAGCTTTGAAAAAGATACATTTGGAATATAAGACACACCTAAATTTTCAGCCTCTTTTAGGGTGGGAAAGTGCATCTTATACTCTGAAAAATACAGTAAATTATATTAAATGCTTTTTTAATATTATAACAGTACTGATATACATGGAATGTAATATTTTCCTTTAGCAAAAAGTCATGACTGCTTTTATTTTTCTGGTCATGCATTAGATTGAATGTATATCTAAAGGTTATATTAAAAATATTTTAGGTAGCAATGAAACAACATATGGTTCTATTTAAAAAAAAACTGGAACAAAAGATTCATATGAAGAGCATCCATGGCAAAGAACATAGCATCATAATGATGTATATTATGCAAGAAGTCATGGCTGCATGGCATATTTTTAAAATATGTTTGGGCTAAGATTGCATGCTGTTCTTCTATTAACATTAATGGATCTTTTATACAAAGAACAAGAATGATATACAGCGTTCAATACTTTTGCTAAGTTTTGTCTTGCTTTTGTTTTTTACAAGTGAAAGATTTCAGTAAATTTATTTAATCCATCAGCCAAGCAGACTTCATCATTAGCTGCTGTAATACTGCTTGGTCAAGCTTGGTCAAGCCTAAAACCTTTAAGCTTAAGTAAGTCTTGAACAGTGCAGGTAAGGAAGCTGAAAACTCTCAATAGCATAAAGAATATAAACTGGAAACTGCCCTGACAAATAAAAGATCAGTACACCCCCTCCTCAGACTTTTGAGCACAGAAGCATAATTAAGAGTTTTGAACATCTAGGGTACAAATATCATTTACCAAATATCATGATGCTTCATTACATACTCCAAATTTTACAGAAAACAAGCTGACAAACCTAAAAGAATACTAACTTGTCTACATACCAAAAGATAAATAGGGTTTTTGAGTTGTAAATAAAAAAAAAACATTTGAATACATAGCTTTCGCCAATATTTCACACAAGTAAGAGGGAGACAATTTGGATACAGGAAAAGGGGATGGCAGATAACGAGCTGTTGCAGGATCCAATCTGGGTCCATCACCAAGACCAGAGGTTTTGTCTTCTGAGTTTTCGGACTCAAGCTGGAACCCATTTATATGTAATTTCTCTCTAGCTAGGCTAGATGGACTGCAGCATGAGTCTGAAAGTTCAGGAGACAAAACCTCTGGTCCTGGTGATCAACAAGACTTGATCCTGCAACATTATCCTGGGACATGTATATTTGCCTTCATTCGTGAGGATGAGATGGTTAGTATCATTGATGCAATAAACATGAATCTGGGCAAACTCTGGGACAGTGGAGACAGGGGTCTGGCATGCTGTGTGGTTCAGTCTCCATGACCCTGCAGAAAGCTCCAGGAAAGATGTTTAGATCCTGTTTGGAAAGCAAAATGTATCAATTTGTCCCAGACCAGTGTGGCAACCTCGTGGAAGCAGTCATCCTTTTGCACTGTCCACAAATGGTGCTCCCAGGTAACTGCCACATGGACAATCCACTCCATCTTATTGCCTTAAGATGGTCCCCACAGCATTGCAGAAAATGCCAAATCTTCAGAAAGCTTTGGATTAGCTATCTGTGGAAACTGCATTAGGCACCTAGTGAGGTGAATGGGGAGAAGATAGGCAGGGGCCACTGCAGCATCCCTTCAGTTGGTCAAAGAGCAAACAAAAACAGGGCACTGCAACATAAAATTATTACTATTTTTAGTTAATATTATCAATTTTACATTCACCCTCTTCATTCTTGATGTTCTACAGTTTCTCAAGACTTAACAGGACAGAGGATCACCTTTGAATTATTAATCTGATGGTGTTTTGTTTTTTAAAATTATCTAATTTATCCTGTTCCATCGTCTCAATTCTAAGAAGTTTAGGGTTGCTAATACTAATGTACAGCACATATGAAAAATTTAATACACAAACATTAATAAATTCACCTAATATATAATTCAACATTGTGGCAAGATACACTCCCATAAATCTTACAATAAGCCATCAATGATTGTACTGTCATGCTATATATACACCAACCCTTCCAAAAAGCCAGGTTTCAATGAGTTTCAAAAAGCCATGGGGAAAGGGGGTATTCTTTTCAAACTATTTATCAGCCCAGCAAGATAATCTAGCAAAAAGCATGTACAGTTGAAGTAATTGCAGTTTACTGTAAGATTACATTAACATTAATATTGATATTGTGATTTTTTACTTGGCTGTACACTGCCCTGAGTCCTTCGGGAGAAGGGCGGTATAAAAATTGAATAAAATAAATAAATAAATAAATAAACAGACTCTTGCAAGAAAAGTAAATCCCACCCCAATCAGGTTTATAGCCAAGAAACATGACGGGTTTTCTGAGACATTTGCCACATCCACATACCTACTGTGGGCTAAACTGCCTCTTATCAGACAGTTCCCCTGCCTGCAGCTCTTCTTCCTGTCTCCCAACCCATTCCCTCATGTAATTATACTATTCCACAGTACAGAAGTTTTCTCAGAGAATTTCTGCTTGCATCCCCCATGTCAGAAATCCCCAAAATTGGAGACCTTCACCAGTGGTGGGTTGCTACCAGTTTGCCCCGGATCGGGCGAACCGGTAGCGGTGGTGGGAGCACTACCGGTTGGTGGTGGAAGGCTCCGCCCACCCAGCTGGACGTTTCTGCACATGCGCAGAAGCATCGAGTACGAGCGTCCTTGAGCAAACTGGTAGCGATGGGTTTTGAAACCGGCCCCTGACTTTCACCAGGCATTGTCTCTTAATGCATTTTGAGCTACAAGTTCTAGAAGAAATGAGTGGTTTCTAAAATACCCAGTCCCAAACCATATGTGGCTTTATTGGTAACCACTATCTTGTATTGTTTTCAGAAACAACCAGCCCAGTGCAGCTCCCTTAGCAACAATGTAACATACCAATAATAGAACACAGGAGCAGATACATCTCATTCCATCTTAAATTTCCAAACTACCTTCCAGATGAGCTGCATGTACAGTGAATTACAGCTGTCCAATAGGTGGCAATGACTCCAGTTCATCCTACTCTAGGAATGGTCTGATTGTCTAACCAGATGGGCAAGTGAAAAATTGATTTATATCAAAGAGTCTTCTTTATATAGCCAGCATCTTGAGGCTGAGTAGTTTATGTTGGTTGATAAGTAATGCTGTTTGATTGCTGTTACTCTCCTTGCATTATTTCTTTACCTTGTATGTTTACAATATATATTTATATTATGTCAGACATAATTCCTTTCAGTTTATAATGTGATTTTTGTGTAAATATTATTTTTTGTGTAAATACTATCTTATCCTTAATTGAATTAGTAATATCCATCCATTTCATCTATAGCATAACATCATTATGCTGCAGTCCCAATATATAAATTAATCAACTATCTGTAGATTAATTAATCACATAGGAAAAGTCAGTACTGGTTGATGGAAATGACACTAAATAATAACTGAACATATGCTTTATGAACTCTTCCAGCTATATTTCTAAACAAAACCAACCCAAAACCTCATGTTCATTTTGCCTACCATGTTTTCATAATAACTTCAGTGCAAATGCCATCTAAATGATTATACTGTAACCTTGGCCCAACCTATTCCAGATATTAGAGAAACCTTAGATGTTCAAAGAAAGCAAGATGGGTTGCAGCTGGTATTTTCTCTCTGCAGTTTAAAAGATAATTGTGATACTGACTGCTGGTAGTGAAAAAGCCTCCTAGGGGTCTTCCACTCTTACAGAATGAATAAATATTAATTTGGATATAGGTAGCTATTTGGCTATGCCTTCTTTTCTACTTGAACTCAAACTGTGGGAGAATCAAGCCAATTATTTCCAGATAATGCAACTAAAGCAAGGAAGAAATGACCTTCAATAAAATTAACTCATTTTTTGCTGATGATCACTTCCTTTAATAAAAAACCCAACAAAATATAGTGGGAGATGGGTGAAATGAAGCTTCTGTGTTTTTATTCACACCCAGGGGAAAATAACTATTACTACTGTGTTTCTTCTACTCAAAATGAAATAGTTCTGGACTAGAGTCAATACAAACTGGCTAAGGTTGACAAAATGCTGCACCTCAGAACCAACAGCTCAGAAAAATATATTTCTTTACTCCAAACAAACTTCGGAGTCCAAAGCTTCGAAAAAAGAACAAGGCTGTTCCCTTTCTCTTATAAAAAGAAAACCTTGTGTATTACATAAATGTAAAATAACAATCTCAGATCTCCAGAGACATGCTGAAATATTTTAGAAATCAAACTCAGAAAATTTTTAAATGTTTTCAACACATCAGCATGAAGCATCGACCTAGTCAGAATCACTTAGATCTAAAGCAAATGCACTGATTGTTTTCACAGCATGGTTTTCTTCTTCAAGCTGCAACAGGCAGGCTGGCAACTGCTGTTCAGAAAGGTTTTCAGCCCCCTGCCTTGGACTGCTGTAGCCCATGACACGATCAATAGTGGGGTTAGAAGGCAAAGGAAGCTAAGGAAAGATTATGAAGATGAGGTGAGTGACAGAATTATCTTACAGGATTTGTTCTCTCTCACTCACCTTGAATTTCATCTATCTCAGACAAAGACAGGAAATCATCTGAGTACAAAACCACACATAAAAGAAAGGGGCTTTGTGGAACATTGTTCATCTTTTGAAAACAGCACAGTAAAATAGGCATTTACAGGCCAAGGAGAGAAGCCATCATATTCAAAAATATATTATTGCTTGGCTAAATGGCTGTTGCCCAATTGTTTGTTAATTAATTAATCCTGCATTAAAGTGACTTTCAGGAAAGATAATGGTTTTCTGGGTGGGACTTTCTTTGCTTTTAGCTGACACGGATACTTGTCACAACAGATGGTCTCTTTGAGGAGGCACTTCTGGATTACCCAAATACACTGTTTTTCTGCTTTTAGAAATAATTATATTTAGGAGAAACACATTGGCCCAGACTGAATTAAGTAATAACCTGATTTGAAATTGTGGATTTTGCACCTGATATTTATGTCATTTGTAGATTTGTTCATAACATTAAAATATTATGATAAACTCAAAATATTAAAAAATGTCAATTTTCATATTGCAATGTTAAGGAGGAAGATAGTAGTTTTATTTGCTTGATTAGCTCCAGTTTTTTTAAAGCCTTTAAAAATAAATGGAAGCAACAATAAGGTATTATCTCATCTTGCATATAAAAAGCCTCAAACAGAATAATTAGATATGTTCACCATAAAAACAGACATTTTATCATAGTGGCAGTTGTTAGAGCTAACATAAACTCTCTTTATTCTGTAGTACAAAGTTCTGTTCCTATAAGGATATAAAATCCTTAGGAGAAAAAAATCTAGGGATTACACAAACTATTCTTCAGGCCTTCAGTTTCTCCATAAAGCTTTATTGTGACTTGAATTAAAATCTCATTTGAACTGCAGGTAAACTGACATAAGATCCCACAGATAAATATAGATCATGGAGGGCGGGGGGGATGAACCATTGCCTGCCATGATTTCTTTAGTTGTACTCTCTCAGTTCAAGTACACATAGCAATAGGCGAGTGAAAACCTGTATTTTCCTGTAGGAATGATGAAGAATCATTCATCTCCCATAAGCTCCAAGTTTTTGGGAATATATGATATTTCTTAATAGACACAAAACTGTTAAGTTTGGGCAATCACGAGGCAGGAAACCAGGGTAGTGACAACAGCTCTTTAATATATGGTGAACCCAGCAACCAGTACTGGGGCAAACCTCTCTTTATATACAGTTCGGCCGGTGGCCTTAACCAATCAGCAACGTGCTAATTCCCGCCAAAACTTTTAAAGATACATTACACTCCTTCCCTCCCAGAAAACACTTTACTCATATTTGCATACATTTAGCATATTATTTCTCTACGTAGTCGCGCAGGTACGCGGGGCGTTTCCTAACTCTCCCGGACCTGCGCAGTTCATTATCTGGGAGTGAGTCGAGCTGACGGGAGGGACTGCTCGTTCCTCTCAGCTCCTCCTCCGGGCCATCCGGCCTTGGATTACTTGCCGAGTTGTGCCCGCTGTCCTCCGGAAGGACCGGATGGTGTCGCTGGACCTCGTCTGAGCCAGATAAGTCTCCCGTTTTTTCTCGGCTTGAGTCAGCTGCGGGTTCAATCAATGAGTAGTCAGGGCCCGTCCCATCTAATTCTGGTCTAGTGTTAATTCTATTTCTTAGCTGATCTATGTGGCGTCTCCACACCCGGCCGTCCTCTATCTCCACGAGGTACGACTTGGGGCCCGTGGTGTCTATGATTGTTCCCTTTAGCCAGTTTGGGCCATCACCGTAATTGTGTGCCCATACATAGCTTCCTATGGCCAGTTCTCTTGTTTTGCCTGGTGTTGTTTTGTACCCGTCTGGCGTGTAATTCGGGTTTAAACGGTCTAATGGGCATCTTAGTTTTCGTCCCATCAGGAGTTCTGCTGGGCTGCGGCCAGTGGCCACACAAGGGGTTCTGTGTTGTACCGTTAGGAATGCATCAATTTGTGATTGCCAATCGCCCGGGCCACTTCTGGACAATGCCTCTTTCGCGCTCCGGACGAAACGTTCAGCAAGGCCGTTCGTCGCAGGGTGGAAAGGCGCCGAGAGGGCATGTCGGATGCCCTCTTCGGCCAGGTACCCCTCAAAAAGTGTCGCAGTGAACTGTGGCCCATTGTCTGACACTAGAGTGTCCGGCAACCCGTGTGTTGCGAAAAGGTGCCTTAGTGCTGAAATGACAGCTTCAGCGGTTGTGGATTTCATTAGGATGATCTCCAACCATTTGGAGAATGCATCCACCACTATTAGAAACGTTTGGCCGTGGAAGGGGCCGGCGAAATCTATATGTATACGGGACCATGGGCCTTGGGGTTTCTCCCACTCCCGGATTGGGGCCGTAGGTGGTAGTGGTCTGGACTCCTGGCACACTTGGCATCTGCCAACCTTGTCGCTAATTTCTTTGTCCATTAGGGGCCACCACACATAACTCCTAGCTAAACCCTTCATTCTCACGATCCCAGGGTGACCTTCGTGCAGAAGTCCCAGAACTTTTCCCCTCAGTTTCTCTGGAACAACCACCCTATCTCCCCAGAGCAGGCAATCCCCTTGCACTGATAATTCCCCGCTTTTCTTAACAAACTCTTTGAAACGCTCACCCGGCGCAGCGGGCCACCCTCTTTGAACCCAACCAATCACAGTTCTCAAAGTAATGTCCCGGTATGAAGCCCGAGCCACCTCCTTAGACGTGACTGGGCCAGAGTCCAGAGAGTCAATTAACAGTATGGGTGTCCCCGGAGTGGGGTCCTCGATTGCCCCTGGCAGTGGGCATCTGCTTAATGCGTCCGCATGCCCCAACTCCTTTCCTGGCCGATGCCGCAGTTTATAGGAGTAGGCAGCTAGAAAGATAGTCCATCGGGTCAATCGGGGTGAGAGTGCCACGGGTGTTGGCCGGTCGCCAGCCAGCAACCCTAATAGTGGTCTATGGTCTGTAATAATTTCAAAGTCTCGACCAAAAACGTATTCGTGAAATTTTTTCACTCCTGAAACTATGGCTAGGGCTTCCCTATCCAACTGACTATAGTTCCTCTCTGCCGAGGACATCGTTCTGGAGTAGAAGGCTATTGGGGCTTCTGTGCCATTCGGGAGTCTATGGCTGAGCACAGCCCCCACCCCATAGGGGGATGCGTCGCAAACTAACACCAATGGCATTGTGCTATTGTACTGGATCAGTAAACTATCGTTCGATAGTAGGTTTTTTACTGCCTCGAATGCTCTAGCTTCTGCCTTTCCCCAAGACCAAACAGCATTCTTTCCCAGTAACTTATGTAGCGGCTCGGCAACAGTTGCCTTATTTTTCAAAAAGACCGCGTAAAAGTTCAATAGACCCAAAAACGTTTTGTTTCTGGGGGCTGGGGCCTTTTTTATTGCCTTGATTTTGCTCTCTGTGGGGTGAATTCCTTCCTTGTCTATTCGGTAACCCAAGAAATCTACGGATTCTACCCCTATTTGGCATTTGTTCATTTTAGCTTTTAGACCGGCTGACCGGAAAATGCCCAAAACTTTTCTCAAACGCTCCCCTAGTTCTTCCAAATTCTCGGCGGATACCAACACATCATCAAAATATGGTACCACCCCCGGGAGCCCTTGCAGAAGTCGCTCCATTAAGTTTTGAAAAAGGCCGGGTGCCACACTTACCCCAAACTGTAATCTGGTACATTTAAAGGCACCTCTGTGTGTTACAATTGTCTGGGCTTCGGCTGTGTTGGCATCTACGGGCAGTTGTTGATAGGCTTGGGCCAAATCTAATTTGGCAAAAATGTGCCCTTGCCCCAGCGAGTGCAGCAAGTGTTGCACCACTGGAACCGGGTAAGCGCTTTTTTGCAAGGCTTTGTTTAAGGTCGCCTTGTAGTCAGCGCAAATTCGAACTGACCCATCTGGTTTTACTGGGGTGACGATTGGCGTCTCCCATTTCGCATGGTCGACTGGTACTAGTATCCCTTGACTGACTAGTTTGTCTATTTCCCGGTCAATTTTGGGCTTAAGGGCGAAGGGAACCCTCCTCGCTTTTAACCGTATGGGGGCTACCTGAGGATCTAAGTTGAAAGAAATAGGGGTCCCCTTGTACTTGCCCAGGCAGTCTTTGAAAACATCTTCGAATTCTTCCATGAGGGCGTCCTTTAGGTTAAAGTCGTTTCTGTAGATGCCAGTCACTCCCATGCCCAATGCTCGAAACCAGTCTAGTCCCAACAAGCTTGGCAGGGTCCCCTCGACTATCGTGATGGGCAGGGTTTTCTTGTGTGGTCCGTACTCGACGCGGACGGATGTTGTCCCTCGAACAGGGATGCGATTCCCTTGGTAGTCTTGAACTTTTAGCCGCTGTGTTCGCAGTTTGCGCTTGGCGACGTTCGGCACAGCTTTCGCAAAAGTGTCCCAGGACATGATTGTGATCGCTGACCCTGTGTCCACCTCCAGTCGGCACGGCACTCCTTCGATTTTCGGTTTTGTGAAGATTTTCTTCTCTACGCGGGTCGCTGCACGACCCACTATTACGGTCATTCGATTTGACTTCGCGCCCTTTTTGTTTTGACCAATCACGGGTCGCCTTGCCGATCCCGCGCTCTGATTGGTTGGTTTGAATTTTCGGCGGGAAGGTTGGGGTGCTCGACAGACTTGAGCCAGGTGCCCCTTTTTCTCGCACCGCCGACATGTGGCGTCCTTGAACTTGCATTGTTGACGCTGGTGTTGCCCTCCGCAACTTCCGCATTCATCCCGGTCTTCTTTCCTCGGTCTCCCGGTGTGGAAAACTTCTTCCTCATCCTCGCCGTCTGATTCGGTCTGGACTTCGTCGTTGTGGACCGGAGTTGATTTCGCGCTCGCCGTTGGTGTGAGTGGCTTTTGTAGGGTTTCCGCCGCTTGGGTGGACATCTCATGAGCTCTGGCTTCGTCCAGACCGTTTGCCAGCATTAGGTTGCTCTTGGATAGCAGCCGCCTCCGCAAACGAATGTCTCTGACCCCACGGATGAGTTGCTCCAACAGTTCCTCATCCAAATCTCGGTACCCACAATATTTGGAGGCTTTCCGCAGGGCGGCCATGTAATCGCTGATGGACTCGCCTTCTTGCTGTCTGCGCTCTCCAAATTCAAAACGCTGCACATATTTGGATGGTGTTGGCGCGAAATGGTTCTTCAATAGGTTCTGCAGAGTTTGCCACGATACCGATTGTACCGGCGTTGGCTCTGCCAGGGCTTCTGCGATGTCGATGACCTCGGGACCGCAGTGGCTCAGGAAATACGCCCTTTTTCTGTTATCTGGAACTCCTTGCAGTTCGTTCGCCTCGAGGAAACTCTCGAAACGGGTCATGTATGTCCCCCATTTCTCCTTGGATGGGTCAAACGGCGCGGGCGGTGTGTAGCCGGCCATCGCTGCGTTCCGCCCTGAATTTTGCTGGGTTCGGTCCTCGTAGTGCGTTCAGCTCTTTCCTGGTGTTTTTAGCCTCGGATCCCACCTTCGTCGCCAGTGTTAAGTTTGGGCAATCACGAGGCAGGAGACCAGGGTAGTGACAACAGCTCTTTAATATATGGTGAACCCAGCAACCAGTACTGGGGCAAACCTCTCTTTATATACAGTTCGGCCGGTGGCCTTAACCAATCAGCAACGTGCTAATTCCCGCCAAAACTTTTAAAGATACATTACAAAAACTATTATCTTAGTAGACACTGCAAAAGGATTTGTGTTTCAATACCACAATGCTGATTTCATCAGACACCCCTTGCATCTTCCTTCAATAGCTATTAGTCACTAGCAAGATAAAGCAATGTGTTTTCAATCTTGATTTATAAGCTGATTAATTGATTATTTATCATAACCTTTTTTGTTACTCCCAAACTTTTTTTAAAAAGGTACTTTCCTCATTTCACAGGATCAATACATGTCTAATTCATACTAGCAAGACTTCATATTCATATTGTCCTGCCCATTATATCAGGATTGGTGATCTGATTATAACTTTTCTTGCTGGGAGCAGCATTCTAGAATTCATGTTAGCAAAGGTTTCCACTGAAATCCCTATAAAAGTTACATAATTATACACCATTGCAACAGCAGTCATGAACTAATGGGATTAAATTTGTTTAGGCTTGGAGCATCCATTGTTTAGGGGTTTAGAAAATTGGCTACATAAGATTATTTACTGTTTTACCCTTGGTATTTATATATAAAACAGTTCATTTGACCTTACTTGATTATAAACTTTTTTTTAATCTATTTATTTCTTCAGTTACTCATAATCCATTTTATCAACTCCACAAATACATATTTTACTTGCTTTTAAAATATAAATTCAAGAAAACAAACCTAATCTTGGTCTGACCAATTCATTTTTTAACTATTATAATACTGAAGATACAGAATAGTTTATTCAGGAATGAAATTTGGTTCTGATATTGGCCTGTAACTGAATAAAAATCTGTTTAGTCTTGCCTCACCAAAAATTATTTGCATATGGGTATCACTGGGCTGTGCCTTCAGAAGCTTCTATATCAAAACTAGTATGTAAGAACATTTTGGGTTACTATGCCATTAGTTTTGACAATTTCGACAATTGTTTTGACAGCTAAGAATGTTTCTGTCTTATTTAATATATTATTTATTTATTTGTTATAAAGGCTTAGAACTGTATCATTTTCATAGAACTGTAAGCCATTTTCAATAATATAGTACTGCAAAATAAATTCTCATCCAGCTCAATATATTAATACATGAAAAAATATCCATAACATATCAGATAGAAAGTATAGGCACCTATATAATGTCTATATAGCACCCTTCTTTCAATTCTAGAAATACAAACCAGTGTACTCCATTATTCAGTCCATGGAGGTTCTTGGACAAGCAATGATTCAAAAGCTTTCTAAATGTCACTAGGAAAGAGGATGTCTTCATTTTATGGAGCAAGCTGCTCCCAAAGCAAGGAATGATAGCAGAGAATTATAATTTCTGAGACCCCACCACTAATCCCGGGAGTTCACAGCATGTCTCCTTTGCTAAATGAAACTGAGATGTCTGATTCTAAATGGAGTAGACATTCCCAGCCATATAGGATTTTATATATAAGCAATAATCAGCAGCGTGAATTGCATCTGGAAGGAAAGCAGCTGCCACAGTAGAAGTGTTACATGACTGTAACAACTCTTTCCCATTATCTAGCAAACTGCTGCATTCTGCACCAATTCTAACTTCAAATAGTGTGCAACCCCACTAACAGAAAATTATAGCATTATAATTGCAAAGTGCCAAAGCATGAGGGACCATTGCCAGGTACTCCCATTCAAGGAACTAGACTGTAACTGGAACACTGGTTCTGTGTAAAGTCAGAACTTTCACCTGGTCTTCAACTTTAGTCCAACAAAGCCTTGAAGTTCCTCTTCCTTCAGGATAAGAACAATTTTGCCTGAAGCTAAGGACAGAATTGGTAGATGACTTCCAAATCAGCTTTCCTTATATTTTGATGAGATTACTCCTAGGTATATTTCTCCTAATCCAGGCACTGTCAAGATTTCCAATACAGCTCCTACTTAGGCCAGGGTGAAGGTATATTCTAGGTATCATGAACACTCTAATGATGCCTAATCTCATGTTACTGGATAACATATCTTAGCAGCTTCATGCAAATATTGAACAACATGAGGGAGAGTACCAAGTTCTGTGGGAACACATCTTAACAATTGCCCACATAAAAAATAATGCTCCAACTACAAAACAATTTCTCTGAACCTTTTCAGAAAACCTATATGAATACCATGTTCAATGGCATCAAATGTGACCAAAAGATGCAGCTATACAAGTGGTGGGCTTCAAATAATTTACAAAGGTTCTCTTCCCTAATAACTGGCTGGGATAGGTGTGGCTGGGTGGTCCTGTGACTGAGTGGGTGTGGCCAACTTGATGTCATTCATGTCAAGGGGTGCTTAGCCTTGCCTGGCCTCTCATAACCATGAGGATGCTGGGTTCGTAAGTGTGAAAAACAGTCATAGGTCACTTTTTTCAGTGCTTTGAATGGTCACTAAATGAACTGTTGTAAGTCAAGGATTACCTGTAGAAAAATAAAAAAAGCTAGTTTGCTTGCAAAAAGCTGCCCTAAATACCAATCATTATTTTAGAAAAGGGGAAATACTCACGGAAGATCAGTGAGTCACAGCTGTCATGGAAAGCTAAACCATTCTGTCTGAATACCTTCCTTTTCCTCAGCAATACCTGCAACCCAGAGTTACAAATCAGGCAGGGTGCCAGAGCACCTTGAGGAATTAAAATAGTTAAAATACAGCCAACTCTTGCTCATAAAGTGAAACCTTTTAGCAGAGAGGTCATTTAAGGTCTCCAGAAAGTGGTAGGCATATTTGGGCTAAAGAGACAAATTAACAAATTAACATCTTGAGTGAGGACTAATGCCATTCTGTCTTTGTTCAGACCTTGCTGCAGGGAATTTTTGCCAATTAATATAGCTATCTATTTCTTTATTTCTTAAGTGCCGACATCTGCTGTGGGCTATTAAGGAAGGTGGTGGCTGCTTTCTCCCTCTAAGAAAACATGTTTCTCCATTTCTCATCCAGGGAAATATATTTTTCCTTTTTAATATTTCTCAAAATATTTCATTATTCTATGAGAGGGTGGGCAATTGTTGCCATGTTACATTGTTGCCATGTTTTACAATTGTTGCCATGTTACATTGAGGCCATATTATCTTGAGAGCAAACTATAATATTATCAGTGAGCAATCACATAGCTTGGCCACTCTGAAGCAATGCAAGAAACTCCTGTCCCAAAGGTGCTTTTTCAAGAGGCAACTGGACTTTCTGGAAACCAAGAAAGTCCAGTTGCCACTTGAAAAAAGCACCTTTGGGACAAACATCATCTGGATGACTGAAGAATCTCCATAGACAAGAGACTCCTGTGCTCAGTGAACTCAGCTACAGACAGAAAGTCTGAGCGCACTGCCAAGAACCATTAAGGCTGTTACAATGTAACAAAGCTTAACCCAAGGGCAGTTTCTGAAAACACTTAAGCAGTAGGGTGGCAATTAAGATAAGGATTAGGCTAGAGATACAGGCACATTAGAATCTTTCTTTCCCGCATTCCTTGCAGGATTAGCCCTGTAAAGTGGAAAAAGATTTCTTACAACAACCAGTTCTCTGAACTCCTCAGAGCCCACCACTGTGCTGTATCAAGAGAGTTGAACCCCTCTACTGAAATCCTGCCACAGGTCATACTGAAGTACAACCAGTGTGATTGCCATCTGTTTCATTCCAGTGAATCCTGACTGAAAGGCATCCAGAATAAGCATTTCATCCAGAGCCCCCCCTAGTTTTTCAATAATTTCCCCCAGATACATAAAGTTGGAAACAGAACAATTGTAATAGTCAAGGGACAGCCTCTTGAGAACAGGACCAAAAAACCATAAGAAGTAATGGCCTCTTACAATGCAGATGGCATCGCCTCTACTTATTCCAAGATGAGTTCACTACAGTCTGAATCCTCCATGGCAGTGTATCAATCTGTTGCCTTCTCCATGGAAATTCACAAGATCAGCTGAGGCAAGGATCTAGCCCATAAATTACAAAATACAGAGAATCTTGTCTACTTTCTTATTTATTTTAGTTAAAACACATATATAGCCATCTGTATTTTTTTTAGTTAAAAGACATATATAGCCAGCCAACTCTGGGTTTCCACTTCCTTTTGGTTATTTATTGCATTTTGGTTATTTATTGCATTAATCCACCAGAACCTTCACCTCTTCCCTATAAGCCCAGATAATACCTAATGTACAAGGCAATGAAGAAAAAATGGCAAACATCAAGTTCCTCACAATAATTGTGTTCAGGTTTTTTTTCCTTTTTTGATAGGACATCAGTATACACTTGCCTATTTCAGTTTTCATTGTTTTTAAGACCTAAACATGTAGGTGATAATTAAATACTGGTATATAACAATTTATATTAAAGTAACATTAAAAACAGAAACCTTCCCTCACTAATATTTATGTCAAATAAATTCTTCATATTTGCAGAAAAGATTTGCACATGCAACTCATTTTAGGGTGGGCATTCTGTTGCATAAAATCTGGGCCCTTGGAGCTCACCTTCAAAGGTTTCAAACTGAATTTGTGCCATCAAGAATCCTATGATTTTAATGAATGTTTTACTAGAAAATATATTGGCAAGCTATTGCCTGTTAAAATTAAATGCACCTACCACACATTTTCTTTTTCTTTTTTAATTAGTTTTACAAAAATTTTTAGCCATACATCCCCCCCCTCCTCCCACCAACCCACACCCTTCCCCTCCCCTCCCCTTCACCCAGTCCCCCACCCCCCAGACTTCCCAGAGCAATATACAGAGTATAATATTTAACAATCATAAACTAGAATACACAAACTATCCATAGATTCCCATCCATCCCCTAGAACCTTAACTCCCCTTCTCCATAGTAAAGAAAAAGAAAAAAGAAAATATACAGTACATTATATTCATTCATAGGCTATTTGATAGTTCTTAATCCAATATTTGTTTTAAAGTTAGTCGATCCATCTTCTCCTTTCCAATATCCATCTTTCTTGTAAATAGTCTTTCTGATACACTGAAATTTCTGCCAGCTCCAATAAGTTCAATGCTTTTAGCGTCCAGTCTTCAATGATAAGCAAATGTTCCATCTTCCAATATTGCGCTGCTGGTAATCTAGCTACTAATACTTAATTTAAAATCAATTTATGCCCTTAAATGTTATCTTCTTCTTCAAAATATTTTGTATAATCCACCAAATTTATATATCCACCATATGTAATAATAAATAGTATCAGCCCAACCAGATCTCCAAAATTTAAATTATAAATTCAAATATGTACATGCCAGTGTTTAGAATCTAGATACCATCTCTATGACATTTTACAAAGTTTTCCTCTTAAATTTTTAACTTATATAAATTTAACATTTAACCCAATTTCCCCTTTTACGATACAATCCTTAACTAATTCCATTTCTTATTCTATTTTTATCAACAACTTAGATCCAGACGAGAGGTTTGAGACACGTCTTGTTGAGATTGTTTGGGATGAGTTTGACCTGTGACTTCCGAGGACATGGACAGGTTGCTGGGGAGGTTGAATGCCACCACATGTTTGCTGGACTCGTGCCCCTCCTGGTTGGTGCTGGCCATACAGGAGGTGACACAAGGCTGGCTCCGGGGGATTACAAATGCTTCTTTGCGGGAGGGGGTCTTTCCTGCTGCCTTGAAAGAGGTGGTGGTGAGACCCCTCCTCAAGAAGCCTTCCCTGGACCCAGCTGCTTTAGTAAATTATCGTCCGGTGTCCAACCTTCGCTTTACCGCGAAGGTTGTTGAGAGTGCGGTGGCATGTCAATTACCCCAGTACCTGGATGAAACTGTCTATCTAGACCCGTTCCAGTCCGGCTTTCGACCCGGTTACAGTAAGGAGACGGCTTTGGTCGCGTTGGTAGATGATCTCTGGAGGGCCAGGGATAAGGGTTATTCATCTGCCCTGGTCCTATTAGACCTCTCAGCGGCTTTTGATACCATCGACCATGGTATCTTGCTGTGCCGGCTAGGGAGTTTGGGAGTGGGAGGCACCGTTTATCGGTGGTTCTCCTCCTATCTCTCTGGCCGGACGCAGACAGTGTTGGCAGGGGGGCAGAGATCGACCCCGAGGCGCCTCATGTGGGGGGTGCCGCAGGAGTCAATTCTCTCGCCTCTCCTGTTCAACATCTATATGAAGCCACTGGGTAAGATCATCAGTGGCTTTGGGGTGAGGTACCAACTGTACGCTGATGACACGCAGCTGCACTTTTCCACCCCAGGCCACCCCAACGAAGCCGTCGAAGTCCTGTCCCAGTGTTTGGAAGCCGTACGGGTCTGGAAGTGGAGAAACAGGCTCAAGCTCAATCCCTCCAAGACGGAGAGGCTGTGGATGCCGGCACCCCGGTACAGTCAGCTGCAGCCACGGCTGACTGTTGGGGGAGAGTCATTGGCCCCGATGGAAAGGGTGCGCAACTTGGGCGTTCTCCTGGATGGCCGGTTGTCTTTCAAAGATCACCTGATGACCGTCTCCAGGAGAGCTTTTCATCAGGTTCACCTGATTTGCCAGTTGCGCCCCTTCCTGGACCGGGATGCCCTGTGCATGGTCACTCATGCTCTTGTAACCTCTCGCCTGGACTACTACATGGGGCTCCCCTTGAAGAGCACCCAGAGACTCTAGTTGGTTCAGAATGCAGCTGATAGAGGGAGCCACTCGCGGCTCCCATGTGACACCACTCCTGCACAGGTTGCACTGGCTACCTGTGGTCTTTAGGGTGCACTTCAAGGTGTCGATTACTACCTTTAAAGCGCTCCATGGCTTAGGGCTGGGTTATCTGCGGGACCGCCTACTGTTACCGGTTGCCTCCCACCGACCCGTGCGCTCTCACAGAGAGGGACTCCTCAGGGTGCCGTCCACCAAACAATGTCGGTTGGCGGCCCCCAGGGGGAGGGCCTTCTCTGTGGGGGCTCCTACCCTCTGGAATGAACTTCCCACAGGACTACACCAACTGCCTGACCTTCGAACCTTTCGCCGCGAACTGAAAACATATTTGTTCATTCGTGCAGGACTGGCATAGGATTTTAGATTTTATAGTTTTAATTTTAAAGGGGTTTTATTGTTTTAAATTTATTTTAATTAGCGCTAAATTGAATAAGTTTTTTAAACAGTATTTTATCTTGTATTTATATTGCTGCTTGTTTTTATCTGGCTGTAAACCGCCCTGAGTCCCTAGGGAGAAGGGCGGTATAAAAATCTAAATAAATAAATAAATAAATAAATAAATAAATAAATAAATAAACCCCTAATCAATTTTTACCCAGAATAACTTAGTTTTTAACAAATCCACCATATATAATCAAATAACATTGCATTTAAATTCCAAATACCATCTACAAAACATTTAAAACTTAACTAGTTCCAGTTCTTATTCTATTTTTAATCAACACCTTATGGTCCCAAAATCAATTTTTAACTTATTTTCTAATAGACCCACCACTTATAATCAAATGACATTACTACAAATTCTTCTTCAAGATTTAAACACATACACAGTACTTTTTAAATATATTCAAAAATTTCGGTAATCATTTATCCTTTCCCATAAAAAGAAACTCTTTTCGCTTGATATTGCTGCTTCTTTACTCTTTGTTCTTTTCTTTTAATGTCTATTCAAATCAATCTTTGCTCATTTAAATCCCCTACTTTTTCCAATGTTTCTTCTTCAGCAATTGCTATCCTAACTTTAAGTTGTGTGCGCTTTACCTCCTTCTCCCTCCTTTTTCCAATCTCTACTTCGCTTCCCATCTTAGCTTCTAGCAGTGGTGGACTTCCAGCCTTTAATACATTAGTATGAAAATCTCTTGCTTTAAAAACTGTTAAGACAATATTTTCTTCCTTTATAATTAACTGTTAGTCCAGCTGGAACATCCCATCTAAACTGCATCTGACAGTTTCTAAATTCATCCACCAAGAAAGTAAATTCCTTTCTAGATCTTAACATTTTAGGAGGAATTTCTTTGAACACTAATATCTCTTGTCCTGATATTTGAATTTTATTTTTATAAAACACTTGTAAAATTTCATTCCGAATCCTCCTAGTTGTAAAATAGATAACAATGTCTCTTGGTAACTGTCTCTG
The DNA here is from genome assembly GCF_028640845.1 of Ahaetulla prasina. Taxonomy (NCBI): domain Eukaryota; kingdom Metazoa; phylum Chordata; class Lepidosauria; order Squamata; family Colubridae; genus Ahaetulla; species Ahaetulla prasina. The sequence continues at coordinate 69,747,430 of NC_080542.1, forward strand.
TCTGGCAACCCAGGAGTTAACACAATAATTTTTTTCGATTTGAGTTACAAATTCTGCTGGTTGTTCTCCAAATATATGTGCAAAAGCATCTGCAAAAATATCTTTTAGGTTCCCGCACTTATTTTCTTTGAGACCTCTCACTCTCAGGGCAAACTCCATCGATCTATATTGCAACAAAGCCAATTCCTCATCTGCCCTATTCATCTTGGTCTGAACCTCCTCTATTTTATTTTCTAAATTCACATTAGCTTGATTAATTTCTTCCACTCCTCCATCCAACTAAACCGTGTATTCAAACAATCTTTGAAATACTGCCACCACATCTTCCCTTATGTCCTTATTCCTAGTTTCGATAATATCTTTTATTTGAGATATTTCTTCTTCAAGCTCCATAACTTTTTGATCTATAACAGAGGTTTGAAAGTCTAGAGCTTCTTCTAAAAGACCTTTTAAAAATTCCTTCAAATCTTCTTGTAGCTTTTGCATTTGAACTGGCAAAATCCCAACAGCCTTAATAACACCAAGCTTTGTTTGCTTAGAAGCCATTTTTCACTTTAATACCGTCTCTATAAATTCAATAAATCTTCAAATCTTTTCATAAACTCTGTATTTGGGTTAGGTAAATCAATTCTATAGTCCTTCCACTTTTCAGTTTAAATCTCTTCATGTAAATGTAAAATCCGGCAAGTTTAAGGAGGACTGAGAGCGCAACAATGTTAACAAAGACTTCCTTAAGTTTTACTTTCACACCCTTTTAAGTACAGGCACCATTTCCTTTGTTCTTCTTAAATGCAGTCCGAGAACGGAGTTAAGGTCTGGTTCTTGCCATTGCCAGCGCTCCTGTCATTGCTGTGTCTGCTTTAATCAAATTAAATCTTCATCTTGAAGCAGAGGTGGTCATGGTGTTTTGTTCTGCTTAAAAGCAGAAGTGTCCTGGATCTGGAGCTCTGTTGGGCTTTCCAGGGAGCTCTCACCCTTCTAGCGCCAGAATTATTCCTGGGGCTTTTTGGGGAGCTCTACCCACGCCCAAATGCTCACCTTTCCCTCTTCTCCCGAGGAAAAAGTTTCTGAGCTGCCAGACAGCTGATTTTCGCTATCTGAACGGCTCTATGCGATCATGGGGCTGGCGGTCTGAAAAGACCATCTTCAACACCTACGATGCCACCGGAAGTCCACCTAATACACATTTTCATTCAGAGATTCATACTAATGACAATGCCATTTTGAAATATAGTTTATGATAGATAAATTCTTATTTCTCATTTCTAATATTCATTCAGAAGTATCTGAATCCTATCAGATTTTTTCCTTGTGTTTCCAGAACACCAACTTGCTGATGAATACTAATTGCCTGTAAGGGACTCATTTACAAAATGTCAGTCAGATTTCAAAATACGCTTAATGTGGGACAGAGAAGTATATCTCTTCAATATATAATTTTCATTACTTCCATTCGGGTATGGTCATTCTCTACAAATCAGGTTGCTAGCAGACAAACTTATTTATGTTAATTGTTTCAAACTGACGTGAGGTTTCAAATTAAACTCCGATATGAGGGGAAAAAAGTTTTACTCAAATCATAAAACATTTTTCTTTCTTAAATTACACTCATGTTCTTGGACAAGAAGAAAATAAAATCCTTTACATTATCATTTTCCCATAATTTACATCAGTTTGTCTTTTCAGGAATAATATATTGCACACCTTATAACAAACACTGACTGGCAGGGCCTAGAAAGAGAGCCTTTTCTCCCACCCCTGTGGAATATTCTTCTCCCAGAGATGGCCCCCAAACTCCAAGACTTCCAAAAAGCCAGTGTGGTCAGGCTAGAAACCGGAAGGCAGGCAGTTCCCCAGCCTTAGTCATGAAATCCAGTGGGTGACATTAGGCCAGTCACTATCTCTCAGCTCAACTCACTTTACAGACTTAATGTTAAAAAGGTAATGTTCCCCTCACACATATGTGCTAGTCGTTCCTGACTCTAGAGGCAATGTTCATCTCAGTTTCAAAGCCGAAGAGCCAGCGCTGTCTGAAGACGTCTCCATGGTCATGTGGCCGGCATGATTACATGGCAAAGGAGCACAGAATGCTGTTACCTTCTCACCAAAGAGGGTCCCTATTTTTCTACTGGCATTTTTTACATGCTTTCAAATTGCTAGGTTCACAGAAGCTGGGACAAGCAATGGGAGCTCATCCTGTTCCAGGGCACTAGGGATTCGAACCGCTGAACTGCCGATCTTTCGATCGACAGCTCAGCATCTGAGCCACTAAGCCACCACGTCCCTAGAGTTAATGTTATGAGGAATATAAAAGGAGAACATTGGATACAATTGCCCCCTTGAGTAGAATAATAAAGGCAAATATGAATAAATAAAATAAAATGAATATGGTTCTGTGGCTTCACATGGAGAGCTCAGAGAAGCACGCAGCCAGGGGGAAAGCTCTCCCATTGTGTCAGATCCATGTATCTGCCATTCTTCGGTGGAAGAAGTGGGGGATTTGGATTTGTCACATTTAGTTCTCTTTCCTGTGTATCCTAAGTATCTTATTTCTTGCCTGGTTTTTTTGTATAACCGTTAGCCTGATTTATAATCATAGCCTGATGCCTAAAATGCCAGGAGAATTCTCACCTCTTGGGGATGGGAGAGGGGAGGGAGGACCATGGGAATTGCAACCAGGGGTGAAATGCTCCCGGTTCAGACCAGAACAGCTGATCCAGTAGCGATGGCAGGAGGTGCTTTGGAGAACCGGTAGCAAAAATCCCTTCCCCCTGCCCATGCCCACCCAACGCCCAGTCACCCGATTCCCCACTTGCCACTTCTTTTAAAAAATGCTTTTAAAAGTTATATAAAAAGGCTCTGACAATCCCAGCTGAGCTGCCTGATTGTCAGAGTCTCTTTTTTTTACTTTCAAAAGCATTTTTTAAAAAATCTATTCGGCTGAATAGGTTGTAAAAAAGGCTTTTAAAGGGTTAAAAAAGGCTCTGAGGATCCCAACTGAGCTGCCTGATCATCAGAGCCTTTTTTACTTTTAAAAGCATTCTTTTTAAAACCGATTTGGCCAAATAGGTTGTAAAAAATGCTTTTAAAGGGTAAAAAACAGGCTCTGATAATCCCAACTGAGCTGCCTGATCATCAGAGCCTTTTTTTTACTTTTAAAAGCATTTTTACAACCTATTTGGTCCAATAGGTTGTAAAAAATGCTTTTAAAAGTCAAAAAAAAAGATCACGTGCCACAGCTGATCAACCACCCCCCTGCACTGTTCTACTTATCCCATGCCTCTTCTAGCATGCACTGTGCACACCTTGCATTTGGTGCGTAATGCACACTAAACATGTGCACACGCAGCACACATGCACAGCCAGCAAACCGGTAATAAACCAGTTCAGATTTCACCACTGATTGCAACGCCAGAAGATGGTCCTGAGAAACTCTCCTTATCTGTTTCTCAGAGAGGCTGGTACAATATCATCTTCACACCAGCGGATTGGTGGGAATCCACATCGGATGGTTTCTTTTATCCTTTATTCCTATTCCTTTATTCCTAATTTCCTTTATCCTGGATTGTATGCCCTGAGGGACCTCAGAGCCTGCTTTGAATTTTGACTTGCTTTCACCCCTTTTCAATAAAAGGTTCCTTTTGAAATACAAAGTTTTCAAGAGTCTTGAAGGGAGGAGAGGCTGGTTCTTACACATTGCCTTTTAATTTATTTTAGTAGTATTTAATCACTCTTGCCTCTTCCTAAATATTTTTTAACATTTTCTTTGAAGGAGAGGGAAAGTTCAAAAATATGATGGATAAACAAACGAACAAACAAATATTACTATTCTAAAGAGCCAGTTTGATGTAGTAATTAAGTTGCTGATCTACAAAGGGGAGACTGTGGTTTTATCTTAGAAGTTACAGTTACTGGGCTAATATGCAGCAACATGGGTGTTTCTTCATGGAAAGAAATAAAGGCTTAGTATATGAAATAACCAAGTGACCAGTGATTCTTACCTATAGTAAGAATCTGTGGTAGCTTTAGAGATGTTTATTCAGAAACTGTAATTAGATTTGCAATAATAATGAACAACCAAGCACAAATTTGTCTACCTTCATTTGCAATCATATTTAGGAAACTGTAAATTACATATTTATGACCTGAATTGACAATGGGAGAATTTGCCTTCCCTTCTTAGAAAAGGCATAGTCTTATTTGAATTTATTTAAATTCTATGTATTTGAACATGTGCAATGGCCTATCAGGAGTTGAATAAATTTCTATAGCTATACACTTTCTTTGACTAGAATGCTTTTGCCATTATTGCTGTTGACATACTGCATTATAAAAGCACCAACATGACAACTGAAGGATGGTTTACAGTGCTTAGACCTCTCTTGGCTCCAAAGTAATTCTCCAGCTAGAGAACCAAACCATTTGTCTCTTGTCCGGCATTTATTATGTTCATGACAGAATGCCCTTAATCATAAAGAATCTAATCTGAAAAACCAAAGCCAACTGATAGTTCAGTCCATGCATTCTTATGTTTTCTTCCCCAGTTCCCTTCTGGCAATTTTGATTGTTTTATGACATTTGTTAAAGGAATTCTAGTATATTTCACAATTATTGCTAACGGAAGTACTAAAAACTAATTTTTTTTAAAAAAGATGAGATTGCCAACTTGATTCTAAATAAGCTTTCTTAGAAACTAAGTCATACTGCAGGCTAGGTTTCATCACTTAGTAAAAATAGTGGATATCAGGTATCTGTTGAAAATGACTTAAAATGTTAAACAACTAGAGATGTTGCTCTGTTCATCTCTGTATGTTCTTCAGTGTGCCAAAATTCTTGTTGATACAGCATGGTAGAATGTGGGAAGGACACAGACAGAACTGTCCAGAAGACTTAGCTGCTTTGTATCATTTTTAGGAACAGTTTTAAAAGTATTTAAATTATCTTTGGACAAGGTATATTTCCAGATTGCAATCACATATTCTAAAAATAAATGCTAAATAATCTGTATTTTCCAGCACATGTAATCCTTGGGCCAGACAATCTAAGAGTCTTGTTGTTTACCATATTATTCATATTATTGTATATTTTCCCATTTAAAAAACTATAGATGTGAAATTGTTTTGTGGACTTTTTACCTGATACCAAAATATCCTAGTGTTATGGCAATAATAATTGGTTCACTTTTCTGCAAACTTCTGGATCCAATAGCTAATTCTATAATTTCCTCTTTTCTCTCTCCTACTTAATTTTAAGAGTAAATCCATCAGCAAGTGCATGAAAGATACACAATTAATAAACAGAAATATTTTCTAAATTAATCAACATGTTTCTGGCCAATAATCATTCCTCTATGGTTGGAAGGGCAAAAGCACTCAGAAATAGAAGGAAGAGAGTTGTTCTTCTTCCTCTCTGCTCTCCTGATAGTGCTTAGCAGGGGTGGGTTCTAAACCTTTTTACTACCGGTTCTTTGGGCATGGTTTATTTTGTGGGCGTGGGTTGAAGGTCATGTGACACTGAGCATGGCTTGGCGGTCATGTGACTGGGAGAAAGTGGCTTGGTGGTCCAATGACTGGGTGGGCATGGCCAATAACAATAAATAATAAAAATAATAAAGTATACAAAACAATAAGAGGTACCAAAAAACAATTTTCACACTTTACACACATATAACACAACAAAACTGACTCTCACACAATGTAAAAGCAGCTGCACTTCACCCAAAATGGCACCTGCAACAAACAGGAACCTCATACAGCCACAAAAAGCTCAAAAACCAACTTTCACACACACAACACAATACAACTGACTCACACGCACACACACACAAAATGCCAGATACAGCTTTGTGAGATTTTGTGCATTTGTGTAGTTAGAGTGAAACACTACAGAAACACACCAAATCTCAGAAAGCTGCACAAATATTTTATTTTATTATTTTATTTATATTTATAGTTTTTAGATCGGGGTTTCCAACCTTAGTAACTTTAAGGTTTGTGGACTTCAGCTTTCAGAGTCCCTCAGCCAGCAAAGCTGGCTGAGGAGCTCTGGCAGTTGGAGTCCTCAAGCCTTAAAGTTACTAAGGTTGGAGACCCCTGTTTTAGATAAAAGCGGCTAAATTTAAAACTTCTTTAACTTTAAATTGCTCTCTAAAAAAAAAACTCCTTAAAAAAACCCAATTAACTATTTTTTAAAGCTCGCCCCCCCCCCCCCGGTTACTTACCCAATTGAAAGCAGGCAGATTGAGTGGCTCACTGAGGAGATGGATTGCAGGCAGGCAGATTCAGTTGCTAGCTGATGCAACTGATTGCAGCAGCCGAAGCAAAGCAAGGCTTAGCGAGCCCAAAATAAGCAGCAGTTAGGTAAGTGGGGATCGGCCAAGAGGTTGTTAAAAAAAATTTTTTAAGGGTTCTGATGATCCCAGCTGAGTTGCATGATCATCAAAGGCTTTTTTTTTAACTTTTAAAAGTAAAAAAAAAAAGCTCTGATGATGGCGCGGCTCAGCAAGGGCAGGAGGCTGGGCTAGGGATTTTTGCTACTGGTTCTCCAAACCACCAGCCACCATCGCTACCCGATACTGGGAGCATTTCACCCCTGGAAAGAGCTCTTTTGACATGATCCCTGAGTTCTTCCCTCACAAGGCATGCTGCTGGCTTGGGGAAAGGCAGGCGACTGGGGAACTGGTTCGGGGGCATGGCCAGCTAGGCATCGTTACCGGTTCTGCGAACTTGGTCAGATTTTTGCCAATGGTTTCATGAACCGGTCTGAACCAGTAGCAACCCATCACTGTTGCTTAGTCCCCAGTGATTTTAGACTAGCAATGTCAAGAGGATTTAGTATGGCTGTATTTCTCTAAATGTGTAACCCACTGTATTCCATTTAATTTCTTATCCTAGAAATAAATTTAAATTTGCTACTGCCAAATCACATCAAATCAGTTAATTAATACCCCTTTGTTTATGCAGTTAGATATTAAGAAGTACCAAAGCTCAGAAAAGAAAATCCCTTGTTTTTTTACATCTCTGGGTGTCTTAATACATGATATTATTAATAAGAATTATTTAATCTCTTAACCAGAACTCATTTTAGTGACATCAAAAGTATACAGTCTGTCAGATATTAATAGCATGCAAATATTAGTACAATAACTATGACATTACCTTACAGATGACCCCCACCCTGTTAAAGACCTTGGAGTTTTCATATCAAATGATCTAAGTGCCAAAGCCCATTGCAACTACATTGCAAAAAAGGCTCTAAGAGTTGTAAACCTAATTTTGCGTAGCTTCTTCTCCAAAAGCACTACACTACTAACCAGAGCATATAAAACATTTGCTAGACCAATTCTTGAATACAGCTTGACTGTCTGGGAGCCATACCACATTTCTGACATCAATACAATTGAACGTGTCCAGAAATATTTTACAAGAAGAGTTCTCCACTCCTCTGACTACAACAAAATACCTTATGCCACCAAATTTAGAACTACGCCACCTTCAACATGACCTGAATTTAACTCATAGAATCCATTAAAAGGTCCTTCCTGTTGAAGACTACTTCAACTTCAATTGCAACAATACACGAGCACACAACAGATTTAAGCTTAATGTTAACTGCTCCAATCTTGATTGCAGAAAATATGACTTCAGTAATATAGTTGTTAATGCCTGGAACAAACTACCTGACTCTATGGTGTCTTCCCAAAATCCCAAAAGCTTCAACCAAAAACTGTCTACTATTGACCTCACCCCATTTCTAAGAGGTCTGTAAGGGGCGTGCATAAGAGCACAAGCGTGCCTACCATTCCTGTCCTATTGTTTCCTTTCGTTATATTCAATTAATATAGTTATTACATACTCATACTTATATATATGCTTATATACTGTATAATTATTTCATACTTATGCTTATGTATATTGTGTGACAAAAATAAATAAATAAAAATAAAAAATAAAATATTGTATGTATGATCTATAAAACAGGAAATTCTCAAGTAAAAATAGTAAACTATACCACATGAATTACCACAGATTCAAAACTAAGTATCTGGATCTAGAAAATTGCTGGAGTTACATATTAGTGTTTCAGTTTAAATGAAACTGGGATTAAACAATTGGTGCAACTGGGATTAAACTAATTGGTACAATGTAGTATGGTATGCAGATTAAAGTCATTATTTCTATCCTTCTATGTACTCATCAGCAGTATGATGCTATATTTATGCTTGTTTAGAATCAACCCTCCTTATTTTTTTTTGCAGTATGAAATGTCTTTTTTTTAAAAAACAAGTTTTTATTGATTTTTTTATTTCACACAGAGAGAGAGAGAGAGAGTTTATGAACCGAGTATTGGCCATATCATATCTTATACAATTTAACATATCCAAATACATTTTACTTAGTTACAATTTCTGCCAAAATATTCTTTTTCCATATTTTAATTATGTCTTAATATTTCCATGCTCATTTATATAAATCACATCTTCTTTCGCCCTCAAGTTCTAATTTCTCCATTTTTACTAATATATATTCTCTTTTATTATTTTTTAGCTATTTCAATTTTTATCCTGATATATTCAAATATATTCGGGGTTGTCTTTCTTCCATTTCATCTTTTCCATTTTACAGCAATCTTTCTTCTCCTTCTCATTCCTCTCCCTCCCTTCTTTTATCCTTCCTACTTTCTTCTCTCCTCTCCTACTCCTTTTCTACTTCCCCTTCCTTTCTCCCCCTCTTCCATTCTTCCTCCCTATCTAACCTTCTCTCTTACTCTTATTTCCCCTCCCTTTCTTCCTCTCCTTTTTCCTTTCTTTTTTCTCTCTCCCTCCTACTCCCTTTCCATCTCTCTCCTCCTTATCTCTCTCTATTGCTGTATTCATTTTCATTTCAATATTTTTAACTATGGTGTGCAGACAACCCCAATTTTCCCATTTATTGAGTATGTTTCTCAGAATTCCCCTCATATGTTTTAATTATTAAAATTGTCTTCATCTTATTTCATTTTTACCTTACAACCTTTTAATTAATACAACCTTCCACCTCTTCCAACCTTCCACCACTTCTTTAAATTCTTATTCATAGTTCAATAATTACTTTTCCCTTCCAGTAGGATACATCATTTACTATCATTACAATTTTATTCCATTTTACATTTCACTTTCAATTGTTTTCACTTATAAACCATACTGTCTTTCACATTTCATCTGCTGTACTATTTTTCTTAAACAATATACCTCTTCCTTTTTTACTTCTTTTTAGTTTTATATCTTAGTTTTAATTAATTTCTTTATTTAAAGAAATTTAAATAGAAAAAGACATCAACCCCACAGGTCGGATCTAAGGCCAGGTGCAGGAACCAACACTGTTGATGCACTGTTGATGTACCTGGCCTTAGATCCAACCCATGGAGTTGGTGCCTTTTTCTTTTTTCTCTCTCATTACACTATACCATTCCCCAAGATGGCGCCGACGAAGGCTGCCTCGGTGAAATGCTCTCTAATGGTTTCTTTATTTCTAATTTTTCTCTGCAACTCACTACGGATTTCCTACTCACGAGACCATCTGCTAAAAATTAAGCAACATTTCTTTAAGGAGCAGCTTTCTTTGAGCTCACCCGCGCCTGTCTTTACAAATATGGAAGAGATTCTAACACAGGAGGAGGCAATATGCACAGAGCCATGGATTACTAAAAAAACCAAACGATGAAAGTGAAGGAAGAGAGGTAAATGAGCTGGGATCTTAAACAGATTAAGAAATCACATTAAAACTCCTCTGCCTTCAATTTTCCTAACAAATATATGTTCACTTGCAAATAAGATGGATGAAATACTCCTCTTAAACAAATACTATTCTGATTTTCGCAATTCAGCAGTCTTATGCTTCTCTGAAACCTGGTTAAATGAATCAATTGAAGATAGCAGCCTGAACATTCCAGGGTTTCAGATTGAACAATCAGACAGGATTACAGAAACATCTGGTAAAAAGAAAGGAGGAGGCTTATGCCTATATATTAACAACAACTGGTGTCAAGATTTAAAAGTAATTTACAAATTCTGTGACAATAATTTAGAGACTTTAATTATCAACTGCAAACCATACTATTCGCCTCGTGAATTTTCCTCATTTTTTCTAATTGCTGTTTATGTCCCACCACAAACCTGTGTAAACAAAGTATTACGAACTCTAGCTGACCAAATCATGGAGGCTGAAGCCAAACACCCTGATTCACTGGCCATTGTTTTGGGAGATCTAAACAAGGCAAACTTAAGGAAAGAGCTACCAAAATACTTTCAGCATGTCAATTGTCCCACCAGAGGCAAGAATACTCTAGACCATTGCTACACAACATTAAAAGATGCTTATCGGTCTTTACCACGTGCAGTTGTAGGACACTCTGATCATTGCATGATTCACCTTGTACCTGCTTACAGGCAAAGACTTAAAACCACAAAACCAACAATTAAATCAGTGAAGAACTGGACGAAGGAGTCAAAATTAAAGCTACAGGCATGCTTTGACTGCACTGATTGGAATATTTTTGAAGATACCTCTGCAGACCTGGATGAACTCACAGATACTGACATCATATGTCAGCTTCTGTGAAGACCTATGTGTACCTACAAGGAACTTGTGAATATACCATAACAACAAACCTTGGTTCACACCTAAACATAAGCAGCTACGACATTCCAAAGAGGAAGCCTACAGAAAAGGTGATAAAATGCTGTACAATCGGGCCAGAAATGCACTAACAAGGGAGATCAGAGCAGCAAAAAGAAGCTACTCTGAAAAGCTAAAGAATCAGTTTTCAGCAAATGAACCAGCAAACATGTGGAAAACTCTTAAAAATATCACCGGCTATGGCAAACCTCCTTCCCAGGTTGAAGGTTATCAACAACTGGCAGATGACCTGAATGAGTTTTACTGCAGGTTTGAAAGGAAACTATAGCCACCTATCTCCACAACCCCCATCTCAGACACACCAACAACAGCCAAGCCTCCTACAACTGATCCCATTCCATTGGGTTCACAACCCCTAGTGATCACAAAAAAGGAAATGCAGGACCTATTTCACAGACAAAAGCCAGGAAAAGCTCCAGGCCCAGACAAGATAACTCCTTCTTGCTTAAAAGTCTGTGCTGACCAATTGGCCCCCATCTTCACCCATATTTTCAATAAATGACTTTGTATATAAATATACAAATAGGATGAAGACTATTGCTAACGTAGTGTAAGCCGCCCTGAGTCTTCGGAGAAGGGCGGGATATAAATGCAAATAAAATAAATAAATAAATAAATAAATCACTAGAGATGTGCTATGTTCCTTCTTGCTTCAAATGCTCTACCATCATTCCAGTGCCGAAGAAGCCCACCATCAAGAAACTGAATGACTACAGACCAGTTGCTTTAACATCTGTAGTCATGAAAACTTTTGAAAGGCTAGTGCTTTCCTACTTGAAAACCATCACGGATCTGCTGTTAGACCCCTTACAATTTGCATACCGAGCAAATAGATCAACAGATGATGCTGTTAATATGGCTCTGCACTACATCCTACAACATCTTGAATCTCCAAAGACTTATGCAAGTCTATCCTCTTTGTAGACTTTAGTTCAGCATTCAATACCATCATTCCAGACACTCTTCTAACTAAGCTAAACCAGCTACAGGTACCTTAACACACTTGTAAGTGTATCACAAGCTTCCTAATAAACAGGAAGCAGCAGGTGAAGCTAAGCAAGATCACATCAAATACCTGTACAATTAGCACAGGGGCCCCCCAAGGCTGTGTGCTCTCTCCACTTCTCTTCTCTCTGTATACCAATGACTGCATCTCCAACGATCCATCTGTTAAGCTACTGAAGTTTGCAGATGACATAACAGTGATTTGTCTCATTTGAGACAATGACAAATCCGCATATAGACGAGAGGTCAAACGACTAGCCTTGTGGTGCAACCAAAACAATCTGGAACTGAACACACTCAAAACCATAGAAATGATGGTAGACTTTAGGAGAAACCCTTCCATACTTCCACCTCTCACAATACTAGACAATGATACAGTAGAAACCTTTAAATTTCTAGGTTCTATCATATCGCAAGATCTAAAATGGACAGCTAACATCAAAAACATCATTAAAAAAGGACAACAAAGAATGTTCTTTCTGCACCAACTCAGTAAGCTCAAACTGCCCAAGGAGCTGCTGATTCAGTTCTACAGAGGAATTATTGAGTCTGTCATTTGCACCTCTATAACTGTCTGGTTCAGCTCTGCAACCCAACAAGAAAAACACAGACTTCAGAGGATAATTAGAACTGCAGAAAAAATAATTGCTACCAACCTGCCTTCCATTGAGGACCTGTATACTGCACGAATCAAGAAGAGGGCTGTGAAAATATTTACAGATCCCTCACATCCAGGACATAAACTGTTTCAACTCCTACCCTCAAAACGACGCTATAGAGCACTGCACACCAGAACAACTAGACACACTAGATAAGGACCGCGGACCTTATGGGCATTACGGAAACCTGGTTGGGCATGGAAGGGGGGACTCCCCTCGTTGAGATGTGCCCACCAAGTTTCCGAGCATTCCATCAGCCAAGGGCCCAAGGTGGGGGTGGAGGGGTGGCGGTCGTTATCAAGGAAAGCCTAGAACCGAGGGAGACCACTGTACCTCAGATATCTGGTTGTGAAACCCTCTATGTGAAGTGGGGCTGTAGGACTCAGGTGGGCTTGTTGATCACGTACCTGGCTCCTTGCTGCATGACAACAGCCCTGCCCGAGCTGTTGGAGGTGCTTGCCGGGGTGGTGGTTGAGACCCCCAGACTTATGGTCATGGGGGACTTCAAATTGCCATCGACCGGCTTGTCATCGACTGGCTTGTCATCGACAACGGCTTGGGAGTTCATGGCCTCCATGATGGACTTGGACCTGACGCAAGTAGTTGATGGCCCTATTCACATTGGGGGAGGCACACTGGATCTGATTTTTATCTCTGGACAGTGGTTGAATGATCTGGATTTAGGAGATCTAGTCACCGAGCCTCTGTTATGCTCAGATCATTCTCTCCTTCGCCTGGACTTTCGGACTGCCACTCAACACTGCAGGGAGATGGGACCAATACGTTGGTTCCATCCCAGGCACCTGATGGACCCGGAGAGGTTCCTGATGGAGTTTGGGCCATTCCCTGGGGGTCTGGCCCATGGCACGGCTGAAGAACTAGTCGCGGCCTGGGAACTGGCCGAGTCTGGGGCTCTAGACCGTGCTGTGCCTTTGCGGCCTCTAACCCGGCGCAGGTCTCAACCAGCTCCTTGGTTCTCCGAGGAGCTGAGGAAGATGAAACGCCGGAGAAGACACCTAGAGAGCCCCTAGATCATTTAGTTCTGGTGCACGTTCATTGTGTAGTTGAGCTATCCACTCTGAGGCTAGCCCCACGTTCATACCATCCGAGATGGCATTGATTAGGCTTCTTTCTGATGGGTATTGATGTCTATATTGTTCAACGTAAGCCTCAGTTCTGCTGAGAAAGTAAGCCAGGTGGTGTGGATTCCCATCAAAGGTTGGTTTGAAAGGGGGAGGGGCTGGGTGAGGGGGTGCAGGTTGGTTTAGCTGGCCTGCTTGTGGTTGAAGAGGGATTTGTGGGAGGGCCGTTGCTATTGTGGCTGGTTGCTGAGTTGTAAAGGGGGGTGGAATTCCCCCTGGCTGCTGAGAAGGAAGTCCTTGAAATGCTTCAGCTGACGAGGCAAAAATCGGCCTGGGGCCCCCAGAAAAGAAAGGTGCTGAACTTGCTGGTTGCCATTGGTATTGGATCCATCCTTGTTCAGGCTAAAATGCCCAACCAGGAGGAATAGAAGCAGCAGGAGGCAACGTAGGCCTCTGTTGGCGGGAAAAGTCAATTGGGGGGGGGAGTTGCGATTCCCCCCAAGTCCCTGGTGCTGCCTGAACTCCCTGCTGTCTGAAGGAGGGAAGGGAGGTCCTCCTGCGTTCATCGGAATGGCTTCGAGCTTCAGTAATTTCTCCCTCTCTGGTGGGAGGGAAGGTGAATTTAGGCTGAGCTAAAGGCTCTCGAGGTGGGTGAGCTGAGCTTATACGAGGCCTCACTTCCAAATGCTCAAAAGTTTCTGGGAGGTCTAATAGAGACTGGGATTTCAGGGGGTTTCTCAGGTCCCAATCCAGTGACTCTCCCAATTCTCCGGGTTTTACTGTCCTCCATTGAGGTTGAGAAGAGGGAGGGGGCTCTCCATTCCGCCCCGGGGAAATGTTTTCTCCCGAATGACAGCTTACCCATGAATCGGAGTCTTTGGGCCGTGCACCAAGCTGACAAGCAGGCTCTACCACTTTGGGTTTTTGAGTCATATCTTCCGATGGGAAGTAGGTGATTTCGACTAAGTCCTCAGATTCCAACTTCTGTGCTACTTCCACGCTTTCAGCTTGCTGCCCTTCCATCTTCGCTGGGTCTTTGCACCGCTGTGGAGGTTGCGGAGGCTGGGGCCCAGCACCCCCCTAACGGGCCCCCTCTGAGCGGAGGAGAGGGTACCGTTAAGCAAAAGAAAGTTAGGAGTTTTGGAATAATGTCAAGGTTCCAGAAAAACCTCTTCTGCATAAAAAGAACTCAGAAGCCATTGTCTTTCAGAGTTCTTTACTAGCATTAGGAAACTGGCACATGATGAGTGAAATTCCAAAACTGAACTTCTGGATTCTTTTCCCAGTTATACAAACCCCAAGAGTCCCACCCCCCTAACCCCTTTGCTGGTCACATGGTCCCACGTTCTCCCAGTTCATTCGAATATCTTCTCGCCACTCTTCCTGCAGATGTGAACACCATCCGACTTTGACCGCTTGAAGAATGTTACCATACCCCTCAACCCCCCTTCTTCCCCTCAGGGGAAAAATGTGGCAGCGTCTGGAACCTTAAAGTCTAGTATGGTTTCCAGGCCTGACAGCCTGGAGATCCAGCCGTTCAGAAGCTGACTGGACACTAGTTAGATCATATAGTAGGACCTACCTAGTGGCATTGAGGGAAGCAAAGCGTCTTTACGTTTCCTCCCTCATTGCGTTGGCGGATAACCACCCGGCCGCCCTGTTCCGGGTGACCCGCTCTCTCCTTCAACAGGAGGTGCGGGAGGACCCCTTACAAGGGCATGCCAAGGAGTTTAGTGGTTATCTAAACGATAAAATCGTTCAGCTTCGGGATGGGTTGGATCAAAATTGGGTAGATCCAGGTGAGAGGTCGGAGACTCATCTTGTTGAGACTGTTTGGGATGAATTTGACCCTGTGACTCCTGAAGACATGGACAGGTTGTTGGGGAGGTTGAATGCTACCACATGTTTACTGGACCCGTGCCCCTCCTGGCTGGTGCTGGCCATGCAGGAGGTGACACGAGGCTGGCTCCGGGGGATTATTAATGCTTCTTTGTTGAAAGGGGTTTTCCCTGCTGCCTTGAAAGAGGCGGTGGTGAGACCCCTCCTCCAGAAGCCTTCCAAGGACCCAGCTGTTTTAGGAAATTATCGTCCAGTCTCCAACCTTCACTTTGTGGCGAAGGTTGTAGAGAGTGTGGTGGCATGCCAATTACCCCAATACCTGGATGAAACTGTCTATCTAGACCCGTTCCAGTCCAGCTTTCGGCCCGGATACAGTACGGAGATGGCTTTGGTTGCGTTGGTTGATGAGGGACAGGGACAGGGGTTATTCCTCTGCCCTGGTCCTATTAGACCTCTCAGCGACTTTCGATACCATCGACCATGGTATCCTGCTGCACCGGCTGGGGAGTTTGGGAGTGGGAGGCACCATTTATCGGTGGTTCTCCTCCTATCTCTCTGACCGGTCGCAGACGGTGTTGTCAGGGGGGCAGAGATCGACCGCAAGGCGCCTCACGTGTGGGGTGCCGAAGGGATCGATTCTCTCGCCTCTCCTGTTCAACATCTATATGAAGCTGCTGGGTGAGATCATCAGTGGTTTTGGGGTGAGTTACCAACTGTACGCTGATGATACGCAGCTGTACTTTTCCACCCCAGGCCACCCCAACGAAGCTGTCGAAGTGCTGTCCCGATGTCCGGAAGCCGTACGGGTCTAGATGGGGAGAAACAGGCTCAAGCTCAACCCCTCCAAGATGGAGTAGCTATGGATGCCAGCACCCCGGTACAGTCAGCTGCAGCCGCGGCTGACTGTTGGGGGCGAATCATTGGCCCCGATGGAGAGGGTGCGCAACTTGGGCATTCTCCTGGATGGGAGGTTGTCTTTTGAAGATCACTTGATGACTGTCTCCAGGAGAGCTTTTTATCAGGTCTGCCTGATTCGCCAGTTACGCCCCTTCCTTGACCGGGATGCCCTATGCACAGTCACTCAAGCTCTTGTTACCTCTCGCTTGGATTACTGCAATGCTCTCTACATGGGGCTCCCCTTGAAGAGCACCCGGAGGCTCCAGTTGGTTCAGAATGCAGCTGCGCGGGTGATAGAGGGAGCTGGTCGGACCTCCCATATAACACCAATCCTGCGCAGACTGCACTGGCTGCCTATGGTCTTCCGGGTGCACTTCAAGGTGTTGGTTACCACCTTTAAAGCGCTCCATTGCTTAGGACCGGGTTACTTACGGGACCGCCTACTGCTACCGTTTGCCTCTCACCAACCTGTGCACTCTCACAGAGAGGGACTCCTTAGGATGCCGTCAGCCAAGCAACGTCGGCTGGCGGCCCCCAGGGGAAGGGCCTTCTCTGTGGGGGCCCCTACCCTATGGAACGAGCTTCCCCCTGGACTTCGCCAACTTCCGGACCTTCGGACCTTTCGCCGCGAGTTTAAGACCTACTTATTTATCCGTGCGGGACTGGCATAGAATTTTAGTTGTTTTTAGGGTTTTAAATTTTTAAATTAGGTTTTGGGATTTTAAAAATATTTTTAGATTGGGCTAATTTAAATAAGTTTTTTAATTAATATTTTATTCTACTGTATGTATTTGATTGTTGTTTTTATTTTGCCTGTTCACCGTCCTGAGTCCTTCGGGAGAAGAGCAGTATAAAATTTTATTATTATTATTATTATTATTATTATTATTATTATTATTATTATTATTATTATTATTATTATTATTATTATTATTATTATTATTATTATTATTATTACAAGAACATTTTTTCCCAAAGGCCATCACTCTGCTAAACAAATAATTCCTTCAACACTGTCAAACTATTTACTAAATCTGCACTACTATTAATCTTCTCATAGTTCCCATTACCAATCTCTTTCCGCTTATGACTGTATGACTGTAACTTTGTTGCTGGCAATCCTTATGATTTATATTGATATACTGACCATCATTTGTGTTGTAAATGTTGTACCTTGATGAAGGTATCTTTCCTTTTATATACACTGAGAGCATATGCACCACGACAAATTCCTTATGTGTCCAATCACACTTGGCCAATAAAAAATTCTATTCTATTCTATTCTATTCTATTCAACATTTTCTTAAAAATTTCCAGTTTTAAATTTCCAGTTTTAAAAACAATTTAAGTGATCTGCAGATAAATATAAATATGACCTATTGTACTTTTACTATTTTATAGTTATGGCCTATGTATTGATTTTGTGTTTGCAATGAGGAAAAAAATGAAACTTTGATTCTGTTTTTGTAAACTAGACAGGCTTATTGTTATCAAAAGGGCTTGTACATACTGTTGTGTAAAAGCAAAAGGTTGTGGTTCTTACCTTCTACTATGCTAAAGAAACTTATTTTGTTATTTTACATTTGTAAGAATAAAATAGCTCAATTTATTTATATGAAGCCCGAGATCATCTCTAGTTGTCTTTCATATTCATATTCCCTAGACTTTTTCCCTGGTCAAGTTCAGGTGATTTTTGTCTTCAGTAAGGAAAGTTCATTAACCTAACTTCTTTTACTCATCCTTTTGATTAAAAATATATTTCTACATTCTTTCTATAAAATTAAGAAAAAAAAATATTCTAGCAATTTGGAAATAACGTTAGAAAATTATTCCTGTTTTGAACTGAAACATGTGCAATATAAAAGAAAAAGGGTTCTTTCTGAAATCAAAAATTATCTCTTTAAATAACTAATAGAAATTGTAATGCAATGTTCAGATAACTTAATAGTAAATGGAAAACTTTTGTCACAGAATCAATGTTAGAATTAGCAATTTACAAATACTGTATCTAGCAAAACCAACATCTAATTTATATCACAGAAATGATTTTATGCATTTCTCAACATTTTACAAAGTCAAAAGATTTGTCTCTATAAATAATTCCACCATTATGAATTAGTGAATAGCATTAAAAAAACAAAGTAGTTTCTTAAACATAAGTAAATATAGTAAAGGCTTAGTAAATGGTTAGTTTGAAAATAAGAGAGACATATACAGGTTAAGAAATGATAAAATTTGCTCCAATCAGAAGGATAGTGTCACAGACACAGGGAAAAGTGGGCATATTAAGAATGCAATCTCTTTTTCAGAAAAGAAGCGGTAATGTCAGGCTGCCTCTGATTATAACTAGGAAAGAATACACCTTGACTTCATTTGCAATAAAGAAAAGTACTTTTACTAATTACAATCTGGATAGCAGCAGTGCAAAGTTGGATCTGAGACAAAATATGGCTAACATATCATATCCCCCCATTTGTCCCTCCTCCTTCAGGAGGTCAGGCTGGTCTGGTCCAATGCCAGCTTCTTCCCGGCCCTCCATGGTAATCTTCCTCCGCCGGTCTCTAGCTGTCAATCATCTTAGGAATGCAGTATCTGTTGGAAAAGCCTGCGCTCGTAACACTCAGCCGTTAATCACCTCTCCCCCACTGTTATGTCAGCCGACACTCTCAATAGGCCCCTTTCCCTTACCCTGTATGGCGCAATGATACATCTCATTTCCTCAACTATGTTACATTACAGAAAGAAGCATTTTACATTCTATCTACTGAATATAAATTGTACAAAAATTATGCGAAGATTGGAGTGGAGGCTGACATTCGGCCCTCCTGCAACAAGGATGTCAGTCCTAGAAAGAAAAGAGAAAAGTTAGGGTTTGTTAGGATATTTTTTATAGAATTGTGCTATCTTTTCCGAAGCACGAACATCTTCTTTGTTTACCCATTCAGCTTGGGACAAAGGGAAGTGCTTCCAAGCAATGAGATATTGACTTTTATTTCTATATTTTCTTGAATCTAATATTTCTTTTATTTCAAAATGTTGTTCGCCCTCTATGAGAATTGGTATAGGAGGGGGTGTATGGTTCGCACGGAAAGTAGACGTGTGTTCTGGTTTCAGCAAGCTTACATGGAAAACGGGGTGAATTTTCCTAAGTGTTTTTGGTAATTCTAGCTGTACTGTCACGGGGTTGATGATCTTCACTATGGGAAAAGGCCCCACATATTTAGGTCCCAGTTTCTTAGATTTCTGAGTAGTTTGTAAATATTTGGTGGAGAGATAAACTTTATCTCCCACTTGGTATTTGTTCTCAGGGGATCTTTTTTATCCGCTTGTTTTTTATGTGCACGGTGAGCGTCGTCGATCGCCTTGTGAGTCATCTTCCATGTGCTTTGTATTTGATCTATCCATTCTGACAAAGAGGAAACAGTGGTTTCTTCCTTTGGAAGTTCAGAGATAGGAACAAAATCTTGGCCTGAAGCTATTTTAAAAGGAGTAAATCCCGTGCTACTATGAATTGAGTTGTTGTAGGCTACTTCAGCAAAAGGTAGTAGGTCTGCCCAATTGTCGTTTTGGTAGTTAATATAACAACGTAGATATTGTTCTAGTACAGAGTTCGAACGTTCACAACTTCCATTAGTCTGGGGATGATGGGAGGAGCTTAATCCTTGGGTGGAGCCAAGCAGTCGCAAAAATTCTTTCCAAAATTGAGAAGTGAATTGAACTCCTCGATCTGAGATAATGCGTTCAGGAACTCCGTGGAGTCTATAAATGTATCATGGCATCGTTGTAGGATGGGTTCTCTGAGTGACAGAGGAACATATAGTTTCACTCCAATCCAAGCCAGTCCATCACGGAGCGTGCATTCATGGGAATGCGCCAAGTACCAGTCATCGGAGTTTAAAGCTTCTTTAAACAATTTGGTTAGTTCATCTGGGAGCGATGTTTCGGTTTTGGTGTGGCTTCGAGTTATAGCCGGAGCTGCCAACTGCTGAACGGGAAGTATTGGGCGAACCACCTCGGAGCGAGTGTCGTTGTATTGGGGCAAACGTGAGAGAGCATCTGCTAAAAAATGTTTCCCTCCAGGAATGTAATGTAAGGTGAAATTAAAGCGGTTAAAATATTGAGCCCAACGTGCTTGTTTAGACGAAAGTTTTCTAGGAGTTTTTAGGGCTTCTAAATTTTTGTGATCAGTCCACACTTCAAAAGGATGATTTGAACCTTCCAAGAATTGTCTCCATGTGCGAAGAGCCCAATGAACTGCAAATGCTTCTTTTTCCCAAATAGCCCACTGTCTTTCAGTTTCAGTCAATTTTCGAGAAGTGAAAGCACAAGGCTGTAGTTTATCATCAGCATTGTTTTGGAGTAAAACGGCTCCGACTGATACATCACTGGCATCCGCTTGTATCACAAAAGAAACATCCATGTCGGGGTGTTTTAAAATAGGTTCAGCGGCAAACAGTCGTTTCAACTTTTCAAACGCTGCTTGACATTCCATTGTCCATTCAAGAGGTAACGATGGTTTGGGTTTTGTATCTCCTTTAGTTTTCAAGAGGTTGGTTATTGGCAAAGCAATTTGAGCAAAGGAGGGGATGAATTGACGATAAAAATTCACAAATCCTAAAAAACTTTGCAGCTGTTTGTGTGTGCGTGGGGGGGCCCATTCCAAGACAGCTTTCACTTTCTCTGGATCCATTTCTAATCCATCCGCTGAAATGCGGTATCCTAAGTAGTCTATTTTTGTTTGATGGAAATCACATTTGGATAGCTTGCAATACAGTTCGTAGGTCCAATTTGGTGAAAAGCTTTCCTTTCGCTAGATGTGCTAACATATCTTTCATGAGCAACATGGGGTATACGTTTTCGGCGCACACCGCGTTAAGGTTTCTATAGTCAACTATCAGACGAAAAGAGCCATCTTTCTTTTCTCGGAACATCACTGGCGCAGCCACACGAGGCCTAGCCGGTTGGCTAAACCCCCGCTCTAAGTTTTTGTCTATGAATTTACGTAGCTCCCCTAATTCCTTTTGGGTCATGGGGTAAGCTTTTGGTTTTGGAAACTTTACCCCCGGAAGGATGTCTATGGCACAGTCAATAGGCCTATGGGGAGGTAGAACGTCTGATGCTTTCTCACTAAAGACTTCTCGCAAGTCCCAGTATTCCTTAGGTATCCTCTCCTCCCCGTCTATCCGTTCGATCATTGCCCCCATCGTATCTTGGACCATGGCCATGGTAGATCCCTCCTTGGTTTCTCTTTTTTTTCCCTTTAGTGTCCTAGAGCGGAAACGTAAGACTCCCGTCCTCCAGTTAATATGGGGGTTCCACTTTCGCAGCCATGACAACCCTAGCAACAGGGGTTGGTCCATCCCTGGGGCTACTATGAAGTTCAGGAT
Source organism: Ahaetulla prasina (assembly GCF_028640845.1). Lineage (NCBI taxonomy): Eukaryota > Metazoa > Chordata > Lepidosauria > Squamata > Colubridae > Ahaetulla > Ahaetulla prasina. Next base: position 69,768,975 of record NC_080542.1, read on the forward strand.
CTCGCGATGGTCTCCTATTATCATTTCTATGGGTTCTGTTACGAAATGGGCGGGTCCTCCCCCTGCCACAGAGCCATCCAACTGGGTAAACGCTATGGGCCTACTTAGGGTTCTCAGTTTTAGTTCCATTTTCTCTACTAGTTCGGGACTGATCATGCATCTAGTACATCCAGAATCTAGTAGTGCTAACATTTCCCCCTTATTACCTGAAGAGGGTACATGCAGGTTGACTGGAATGTCCAAGGGACCCCGTGTCCAACTCACCAGAAGGTCTTCATTGGACTCTGACGTGGTTTTGCTGTCATCAGTTTCGGTCGACGCTTCGCAATCCTCCCTGATGGGCGTGCCCTTCTTGGCGACACCCTCTCCCACTTTTGCTGGCTTTCGCACCTTAGCAGTTGGTTTCACTGGTTCCTTTTCACCACCAGAGGTCGTCCTTGGCACCAGCTTCACCCGACAGTCGGCTGCTCAGTGGCCTTTCCCACATCTGTAGCACGCAGTCGAACGTTGTCTCCCTCCCTCTGGTCTAGGAGCGTCCCTAGAAGGGCCTCCAGGAGAATGGGCAGGGTACGGTCTTCCAGTGCGCTGTCTTCTGCCGCAGTCTTTCACCAGTTCGATTTCCATCTCCGCTGCCAGGGTGTACCAGCCATACAGCGTAGTTGGAGAGGCTTGTGCCCGGCACAGTTCATAGAGATCTCCATTCAGACCATCTTTATAAATGTCGACCAGGGTCACCTCTGACCATCCTCTCATCAAGGGAACTAGATCACTAAACTCCTGGTTGTAATCAGCCACCGGCCTTCTCCCTTGCCTGATGGTTTTCATCCGGCCTTTGGCCTTCTGCTCTGCTAGGGGGTCCTCGAACCGCCTCCTCAGCGCAGTAATAAAATGCTCATAGTTTTGCAGTAAGGGGGAGTGGTTGGTATATAGTGACACAAACCATGCAGCTGCTCTTCCGGTCAAGTTGTGGGTCACAGCTCTAACTTGTGCCGCCTGTGACCAATAATCTTCCCTTCAGTCTATCATGTGGTCATTCACTATTCGCCAGGAACAATTCTAACTCCTTGGCATTCCCATCAAATTTCTCTGATATGGGGGGGATTTTTGGCTTTTTCCTTCCCCTGCGCAGCCTTGCTTGGTCAGCAGGTGGTGTGTGACCCCCATCCAATTCAGCTGCTTCTGGGAAGAGGGGTTCCGGCTCTGGGCCTTCAGAAATCTCTCCACCCTGGGAATCTCCTCCAGCTGGCCCCTTTGTATTATCTTCCTCCTCTTCTCCCTCCCACCTGGAGGACTGAATAGGGGATTCATACCTTTGGCGAGCTGCTTGCCTTACTTTCACTTCACGGAAAAGACGCAATGCCTCCTCCAGCTGGAGCTTGTCCCTTATCTCTTCTTCCTCTTTCCAATCTGAAAGTCTCTCCTTCCCCTTTTTTTTTTCGTTTTGTCACCCCAGACGGAAGCTCTTCGGTGTTCGGTTTCCACCCTTTCTCTTCCAGTTTTAATTGCTCTATCCACCGAGTTCTGCAATCTTCCAGCTCAGGGTTAAAAGTGTCAGCAGAAATTCCTCCGGACGCTTCCCTCGGCTCAGCGGGTGGCTGGCCTTCCATCAAATTCTTCCTGTCGGCCCCCTCGGTATTTTGGTTAAAATCCTGGTTGGTCGACATGCTGCTGAGATCCAACTTAATGTCAGGCTGCCTCTGATTATAACTAGGAAGGAATACACCTTGACTTCATTTGCAATAAAGAAAAGTACTTTTACTAATTACAATCTGGATAGCAGCAGTGCAAAGTTGGATCTGAGACAAAATATGGCTAACATATCATATCCCCCCATTTGTCCCTCCTCCTTCAGGAGGTCAGGCTGGTCTGGTCCAATGCCAGCTCCTTCTCGGCCCCCCGTGGTAATCTTCCTCCGCCGGTCTCTAGCTGTCAATCATCTTAGGAATGCAGTATCTGTTGGAAAAGCCCGCGCTCTTAACACTCAGCTGTTAATCACCACTCCCCCACTGTTATGTCAGCCGACACTCTTAATAGGCCCCTTTCCCTTACCCTGTATGGCGCAATGATACATCTCATTTCCTTAACTATTTTACATTACAGAAAGAAGCATTTTACATTCTATCTACTGAATATAAATTGTACAAAAATTATGCGAAGATTGGAGTGGAGGCTGACAGGTAGGTTTGTTGCAGAGATTACATATTTAGTATCCCTGAAACATTATGCCAGCATAAATCTACTGCTTAAAGAGTTAAACATGTTTTTCCACAGAGTTTTTAGAACTGAAAATCTGAACTATTTCTGCAAAGGTTTATTCTGATCTATCTTAAAATGCAAAAGGGCCTCTGGTGGCTCAACAGACTAAGCAGTCTGTTATTAACACAGCTGCTTGCAATTACTGCAAATTCAAGTCCCACCAGGCCCAAGGTTGACTCAGCCTTCCATCCTTTATAAAGTAGGTAAAATGAGGACCCAGATTGTCGGGGGCAATAAAAGTTGACTTTGTATAATATACAAATGGATGAAGACTATTGCTTAACACAATGTAAGCCGCCCTGAGTCTTCAGAGAAGGGCGGGATATAAATTCAAGATTTTTATACCGCCCTTCTCCCGAAGGACTTAGGGCAGTTCACAGCCAGAATAAAACAATAATTATGTACACAATAAAACAATAATTAAAAAACTTATTGAATATCAGGCCAAAATTAAAACCATTTAAACCATAAAAATCCCATAAAATTTACATCAAAATATTAAAAGCTATTAAAAATTTCTATGCCAGTCCTGCGCGAATAAATAGGTAAGTCTTCAACTCGCGGCGAAAGGTCCGAAGGTCAGGCAGTTGACGGAGTCCTGGGGGAAGTTCATTCCAGAGGGTGGGAGCCCCCACAGAGAAGGCCCTTCACCTGGGGGCCACCAGCCAACATTGCTTGGCGGACGGCACCCTGAGGAGTCCCTCTCTGTTAGAGCGCACGGGTCGGTGGGAGGCAATCGGTAGCAGTAGGCGGTCCCATAAGTAACCCGGCCCTAAGCCATGGAGCGCTTTAAAGGTAGTAACCAAAACCTTGAAGTGCACCCGAAAGACCACAGGTAGAGCAGGAATGTTGAGCATTCCTGTAGAAAAAGACATACATTTGTCTAACTAGAGGATTGAATTGGTCAATGGACAATAAATTTGGAAATCAAGTCCATATAACATTTGGTCGAAATCTATATGATACTCAGAAATAGAAATTGTTCATCCCCATATTTTATTAACCATTGGCAATAACCTTTGGTTAATGGTTTTATTAATTTATTAATCAAGGTTGAATTATTAATGTTGAAGATCACTAAAGAAATTAGAATAGGGTTAAGAAAGAATGAAACTCTTCCTTGTGAAGAGGATAGACAATGCAGACATCATATACCTTCTTGCTGGAGGATAGACAATACAGACATCATATACCTTCTTAAAGAGCATTTTAAGGCCCTTTAAAGTAATATTACTAATTTTGCTTTGTTTTTAACACTTTGCTGTTGTTCATTTATTTATTAAAATTTTATGCCACCATGTGACCTATAAGGGGAGACACTGGGTGCCTGTTTTAATTTACTAAGTCAGCCAAATTTGATTATTTGGTTTGATTCTAAGTTGGATGGTATATAAAAAGATATAAATTATAAATTAATAAATAGAATGTACAGTTGGAAAACAGCATGAACTATCTTTCACTTAATACTGAATGTTTGGTGACTAATTTTTAAATCCTAGAAAAGAATAATGAAAACTATGAACTTGTATTGATGTCTACATTTACTCACCATTATACACCTTTAACTGGAAGCACTTTTCTTCATGCATCCTGATAGTTCATCACAAACACTGTACAATAAAGCTCCATGTAAGGGATTCTTGGTGCTCTCTGAGCTTGGTTCTTTTCTTGCAGACATTTCATTACCCAAACTAGGTATTGTATGTTGTTACCTAGTTTGGGTAATGAAACCTCTACAAGAAAACAACCAAGTTCAGAGAGCACCAAGGACCTCTCAAGTTTGTTATTGAAATAAAAAAAATTACAAGTCAGTTATGAAAATGGTCTTTTGATGTATCACTTGGTACTGCTAGCTAACTTTATCAAAAGGTGCCTGATCACTCAAGCCAATATAGCATAACCAATACAAACTGCAAAAAGGATAACACTGCCATACATCAAGAACATCTCAGAAACCACCAATTACAACCATGGAATGAATATAGCATACAAACCAACTAAAGCCCAACTAAAACATCCTAAATAAATCAAAAGATCCAGCAGCCTAACAAGAAAAAGAGTCATCTGTAACCAAAAACCTGTGAATATACAGTAACAATAAACTTCGGTTCACAGCTAAACTTAAATAGCTATGTCATTCCAAAGAGGAAGGCTACAGAATACCTGTGAATATACAATAACAATAAACTTCGGTTCACAGTTAAACTTAAATAGCTATGTCATTCCAAAGAGGAAGGCTACAGAATGCTGTATAATCAGGCCAGAAACATCAGAGGGAGATCAGAGCAGCAAAAAGCAGCTACTCTGAAAAGCTAAGGAATCAATTCTCAACAAATGAACCAGTAAACATGTGGAAAACTCTTAAAAATATCACTGGTTACAACAAACCTTCTTCCCAAGCTGAAGGAAATCAACAATTGGCAGATGACCTGAATGTGTTTTATTGCAGGTTTGAGAGAGAAACTACTGCCACCCATCTCCACAATCCCCATCTCAGACACACCAAAAACAGCTAAGCTTCCTAGAACCTACCCTATCCCATTGGGCCCACCACTTATGGTGGTTACAGAGATTGAGGTGCAAAGCCTATTTCACAGACAAAAGCCCAGAAAAGCACCAGGCCGAGACAAGATAACTCCTTCTTTCTTAAAAGTCTGTGCTGACCAACTTCACTCACATCTTCACTCACATCTTTAATAAATCACTAGAGATGTACTATGTTCCTTCTTGCTTTAAATGCTCTGCTATCATCCCAGTCCCCAAGAAATCCTCCATTAAGGAACTGAATGTCTTCAGACCAGTTGCTCTAACATCTATAGATACAAAGATCTTTGAAAGACCAGTGCTCGGCCACGGATCTGCTGTTAGACCCCTTGCAATTTGCCTACCAGGCAAATAGATCAACAGATGATGCTGTTAATATGACTCTGCACCACATCCTACAACATCTTGAATCTCAAAGACCTATGTAAGGGCCCTCTTTGTAAACTTCAGCTCAGTATTCAATGCCATCATTCCAGATATTCTTCTAACTAAACTAAATCAGCTAGCTGTACCTGACCACACTTGTAAATTGATCATAAGCTTCCTAATAGACAGGAAGCAGCAGGTGAAGCTGGGAAAATCACATAGATACCTGCACAATTAGCACAGGAGCCCCCCAGGGCTGTGTGCTCTCTCCACTTCTCTTCTCTCTTTATACCAATGACTGTATCTCAAAAGATCCCTCTGTTAAAATACTGAAATTTGCAGATGATAAAACAGTGATCAGTCTCATTCAAGACAACAATGAATCTGCATACAGATGGGAGGTTGAACAACTAGCCTTGTGATGCAACCAGAACAATCTTGAACTAAATACACTTAAAACCGTAGAAATGGTGATGGATTTTAGAAGAAAACCTTCTATACTACCACCTCTTACAATCAGAGGTGGGTTTCAGCGGGTTCTGACCAGTTCTGGAGAACCAGTAATGGAAATGTTGAGTAGTTTGGAGAACCGGTAGCAAAAATTCTGACTGGCCCTGCCCCCATCTATTTTCTGCCTCCTGATTCCCAGCTGATCGGGAGGAATTGGAGATTTCTGCAGTAACCTTCCACTGGAGTGGGATGGGAATGGAGATTTTACAGTATCCTTCCCTTGCCATGCTCACCAAGCCACACCCACAGAACCAGTAGTAAAAAAATTTGAAACCCATCACTGCTTACAATACTAGACAACACAGTATCAATAGTAGAATTCTTCCAAGTTTCTAGGTTCTATCATATCTCAAGACTTAAAATGGACACCTAACATCAAAAATATCATCAAAAAAGCACAACAAAGAATGTTCTTTCTCTGCCAACAGAGGAATTATTGAGTCTGTCATCTGCACCTTTATAACTCTCTGGTTTGGCTCTGCAACCAAACAAGTCAGACACAGACTTCAACGGATAATTAGAAGAAATTAAAGAAAAAACAATTGCTACCAATCTGCCTTCCATCAAAGATCTGTATGCTGCATGAATCAAAAAGAAGGCTGTGAAAATATCTACAGACCCCTCACATCCTGGACATAAATAGTTTCAACTTCTACCCTCAAAACGACTCTATAGGACACTGCACACCAGAAACAACTAGACACTAAGACAGTTTTTTTCCTGAATGCCATCACTCTGCTTAACAATTAATTCCCACAACACTGTCAAATAATTTATTAAGAGTGTATTACTATTATTCTTCTCTTCCTTACTAGTATCTATCATTTCCCACTTATTACTATAACTGTATTGCTTGTATCTTTCAATTTATATTGTTTTTATTTGTTTCCTAGTACAATTTGATAGCTTATTAGTAACCCTGACTATTAGGGTTGTATTAAGTGTTGTATCTTTTTGTTCTTGATGAATGTATTTTATTCTCCTTATGTACATTGAGAGCATATACACCAAAGACAAAATCCTTGTGTGTTCAATCACACTTGGTCAATAAAGAATTCTGTTCTGTTCTGTTCTGTTCCATTCATATGTTATATAACATCAGAACATAATGTAGAACATCAGCTAGCAGTCAGAAGACATAATGATGAAAATTCTTTAATTTCACAACATATAGACAGATTTAACTATAGTTTCAACTAGGAAACTGTGACCATCCTGGACCAAGACAAGTCCAAGAACACTATAGAATTTCTAGAAGCCTGGCATTCTGATAAATTAGCCATCACTAAACACATAAACATAAACAATATCTACATTATCCAAAAGAGGTAATCAACAAATCAAAAAGGAAACACAAAGATTAAAATAGCTCCAGGTCACAAGCAACACCCAGATGATCAGACCAAAATCAATAAGTAAACAATATCCAATCAATGAACTGCCAAACATGCTAACAGTAAACAGCTTAGCCAAAGTACTTCTAAGACCATCCCTGCCATTAACAGAACAAGCCAGTAGAATATTTTCCCGTTTGTTCCCAAACATATTGCAAACAAAAAGGGTAAACAAAAATAAGGAGGGAAGGAAGAGAGAAGGAGAGAAAGAAGGGAAGAGAAAAAATACAAAGTTAAAGGATCATTTTGGGATTAATAGAAAAAAGATAAAAGCAGGGGAAGATGGGAGAAGGAGAATTGATGAAAATACAGGGCAAGCAAAGAGAGTAGAGAATTTTAAGAGAGAAAAAAGAGGAGGAAGAGAAAGAGGAGAAAAATAAAAAAAGATTGAAATGTATACTGGTGGAAGCATAAATGAAAGTTAAAGCACAAAAAGAGTTGGCAATATATTAAATGTTTTAAATATTGAGAATGGAATTTAAAATAAGAAAAAATGTCTGAAGGTTATTTTGGATTTATAAATGATATTTTAGAAATGATACTATGAAGAAAAACTAAGTTTTTCCTTACTTTTTCCTTTCTTTTTTTATTATGATTAATAATGTATAAATTGTCATTGAAATGTAAATATATGATTGATGTTGATATTGGAGAAGTAGAAGATATTAAAAAAATACAATTAATAAATGAGGATATAAGGTTTTTATAAAAATGGGAGTAGAAAAAGGGGGAAGAGAGGGAAAATTTGATAAATGATTAAAATTTGGTGTGAAGGGTAGATTAGATTTATAAAGAGAAATGTAAGAAGGAAATTAAAAATGAGAGAAAATATATTGATGAAAGCATGTAAGATGTGTTGGAGAAGAACTAAATTTGGTACCTGGGTGATATTCTGTTCAGAAAAGATGCATTGTATGTTGTTGTTTGTGTGTAAAAAATTAAAAAAAAAACTTTACAAAAAAAATAGAATATAAATTGGGAGCAAACTCCACTCCTTACTAGTACTGATATCTATTTTGGTTAATGAAACAGCTGCAAGAAAACAATTAAATTCAGAGAACACCAATAGCCCCTCATTTCATACCTAAACTAAAATATTCTCCTTTATAGGTAAAAACAAATTTTCAGTTTAACATCCCACCTATATCTGGTTGCAAATTAAGTTTTATAATTCTGAATTCAATATCACAAACATATGACTATAGAATACCAATCTAGTATATTTTATGTTTTGGAAGTATTTTTTTGGCTATTAGAAAGCATACATTCATCTCTAAGATTCAAATATTCAAATTCTCATAATCTGAAGAAAATTCAGATAATATTCAGGTTAAGGAGAGTAAATGGTAAAACAAGACATTGAAGCACAAAACCAAAATAATGGAAAAACAATTAGATATCTTCAGTATTATATGAACATGTTTTGCACCATTTGAGGACTTTTGAAACCTCTGGTTAAATTATACTTGGAAGCTTCTTGGATTTGCATATTATTACAATGCTTCCAAAATATTACTGATGGGGTTACTATATCATAACATCTTGACTTTCTTGACATTGTTATTTTCTTTGCAACCATATATAAGTTACCTATTACTTGTTTCTTCCAGGAAGCACAGAAAATGTTTAGACTGATCATGCTTCCATAGAGAATGGCAGGATATTTTATTAGCTTTCCAGGACAACATTACAACAGCTAGTTAGGAAAAAAACAATTTGCTGGGTGAGTTCTTTTACCAAAAAAAATGACTTCTGTTGATTTTGTTGAGTGATTTGTTAAATGGTACATATTCTGTAAGTCATATATTGAGTGATTTAAAAAGCAAAGATTGCTATTTAAGGAGTCCTGTCTTCAAATTATCTAAATCCTGAAAGGAACATCTGTTTCTTAACTTAGAGGAGATTTTGTTTTTTTCCAAAGCCACTACAAGTTTTATCCTGGAATTACTCAGATAAACATATACATTGGATTTGGTATCTGTAAATCAAATGGTGAAGAACATATTTATTTATTTATTTAATCGTATTTTTATACCGCCCTATCTCCCAAGGGACTCAGGGCGGTTTACAGCCAGATAAAAAACATACATATAACTACAAAATAAAACATCACTTTAAAAACTTATTAAATAAGGCCGAATATTTAAAAATAGCAATAAAAGTAAAAAACCCCATTAAAACCAAATTCAAAATTTAAAATTCAAGTCCAGTCCTGCGCAAATAAATAGATGTGTCTTAAGCTCGCGGCGAAAGGTTCGAAGGTCAGGAAGTTGGCGAAGTCCTGGGGGAAGTTCGTTCCAGAGGGTGGGAGCCCCCACAGAAAAGGCCCTTCCCCTGGGTGTTGCCAGTCGGCACTGCCTGGCCTTCAGATCTGCTATCTACAATTTGTAGTAAGTATGGCCATAATGAGGTCTTGGGAATTGTAACAAGTATCCCACTGGAAGTGTAGAAAAAGCAGTATTGCCTAATACCACATTCCACAATTACAACAAAGTTTTGGTCCAAATTCAAATACATCAGGCCTTTTTAGATGGCTCTTGTTTTAAAGACCTGCTGCCTTAGCAGGAACTATCTAAGGAGCATGTCTGCTTTTTGCTACTTAATTCTACCAAAGAATGCCAGAAATACAGTTGCATTCTGTTAAAAAAAATCAAAGTGGTCTCATTGTGTAGAGAATAAGAAAAAGGAATAAATCACTTCTAAATAGTTCAGTGGCACATTTCTACATAGATTTGCGGGGTGGGGGTGGGGGGGTTAAATCATTAATTTTATTTTATTTTTTTATTATTTTTATATATTTTTCTAACATTACAAACAGAAAAAAAAATACATTATTCCACCCTTGTGCTATACATAAAAAAGGAAGATTTGGGTCTTCGGATATGTCCTCATGATTGCCAAAATCCACGTTCTCGAGGTACAGGTACCGAGGCGTCCAATTTTCCAAGCGCATAGTCCATGAATGGTTTCCAAATCTTCCAGAAAATATCTTCTTTATACACACCACTTCTAATTTTAATATCACATGTCATTTTATCATTTAAAGCTAATTTCCACATTTCAGAATTCCACTCTTCTATTCTAAAAATCACATCTAGTTTCCAATATCTAGCTATTATAATTCTACCTATTATAATCATAATTCTAATCAATTCTTTTTCATATTTTGTTAATTCTATTTCCTTAATTACCAACAATAATATAGTTTCCACTCTCAATATTATTACTTTCCCCATCATTTCAAATATCATTTTCTCCAATTGTTGCCAAAACTTTTTAACCTTATCACATTTATACCACATATGTTCATAAGTCCCCAATTCCATATCACATCTCCAACATTTTTTACTAATTTTTTTATCCATTTGTGACAATCTTACTGGAGTCAAATATCATTTCTAAACAACTTTGTAATTATGCTCTTTAATCCTTATAGATAAAGTCCTCATAATTCTACTATTCCAATTCACATTCCAATCTGACTCTGGTATTTCAATATTAAGATCTTTTTCCCAATTTATCCTCATCACTCTTTGTAGTTTTTCATCAGAGTTTATAATCTTATAAACCCTGCTAACGAGTCCCTTTAGCCCAATTTCATCTTTCATAATCCGAGATACTAAATGTTCAAATTCAGTTTCACATCTATTTATCGAATAGTTTTCCCTTAATTTTTTTGTCCATTTTTCTATCTGTATTTTTTCAAACCAGCTTAACCCTAATTTTTCAATAATTTCTTTGTTCCTCCTTTCATTTTCTAAAACTTTTAACCAATCTATAATAGTTTCTATATTTTCATCTTTAATCACTTCATTACGTCTTATATTATTTTTAATCGGCCAATTTCCAATTGTCTTCCCCAAAAAGATTATATCCGGAATTAAAATTTTAACAAATTTATTCCACATTTTACTTAATCCCTTTAACCAATAACTTCTAATTACACATTTTGAGTTTGCTTTATCTAAAAACCACCTTGATCCAAATTTCTCTATATCCCTTAACTCTAAATCTCTCCAATGATTATCTTCACCTTTAAGTATTTTTACCACTATCCGGATACCATATGCACAGTAATAATTAAATAATTTGGGGATTCCTAATCCACCTTCCTTTTGATTTTGATACCACATTTTCTTCACTAATCTAGGTCTTTTCCCACCATTGCAAAATTTGTCCAATTTTTTCTGATATCCTTCAATATCTTTCTCTGTCAAATTTAACGGTAGCATCTCGAATAAAAAATTAAACTTGGGCAGCAACATCATCTTACACATTGCAATTCTACCAAACCAAGACAACTTTAACATTTTATATTTGTCTATCTTCTTCTCAATTTCATTCATCACCACTAAATCATTAATTTTAATCTAAAAGTGCAGTGGTATATCATGGTTTTATGTTTTGTAAGTATAAAATACATCCTAAGGCAAGATGCTAGTAATTAAGTGTACAAATTTTAGTACACAAAAACATTGGCATTACCAAAAAGCTTTAGTTTGCTTTAATTAGTTTTATTTTTTCCTCATTTTTTTCTTTGTACAAGTTAGAACATGAGTTCAATGACTTCATCTCCCTGTAAGGTAGGTCATCCAGAGTACAGCAATTTCATATTTATGTTTTCCATATTTAATCTTAAAACTAGCTGTTAAATATAAAAATTATTTTAAGAGAAATGATAACTGCTGCATGCATGCATGAATGAATGGAGAATGAATGCTACAGGAATAACTAACACATATTTTTCTATCTTATCGAGCTAACTAAGTAATATTGGTTTGCAATCTATACAAAGCTGGAAAAACCTTTGTTTTCTGAATTTGGGTGAGTTGCAGGGATGTTGAGAACAACTACAATTGATTGCTGCCAAATTACATGATGTAGCCACACCTGAAGTCAATTAAGAAGTTGAGCATTTAGGATATACCTTGTGAGTTATTTTGAGTAACCACGAGAATATATAAAGTCACCTAGAGTAATTGATTGAGATGGGCAGCCATAGAAAATGAATGAATGAATGAATGGATGGATGAATGAAAAACTTTAGGAAAAAAAGCAAACAAATATGAACAAATATCAGTGTTGTTAAACAATCAGCACTGAACCCCCACTTTACATGATGATATCCAAGCAAAGACATGTTTCCCATTTAAAGTGTTTCATGTGGTTTACTGACATTATGGTATGACTCCATTTAAGAGTTCACTGTACTTATGTTGTTTCACATTTCCAGCTGTTCCCATTTTTTCTCATACTGAATACATTTATTCTCTATCAAGTTGATTTTTCAGAGGACTGGGGAGAGAAAAGATGGGGGAGTGGAAGGCACCAGGATGCCTTTTATCAGGTATCTTCCTGACCTTTTCCTGGGCGACTGATATGAATCTAATATTGCCTTACTGAATGGAACCCAGAATTCATGTTTTGTGTGCTCAAATTAGAGATCATCACATAAGTAGAGCCTAATAAAGCTTAATCAGTATTCAAGAAACCTCATTTTTATTTATTTATTATATCCTACCTTTATTATTTTCACAAATAATGAAGATGGGGATAATATCCAACACACTGTCCTGGAATTTCCCCCACAACAATCCTGTGAAGTGAGTTGGATTGAGAGAAAATGATTGACCCAACCTGGCTTGTATAGTAAGGCAAGATGAACTCATAGTCTCTTGCTTTCTAGCCCGGTGCCTTAATCACTAGACCAGGGATGTCAATCTCAAGGCCTGCAGGCTGGATCCACACCTGGAAACAGCGAAGGACCAGCCCAGGCCCAAACCAACCAGGCATTGATCTATAACCTGGTGGTGGCTGACAGCATACTGTAGGAGGCCGTCACAGCCAAAAATGGAGCTCAGGAGGGCTGCCAGCATCCTCACTGAGCTCCCTTTTTGCTGGCAGAGCTAGCAAAAGTTCCATTTGATCACAAGGCAAGGAGGCATCAAGAAATGTTTCCCTTTTGCATCTGAGCATCCAAGAAGGGACTGGAAAGGAGAAAGGGAAAGAGGAAAAGAAAAAGGAAAGAGGGAAGAGAGCAAAGAAGGAAAAAGAAGGAAAGGGGAAGGAAGAAGAAAGAAAGGAAAATGAAGAGGGAAGGAAAAAGAAAAAAGAGAAAAAGGAAGGAAGGAAGGAAGGAAGGAAGGAAGGAAGGAAGGAAGGAAGGAAGGAAGGAAGGAAGGAAGGTTATAATGACAGGGAGGGAGGGTCTGAGAGAAGTTCTGCCTTAGCACTTGGCTACCAGCAGCCCTGCTGCCCTTTTGCCATCCCCTTGTCTCCACCTACTGATCTCTTCTGGTGGTCTCCCATCCTATTGTTGAGAATGTTTTGGTTACAAAGCTGGGTCTCCTCGCATGGAGAGGGAGTGGGCCTCCCTCTGACCCACACACTTTGCCCTTCTGCACACACCATGAGCAACCTGGCCAAGGAGAGCGAGAACAGCAGCAGCAGCCTCAAGGAAGAAGGAAGCACGGTCAAGCACCCCTTCAGGGAAGTGGGGCTGGTCTGGGCTAAGCTGTGGGGTCTTAATGCCCTGAGAGCTTGGGGGTTGGTCTGTGCACTTGCCTTGCCCTGCCTAATGCTCTGAACAGCCTATACTGCCATCCAGGGTCATCTGCATGACCTGACATGGACAGCAAGGCTCCTTTGGAGGACAAGGATTTGGCCCTCTCCCTGGTCTCACTTTTGTCTGCTGGAGACAATGGATTCCCCCAGCCCCACCAGTGCCATCACAGGTGCCGCCGACACGAGTGATGTTGAGGTGGCCATGCCCACCCTGGTCATAACCCCCTGGCCCCCCTGAGGTCAAACACAACCCTGATACAGCCCTCAATGAAATCGAGTTTGACACCCCTGGACTAGAACAAACTGGTTTATTTAATGCCTCTTCAGTCAATGTAGTAAAGTCAAAAACAGGAAGATGCAATCATGTGGTGGATGATACAGAGCATCATATTAAGGATGCAGTGAACAAAGAGGCTGGTAATATTTACTTTTTTCAGAAGGTATATTTTTAGAGGCATTTTTTTGTTGTTTTCCTTTAATGAAGAAGAATGTTAGAATAATGGCTATGAAACAGATTATAGCTGTTTCTTTGAAGTTAGTGGTTGTAAATATACACCATTCATTGTAAGTAACTTTGCTTGATTTTGCAAAGCATCTTGCTTTTGGGTTTTAAAAACATCTAGAACTGTACATAGAGTTACTCTGCGTTTGATGGAGACTGCCTGAAGATTGTATCCAATTGAGTGTGAAGAGTTGATTGGACAATGTGATGAACTTGTGGGTGTGGGGCAGGACTGTGAACTGTCAATTGGGTGTGGAAAACCTGGAAGCTTTCAGATTCGGGTTTTCCCAGCTGTGCCAACGTGACATTGCTAATAAATTGGAACTTTGAGGAACCTCAAGCCTGAGAGCTTTATTTCGTTGGGGATGTTCCTTGGAACCCTGACACTCATTTTGTTAGTGAGGTAAATGGCTAGGTATTGAGTTGAACCCCGGTGGGTGCGGGAGTCAAGAATCACTTTGATTTCAAAGTGTTCTTCCCCTTCCACCATAATAGGGGTTGGAGGAGTGTTTTCTTGGGGCCTTAAAGGGGATGTAATTTCAGGTTCCAATAGGCTGCAGTGAAAAATTGGGTGGATCTGTCTAAGTGTCCTGGGGAGTAGTAATTCTACTGTTACTGGGTTGATGATTCTAGTGATTGGGAAAGGCCTGTGAATTTGGGTCCCAATTATTTTGAGGGTTGTAAGGGTTGTAGAAATTTTGTGGACAAGTAAACCTTATCACCTATTTTAAATGGGTTTGGCTCTGTCCTTCTTTTGTCATCTTGGGCTCTAAAAGCGGCTCAAGCTCATTTAGGGCTAGTCTCACTACTGGCCAGGTGTTTTGTATCTGTTCTACCCACCCTTTAAGGGTGGGTATGGTTGGTCCCTCTACTGGTAATTGCCAGTAATTCTAGCAAGTGACAACTCGAAATGGGGTGAACCCAGTACTAGAGTGCACAGTTATTATAGGGAACTTCTGCAAAAGGCAGAAGGTCAGTCCAGTTATCTTGTTGATAGTTAATAAAGGATCTTAAATATTGTTCCAGAACTGAATTCAATCTCTCTGTCAATCCATTAGTCTGAGGATGATGACCAGAATTTAGGCCCTGGCCAGTTCTGAGAAGGTCCAAAAAGGACCTTTCCAGAACTTTGAAGTGAATTGGACTCCTCCGATCAGATATTATCCTTTCTGGGGGTCCATGTAATCAATAGATATGCTGCAGGAACAATTTGGTGAGTGCCTTAGCAATGGGGAATTTTTTTGGCAGAGAACAAAGAGACCCTGCTTGGAGAAAAGGTCTATTATGACCCAGATAACAGTATTTCCCACCCCACTTTCAGGTAACTCCACAATAAAATCCATAGAGATCTCTCTCTATGGTGCTGAAGGCTCAGCTACTGTCTGTAAAAAAACAGGGGGGTTCCCTTGTCTCCTCTTTGCTGATGCATAGATAGGGCAACTGGCAACATAGCTTTTTATTTATTTATTTATTTGCATTTATATCCCGCCCTTCTCCGAAGACTCAGGGCGGCTTACACTATGTTAAGCAATAGTCTTCATCCATTTGTATATTATATACAAAGTCAACTTATTGCCCCCAACAATCTGGGTCCTCATTTTACCTACCTTATAAAGGATGGAAGGCTGAGTCAACCTTGGGCCTGGTGGGACTTGAACCTGCAGTAATTGCAAGCAGCTGTGTTAATAACAGACTGTCTTAACAGTCTGAGCCACAAGAGGCCCTTTCAATGTATTTCTTAAGTGATGGCCACCAGAATTGTCTTTTGATAAGGTGTAGGGTTTTCATGAAGCCAAAATGACCAGCCAGTTTGGAGTCAGGGCATGTTTGCATAAAAGGAATTCTCTGCTCATTTTCTTGGAGTAGGACGGCTCTGATTGCTAAATCACTGGTGTCTGCCTGTATGATGAATGGCTGTTCTGGATCTGGGTGTTTCAGGACTGGTTCAGCTGAGAACAATTGTTTCAGTCTATCAAATGGTACCTGGCATTCCATGGTCCAGTTTATGGACTGCTTTGGTTTCAGTTTGTCTCCCCACCCCTTGTTTTCAGTAGGTTAGTGATTGGGAGCACAATTTCTGCAAATACTGGGATAAATTGCCAGTAAAAATTTGCAAACCACAGGAATA
Organism: Ahaetulla prasina; assembly: GCF_028640845.1. Lineage (NCBI taxonomy): Eukaryota > Metazoa > Chordata > Lepidosauria > Squamata > Colubridae > Ahaetulla > Ahaetulla prasina. The sequence continues at coordinate 69,785,239 of NC_080542.1, forward strand.
ATAATAATAATAATATTTTAATTTGTATACCGCCCTTCTCCCGAAGGACTCAGGGCGGTGAACAGCCAAATAAAATACAAACAAAAGCACACACAATATTAAAAACAACCCTTAAAAAACTTACTCAATTAGCCAGAAAATTTAAGATACAAATTACACCCTATAAAATTACAGAAATTTAAAACCCATTAAATTAAATTAAAATTTTAAAAATCAAGCCAGTCCAGCCATACGAAATAAATAGGTTTTAAGTTTGCGGCGAAAGGTCCTAAGGTCAGGTAATTGTGGAAGTCCAAGGGGAAGCTCGTTCCACAGGGTAGGAGCCCCCACAGAGAAGGCCCTCCCCCTGGGGGCTGCCAGTCGACATTGTTTGGCTGACGGCACCCTAAGGAGTCCCTCTCTGTGGGAACGCACCGGTCGCTGGGAGATAGAAGACGGCAGTAGACGGTCCCGTAAGTATCCCGGTCCTAAGCCATGGAGCACTTTGAAGGTGGTAACCAATACTTTGAAGTGCACCCGGAAGAAAACAGATAGGCAGTGCAGTCTGCGCAGGATAGGTGTTACATGGGAGCTCCGAACCGCTCCCTCAATCACCCGCGCAGCCACATTCTGGACTAGCTGGAGTCTCCGAGTGCTCTTCAAGTGGAGCCCCATGTGGAGAGCATTGCAGTAGTCCAAGCAAGAGGTAACGAGAGCATGAGTGACCATGCATAGGGCATCCCGGTTCAGGAAGGGACGCAACTGGCGGATCAGGCGAACCTGATAAAAAGCTGTCCTGGAGACGGTCGTCAAATGTTCTTCAAAGGACAACTGCCCATCCAGGAGCACGCCCAAGTTGCGCACCCTCTCCATTGGGGCCAACGACTCGCCCCCAACAGACAGCCGCATCTGCAGCTGACTGTACCGGGGTGCCGGCATCCACAGCCACTCCGTCTTGGAGGGATTAAGTTTGAGCCTGTTCCTCCCCATCCAGACCCGTACGGCTTCCAAACACCGGGACAGCACTTCGACAGCTTCGCTGGGGTGGCCTGGGGTGGAAAAGTACAGCTGCGAGTCATCAGCGTACAATTGGTATCTCACCCCAAAACCACTGATGATCTCACCCAGTGGCTTCATATAGATGTTGAACAGGAGGGGTGAGAGAATTGATCCCTGTGGCACCCCACACATGAGGCACCTCAGAGTCGATCTCTGCCCCCCTGTCAACACCGTCTGCATCTGGTCAGAGAGGTAGGAGGAGAACCACCGATAAACAGTGCCTCCCACTCCCAACCCCCCCAACCGGCGCAGCAGGATACCATGGTCGATGGTATCAAAAGCCGCTGAGAGGTCTAATAGGACCAGGGCAGAGGAACAACCCCTATCCCTGGCCCTCCAGAGATCATCCACCAACGCGACCAAAGCCATCTCCGTACTGTATCCGGGCCGAAAGCCGGACTGGAATGGGTCTAGATAGACAGTTTCATCCAGGTACTGGGGTAGCTGACATGCCACCGCACTCTCTACAACCTTCGCCGTAAAGCGAAGATTGGAGACTGGGCGGTAATTTCCTAAAACAGCTGGGTCCAGGGAAGGCTTCTTGAGGAGAGGTCTCACCACTGCCTCTTTCAAGGCAGCGGGAAAGACCCCCTCCCGCAAAGAAGCATTTGTAATCCCCCGGAGCCAGCCTCGTGTCACCTCCTGCGTGGCCAGCACCAACCAGGAGGGGCACGGATCCAGTAAACATGTGGTGGCATTCAACCTACCCAGCAACCTGTCCATGTCCTCGGGAGTCACAGGGTCAAAGTTATCCCAAACCACCTCAACAAGACAGGTCTCGGAACTCTTGCCTAGATCGACCCAATTTTGATCCAATCCGTCCCGAAGCTGAACGATTTATGGTATAGATAACCGTTAAACTCCTCGGCACGCCCTTGTAAGGGGTCTTCCCGCCCCTCCTGTTGAAGGAGAGAGCGGGTCACCCGAAACAGGGCATCTGGGTGGTTATCTGCCGACGCAATGAGGGAGGAAACGTAGGAACGTTTCGCATCCCTCAATGCCACTAGGTAGGTCCTGCTATAGGACCTAACTAGTGCCCAGTCAGCCTCAGAACGGCTGGATCTCCAGACACTCTCTAGGCGTCTTTCCCGGCGTTTCATCTCCCTCAGCTCCTCGGAGAACCAAGGAGCTGGTTGAGACCGACGCCGGGTCAGAGGCCGCAAAGGCACAATACGGTCCAAAGCTCCAGCCGCGGCCTGTTCCCAGGCCGCGACTAGTTTTGTTTTGTAGTTGTTTGTGGGTGCGGGGGAGAGACCAGTCGATCACTGCTTGCACTTTCCCTGGGTCCATTTCCATGCCTTCTTGGGAAATCCTATATCCCAGGTAATCAATTCTATCTTTGTGGAATTCACATATGGAAAGTTTTGTGTAAAGTTTTGCAGTGCAGAGTTTGTTTAGGACTGCTTAGACAAGCTTCACATGGTTGGCTTTTGTCTCAGTGTATATTAAAATGTCATCTAAGTACACCAGAAACCCTTTGTATAGGTGCTCATGGAGAACATCATTTATCAGTTGCATAAACACGGCAGGGGCACCTTGTAATCCAAATGGGAGCACTTTGAATTGGTAACATCCCAAAGGAATGTTAAAAGCTGTTTTCCATTCATTCCCTTCCCTAATCCTGATTTAGTAGTAAGCCTCTCTTAAGCCCAGTTGTTGTGCCTCGTCCTCCCTCCTCTCCTCAGCTGGGCCCCTCCCATCTACACCCAGGCCTGTTATCAGACTCGGAGTCTGATAATGAAGATGAATGGCCTGTCATGCCTCCAGCCCCTGGCCCTGGCCCCATGCCCGGACAGGATGTCAGTAATGAACAAACAAACCTCACTCCTACAGCATGTGAGCAGGGAGCCAGCCACGTGCTGGAATTACTGACAGCAGATTCAGCTGAAGAGAATTCACAGTGGGAGGATCCTCACTTCCAGAGATCTGAGAGGTGACACCAGCAGAAGGAAGGGAGGGGCAGGCCTGGATAAATGCTGAGTCATGGAGCCACACCCCACAGCCTATATAAAAGACCTGCTTGTGGCATTCCAACCTTGAGTCAAGCAAAGTCTCATCTAGTTTGCTGAAGTCACAACTTGGACTCCTGCCTGCCCTGGGAAACCTGGAAGGAATTTGGCAAAGCTGCAGAGGCTTCATTTCCCTGCTTGATACGGACTTCCTAGACCCGGTCGTCGGAGGGGGAGGGAGACACGACACCAGTTTTGGAAAGGTTTTAGAGAGGTGGGCTAATATATCTTTCATGAGGGGAAGGGGTATACATTCTCCACACTTACAGTGTTCAAATTTTTATAATCTACACAAAAGTGCAAAGATCCATCTATTTCTCTTGGAATAGCACCGAGGTGGCAACTTTTGGTCATGTGGGTTCAATGAAACCTTTCTCCAGGTTTTTATCTATGAAGACTCTCAGTTCCTCGAATTCCCTGGGGGACATGCTATATATTTTTGGTTTTGGTAGTTTGGCCCCTGGGAGGATCTCAATAGCACAGTGTGGGGGACAGTGTGGGTGGAGCTCATCAGAGCCTTCACTGAACACCTCAGCTAGGTCCTTGTACTCCCTGGGTATGCCCTGGTCTGGCACGGCCTTTCCTGCCATCGCTGCTTCTTTGTTTGGGTCTCCCCTCAATTCCTCCCTTCAGCCATTGGGTCCAGTCATTCCCCATTGAAATCTTAGAGTCCCCTACTTCCAGTTCACTCTGGGGTTCCATTTCCTCAACCAGGTGAGCCCTAGAACTAGTGGCCACTCCATTCCGGGTGCCACAGTGAAAGTGAGCCTCTCATCATGAGTCCCCATGTCCAGGGGTTCTGTGGCAAAAATGGCCAGTTCCCTCCCTGTGACTGACCCATCTAACTGGCAGAACATGATGGGTTTTTTTAGCTTCCACAAGTGTATGCCCAATTTCCCCACCAGGATTGGTCTAATCAAACACTGGGTGCCCCCTGAGTCCAAGAGGGCTGAGATTTTCAGTCTTTCCCCCCAACTGGGGACAAATAGTCATAGGGGCAGGGTGAGTGACTCAGTTGGTTTGTTTACCATTGGTCATCTTCAGGGTCACTCTCGGATGGACCCGATTCCTCCCCAGGTGATGCCAGAGTTCCTTCCTCCAATTTTGCAATGGGCTGAAACTCTGCAGTCTCTCCATTTCTCAGTGTGGTGTCTTTTCCTTGGGGAATTGTTTTCATGGGATTTCCTCCAGACAGGTGTTCTGGCTTTCAGGTGGGAGTTTCTGAATGATACTCAGCTGCACAGTGCCCCTCCTTCCCACATTTGAAGCAGGCAGATGATCTAGGTGCCAGCGGGGTTTGCAGCTTGAATGGCTCTTGCTTCCCCTGTGGTGAGGGTCTCTTCCAGGCTCTTCGCCCTCGGTACTGGTTTCTGGTCATGTCTATCTCCCCTTATTCAGCTAGGATGTACCAATCATGCAGACAGTCTGGGGCCCCTCAAGCAAGGCAGGCATGGTACAGGTTGTCATTCAGGCCATCTTTGAATCAGCTCACTAGGATGTCTTCTGGCCAGTCCACTCTGTAGGCAAGGTCTCAGAACTCTTCAGTGCTTTCAGCTACTGGCTGGCAGCTCTGATTCACAGTTCTGATGCAACCGTGAGCTTTGCAACCTGTCAAGGGGTCTTCAAATTGGTGGTCGAGAGCCATCATGAATTGATCAAAATTCTGCAGTTCAGGGGGGACTGCATTGTGGAGGGTCACCATCCAATGGGCAGCTGTCCCTTCCAGGGCCAAGATGAAGATTCAGACCTGAGTGCTCTGTGTCTTGAAATTCCTCCTGTACTCCTGCATGTATATGAGGACATGTGCCAGGAAAAATCTCAGTTGCTGCAGGTCTCTATCATACTTCACTCCAAAAAGGGGGTGTCCTCCTCTCCAGTTGTGGTGCTCTGGGTTGACCAGGAACGATTGCAAGGACTGTGCTGCATGGAGTGGGTTCACCTGGATGGCTGCTGTCCCCCACTGCATCTGCTGGGCCTGCTGCTGCTGGATCCCAAGTGGTGGTCCTGGCCTCATTGGCCGCTGCTGCTGCTTCACACCCTTTCTGGTGTTGGTCTAATTCCCCCCTGGTTCTGTGGTTTTCAAGAGTCTCCATCATGAACTGCACAACATTTCTCTTGAGGCGGTCATCTTCACTGGTTATTCAATCGGCTCTTCCTAGTTGGACAGGGCTTCCTGCTCGCGTTTCCAGCCTGGCTGTCAACTGCCCCAAGTGAGGGTGACTCCTCAGATTCTTCCATCCCAGTTTTCTCTCCTCCCCATTCCAATTGACCATCTGGGCTTTGTGTATGCCTCAAACCAGCTTCAATGTCTTTGATGGAGCAGAAGAAGCTGACTTCTGGCTTGGTGGTAATGGAGGTTTCACCTCAGCATTCTCTCTTTCCTTGCTCACCACTTTGCTCAGATGTTGTGTACAGGGTCCCCTTGGTAGAGCAAGTCTTCTCCAGGTTGACCACTTTTGCAGACCCTGCTTTTTATTAGGCACTACCTCTACTCCCCATTCAAGAAAGTACGGACTCTTGAGACAACAGCATTTCAAAAGGAACCTTTTATTGACAGGGAGTGATTTCAAGACAAAAGCAAAGCAGGATCTGAGTTCCCCCCAGGAAATTCTGTTAGGATAAAGAGGTTAAAAACCCCTCCTTTCAGTTTGATGTTGAATGAGCCAATCCACAGGTATGAAGAAGTTGTGGAACTGGTCATCCTGAGAAAGAGATAAGGATTTCTTCTGTGAGGCTTCTAAACTGAAAGAAAACAAATGGCCCTCCCCCATTGTACATTTCCCAAGGTAAATCAAAGCACAGGGCAGAATAGGTGACAGGGTAAAAGTTATCTCAGACCTAGAAGCCATCATTTGTATTGGACCTTCAGACCTGCCACATGTAATGCTGTGGAAAATTGGGAGGGAGGATTATATGGAGCATGGGTAATATATAGTCATAATAACATGCCTTTCTCAGAAAGTCAAGGCCATCTTGCCCTGCACCTGGGAGGCTGGACTAGGGAGGTATCTCCAATTGGCACAGTGCTTTCATTGAATCATGTGATGGACTTGTGGGTGTTGTGCAGGGACTTGAACTTTTCTTTGGGTGGGGAAAACCTGGAAAGGTTCAGATTTGGCTTTTCCTAAATGTACCAATAAGACATCTCTCATAAAATGCAGCTTTGAGGAATTTCAAGCCTCCGAGTTTTTTTCCATTGGGGGTTTTACTTGGTACCCTGACATTAAGCCGAATCTCCTTTAAAACAATTCACCAGCTCTCGGGAATTAGGGGTGCTGTCCAGGGTCCTGAGCCCCAAAGGCCGACCAGAAACCAGGCTGTGTGAAGACTCAGGGAAGATGAAGCGTAGAAAAAGGCCAGATGGTAGCTATAGGGACAGCCTGAACAAGCAGCAGGGGCCCTCAAATGCCTAGTGTTGGGCCAGATAGGCGGTGAAGGGTCCCTGGCTGAGACCCGTGCAGCCAGCACCCAGTGATCTGGGGGAAGCCCAGGCCGAGTGGAGGGAGAAGTCCAATTGTGCGGCTCATCCTTGAGATTGCTGGAAGATGCATCAATGGCCTCTGCCAATCAAGGAGCAGGGTGGTGGAGCGAGCCATGGTCATCCATATCTACTGCAACTGCTGGGGCCAATGCAGCCTGGAAGGAGCTACAAAGCCAAGTGCAGCTGGCCATGATCCCTCCTCCCTCATCCACTGCAGCCACCGCAGCTGACGCAGCCCACAGGAAATTAGAACGTGGGCTGCGGCTGCCTCAGTCTACTGTGGGCCTTTGTTCCCCAGCTGTAACAGCCACTAGGCCTCATGAAGCCTGGGGGGAGCTGCAACACAGACTGCAGCTGACTCAGCACACCATGAGCCTTTGCTCCACAGCCACCAGAGCCGCCGGAGCCAACTCAGCCTCCCTACTTGCAGGCCATTCCCCCCACAATCCAAGAAAGCCATGGCGCTGGCTCAACTGGTGCTTTCCCATGTGGCCAGGAGAAGCTCCCACCCCACCTGTGAGGTGAGCAGGCAGAGGCCACGAGAGCCCTGACTGGCCAAGCTCGTGCAAAACAGATCCTGGGGAGTGGGAAGTGGGCCTTTTTCCCTCTCACCTGCCACTCTTCCCCACCAGCCAGCCACATTGCCACAAGTCAGGCACCAGCCGTCGGAACACCAGCTCTGCAGACCCCTGCAGAGTGAAGTGGAAGAAGCGCTCGAGGAATCCATCAAAATGTAATCCCCCCTCAAAATATGCCTGCTGGGTTGATGATTCCTCACCGGAGGCAGTGTAGGGGGAGTTGCTGAAGAAAAATCCCATCTGGCCAACCTAGCTACCTGACAGACCTGCAGAGCTGCCTAGAAACCACTGTAGATGGACCCAGACCAGAGGCTACTGATGCAAGCTGATGCCAGCAGAAACTCCACCCCAGTGGAGGTTGGATCCAGACAGGAGAGGCCCCATCTCAACTGGGCCTTTGCCTCCCATACTGGTCCCTCTGTCTGCACAGCAGCACATGGAGAGCCAGCAAAAGAAATGCCAGCTCAGCCAATGGCCCACCAACAAGCCTTCACATGACGCTGAGGAACAACTGGAAAACTCCTCCTGCAGTTCCACATCAGAGGCAAAACTTCCCAGCACGACCATGCAAGGCCAAAAATTGCGTATGAGGATGGAAAGAGAGAAACCCCCCCAAAAAGGGAAATTGGCAAGCAGGGTGTAGAGCAGGGGTGAAATGCTCCCGGTTCGCACCGGCTCTCCCGATTAGGTAGCGATGACAGCTGCTGGTTCAGAGGACCGGTAGCAAAAATCTCTGGCCCCGCCCCCTGCCTCTGCTGAGCCGCACCATCAGCAGAGGGTTTTTTTTTTACTTTTAAAAGTTTTTCTTCAGCCAAAAACATACCTTTAAAAGTTAAAAAACCAAAACCCTCTGATGATCGGGGCCGAGCAGAGATCATCAGAACACTTCAAAAGTTTTTTTTTTAAAAAAAACCTCTTCAGCCGAAGGGGGGGGAAAAGGAAAAGGGGGAGCTTTAAAAGGCTCCTCTGGCCATCCCAGATGAGTTCCTCATCACCAGAACCTTAAAAAACATGTTTTCTACATGTTAAAACAATTATTTTAAGAGGTTCTGGGCTGCTATGAGGGAACTTCAGCTGAGATCGTCAGAGGAGCTGACTTTAAAACTTTTTTTCCTCTGGCGATCCCAGAGGAGTTTCCTGATCCTAGCAGGCTTTTAAAATCACTTTTTAACAGCCTCCACTTACAAGAGCCCTCACCCATGCCCACCCAATGCCCCCTCCTCACTTACCTATAATTACTGCTCCTTTCGGGCTGGCAATGCAATGCTTACTTCAGCTACTGATTACAGCCTGCTTTGACTTCCTGTTTTGCTGAATGAGGAACTCTGGGATTTGAAGTCCACAAACCTAAAGCTACTAAAGTTGGAGACCTCCTGATCTAAAAAAATAAATAAAAATAATAAAATAAAATATTTGTGCAGCGTTCTAAAATTTGGTGTGTTTCTGTAGTGTTTCACTCTAACTACACAAACACACAAAATCTCACAAAGCTGTATGTGGCATTTTGTGTGTGTGTGAGTCAGTTGTGTTGTGTGTGTGTAAAGTGTGAGGTTCCTGCTTGTTGCAGGGGCCATTCTGGGTGAAGTGCAGCTGCTTTTACATTGTGGTGAGTCAGTTGTGTTGTGTTGTGTTGTGTTGTGTATGTGTAAAGTGTGAAAGTTGGTTTTTGGTACCTCTTATAGTTTTGTATACTTTGTTTATTATTTTTATTATTTATTGTTATTGGCCACGCCCACCCAGTCATCTGACCACCAAGCCACGCCCACCAATTAAGTCACTGCCACAGAACCGGTAGGGAAAATTTTTAGATTTCACCCCTGGTGTAGAGGTTCCACTCCCTCCTCCAGAAGTTGAGGGAATTCCAACCGAAGAAAACCTAGCCAACCCTAGTTGAGGAAAGCAGCAGGAAGGACAACCCGATGATAAGTGAAACCATTCATACCTTGATAGTCTGGATGAAGCCGTCTATCTAGACCCATTCCAGTCCGGCTTCCGGTCCGGGTACAGCACGGAGACAGCTTTGGTCGCGTTGGTGGATGACTTCTGGAGGGCCAGGGATAGGGGTTGTTCCTCTGCCCTGGTCCTGTTGGATCTTTCATCAGCTTTTGATACCATCGACCATGGTATCCTGCTGCGCCGGTTGGAGGGGTTGGGAGTGGGAGGCACCGTTTATCGGTGGTTCTCCTCCTATCTCTCTGACCGGTCGCAGACGGTGTTGACAGGGGGGCAGAGATCGACCGCAAGGCGCCTTACTTGTGGGTGCCGCAGGGGTCGATTCTCTCGCCTCTCCTGTTCAACATCTACATGAAGCCGTTGTGCAAGGTCATCAGTGGCTTCGGGGTGAGTTATCAGCTGTACGCTGATGACACTCAGCTGTACTTTTCCACCTCGGGCCACCCCAACGAAGCTGTCGAACTGCTGTCTCGTTGCCTGGAGGCCGTACGGGTCTGGATGGGGAGAAACAGACTCAGACTCAATCCATCCAAGACGGAGTGGCTGTGGATGCCGGCACCCCGGTACAGTCAGCTGCAACCGCGGCTGTCTGTTGGGGGCGAGTCACTGGCCCCAACAGAGAGGGTACGCAACTTAGGCGTTCTCCTGGATGGACGGCTGTCGTTTACAGATCATTTGGTGGCCGTCTCCAGGAGAGCCTTTTACCAGGTTCGCCTGGTCCGTCAGTTGCGTCCCTTTCTGGACCGGGATGCCTTATGCACGGTCACTCATGCTCTCGTCACTTCCCGTCTGGATTATTGCAATGCTCTCTACATGGGGCTACCCCTGAAGTGCACCCGGGGACAACAGTTAGTCCAGAATGCAGCTGCGCGGGTGATCGAGGGAGCTCCTCGTTGCTCCCGGGTAACACCGCTCCTGCGCAGTCTGCACTGGCTACCTGTGGTCTTTCGGGTGCGCTTCAAGGTTTTGGTTACCACCTTTAAAGCACTCCATGGCTTAGGGCCCGGGTACTTACGGGACTGCCTGCTGTTACCGTATGCCTCCCATCGACCCGTATGCTCTCACAGAGAGGGTCTCCTCAGGGTGCCGTCCGCCAAGCAGTGTCGGCTGGTGGCCCCCAGGGGAAGGGCCTTCTCTGTTGGAGCACCAACTCTCTGGAACGACCTTCCCCCCGGTTTGCGTTTAATATCTGACCTTCGGACCTTCCGCCGGGAATTAAAAACTCATTTATTTGTTCAAGCGGGACTGGACTGATTTTTAAATTTTTAAATTTTAAATTTTAAATTTTAAATTTTTTAATCTTTTGTAATTTTATATGGGGTATTTTAGGTTGGTCAATCTGACGGTTTTAATTCGGCCACTATTGAATAGGTATTTTAAATTGATATTTTTAACTTTGTATATTTACTGTTTTTTATCCTGGCTGTACACCGCCCTGAGTCCTTCGGGAGAAGGGCGGTATAAAAATTTAAATAAATAAATAAATAAATAAATAAATAGTCGAAACCCAGATAGTAGTGCTGGAAACAGAGGCCCAAAGAGAAGTAGAAGCAGTCATAAACACTGGCTACCCCAGATGCCTAATTAGCCTCTCCATAGTCGAGCAGCTAGGCCTACATAGGAGGCTTCTAGCATGACCCATCTGCTTTGACCAGGTCGATAGCACACTAATCGGCAGAGCCCCTGCCACATCTGTCACAGAACTGGTCAGATTAGAAATGGGCCAGCATCATGATTTTAATTCAAATTCTTTATATTCTTCTTCCAGGGTCTTTTGATTTTGTTTCTTTTTATTATTTTTCTGTGCCATATAGTTTATAGCTAATCCTCTTATAACTGCTTTGGCAGTATACCACACATTCTGTAATGTAGTCTCTTCCTTTCTGTACAAAGAATAGATTTAAGAATTAGAATGGAGCTCATTAAATACAAATTAAATCTTATAGGAAAGGAGGAATTGACATAACAATTAAAAAGAACAAAACAAAATTTCTTTAAAATGCCAATAAAGCGGAAAGGTGATTAGCCTATAAATTGAAGAAAGAAAGAAAAGAAGAATTGGATAATAAAACTACAGGATGAGGAAAGTATATTACATAGCCAACTTGAAAAGAAAGGAGATATAGTTTATGATTTTTTTATATAGTTTATGACTGTTTATGAGAAATTATACGAACCTGATAAAATAGAAAAGGAGAGATTAATACAATATCTGGAGAAAACCAATTTACCTAAAATTTCAGAAACAGTTAAGAATAGTCTGGAGGAAAGAATAACACTGGCAGAGTTAATGAATGCAATCAAAAAACAAAAAAAACAATAAAACCCTGGGACCAGATCGTCTACCAGTAGAAATATATAAAGAATTAGAAGACACCTTGAGTCTGTCAATGCTAGAAGTATACAATGAAGTGTTAACTGAAGCTAAAATTCCAAACACAAGGTCCCCAAAGACTTCCAGATATAAATCAAATTAAAAACTATAGACAGATTTTGTTACTAAAAGCAGACTATAAAATCTTTGCAGCAATAATTGTAAAAGATTAAAAAGCTTTTTAAATAAATTCATTCATCCAGATCAAAATGGATTTTTACTAAAAAGACAAATAAAAAATAATGTTAAAATAATCTTGAATGTACTAGAATATTACGAAATATATTATGAAAAGCAACTAGCATTAATATTCCTGGACGTGCAGAAAGCGTTTGACAATATAAATTGGCAATTTATGTTGCAACAATTAAATTTTATGGAATTCAGTGGAAAATTTAGGAATATGATTAAAGTAATTTACATTCAACAGAACCCAAAAGTATTAGATAATGGAGATGTAATTGGAAGTTTTAGTATACAAAAAGGAACAAGACAAGGTTGTCCCCACTCCCCATTATTATTCATTTTAACATTAGAGGTATTGACAAGGAACATAAGACAAGATGCAGAGATAAAAGGAATGGACATTAGAAATGAAAAGTACAAACTCCAAGCTTTTGCTGATGACTTAGTGTTTATATTAGAAGAACCCATAGAAACTGGCCCTAAATTGATAAAGAAAATTGAGGCATATGTAGAAGTGGCAGGGATGGAAATAAATAAAGATAAAACCAAGATATTAGTTAAAAATCTCACCAACAAACAGAAAAAGGAATTGACAGAACTGACCTATAGATAGAAAAAAGAGTTAAATACCTTGGTATTTTCTTAACAGCTAGGTGGGGGACAATTGAAGAGGACAACTATACAAAGCTGATACAACAAATCAAAATAGATTTGGAAAGGTGGAAGAACGTACGGTTATCGGTGATAACGAGAATTGCAGTGGTGAAAATGAACATACTACCAAAATTACTCTGTTTTAAACCATACCAGAAAAGAAAAGAAATTTTTTGATAAACTAAATAAAATGACTCTACAATATATTTGGCAAGGAAAAAAATTGAGAATAAAATTGAAAGTATTACAGGATTCTAGAAATAATGGTGGTTTTCGGCTCCCAGACTGGGAATTATATTACCAGGCTGCAGCTCTCACTTGGTTAAAAGATTGGGTAAACTTGAATAACAGAAGACTATTATTACTAGAAGAGCACAACTTATCATTAGGCTGGCATGCCTTTTTCTGGCATGGCAGAAATATGGCACACAAATATTTCCAGAGGCATTATGTGAGGAACGCGTTACTTAACATTTGGGAAAAAATTTAAACTACAACACTATAAGGAAGTACCAGTCTGGGTCTCTCCAGTGGAGGCAATAATATATCCAAATCTTATAAATTGGGGAAAAATTGTATGTTACAAGGAGATTTTAGATCAAAGGGGTTTTAGCAAAAACAGGATACACAGAGGGTTTGGGAGGCCTGCAGTGCCCCTGGGGGCTGGGGAGGGCAAAAACGTGATGCAAAAAGAGGCCCATTTTCATGAAAAATGAGCCTGTTTTTGGCCTCCCAAACACCCTCATACATCACGTTTTTGCCCTCCCCAGCCCCCAGGAGCAAACTTCCGGCCTCTTAAACCCTCTGCAGGCCCTGTTTTTGCAAAAAACATTTTTGCTAAAAATGGGACACACAGAGGGTTTGGGAGACTGCAGAGTGCTTCTGGGGGCAGGGAGGGCAAAGGCTTTTTTGGGGGGTTTACCTCCTCAAAATCTTGGTGCGTCTTATACTCCAGTGCATCTTATAGTCCAAAAAATATGGTATAAGTTATCAATTATTGCCTCTTTCAGGAAGCTGTTTTATTTCCCAATCCTATAATCCTAGTAATTTCCTATCTGTTGATTAAACAACCCCCAAAATAAATATCCCTATCCCATAATAAACATTGAATCCAGTTTAACATTTAAAAAAAAATCCAATATTATTAGGACATAAATTAATTGGGAATACATGGACAGCATTATTCTATTATAGGCATTTTACCCTGGAGTCATTAAAATGGTACTAGACCTTTCTTTAAAAAAATAGTTTTGAATTGCTTGCATATACTGTTCAATTGCCTATTAATGCTTTAATAATTGATATTAAATAGATTCTGGTGAGAGATAGCTACATCTGAGATGAATTTACCAACCCAATTCCATGTTTTCCTTGGAGTTTATCAGGGATTCTGAATTAATGACATCAAAATCTGATGATTTACCGTATTTCAAAATGCCAGTGTCAATTTCCTTTAAAGAAAAGGGACAAGAGTACTTATAAAGTGTTTGGCCTGACTGCCAAAAGGCTGAAAGTGCTTTTTTGATGAGAGTGGAGTGTCCTTTTACCCTTGGAACTTTCGAGACTTACTACTTACAAATAATAATGGGGGACAACATAAGTCAGGTAAGAAAATTAAATAATAGCCTTCTGCAAGATTCTGTAATTGTACCTACACTATTCAATTTATACATATCAGATATTCCATCTGTTGTAACCCATGCCCAAGTAGGTAGTAGTAATCTCAGGCAGTTTAAAAACAAACAAATTTTATTAGAACAGCTGAGAATTAACTCATTCTCAGTGTAGTCCAAACTAAATCAAAGCAAATTCTTCCCAACACAATTCCTCAGTCTTATCACTAATCTTGATCTTAATTAGGCAAACTGCCAAAGACCTTTCTTGGCAAAAGTTCAAAAGCAAAAGACGCTGATAAGAAACAAATAGAATAGAATAGAATTTTTTTTTATTGGCTAAGTGTGATTGGACACACAAGGAATTTGTCTTGGTGCATATGCTCTCAGTGTACATAAAAGAAAAGATACGTTCATCAAGGTACAACATTTACAACACAATTGATGATCAATATATCAATATAAATCATAAGGATTGCCAGCAACAAGTTATAGTCATACAGTCATAAGTGGAAAGAGATTGGTGATGGGAACTATGAAACGATTAATAGTAGTGCAGATTCAGTAAATAGTCTGACAGTGTTGATGGAATTATTTGTTTAGCAGAGTGATGGCCTTCGGGAAAAAACTGTTCTTGTGTCTAGTTGTTCTGGTGTGCAGTGCTCTATAGCGTCGTTTTGAGGGTAGGAGTTGAAACAGTTTATGTCCAGGATGCGAGGGATCTGCAAATATTTTCACGGCCCTCTTCTTGATTCGTGCAGTATACAGGTCCTCAATGGAAGGCAGGTTGGTAGCAATTATTTTTTCTGCAGTTCTAATTATCCTCTGAATGCAGCAAGACAAAGCTATCAACACTGTTTTCTGGCAAAGAGTCCAAACGCTGTTGCTGATCTTTTAAGCCTTATGGGAGGGACCAATCATCTCTTGGCCTTACTCCTGAATCATCCTCTTTGCTTTAGCTGCTCTTACCTTCTGGCAGCTCTTCTCATGCGTGCATTAGGAACAGGCTCCTCCTTTCCTCTGCCTCACTGTCAGCGTCTGGAGGCTCCGAAGTCCACACATCACTCTCTGATGGCCCTGGCCCACCTCTGCCTCCAACAGAGAGCCCTCATCCAAGCCTTCCCCAACCTCCAAGACTGGCCCATGTTCTTCCGCAGCCACATTGCTGTCTGACTCAGTTGCCAGCTCCGCAGGCTGCTGGCGGACCATAACACCAACAATAAGGGGATACAAATTTGGATACATTGATGATTTGGCTTTAGCAATATAAGAAAAACACATTGAGGTGTCAGACAGCCTCCTGTAAATCTTAAAATCTTGGGAAAATTCTTCACTGACTGTCGGTTATAAAAAATATGATATCCTGTGGATCTATTCTCAAATTTAACCAGTGTTTTCTAGTTTCGGTATGGATCAGTTGACTGTATGAAGATCAGTGTCAACTTAAAGCTAATAAATAAATTAATTTAATTTAATAAATTAAAGCTAATTAACAACTTTCTCAAGCACAGCCCCTCCTCCCCCCCCCCAAATGTAATTTTAATGTGAACAAATTTTAATTTGGTCTACACATGAAACAGAATGTTGTAATAAAATCCTGATGGGCTAAAGTAAGTTTTTTTGACTTCCCAATTTATCTTGCAGCCTTATTTTTCGAAGCTCAGACAAAATTGCCCATATCCTACTACTTGCAAAGAAATCTCTATGATAATAGAGATGACCCAATCAACTCATCAAGTCATGTTAGCAAGAGTCAAAAACCCATCTTATTCACCACATTCAGTAACCATGGATTACAACTCAGCTCAAGATTTTTAAAACATTGATTAATAGCTTAAGCATCTTATCCTGATTTCTCAGGAGAATTGTTTGGGGATATAAAACTGCTCAAGATCTTTCTTCATCTTTAGTAAGTTTTTTTTCCGCAGTATATTGATATTTTGTTGGGTCATAATTAAGTTTTATTTTGTTTATTGAAGTCTTAAAAGATTAAGAAATATTTCTTCTATGCAATGTACATAGGAAGGAAATTAAATGTACATTGTTGATGAAGATAAATATATTCACCATTAAAGGGCCATGGCCAACAATTAAAGACCATATACCAAGCATTTTTAATGAATTAAAACAGTGAAAACTGCTTTTTGAATCTCCAAACTGGTTTCAATTACCAGTTGTGTTATTTTGAACACACTATTAATAATCAAATTGAGTAAATCTAAGTAATTATTTCAAAATCAATTAGTAACATGCAGACTTACAGAAAAATACTGTCAGTTTTTTATGATAAAGAAAAGTCTTGAAATAGAAAAAAAATATTCCTGGGGGAAAAAAAGTGAAATACATTATTTAGCTGGAATCTGGAACAAATATATAATAATTAGATTACATTATCTAAATCAAACTTTCTTTCTCCACAAATTTATTCTACAAATAGTGTTAGAACATTCTTGCATATTGCAATAACAATTTTAAAAGAAAATTTCCTCTTTTTAAAAAAGCCCACAAAAAGTATTTCTTAGAAATGCTTCTGTTTCAAAGTACCACCATACCCATAAATATAAAAACATGCCTTAGTTATGTTTAGTTTCACTTAAACTTTATGTAATATATGACAGCTAAGTTATAATAATGCAGAAATATTAAAGATTTAATTAAAGCAAAGTATCAAGGGAGATTCATGAATAGTTTTATTGTGAAGAGGGATGGAAAGATGCTGCAAGAAACAAGGTATCAATTAAGTTACTAGAGATTTCAGTTATTATATTTGTAATGTTTGGCAAGCAGTACACCATACAACTTTCCATCTCTAGTTCTGAAATGTTTTGACTCAGAAACTGTAAAGAACAGTAAAACACCCTTTTCATAATCAACTCCAAAACCAATTTTTTAAAACTGTAGAAAATAGAGAAGAGTTGCTGCAAGGAATGCATTAAATTCTCAAATAAGACCTATTAACATACACATTTTAATACAATATTAAACAGGGGGATATTACTATTGTTTCGATTTGCAGTTGTTGGTTGAAATTTGAATAATGCTGTATGTAGTTAGCCCCCTTGGGAATACAATATAATCCATGCTTTGGTTAACAGCTATGTTTTTATATAAAGAATATAGAATCTTAATTCAAAAATATTGAATATTGTCATTGTTAACTTAAGTTACTAAGCAATATTTCTTTATAGTATCAAGTTCAAAATATCCTATGTGTATGATAAAAATGTAAGTGAATGTGTTACATGCAATATAGGAATATTATTGAACCTGGTTTATTTTCTAAAAAAGAAGAGGGATACCAGATTTCTAGCACACTATATAGTCAGATGGTAATTCATTATATCATAAACATGAAGAAACACACCTACATGACAGTTCATCAAACAGACAAAATAGATATTTTGTTTGATAAGAACCAGCCCTTTAACAAAGCATTTGGTGCATTGCAAATATTAAGATTAACCAGAAGAAAGTGAGGAGCATTTTCCAAGGGAATTCAGATGGAATTAGATTTGGAATCTAGGGTAATTTGTGGATTGAGTAGGAGGCTGAACATACGTCTGTCGCTAACATGAGTTTACAGACTTCCTCTCCCTATAAAGTTACCCTAATAATGAATTATATCACAGCTTAATGACTGAAAAAAAATTCTACCCTAAACTAAACCAGATTCAAATAACAAAGGTATGAACATTTTTCTCTAAAGACAACTGCTTAAACTGAGCCAGCATTTTTTTTTTATTTCACAGTTTCACAGAGTTTCACAGATCAGAATATTACCTCATGAAAGTTTGGAATTACATAGGTGATGTATATAGTTATGAATTACAAATTCTTCTAATGTGGAGCTTCAAAGATAAATTATGAAGTCACAGACAGCAAGAATGTAACCATTAATACTTAACATTGGATAATTAAGCAGAGCTAGAAATAGCAATATCAACTTCCAACAATACTGTAATGTTATTTTGCTTCACGCTTACTAACATACAAAGCCTTAAGGCAAAGTACATCTACCTATTGTCATTGAAATATTCTCCTGCATATTTGTTTACAGAATTTCAGTAAAACAGCAGTCATTGAATATAAAAATAGACATAAAAATCAGCAGATGTCCTTAAAACTGTAAATATTTTTTTCTTAACAAGTGTAATAGAATATATTATCTCATCTATTTGCTAGCATATAATATCTAAATAAATAAATGTACATTTATCCCTACAACTGACAAGAGATGGATGGACAGCCAAATCATGGGAATCATTAACCCTTTTATCTAATCCATGTCATCTTTTTTTTACCAGATCACCTGTTCTATTATATTTGCAAAAATCAGCAAATGTAAAAATGAGCAACTCAGATTCGACCCTGAGTCTTGAAGATCAAGATGTTAGGCTGACTTTGGTTTTCCAATGGACAATAGAGCCAGAATGGACATAGTTCCAGAATGGACCTACCTACATGAGATGAGACAAAAACAAGAACTGTAATACTGATTAACTAACCTGTCACTCACAAACTTAGGGGGGGGATTATAACCAGACCCCAGCAAGTGATATGGGAGAATAATTAAAATGAATTAGACGGGTTCAAACTAAGGGAAAAGAATGGAAGGATGGCTCTAAAAATAAAGAGATAACAGGAATAGAAGAAACTAATTATCAAAGTTCTATTTCTGAAGTATTATTTACCATGTATGCTAATTTCATTTCAAATGTTTCAGTTAAGAATCAACTTCAAGTGAGCACCAAACTTCTAAATTCAAATAGCAAACATTTCAGTGTTTAATAGCTTATTGATGGATGAAGGAAATTACGCAAGTGTTATTCCTCCCCTCCAGTTAGCTCAGCTACCTACAAACACTTTCAGTAGGACCCAATTTGGAAAAGATACTTTTAAGTATATTTATCAAAAAGAAAATTCAGGAAATCCTTTTAATTTAATTGAGAAACCATGTTGAGTTGCTTATCATTTTGATATTTGTATTTTTGTTTATACTGAAATCGGCACTTGAGTTGTAAATACTGTTTTCTATTTCTGAAATCAGTTCATGTGTTACATACAGTTATATATAGTAACGGCACTATACAGTACATGTTACGCACAAATTTCTCAGACCTGATTGTGTCTGTTCAAATCTAGTTAAGTGGCAATAACTCAAGCAGCTGTTCATAAAGAAGCTATCTAATAATTGTGGCTCAGAAATATTGATCACTAATGCTTTAAATAAGGAACTTGTGAATGAAGTTTTTTTTTCTCAAATCCCTGAAATGTTGCTGATTAAGCTAGTTTTTGAGAGAAAAAAATGATTTATATGAAGACTTTTGCTGACTTTCTATACTATGTGTGGCGGTACATATAAAATTTTCAAATACGACTTTTACTATTTCAAATTCATTCAAAGAAATTGAAATTCCCAGAGAAAATAATGAAATTGTTTTAAAAAATAGCAGGTGTTTTTTATATATTTTACAGATTTAAGCTTCAACAACCTTTCATGCCAATGTAAAAATAAATCTGAACATTAAAGTATAACTTTAGTAACTGTATGGTTTTCATTGGTAACTTATCCCTCCAAAGATTCAAGTAACTAAAGTATTACAAGGAATCTCTTGCACCTATGTATTGTGTGAATGTTAGATGTTTAAAACACGTTTATCCATTTATGCACAGAAATATTTTATGTGCACATATAAAAAGAAAATAAATTGAATGGGATCATCAATTAAATATTTAATCTAATCAATAATACTGATACATAACTACTATTTTACAGTTTGGTGTGATACATTTCTACTCTGTATGGCTCAAATTGTTTCTTTTAATTACTTGCTTTTAATAAACAAAGGTAGTGGTGTAAAGTAATCCAAGTAATTTAAATTCGTTAAACAAAGAGTTTAATAGTATCCCTTTTTTCCAATTTCAAATCATAGGTAAAACTTTCTTGTATGCTAAAGAAAAAGTTTTCTTAAAGATAATGTCACAAATACCATTGTTTGAATCTTTTCTTGCTATTTCTTAGAAAATTATTATATATAAAAAGTGTAATTGTTAGTGAAATATTTGTTTTCTACCCAGAAAATGAGTGTATGACTCTCTGAATTATAAATCTTTATTATGAAACATTTCTCTATATTTTCATGATGCTTTACTGTATATATCTTTGAATAACAAGATAAGATTAGCAGGGATCTAATACAAATCCATATAGGAACGATTTAATTAAAATGGGAAATCTATACTCTAGATAAATAATTATGAAATAATTTAGGATTTTGGTAAATTGATACTAAATATTGTTTATCTCAGCAGCATTACTGAAGAAGCTGGTATTAACAAACCAGGTGCACTGTAAGACTTTTCCCTCGCATACTAACTTGTTTTTAAAATCATTTTAAAGATCCCTCTTCCCTTTCAATGATGCTTCTCTATTTAGAAAACACAAAAACTCTACCATTGCAACACTTTTAAGACACAACATGCAAACTTTTAAGAATTCAGAAGCACTGTTTAGCTTGCACTGACATATGTGTCAGTCGTTAACAAGGCACGCTTGAGTTCTTTAAAAAATGTTAGCATTTATAAATGACGCCCTAGTCTCTCTCCCTATCGCCTTCTCCCTTCTGCAGCAAGTCTCTCCTATTATTTGATGGCAATGGTTTTTATTATCATTTGATCTGATAAAGTAACATTAGAACAACACCACGTAGAAAACAGTGAAACACAGACTTCTTAGGAAAGCATAAAAGCTGAATGAAACATCAAGAGAAGGACTCACACTGACCCATTCGGAAGACAAAGACGGCAAAACGGAAAAGCTCTAAAAAGCAGCTGCTTGTGAGGCCTCTGGGAGATGTCCTTCTGGCATTTCAGCACAGCAGCCCCACACTAGCTTCACCTCCCTGGATACAGCGAAGGGGGAACTAAACAAAGCTGTTTATTAGAGCTGTTGTGCAGGATTGCATTAGGAAATTTGAGCAGACCACCTGGACCTTTCGGATTGTGGCAGTGTTTAATTCAAGCTGCCCCTTCACTGTTGCACTAGCAGCAGCAGCAGCAGCAGCAAGGGGGCTTTTATATTTACCCAGCTGAAAATATACACTATTTGGCTGAAGTGGAAAGAAAAATAAACACAAATGTATAACCTTAGAGGCTGCAGAGCCAAAGCCCACAGCTGATCCACAAAGAATAGAGAAAGGAGAAACTATCACTCTCCCAGTTTAAGATTACAAGCACTTTTTCACACTTCACTTTTCTCACTTTCATGTTTCTTCAACCAAAATACAAAGATGACTAAGTAAATAAATTTAACTCAGGATGTTCCAATTGGGTTTTCTTTAAAAAGTAAGACTTTTTAAAACTGCTTATGCCATATTGCCTCTCTTGCTCTCTATCTTTTCCTCCCTTCCCTTCAACACACTGTGTTTCATTTTTGCTGGTAGCTGAAGCAATAGACAGAAAAATGGTCCTGTGAATATGAATTATGTGAATATGATTTTATTCCGGTAGGATGGGCTGGGCAGGAATGAAAAGCGAATTGAGAAATGGCTACCTGACCAATTGCAACTTGCAAAATCCTCATGTCCTGCTAAGCTGCAAGATCACAATCCATCATAGGTAATCTTTGAAAAAGTGAACGGGGATTTCAGGCATGCATCTATCAATCAACTTCTGGATTCCCAACCATTGCAAAGCAAAGGGGAAAAGAAAAAGAAAGTCAAGCTGCTTCACTAAATAGGATGAAATTGTTATATGACTTTCAGCATTCTCCAGTACACGTTCATGTATTTTTATATGGCATTTGAATTTTTACAGATATAACATTGACAAATACTTAATAGCATGTAAATAAGATGGGATCTCTACCCATTTAAGACAAAATACTTGCTGTAATTTACAACCTAATGATCCTATACATCTTTTAAGTTTCTTAAGAAGTCAAACTTGGAATTATTCGTAGATTTATATATGTGATTATCAGAAAAGTAAATTCCTTTACTTCCTATTGCTTTCCCTTCAGTTAAGAGTCTCACAAAAATCCCAGCATTTATGCATCCAAAAACTTAAAATATAGGAGTTCAAAATGTAGAGATCTTTTCTAGCAATCATTATGGATAATGAGTTTAATGAACTATGTGAGAAATTATATACAGTCAATCTGAGACGGGGTGAAATGCTCCCGGTTCTGACTGAATCTTGCAATCCGGTAGCGATTGTGGCCGGTGGTTCGGCGATCTGGTAGCATGTGCAGAAGGTTTTGCGCATGCGTAGAAGGCCTGTGCATGCATTTGATGCATGCATGCGTGCGAGCAAAGTGAGTGAGCGCGCGGAGTGTGTGGACTTCCAAGCCGGTAAGGAAGGTAAGTAGATTTCATCCCTGATCTGAAGCATGGGTGCATGGAAACGCAACAGCATACTAGCTTAGTCTAAAAGAATGTTGTGATAAATCAAAATATGGCTGATGGATAAATGTATCAAGAGTCATGGAACAAGAACTTCTATGATCAAGAATCTTGGAAGAACAGACAGATCCTCACCTACTCTATCTTACAAATTGTAAGGATATTCCATGATAAGATTGATGAAAACAAGCTGGTCAGAGTCCAACTAGGTTATTAAATAAGAGATGACAAAGAGCTCTGTGTGTAAACTAGGAGAAATGTATAAGGTGCATATGAATGTATGTAGAATATAACAGCTTATCTATTCTATAGCTTGCTATTTTATGTTATTGCTTTTTACAGCTACTTTACTTTATTATCTTTTTCCACACTTGGAAATCCTCTGCAATCAAGGAGCTATGAGAGAACATTTGGTATCTAATTATTAATTTTGATCTCCTCTGCTTATGTTAAATGAGAATATGTTATTGAACAGCACGGTATATCACACATGAATGGTGCTGGAACTGAGAAGTATATTAAAAAGACAAAATTATCCAAGCTTAATTCATTAAACCAATACTATATTTTGTTATGTTCTACAGTATTGTGCTTATCAGGAAGAAAGACTTTGGGGGGGCGGGACGAAATAAGTTCCCTATGTATTCTCCTTCCCAAAATTCCCATTTTTTCCACAACAACAAACTTGAGGAGTAGATTTGAGAGATTATGGGCTAATCCAAAGTCATCAATGAGCTTCCATCTTAACTATTACATTTCATTGGTTGTCACTGTAGTACTGAGAAGATTAGTGATTTATATTTTTACATAAATATAGGCACACATATACAATCACACACCCACAAATAGACATTATGATATCAGTAGCCCAAAAGCTAATCAGTTCTCTCCATCTGTTTTTTTCTAATGAAAAAATTATAGAACTTATGGATATTCACATTTCTTTATGGTATCCAGGCATTTGCCCTGAGTTAATATTTATTTGAAGGCAGCCACTCAAAAAAATCCAAAAAATGAGACCAAAAGTTGAGTGAAAAGAGGTGCTGGTCTAAAACTTGAGAGAAAGTAAACTGGAAGCCTATCAACAAATTTCCTAGTTTTTATTTTAAACATTGCCTGTTTGCAAAATTAAAACTTATTCACATGTGGAATTTTTTAAATGCATCATATCTTTCTTTAAACAATATATTCCAAAAATGGGAGGGAACTAGTTAGAATTAGAGAAAGGTAAAGGTTTCCCTTGCACATATGTGCTAGTCATTCTCGACTCTAGGGGGCGGTATTCATTTCCGTTTCAAAGTCGAAGAGCCAGCACTGTCCAAAGACATCTCTGTGGTCATGTGGCTGGCATGACTAAACGCCAAAGATGCATGTAATGCTGTTACCTTCCCACCAAAGGTGGTCCCTATTTTTCTACTTGCATTTTTATGTGCTTTTGAACAGCTAGGTTGGCAGAAGCTGGGAAAAGTAACAGGAGCTTTGCCTTTCGATTGACAAGCTCAGCATCTTAGCCACTGAGCCACTGCATCCCTAGGATTGATATATAGAGACTATATTATTTCTTGATGATAATTTCCTTAACTTGGTTGGGTTTTTTGGGCTCACAAATTATGTATTTGTGAGCCCATTTACTACTCATTTATTTCCACTGCAAAAGAGCAGGATAAATACGCAGGTTTCACGTGTCATAAAAATATGGCTATTTATTTTTCTACTCAATTTGACCTTTTTAAAAAACAGAGAATTAAATCTGTATACTTTATTTTCACGTTTTAACAGCATATGAATGAGAAGCAACTACAACAACTACAGCTTACAACAGTGTTTTTTCAAACCTGACGACTTTAAGGGGTATGTATTTCAATTCCTAGAATTCCCTGGCCAGTATGCTGATGTTCTCAGATCTTAAAGTTGCCAAATTTGAAAAATACTGGCATAGACTAACTGGCTTTCTTTTCCAGGATCAGCCATCAAATTAGCTGTGCTTTGGCTTATTACAGCAACAGTACACTAGGGGGACTACTCCACTTTCTTTAGAAATGGAAACATAAGGATGTTGAAACAAGCTGTGCTCTTCTCAGAATGATAGCTGTTTTCTCCCAGTTCAAGGTAAAGTTACATGCATATGGCATAAACAGCCAAACTGTGTGTGCCAAGATGGTTACATTTGGGTAGTGAGGTTTATTTTCACAATTATCTAAAAAAAGATTACTGGGAGACCATTAACGAATGAGATAATCAATTTTCAGGCTGTTATATTTGATTATTTTTTTATTCACTTTAGTTCATGTCTAAGTACATATTTTCAGTTGCTTTCTCTCTGAATTTTTTCTTTCTTTCTAAAGGAACTCATAAGATTTTGATAGGTACCTGATAAGGCTTCACTTGGTGATTTTTTGCCTGCCACCAACTTATTAAGAATAGCATTCCCCAAGGTATATTTTTCCCATTTTAGTACATTCTTTGTCCTCTAACTAGGACAGTTTTTTAAGTACTGTCACAGAGACATAGCAATATAATTCAGGATGCAGTAAGAATTTCTTTGCAAATAACACAGTATTTTAATCATCTTTATACTACTAAAACTATCCTATCTGTCTATCTGTTTCCTTCAAGTAGCTAAAATACAGCAACAATTTTTAAATCAAGATACCTTAAATGTGCTAACTTAAAGAATGCATACAAATCTGGGACTCATTGCTCCTATGAAATTTATATATTAAGGATCTTCAGGTTGGTTGTGTTGTGTGCCATTGTAGCACTAGCACATTCAGCTGCAAAGACATGATCAAGACTTACAATGCTTGCTGCTAGCTTCCCAATAAAAGTAAATGGGGAAGCAGATAATCATTCCCTCTGTCCAGTGGTGGGCTTCGAATAATTTAACAACCAGTTCTCTACCCTAATGACTGGCTAGGTAAGTGTGGCTGGGTGGTCATGTGACTGAGTGGGCGTGGCCAACTTGATGTCACTCACATCGAGGGGCACTTAGTCTCTCCCTGCCTCTCATGACTATGGGGATGCTGCAACAGTTGCAAGTGTGAAAAACAGTCATAAGTCACTTTTTTCAGTGCTATTGTAACTTTGAAAGGTCACTAAATGAACTGTTGTAAGTCAAGTATTACCTATACAAAAATACAAAAAGCTTCTTTGCTTGCAGAAAACTGCCCTAAATACTAATCATTAGATTAGAAATGGGGGAATACACATGAAAGATCAATGAGTCACAGTTGTCATGGAAAGCTAAACCATTCTATCTGAATACCTTCCTTTTCCTCAGCAATACCTGCAACCCAGGCAAATCAGGCAGGGTGCCAGAGCACATTGAGGAATTAAAATAGTTAAAATACAGCCAACTCTTGCTCATAATAAAACCCTTTAGCAGACAGGTCATTTAAACTCTCCAGAAAGTGGTAGGCATATCTGGGCTAAAGACACAAATTAACAAATTAACATCTTGAATGAGGGCTAATGCCATTCTGTCTTTGTTCAGACCTTGCTGCAGGGAATTTTTGCCTATGAATATAGCTATCTATTTCTTTATCTCTTAAGTGCTGACATCTGCTGTGGGCTATTAAGGAAGGTGGGGGCCGCCTTCTCCCTCTAAGAAAACATGTTTCTCCATTTCTCACCCAGAGAAATATATTCTTCCTTTTTAATATTTCTCAAAATATTTCATTATTCTATCAGAGGGTGGGTGCTAACTTTTTACAATTGTTGCCATGTTACCAGGCCATATTATCTTGAGAGCAAACTATAACAAATTGGAAGGAGGATTCATTTATTATCAGTGAGCAATCATGTAGCTTGGCCACTCTGAAGCAGTGCAAGAGACTCCTGTCCCAAAGGTACTTTTTCAAGGGGCAACTGGACTTTCTGAAAATCAAGAAAGTCCAGTTGTCTCTTGAAAAAAGCACCTTTGGGACAACCATGACCTGGATGACTGAAGAATCCCCATAGCCAAGAGACTCCTGTGCTCAGTGAACTGACAAAGCACCCAGGAGAAGCAATCATTAGATCCATTTGCATTGCTTAAAGATACCAGCTGGTTTCACTCACCTCACAAGATATCCTAAGGTAATCATCCAGAGTTAAGGAAAAATTACATGCCCTCAGAAAGGCAGTAAAAAAATCAGACAGAATGCCAAACTTGCATCCTGTCTCTCAGCCATTTCTTCTATAGCTATGACAACCGTTCTGTAAATAGCCGTTCAAGCCCCAGGAATAAAAGTACCCTAAAAACTCCTGTGTGGGGCGTGGTCCTCCGGAGAAGCTCAACTACAGACAGAAAGTCTGGGCGCACTGCCAAGAACCATTAAGGCTGTTACAATGTAACAAAGCTTAACCCAAAGGCAATTTCTGAAAATGCCTAAAGCAGTAGGGGTAGCAATTAAGTAAGATAAGGATTAGTCTTGAAATACAGGCACACTAGAATTTTTCTTTCCCACATTCCTTGCAGGACTAGCCCTGTAAAGTGGAAAAAGATTTCTTTCAACAACCCGTTCTCCAAACTGCTTAGAAAATTAACATATAGTTCCGGGGAACCAGTGTGAACCCAGCAGGAGCCCACCACTGCCTCTGTCACTGCTTTTGTTTACCTACCATGTCATTCTTTTTAGGTAAGGAAATATCTCTGATATGGCAAACTAATGAGTCTTGGGTCATCTACTTGCAACTAATTATATATTTTATTTTTGCAGATGTTTTAACTTTTTACAAAATTAAATCAGAACCAATTTATTACTATCTTAAGGAGATGGACAAATATTAGATGGGGATCTATAACCTTTGTATACAGTACAAAGTGCTTTAAAATTGGCTAAGAAATACATTTCAAAATTCTAAAATAGTTTAATTTAGATTTTTTTTTACAGTAATTAATACTAGGTTTGTATGTGTGCTCAAGTAATTATTTATCATGCAGTTTTCTTGGCAAGAAAAATAGGCAAGAAAACATGGCAAGATTTTCAGAAGTTGTTTGCCATTGCCGTTTTCCCATGGTTGAAAAAATGTGGTTGGTCCAAAGTCACTGAGCTGCTTTTGAACCAGGGGCCGTATTCACTTACGTTCGCTACGGTTTGCAAATGTGAGCACATGAACCAGGGGCGGTATTCACTTACCTTCGCTACCGGTTTGCAAATGTGAGCACATGAACCAGGGGCCGTATTCACTTACCTTCGCTACCGGTTTGCAAATGTGAGCACATGAACCAGGGGCGGTATTCATTTACCTTCGCTACTGGTTTGCAAATGTGAGCACATGCACCTCTGTGCATGTACAGGGACTTCCACACATGCACAGATCGTCATAAATGGAATGTGATGACATCCCGGTGGGTGGGCAGAACCTCCCGCAGCCACCACTACCAGTTCACCCTAGCCGGATAGAACTGGCTGAATACCACCACTGTTTTGAATATGTACATCAAACTGGCTTTCATTGATAACATAGCAAAATACTAACTGAACCAAGACAAAAGAAGTTTTTATCTGCTACTTAGTAGATGCAGTACTTTATTTTGTATTCAACAAATGGAGTGGGAAAAGAAAATTTTATCCTTCAGCTGCAAATATAGCTCTCAGAAATATTTTTTAAAAGTAAGTTATGATAAAAAATCTAAGAAAAGACCCATAAAATTAACCATCAATCTTTGCAGAAAGGAGGGCATCAGCTGGATCCATAAGGTTTGCAAGTAAGTGTTTGGGGAGTTATTTATCAAATGTCTTGTCAAACTCTGAAGAAAAAGAGGCAAGAAGAGCTCTAGACAAGATTGCTTTTGACCGGCCTCTCCCCATCCACCTATCCTAGACTACTCCAGAAGCTCTAGGAATTAAAGTAGGTAAAGAAATGCCTGGAGTAACACTGACATAGCAAGCATATCCAAACTCATGAAATTTCAAATCTATTCCGTTATGATAAAGGGGCAAAATAAAGCTATGTCAGGGGTGTCTAAAGAAAATAATTCTGGAGGTAGTGATTCTAGTAGTGTTGAAATCAGTAATTCCACTCTGCCTGAGGCAGATCCAGCAAAGCTAAAAAGTTCTTTGTATGTCACAAAGAATGCTATAGAAGTGATGTAAATGATATGTTACACAGCTATTAGAGCTGCCCCAAGATATTCAACCAACATCACTTTCAGACTTGAAGTAGGGATTCCTAAAACAAAGTTTATGGCTTGGAGCTATCTTACTTATTAGCTAAGGATCCAATTTTTACCTACTGTGCTATTACTTCTTATAGATAAGACAGATACTTATTTTATTTATTTATTTTATTTATTTATATTGTCACAACAATATATATAAGTATCATATAAAAAGATTATATAGTATATAAACATATATATGAGTAAATATTAGGAGGTATAAGCATATAGGAAGAAGAAAAGAAAAACAATAGGACAGGAACGGTAGGCACGTTTGTGCGCTTATGCACGCCCCTTATGGTCCTCTTAGGAATGGGGTGAGGTCAATAGTAGAAAGTTTTTGGTTAAAGCTTTTAGGATTATGGGAAGAGACCACAGAGTCAGGTAAAGTGTTCCAAGCACTGATGATTCTGTTACAGAAGTCATATTTTCTGCAATTTAGATTAAAGCGGTTAACATTAAGTTTAAATCTATTGGTTGCTCTTGTATTATTGAAATTAAAGCTGAAGTAGTCTTTAACAGGAAGGACATTACAATAGATTATTCTATGAGTTAAACTTAGGTCTTGTCGAAGGCGACGGAGTTCCAAGTTTTCTAAGCCTAGGATTTCAAGTCTGGTGGGATAAGGTATTTTGTTGTTTTCAGAGGAATGAAGAACTCTTCTTATAAAATATTTCTGGACATGTTCAATTGTATTGATGTCAGAGATGTGGTGAGGGTTCCAGACAGGCGAGCTGTATTCTAGAATTGGTCTAGCAAATGTTTTATATGCTCTGGTTAGTAGTGTGGTGTTTTTGGAAAAGAAGCTACACAAGATTAGGTTTACAACTCTTAGAGCCTTTTTTGCTATGTAGTTGCAGTGGGCTTTGGCACTTAGATCATTTGATATGAGAACTCCAAGGTCTTTAACGGGATGGGGGTCGTCTGTAAGGTAATGTCCATCAAGTATGTACTTAGTGTTTGGGTTCTTTTTTCCAATATGTAAGACTGAGCATTTGCTGGTTGAGATTTGGAGTTGCCAAGTTTTAGACCAAGTGGTTAGATGGACAAATCCCTCCAAGCTGGCAGCTCTCCTTTTTTTTTTAGCCAGATTCTTTTATGCTCCAGATCAGGAGTGTCAAATAGGTGACCTGTGGGCTGGATGCATCATACACAGGCCACGTCCACTCCAATTCCATGAAGGGAAAAAAACATCGTGAAGCAACAAGTGATGGCTATGTGATACTGTGAGTTTGACACCCATGCTCCAGGTTATAAACAGGCATTACACATACTTTTGAAGACAGTTGATAAGGAATTAACTGCATGTTATAGGATATCACATAAACGTAATACTTAAAATTCAAGATACTTTGATGGCAGACAAATAATTAATCTCTCTTCCCTAACCAAGGCTGAAAAGGATTCATTTTGGTGATGCTTTGTCCATTCCTCCTGAGATTTGTTCTAGATACTTGATATTGAACTATTGCCCTATCTCCAGCTTTTCCAAGTGACATGGAAAAAGAATATGATTCCTGAAGATGTACAAAATGGAAATCATTAGGCTACAAATGTCTTACTTATCAAAAGCATGTGAATTAACACCAGAACACAGACCATAACAGACACTCTATAAGTCTGATTCTGATAATAAAGAAATGACTGTTGAAAAGCAATCTCTTGTCTTCTATTTGTTGGACATGAATGGCAGAACTTTCTAGATATAATGCAATTTATTGTATTCAGTGTGAGAGATCAAGAGCCCTGCCATATACAAGGAGTATGGTACTTACTAATCCAGGAAGCTACTCTATGATATCATTGGGGTTCTGTAACTCTTTGGTTAGTTGCTGTTCTTGGGCTACAACAATAAGGATAGATTGCTGCACTTTTTCTGCTAGGTTGATGGTTCCTCATATACCAGAAGTCCCACTTTGTCATCCTTGCCAGCTCTCAGGAGTTTTCATCCTTTTCTGAAGTAAGACAGCATACTACCTTGGTACTGTTACCCCAGTGCTTTCTGGCTACTGGTTGCAGTTGTATTTTCATTTTATAATGGCAGCTTTTTCTCTGCAAAAAGCAAATAAAGCAAACAAAGAACAAACAAATTATATTGCTATTTTAGCAGGGTTAAATGTTTCCTGCTAAAATAGCAATATAATTTGATTATTCTATATCTGTACCCATATATAGAATGCCATACAACAAAGCATGAAAATACTATTGATGGTTTGCAGGGTGAAGCCAGTTATGTGAAAGTAATCTTAAGGGTGCACTTTTATAAAAATACTTTCCAAGTAGAAAGCTATTAGCCATTCAAATTAATGATACTTAAAATCGATTACATTTTGTTATATATAATCACATTCAGATAACTTCAGGCAAGTGCCTATCATTATGATTGGTAAGATGAGTGTAATAAAGGCATATTTATTGACAAATCCTTTGAGCAAGTACTAAACTGTCCATTGTCAAATGATTACAGAATGTCAGATTATATGATGATTTTTACCAAGTGTATCACTTTACTTTCCCCCATATATGAGTACAGGAGCCAGGCCAAAGTGGCCTAGTGTTTAGTTTTTGATTCAGACTGAGAAAACCTTGGTTCTAGTTCTGTTTTTTGTTTTTTTTTTGATGATTTTGACCCAATCATTCAATCTCAGTCCCACATATTTTCTTATTAGATTTATATCCTGCCTCTTTATGAGCTCAAAATAGTAGACATAATATTTCTGTCTGAATACCTTCCTTTTCCTCAGCAATACCTGCAACCCAGAGTTACAAATCAGACAGGGTGCCAGAGCACATTGAGGAATTAAAATAGTTAAAATACAGCCAACTCTTGCTCATAAAGTAAAACCCTTTAGCAGAGAGGTCATTTAAGCTCTCCAGAAAGTGGTAGGCATATTTGGGCTAAAGAGACAAATTAACAAATTAACATCTTGAGTGAGGGCTAATGCTATTCTGTCTTTGCTCAGACCTTGCTCCAGGGAATTTTTGCCTATGAATATAGCTATATGAATATAGCTATCAATTTCTTTATCTCTGCTGTGGGCTATTAAGGAAGGTGGTGGCTGCCTTCTCCCTCTAAGAAAACATGTTTCTCCATTTCTCATCCAGGGAAATATATTCTTCCTTTTTAATATTTCTCAAAATATTTCATTATTCTATCAGAGGGTGGGTGCTAACTTTTTACAATTGTTGCCATGTTACCAGGCCATATTATCTTGAGAGCAAACTATAACAAATTGGAAGGAGGATTCATTTATTATCAGTGAGCAATCATGTAGCTTGGCCACTCTGAAGCAGTGCAAGAGACTCCTGTCCCAAAGGTACTTTTTCAAGAGGCAACTGGACTTTCTGGAAATCAAGAAAGTCCAGTTGCCTCTTGAAAAAAGCACCTTTGGGACAACCATGACCTGGATGACTGAAGAATCCCCATAGCCAAGAGACTCCTGTGCTCAGTGAACTGACAAAGCACCCAGGAGAAGCAATCATTAGATCCATTTGCATCGCTTAAAGATACCAGCTGGTTTCACTCACCTCACAAGATATCCTAAGGTAATCATCCAGAGTTAAGGAAAAATTGCATGCCCTCAGAAAGGCAGTAAAAAAATCAGACAGAATGCCAAACTTGCATCCTGTCTCTCAGCCATTTCTTCTATAGCTATGACAACCGTTCTGTAAATAGCCGTTCAAGCCCCAGGAATAAAAGTACCCTAAAAACTCCTGTGAGGGGGTGGTTCTCCGGAGAAGCTCAACTACAGACAGAAAGTCTGGGCACACTATCAAGAACCATTAAGGCTGTTACAATGTAACAAAGCTTAACCCAGAGGCAGTTTCTGAAAATACCTAAAGCAGTAGGGGTAGCAATTAAGTAAGATAAGGATTAGGCTTGAAATAAAGGCACACTAGGATTTTTCCTTCCCACATTCCTGCAGGACTAGCTCTGTAAAGTGGAAAAAGATTTTTTCCAACAACCGATTCTCTAAACTGCTTAGAAAATTGATATGCATACATTTTTTAAAAATAGAGACAAAGAACAGTATTAACAGTTATATAATATTTTATTATTATTATAAGAAATATTATAGAGAGAAAATCCAGTATGTTACAATTTAATATATATTTTAAAAATCGCATGGGAGAAAGAAGAACAAGAAAAGGTGACTAACAAAATTTCTACCAAATTAACAAAAAGTTCTCAAACAATTTTGAATAATATCTTGGGGTTAATAGTATACATAAAGTTCATTTCAGGGAAATAGAATTGGCAGAGAACAGCTGGGTTATTTTCTGTAAACATGGCAATATATTTGTGGAAATCTGTAAAAGCTAATTTTAGTGTAATTTTATACACACACAGACACACACACACACTTGGGATTATATTAAACGGTACTGAACAAAGAAGAGCTGGTGGAATGGATAGTGGAGCTTCACAATGAGGGGGCTCCTGAGCTAGAAGGCACTGATGAATTTGTCCAACTGATGCGGGTCAGGTTCAACAACTTTGCCCAAGAAGTGGAAGCTGAAACTCAAATTAAAGTGCTGAAGCAAGCTGGCAGACCTGCAAAAGAATCAATATGGGAGTTTCAGAGGCTGGCCAGAAAATTGTGAGACTGGCCAGAGCGGCTAATGGTTCACACCTTCAAAAACGCCCTGGACTGAGATCTCAGGCAAGCTTGTGGCATAAGGGGAGTACTGGAGTACTGCCATCATTCTGGACCTGGAGTTTAACCCCCACAGGAAACCAGCTGTGGATAAACCAGCCAGGAGACTGTTCAGACACTGGATCCAGATGAAGAAGCCCAAGGAGTCCCCTTCCACACTATCCGGGACTGTCAAATGCTACCGATGTGGTCAGCATGGGCACCGGGGCTTGGAATGCCTGGCTCCAACTCCCATTCCCCAAACCAGGTCGCCTGACCGAGCTGGAGCAAAGAAAACCCTGCAGAAACTGCCGGACAAAGGATGGGGTGTCAAACAGGGTGCAGAAGTCCCATTCCTTCCCAATGAAGCAGAGGGAACTCTGGCCAACGAATCTCCTCTAGTCTCCGTGGGGAAAAGCACTGGCGATAATAACCCAATGGTAAGTGGAGCCATCCACCCCTTTGCATTCAAAGTTAAGTTAACAGTCCCAGAGATGGGGGTCCAAGAGGAAGTAGAAGCCTTCATAGACACAGGTTCACACAATGCCTAATCAGTCTCGCCATAGTTGAACAGTTGGGCATACGCATGAAGCCACTTGTACACCCCATCAGCTTTGAACAAGTTGATGGGATGCTAATTGGCAGGGCCTTTGCCACCTTGGTCACTGAGTTTGTCAGACTAGAGATGGGTTGCCATCAGGAATTCCTCCAGTTCATGCAACTCATTAATGAAGTGCTACATGAGCACATGTACCAGGGGGTCCTCGTTTACTTAGATGACATTCTCATATTCAGCGAGACCCTTGAGGAACATGTGAAAATGTGTCTGGCAAGTGCTAAAAAACTCTTAGCTGCCAAGCTTTACACACAGCTGTCAAAGTGCAAGTTTCACAAGACCTCCCTAGATTACTTGGGCTACCGAATTTCCAGTGGAGGCGTGGAGAAGGACCCAGGAAAAGTGAAAGCAGTACTTGATTGGCAACCCCCATGCACCCATAGGCAACTTCAAAGCTTCCTGGGGTTCGCTAACTTCTATAGGTAGTTCACCCCGGCTTATGCAGAGGTGGCTCTACCCCTAACTGAACATTTGAAAATGAAGCAAAAACCGACCCAACCAATTGCTTGGACAATGGATTGCCAAAAAGCCTTTGAAAACTTAAAAAGACCAATCTTGCAGCACCAGAGCAACAATTCATCTTACAAGCCAAAACCAGTGATGTATCAGTGGCTGTGGTACTCCTTCAAAGGAACAACAAAGGACAGTTGTTGCTCTGTGCCTACGTCCAAAAAGCTTAACAACACAGAGAGGCAATGAGCCATCTGGGAAAAAGAAGCTTATGCAGTTCAATGGGCCTTACTCTCTTGGAGACATTTCCTAGAGGGGAGTAAAGTGCCTTTTGAGCAGGGGTGAAATGCTCCCAATTCAGCCGGATCGCCAGTAGCGATGGTGGCAGGTGATTCGGAGAACCAGTAGCAAAAATCCCTGCCCCTGCCCCGTGTCCCAGCTGAGCCGCATGATCATCAGAGGGTTTTTTTTACTTTTAAAAGCATTTTTTCTTTACCCGAAAAAATGCTTTTAAAAGCAAAAAAAAAAAGCCTTTGATAATTGAGCGGCTCAACTGGGATTATCAGAACACTTTAAAAGCTTTTGTTGTTGTTGTTAAAAAAAAAGCTTTTAAAAGGCTCCTCTGGTGATCCCAGCTGCCTGATTGCCAGAACCTTTAAAAAGGATGTTTTTTACAAGCTCTTCAGCCGAAGGAGTTTTTAAAAATCCTTTTAAGACAGCGGTTCTCAACCTGTGGGTCGGGATCCTGCTGGGGGTCGAATGACGATTTGCCAGGGGTCGCCTAAGACCATCGGAAATATGGGAAGTATACTTGCGAGTCGAAGAATCGCGCTCCAATGGTTGACTCCACAAACCAGCTGCAGGCTCTTCAAATCGCTAGCCGAATTCAGCTTCAGGCGCGATGAATTAAAAAAGAGAAAAATCTTTGCTCTGATGTCTCCCTCTTAAGCCAGCTGCAATCACTCCCAATCGCTAGCCTAATCTGGCTTCAGGCGCAATAAACTTAATAGGGGAGGAGTCTCCGCTTTAATGCCTCCGTCCTCAAGGCAATCGCAAGCAGTTCAGATTGCTAGCCAATACGGCTTCAGGCACGATAAATTCAAAATGAAAATAATTTTATGGTTGGGGTCGCCACGTCGTGGGGAATTGTATTAAAGGGGTCGCCACATCGTGGGGAATTGTATTAAAGGGTCGCAGCACTATAAAGGTTGAGAACCACTGTTTTAAGAGGTTCTGGCGATCAGGCAACTTCAGCTGGGATTGTCAGAGGAGCCTTTTAAAATCTTTTTTTTCCTCTGGCAATCCCAACTGAGTTGCCTGATCACCACAGGCTTTTAAAATCATTTTTTTACAACCTCTTATAACAGCCCCCACCCATGCCCACCCAATTGCCCAGTTCCCACTTGCCTAATTGCTGCTTCTTTTGGGCTCACTAAGTCTTGCTTTGGCTGCTGCAATCAATTGCATCCGCTAGCAACTGAATCTGCCTGCCTGCAATCCATCTCCTCAGTGAGCAACTCAATCTGCCTGCCTCCAATTGGGTAAGTAACTGGGAAGGGGCTTTAAAAAATAGTTAATTGAGGTTTTTTTTAAGGAGTTTTTTTTTAGACAGCAGTTTTAAGTGAAGGAAGTTTTAAATTTAGCTGCTTTTATCTAAAAAATATAAATAAAATAAAATAATAAAATATTTGTGCAACTTTCTGAGATTTGGTGTGTTTCTGTAGTGTTTCACTCTAACTACACAAACACACAAAATCTCAAAAAGCTGTATTTGGCATTGTGTGTGTGTGTGTGAGAGAGAGAGAGTCAGTTGTGTTGTGGTATGTGTATGTAAAGTGTGAAAGTTGGTTTTTTTGAGCTTTTTCTGGCTCTGTGAGGTTCCTGCTTGTTGCAGGGGCCATTTTGGATGAAGTGCAGCTGCTTTTACATTGTGTGAGTCAGTTGTATTGTGTTGTGTTGTGTTGTGTATGTGTAATGTGTGAAAGTTGGTTTTTGAGCTTTTTGTGGCTGTGTGAGGTTCCTGCTTGTTGCAGGGTCCATTACAGCTGCTTTTACATTATGTGTGAGTCAATTGTGTTGTGTTGTATGTGTGTAAAGTGTGAACGTTGTTTTTTGGTACCTCTTATTGTTTTGTGTACTTTGTTTATTATTTTTATTATTTATTGTTATTGGCCATGCCCACCCAGTCACCTGACCACCAAGCCACATCGACCAATTAAGCCATGCCCACAGAACTGGTAGGGAAAATTTTTAGTTTTCACCCCTGCTTTTGAAGTCTGGACTGATTACAAAAACCTCAAGGCCCTAAAGACCACCAGAAAACTGTCTCTCAAAAGTTCACTGGGCTCAATACTTAATGTGCTTCAAATTCGAGCTGAAGTACATATCAGCAGGGAAAACCCTGTTGGCAGACAGGCCAAATTGTTGGCCACAATTTGACAGCTGCTGGGAAGAAATGGTCCATGCCATCATTCCTCCCTCACAATCAGCTGCCCAAGTCACCACCAGGAGCCAAGCCAGGCAACAACCTGACCCAAGCCAGAATGGATTGACGGCTAAGTTGAAAGCAGTACAACTAGTGGATCCTTGGCTCACTGACAATAAAGACACCTTAACCATGAGGGAGGGACTAATGTGGAAAGGATCCAAATTGTATTGTTCTATCCCCCTCACCTCAGTCTGAGCGATGACTTAATTAGCCAGCATTATCAGCTCTGGCAGCAAACAAGTGAGCATCTGCCAAGTGTCCCTGTTATCTCTCTTGATGAATCAACCAGGAACAAACAGTCCTTCAGCTCTAGTTAAGCAGTTGATTTGCTTGCTACGAAGAGGTATAGCAGCCCTTGCTGTTTTTATATCCTGTGAGGTGTGGCTCCATGACTCAGCACTTCCTAGGCCTGCCCCACTCCTGCTTCTGTTGTTCCCACCTCTCCTGCCTATGAAATCTAGGGTCCAGCCAGGCCTGATTGCCATCAGCCGGGTCTGGAGACGTGGCCTGGGGGGGAAAGAGTCAGGGGATGGAGGCCTTGTTATCTCCTCCACCTGGCCTGCCTCTGGCTCCTGGAGCTGCTCCAGAGGTAAGTCCTGATGGCCCTTCCCCCTCACTCACCAAGTCACTTTCTGGCAGGGGCCCCGGCTCGGGGGGCGCAGACACAACATGTATGTTCCAGCAAGCCTGAGGCTCAAAGTACTCCAGTACATCCATGACGCCAAACTAACTGACCATTTTGGATTCTTACAGACCCTACATCTCACTAGGAGGCAATTTTGGTGGCCAAGGATGAAAGCAGAAGTGGAAGACTGTGTAAGGAGCTGTGCCACATGTGCCATGATAAAGCCGAGACCTGGAAAACTGCCTGGACTCCTTCAGCAAGTGGCGAGTCCCAGCAGACCTTGGGAAGAGATCACCATGGGCTTCATAGTCGAACTCCCAGAAAGTGGGGGGAGCACAGTAATATGGACAGTTATTCATCTATTCTCAAAACAAGCCATTTCACTGCTTGCTCTGGACTACCATCCGCAAAGAAACTTGCAAAACTATTCATCAAACACATCTACCATCTGCATGGAATATCCTGCTGCATCATCTCAGACCAAGGATTCCAGCTTATAGCTAAATTCTGGAGAGAATTTTTGAGGTCTGTCAGGTCCACTCAAGCGCTCAGCTCGGCTTTTCATCCAAGCATGAAATCAGTGATGGTGTTCTGTCTTCCCTCGCCTCCATCTGAATGATGGCTTAATTAGCCGTCACTATCAGCTCTGGCAGCAGAATAGCCAGTGTCTGCCAAGAGCCTCCGTTATCTTCCATGACGCTGGTGAGTCACCTAGAAACAAACTTCAGCTCTTAATCAGTGGATTTGCCTATTACAAAGAGACACAGCAGCTCTGGCTGCCTTTTATATCCTGTGGGGTGTGGCTCCATGACTCATCATTTCCTAGGCCTGCCCCACCCTTGCTTCTGTTGTTCCCTTCTCTCCTGCCTATGAAACCAAGCCTGATTGCCATCAGCTGGGTCTGCAGGCATGGCCTGGGGGAGGGAAGAGTCAGGGGATGGAGGCCTTGTTATCTCTTCCACCTGGCCTATTTCTAGCTCCTGGAGCTGAGCCAGGCAAGCCAGTGCTCCCGAGGTAAATCCTGACGGCCCTTCCCCCTCACTGTCCAAGTCACTTTCTGGCAGGAGGCCCGGATCGGGGGGCGCAGATACAACAGACGGAATGCGCGAATGCGATGGTGTAGCAGTACATCAGATGCTATGTGGATTACCAACAAGAGAACTGGGCAGATCTGTTACCATTTGCAGAGGTGACTTAGAACAATGCAGAGCCCAGCAGCAGTGGACTTACCCCTTTCCAGATCACCAGTGGCATGGAGTTTGTCCCCATGCCTGAACTGTCCAGAGAGCCCCCTTCTTCCATGTCTTTGACAGAATGGATGGAGTTTTTGAAAAAGGGATGGGAAGATATGAAAAAAGTGTTGTCAGAAGCAGCAGAAGAATATAAAAAACAGGCAGACAAGCACCGTTCTCTCCAACCTCCCTTCTGGGTGGGTGATAAAGTTTTCCTATCAACCAAATACATACAATTGAGGCTGCCTAGCAAGAAGAATAGAATAGAATAGAATAGAATAGAATAGAATAGAATAGAATAGAATAGAATAGAATAGAATAGAATAGAATAGAAATTTTTTATTGGCCAAGTGTGATTGGACACACAAAGAATTTGTCTTGGTGCATATGCTCTCAGTGTACATAAAAGAAAGGATACCTTCATCAAGGTACAGCATTTACAACATTAATGCTGATCATAGGGTACAAATTTAACACTTAATAATACAACACTTGATGAAAATCATAGGATACAAATAAGCAATCAGGTACAATCAATATCAATATAAATCATAAAGATTACCAGCAACAAAGTTACAGTCATACAGTCATAAGTGGAAAGAGATGGGTGATGGGAATGATGAGAAGATTAATAGTAGTGCAGATTTCGTAAATAGTTTTACAGTGTTGAGGGAATTATTTGTTTAGCAGAGTGATGGCCTTCAGGAAAAAACTGTTCTTGTGTCTAGTTGTTATGGTGTGCAGCGCTCTATAATTGTTTTGAGGGTAGGAGTTGAAATAGTTTAAGTCCAGGATGTGAGGATCTGTAAATATTTTCACGATCCTCTTTTTGATTCATGCAGTATACAGGTCCTCAATGGAAGACAGGTTGGTAGCAATTTTTTTTTATTTTATTTTGTCACAACAGTATACACAAGCATCAACATAAATCAACAAAATATCATATAAGCATATATAGAATAGAATGGAATGGAATGGAATGGAATGGAATAGAATAGAATAGAATAGAATAGAATAGAATAGAATAGAATAGAATAGAATAGAATAGAATAGAATAGAATAGAATTTATTGGCCAAGTGTGATTGGACACACAAGGAATTTGTTTTGGTGCATATGCTCTCAGTGTACATAAAAAGAAAAGAAAAAAGAAAAAAAATACATCAAAGGTACAACATTTACAACACAAATGATGGTCATAGGTTGCAATTTAACCCTTAATGATAGCAACAAAAAGTTACAGTCATACAGTCATAAGTGGAAAGAGATTGGTGATGAAAATGATGAGAAGATTAATAGTAGTGTAGATTTAGTGTAGTTTGACAGTGTTGAGGGAATTATTTGTTTAGCAGAGTGATGGCCTTTGGGGAAAAAACTGTTCTTGTGTCTAGTTGTTCGGGTGTGCAATGCTCTGTAGCATCGTTTTGATGGTAGGAGTTGAAACAGTTGATGTCCAGGACGTGAGGGATCTGTAAATATTTTCATGGCCCGCTTCTTGATTTGTGCAGTATACAAGTCCTCAATGGAAGGCAGGTTGGTAGCAATAATTTTTTCTGCAGTTCTAATTATCCTCTGAAGTCTGTGTTTTTCTTGTTGGGTTGCAGAACCGAACCAGACAGTTATAGAGGTGCAAATGACAGACTCAATAATTCCTCTGTAGAACTGGATCAGTAGCTCCTTGAGCAGTTTGAGCTTTCTGAGTTGGTGCAGAAAGAACAGTCTTTGTTGTCCTTTTTTGATGATGTTTTTGATGTTAGCTGTCCATTTTAGATCTTGCGATATGATAGAACCTAGAAATTTAAAGGTTTCTACTGTTGATACTGTATTGTCAAGTATTGTGAGAGATGGAAGTATGGAAGGGTTTCTCCTAAAGTCTACCACCATTTCTACAGTTTTTAGTGTGTTCAGTTCCAGATTGTTACGGTCGCACCACAAGGCTAGTCATTTGACCTCACGTCTATATGCGGATTTGTCATTGTCTTGAATGAGACCGATCACTGTTGTGTCATCTGCAAACTTCAGTAGTTTAACAGATGGATCGTTGGAGATGCAGTCATTGGTATACAGAGAGAAGAGAAGTGGAGAGAGCACACAGCCTTGGGGGGCCCCTGTGCTAATTGTATAGGTATCTGAAGTGATCCCACTTAGCTTTACCTGCTGCTTCCTGTTTGTTAGGAAGCTTGTGATCCACTTACAAGTCTGTTCAGGCACATATAGTTGGTTTAGCTTAGTTAGAAGAGTGTCTGGAATGATGGTATTGAATGCTGAACTAAAGTCTACAAAAAGGATCCTTACATAGGTCTTTGGAGATTCCAGATGTTGTAAGATGTACTGCAGAGCCATATTAACAGCATCATCTGTTGATCTATTTGCTCGGTATGCAAAT
The DNA here is from genome assembly GCF_028640845.1 of Ahaetulla prasina. Taxonomy (NCBI): domain Eukaryota; kingdom Metazoa; phylum Chordata; class Lepidosauria; order Squamata; family Colubridae; genus Ahaetulla; species Ahaetulla prasina. The sequence goes on from NC_080542.1 coordinate 69,826,104, forward strand.
TGCAAGGGGTCTAACAGCGGATCTGTGATGGTTTTCAAGTAGGAAAGCACTAGCCTTTCAAAGGCTTTCATGACTACAGATGTTAAAGCAACTGGTCTGTAGTCATTCAGTTCCTTGATGGTGGGCTTCTTCGGCACTGGAATGATGGTAGAGCATTTGAAGCAAGAAGGAACATAGCACATCTCTAGTGATATGGTTGAAGATAGGGGCCAATTGGTCAGCACAGACTTTTAAGTAAGAAGGACTTATCTTGTCTGGGCCTGGAGCTTTTCCTGGCTTTTGTCTGTGAAATAGGTCTTGCACTGCCTTTTCTGTGATCACTAGAGGTTGTGAACCCAATGGGATGAGGTCAGTTGTAGGAGGCCTGGCTTTTGTTGGAGTGTCTGAGATGGGGGTTATGGAGATCGGTGGCTGTAGTTTCCTTTCAAACCTGCAGTAAATCACATTCAGGTCATCTGCCAGTTGTTGATTTCCTTCAGCCTGGGAGGGTGGTTTGCCATAGCCGGTGATATTTTTAAGAGTTTTCCACATGTTTGCTGGTTCATTTTCTGAAAACTGATTCTTTAGCTTTTCAGAGTAACTTCTTTTTGCTGCTCTTATCTCCCTTGTTAGTACATTTCTGGTTTGATTGTACAGCATTTTATCACCTTTCCTGTAGGCTTCCTCTTTAGAATGACGTAGCTGCCTAAGTTTAGGTGTGAACCAAGGTTTGTTGTTACTGTATATTCCAAAGTTCTTTGTCGGTACACATAGGTCTTCACAGAAGCTGACATACGATGTTATAGTATCTGTGAGTTCATCCAGGTCTGCAGAGGTATCTTCAAAAATGTTCTAATCAGTGCAGTCAAAGCAGGCCTGCAGCTTTAATTTTGACTCCTCCATCCAGATCTTCACTGATTTAATTGTTGCTTTTGTGGTTTTAAGTCTATGCCTGTAAGCAGGTATAAGGTGAATCATGCAATGTTCAGAGTGTCCTACAGCTGCACATGGTAAAAACCGATAAGCATCTTTTAGTGTTGTGTAGCAATGGTCTAACGTATTATTGCCTCTAGTGGGACAATTGACATGCTGAAAGTATTTAGGTAGCTCTTTCCTTAAGTTTGCTTTGTTTAGATCTCCTAAAATAATGGCCAGTGAATCAGGTATTTGACTTCAGCCTCCATGATTTGGTCAGCTAGAGTTCGTAATGCCTTGTTTACACAGGCTTGCGGTGGTAAACAACAATTAGAAGAAATGAGGAAAATTCACGAGGTGAATAGTATGGTTTGCAGTTGATAATTAAAGTCTCTAAATTGTTGTCGCAGAATTTGTAAATTACAGATAAATCTTGATACCAGTTGATATTAATATATAGGCATAAACCTCCACCCTTCATTTTAGCAGATGCTTCTGAAATTCTGTCTGATCGAATAATCTGAAAACCTGGAATATGCATACTACTATCTTCAATTGAATCATTTAACCAGGTTTCAGAGAAGCATAGGACTGCTGAGTTGCGAAAATCAGAATAGTATTTGTTTAAGAGGAGTATTTCATCCATCTTATTTGCAAGTGAAAGTACATTTGTTAGGAAAATTGAAGGCAGAGGAGTTTTAATGCGATTTCTTAATCTGTTTAAGATCCCAGCTCGTTTACCTCTCTTCCTTCACTTCCATCGTTCGGTTTTTTTAGTAATCCATGGCTCCATGGGAATTGCCTCCTCCTGTGTTAGAATCTCCTCCATGTTTGTAAAGACAGGCGGGGGTGAGATCAAAGAAAGCTGCTCCTTAAAGAAATGTTGCTTAATTCTTAGTAGATGATCTTGTGAGTAGGAAATCCATTGTGAGTCACAGAGAACACTTAGAAATAAAGAAATAAATAAAATCATTCGCAAAAGTATGTAATAATTGTATTAATTTGATATAATGAAAGGAAACATAAGGACAGGAACAGTAGGCACTTTTGTGCTCTTATGCACGCCCCTTATAATCCTCTTAGGAATGAGGTGAGGTCAATGGTAGACAATTTTTGGTTAATGTTTTTGGGAGTTTGAGAAGAGACCACAGAGTCAGGTAGTGTGTTCCAAGCGTTAATAACTCTGTTACAAAAATCATATTTTCTGCAATCAAGATTGAAGCGGTTAACATTAAGTTTGAATCTATTGTTTGCTCTTGTATTATTGCAATTGAAGCTGAAGTAGTCTTTAACAGGAAGGACATTGCAATATTCTGTGTGTTAAACATAGTTAAACACAGGTCTTGTCGGAGTCAGTGGAGTTCTAAATTTTCTAATCCCAGGATTTCAAGTCTGGTGGTTTAAGGTATTTTATTGTTTTCAGAGGAGTGAAGAACACTTCTTGTAAAATATTTCTGGACATGTTCAATTGTATTAATGTCAGAGATGTGGTTTGGGTTCCAGACAGATGAGCTGTATTCAAGAATAGGTCTAGCAAATGTTTGTATGCTCTAGTTAGTAGTGTAGTGTTTTTGGAAAAGAAGCTATACAAAATTAGGTTTACAACTCTTAGAGCCTCCAAGGTCTTTAACAGAGTGGGGGTCATCTGTAAGGTAATGTCCATCAAGCTTGTACTTAGTGTTTGGGTTCTTTTATGCAATATGTAAGACTGAGCATTTGCTGGTTGAGATTTGGAGTTGCCAAGTTTTAGACCAATCGGATACAAAGTCAAGGTCTTTTTGAAGGGTAGAAGTATTGTTGGTGGTGTTAAATAGTTTGACATTGTCAGCAAAGAGAACACAATAACTTGAGATAAGGTCATAGAGATCATTTATGTATAGTATGAAGAGCGTTGGTGCAAGAACGCTGCCTTGGGGAATGCCACTTTTGACAGGAACAGGATTTGATAGAGCGTTGCCAATTTTGACCACTTGTTGTCTGTTCGACAGGAAGGCATTTATCCAATTGTGAAGAGGTGCCATAGGATTTTAGTTTTAGGAGAAGTTTATCATGTATTACTGAGTCAAAAGCTTTGCAGAAGTCTATGTAGATTGCATCTATTGCTTTGCCTTGATCAAGATTAGTAGTCCATATTTTTTTGCAGTGGAAAAGTTGTAAGTTACATGATAATTTTTTTCTGAAACCAAATTGCTTATTAGAGAGTAGGTTGTTTGTTTCTAAGTGGAGGGTAATGGATTGGTTGATGATAGATTCCATTACTTTGCAGGTGACACAGCACAGAGAGATTGAAAAATTATTTTTTATTGAAAAATTATTTTTTCTGCAGTTCTAATTAACCTCTGAAGTCTGTGTCTTTCTTATTGGGTTGCAGAACCAAACCAGACAATTATAGAGGTGCAAATGACAGACTCAATAATTCCTCTAGAACTGGATCAGCAGCTCCAGTTAGGACCAAAATTCCTAGGTCCTTTCTCAATAATAAAAATAATTAACCCAGTGACAGTTCAGCTTAGGCTCCCCCATATCCTAGGGAAAATACACCCTGTATTTTACTGTTGCTTACTGAAACCAGCGATTGGGTCCAGTTTAAGACCTCAAGCCCAACCACCTCCTCCTCCTATACTTGTACAAGGAGAAACCCATTATGAAGTCAAGAACATTTTAGATTCTAGACTTTATAGGGGTCAATTACAATACTTAGTATACTGGAAAGGGCACCCTTTGTCTGAAGCTACATGGGTTAAGAGTTGGAATGTAAAAGTAGATAGGCTAGTCAAACAATTCCATGATAAATATCCTGATAAGCCAAAGAGTCCCCCTGGGGGGAGAAGAGGTGGTTAGGAGCATGATTAACCTCCGGTATTATTCTCTTTTAAGGACATATGTCTTTTCTTTTTCTTTTTTTTTATTGAAAAAGTTTTAAAACAACAATTAAATTTTCCCCCTCCCCCACCTTCCCCCCTCCCTCCAAAACCCCTTCCCCCCCCCGAATTCCCGGAGCAAACACAAGGTATAGTTCATTAAACAAACAGTCATACATTAAATTTTTAAAATCTAACACAATTATAATCCTTCTATCCCACATAACCTGACTTTTTCCATTAAAATCAAAAACAAAATCCTTCATTCAAAGGCAATCCGAAATTTCTTAATCTGATATCTATTTTGAATATAATCAATCCAGTTCTTCAATTCATTTAAATATTTTTCTTGAGTACTGTCTTTCAAGAAGGCTGAAATTGGAAACTTTCAATATCCATTCTTCTATTGTGGGTAATTCTTTTTTCTTCCAATATTGTCCAATCAACAGTCTTGCTGCTGTTATTAAGTTCAAAATCAACTTAGTCTCAATCACTGTACAGTCCGTTGTTATTCCCAAAAGGAAAAATTGCGGTCGGAACTTTATCTTCTTCTTCAGAACATTCTGCATAATCCACCAGATTCTTATCCAGAAAGACTTAATTTTCTTACAAGTCCACCATACATGAAAATATGTAGCATCATCACAATTACATCTCCAACATTTCGCTTGCATATCTGGATACATACATGATAATTTCTTAGGATCTAAATGCCATCTATAAAACATCTTATAAAAATTTTCCCTTAAATTCTGCGCTTGCGTAAATTTAACATTTCTAACCCAAATTTTTTCCCATGTTTCCAACATTATTGGTTCTTGAATATTCTGTGCCCATTTTATCATACAATCCTTTATTAAATCTCTTTCAGAATCTATTTCTATCAACACAGTATACAATCTCTTTATATGCCCCTGGGTTTGATTTCTAATTTGTTTAACCAAATTTTCTTCATTTTGAGTAATACCAATTTTCTGATCTTCTTTCCATCTAGCCTTTAACTGTCCATATTGAAACCACGTATAATTCCTCCCTTCTTCTTTTAATGTATCCAAAGATTTTAATTGTAGATTTCCCCTCTCATTGTATAAAAGATCTTAATAAGTAATCATTTCTTGTTCCTGTTCTATATTTATATTCTCTACTGCGTGCCGAGGACTTGCCCATATAGGAATTTTATAATTTAACTTATAATAATATTTTTTCCAGACACGCAGAAGAGAAATTCTCAACACATGATTCTTAAAAGCTTTATCTACTTTCTTATCATACAATAAATATGCATGCCAACCATATAATAAATCATAACCTTCTATATTCAAAATCCTTTCCTCCGTCAAATTAAACCAATCACTTATTACCGAAAGAACAACTGCTTCATAATACAGTTTTAAATTAGGCATTTTTAATCCTCCTCTTTCCGTTGTATCTTGCATTATTTTCATTTTGACTCTCGCTTTTTTCCCTTCCCATATAAATTTATTAATTCCAATCTGCCATTCTTCCAAATTTTTGTCTTTCTTAATTATTGGTATCATCTGAAACAAGAACAAGAATTTAGGCAAAACATTCATTTTTATAGCTGCTATTCTCCCCAACAAAGATAATTGTAATTTTTTCCAAGTATTCATTTCCTTCTGAATCTTTTTCCATAACACATCATAATTATTCTTATACAATTTTACATTTGATGAAGTAAGAAAAACTCCTAAATATTTAACTTTTTTTACAATTTCAAATCCTGTTATTTCCTCTAGTTTTTCTTTCTGGTTCTTAATCATATTTTTGGTTAACACTTTTGTTTTATTTTGATTCACTTTAAACCCTGAGACCCTTCCATATTGATTAATTACTTCCAACAAATATACACTTGAATTTATAGGCTGAGTCAACATAACAACCAAATCATCTGCAAACGCTCTAACTTTGTATTCATGTCTTCTAATTCTAATACCCTCTATCTCCCTTAACTCTCTTATCTTATCCAGTAAAGGTTCCAAAGACAAAATAAACAATAAAGGTGATAAAGGACACCCCTACCTTGTTCCTTTCGCAATTTTATTTTTATTTATTTATTTATTTATTGTTTAAATTTATATACCGCCCTATCTCCCAAAGGACTCAGGGCGGTTTACAGGCATTTAAAAAACAGGTAAATACAATCTAAAAACAGTTTAAAAACTTATTCTAAAAGCCTAAATTAAAATATGAAGATAAAACCCAATTTAAAAACCGTAAATTAAAATCTAGCTCAGTCCTGCGCAATTAAATAAGTATGTTTTAAGCTCGCGGCGGAAGGTCCGAAGGTCCGGAAGCTGACGAAGTCCTGGGGGTAGTTCGTTCCAGAGGGTGGGAGCCCCCACAGAGAAGGCCCTTCCCCTGGGCGTCGCCAGACGACATTGCCTCACTGACGGCACCCTGAGGAGTCCCTCTCTATGAGAGCGCACGGGTCGGTGAGAGGTATTTGGTAGCAGTAGGCGGTCCCGTAGATAACCCGGCCCTATCTGTCAAACTACCATTAATTATTATCTGAGCTGTTTGCTCTCCATAAATTGCCCTAAGTATTCATATAAAACCATTTCCAAATTGCATTTTGTCTGTTAATTTAAATAAAAATTCCCAATGCAAACGATCAAAAGCTTTCTCTGCATCCAAAAATATAAACGCTGCCGGAATCTGATTTTTCTTTTCCAAATATTCCAATAAATTCACTATCTGCCTAACGTTATTCCTCATTTGTCTCCCTTTTATAAAACCAGACTGGTCAGTATGAATCCTTTGTTGTACAATTTCCATTAACCTATTTGCCATTATTTTCGCAAAAATCTTATAATCATTATTCAAGAGTGAAATCGGTCTATAATTCCCAGGCTTAGTACAATCCTGATCCTCTTTTGGTATCAATGAAATAAAAGTAGTCCTCCATGATGGTGGCACTCCTCCTCCCATCAGTATCTGATTAAATAACTCCATAAGTGGACCAACTATCTCATCCTGTAACTTTTTATAATATATTGCTGTAAGTCCATCTGTGCCCGGGGATTTCCCTATTTTTAATTGCTTTATTACCAAAATAATTTCCTCAGAAGTTATAGGCCGATTCAACTCTTCCCTTTGTTCATTAGTTAAACCTTTAACCTTATATTCTTTCAAATATTTATCAATATCCATATTCAATATTGTATCTCTGGCATATAAATTTGTATAATATTCCAAGAAAGCTTTTTTAATTTTATCCTGTTGAAATCGCACTTTACCCTTGTATTCAATTCTTTCAATAGTACCTGCTTTCTGTCTTTTCCTTAACATATAAGCCAACCACCTCCCTGATTTATTGGCATTACAAAAAGTATTATGTTTAGCATATTGTATATTGGTTGCCACCTGATCTGCCATTAACATATTAAATTGACTCTGTAATATCTTTATCGCCTCAGTAGTTTTTAAATCATGTGGATTATATACCAATAATTGTTGTTTCCTCTGAATTTCCTCTTCTAAATCCCTCGCTGTTTTTGTAATTTTCTCCTCTGTCTACTATTAATATATATCAAATTTCCTCTCATAAAGGCCTTGCTAGCGTCCCACACCATTTCTATCAAGTTCCCTTACCCAAATTATAATCAAAAAATTCTTTCATTTGCTTTTTACATTGATTTACATTATCCTCATATCTAAACAAATTTTCATTTATTCTCCATGATCTTCTTCCACCTTCATATTGCAACTCCATCCATACCGGACTATGATCAGTTAAACACCTTGGAAATATCTTTGTTTTCCTAACCCTAGAAAGCAAATCATTGGTAATTAATATAAAATCAATACGTGAAAAAGATTGATGCCTATCCGAAAAATAAGTATAATCTCTATCATCAAAATTCTGCCTTCTCCATATATCTTTCAACTCAAAATCTTCCATCAAATCAAAAAAAGATTTAGGCAGTTTTGCATGCATAGGAATTTTCTTAGAAAGAGTTCTTTTATCTTTTCTAATGTCCATTACACCGTTCCAATCCCCTAATATAATAAATGTTTTATAGTCCCAAAGAGTCAATTTTTCATGTAACAGTTTATAAAATTTTTCTTGTTGTTGATTAGGTGCATATATGCCAATCACAAGTATCTTTTTTCCTTCTAAAATCAATTCAATAGCAATATATCTTCCTTGAATGTCCGTTTCAATTAATTTAGCTGATATATTTTTCTTCAAATATATAACTATACCATTTTTCTTATTCGGAGCAGAAGAAACAAAATGTTTACCTAATTTCGAATTAATCAAATATTTCTGATCTGATAATTTTATATGTGTCTCTTGCAAACATATCACATCATTTTTAAATTGTTTCAAATAATGGAATATTTTTCTTCTTTTCTGTGCTGAATTTAAACCATTAACATTCCATGTCAAAAATTTATTTGCCATCACTGGCCTCTTGAAGCTTCTGAGCAATTAGCTGAAGACTCTCACTCTTCGGTTTGGCTCCTCCCACAGCTTCAGTAGTAGAATCCCGTTCCTGTCTTTGAAGTCGTTCCTCTATCTCCTTACGCCTAATAGCTCCCCTTGTCACTCTTTGTTCTTGAGGTTGTTCTTGAGGTACTGACATCACAGGTGCAGTTTCAACTTCCCCACTCTGTTTCTCTTGAAGACTTTTATCCACTGTTTCTACATCCACTTTCAATACATTAAAAAGAAAATCTTTTGCTTTCAACTCAGTATCAATTCGATATCTCCTGCCTTGGAAAAATACTGTTAAGCCAATTGGAACCTCCCATCTATATTGAATCTGATGCTTCTTAAGCTCTTGTGTAAAAAACCTAAAATCCCTTCTATCCTTTAACATTTTAGCAGGGATCTCTTTCAAAACCAACACCTCCTGTTCTGCTATTTGCAATTTCTTTTGGTATGTAGCTTGCAAAATCTGATTTCTTATTGTAGAAGTCAAAAAATAAATTACAATGTCTCTTGGGAGCTTTTTCTGCCTCGCTACCCAAGAATTAATCCTATATGCCTTGTCAATTTGAAAATCAACTTCTCGAGGGTCCATTCCTAACATTTCAGCTAAGGCTTCTAACTTTTTAAAGATCTTCTTCCTTCCGGTCTTGAAGACCCCTAATTCTCAAAGCCTTCTCCAACGTTCTAATTGCAATACCACCACATGGTCCTCATTTTTATCCACTTTATTTTGGAGCTCTCCAACTTTATTATCCAAATACTGATTTGCTTGACTAATTACTTCCACTTTATCCTCCATTACTTCCAAATTTTTTGCCAAACCTTGAAAAACCATCAATAAATCTTCTCTAATTTTTTTATTAGTCTCTTTAATTTCTTCCCTAAGTTGATCCTTCACACCATGAATATTATTCATAATTTCTTTAAATCGCTCTTCAGAAACTCTGTTCTGTTCCTTTAACATATCTTCCAAGTTAGTTTCAGACCCCCTTCTCGTCATGGGAGCTTTTGGTGGCTTAAAAGCCATTTTAATTTAAGTAAAGTCTCTAATTAGAATTGTAAAATCTCAGAGTCTCAAAAAGTCTCAAATTAAAGTTGTAAAATAAAAACTTTCACCTTGCCTTCTATGGAGAGCTTCTATTCAGCCAAAATCCACAAAGACGAACTTCCTTTCTCTCACAATCAGCCTCCAATCCACTTCCTCTCAGACGCCATTTCTTCCTTCACTAAGTTAAAGTGAAAAAAAGTTTTCCCCTTTTTTTAAAAAGAAGTAGAAGTCAGCTCTCTTCTTGCTTCCCCAATAATCGATCACTTGTATTTGTCCCGTCTGCTTTTAGTTATTCAAAACGGAATCAATGGAGCAGAGGTGGGCGTCTCCTCTTGTCCTGCCTAATTAGCAGGATCGAGCCGAGTCTGGAGTAAGGCTGGATTAAGCAGGCACCCCTCCGAGACTCTGCATAAGAAAGCAGAGCCCCTGGGGCAATCTTCTGCTATCCAGCCACTCTTCGCTATTCTCTTTCACCCAGAGAAAAGCTTTGAAGCTGGCTAACAGCTGTTCTCCGCTGTTTCACCAGCTTTTACAGAATCTCAGTTCGGGACGCCATTCCAGACGTCCTCCGGGGAGACGGAGCCACCGGAAGTTCGACATATGTCTTTTCTGAGTGGGGGTCAGCCTGTCAGACCTGGAAGCCATCTTTGAGCTTCAGGCATGGCACAAATTTTACAGTGGGAAAATGGAAGGGGGGATTGTATGGGTGAAGATGATATGTAGTCAAAATAACATTTTTTCTAGAAAGTCAAGGCCGTGGGGCCCTGCAGCTGTGCTGAGAAGAATGACGAGGTATCATCTGTTCCAGAGGGTACCTGATTGGTTCATGTGATGGACATGTGAGTGAAGGGCAAGAACTTGAACTTTCTTTTGGATGAGAAAAACCTGGAAGCTCTCAGATTCGGGTTTTCCCAGATGTGCCACTACGACATTTCTAATTAAAGTTGAGGACACTCAAGCCTCAGAATTTGATTTTGTTGGGGGTGTTACTTGGAACCCTGACAGAGATTATATGTATTTTAATGAGTTAACCATAGTCTTATTATTTTCAGAGTTTAAAAAATCTTTTTCTTACTCCTATCAAGATAAGTGATAGACAACCTAAAAGAAGTGATTATGATTTGCCATTTATTAGGAAGACTTGCTTTTAGCTTGGTAATCAAGTAGCAAAGATATTTGTGGGATGACTTTTTTCCCCCACAGCACCAGCAATTTCAAATAGTATCCATCATTTTCGACTGCTCAGAGCACTAGAAATAATAAAACAGCAACAACTCTATCTTGAGGTAGTTTCCACATTGTGAGAGGAGGTAGAAGGGAAAGAATGACCAAAATAGAAGATGAAGTCGAGGATGATTGCTGAAGCCAGTAGAAGATTTGCCTTCCAGTGGCTGAAATTTTGAGAACTTAGTTGAAAAATATTAAAGCGATGCTATTTTACAAGTATGGCAGCTGAAGGAATAAATTATTCATGATACTGATACAGATAGGAAAACAAGTATGTGAAAAATACACGGATAGAAAACTTAGTTTTTCTGTGCATTAAATTTTTTGCAGGTGATCTGGCTGTAATATCAGTTCCTCCACTGATTACCAAGGCTGATTCAGCTGATCTGATTAATTACTGGATGTACTGGGTGCCCTCTTCCTTTGTTTTGACTCCATGTGCATCCCTTCTAAACTAGCATATTCAGAGAAAGACAGGACCACAGATAAAAGGAGTGATTCCATATAAATCATTTTGACTATGTTGGCTTATATCCAGTCTGTGATGTAATGTGAACATTGTATCTAGATGCTTCACTGACTAAAGTGCAGTGACTTAATGACTCAAACATGCACGCAATTTGATTTTCACCCAGTTTTGTGTGGAAAGAATACAGTACATTATTGACAAAGAGTGCCAAAGAAAACTATGCCTACATATGGTCCTTAAACAGTATATGAAATGCTAAGGCCCGATATAAATTATTCACATAGCTGAGTAGACCTTGCCATGTTTTTAGACACTTTGATAAGCTTTTTTATTTTAAATTATCTTAAATTAATGAAATGAATGCTTACTTTATTAGAATTACTATGGCATGTCAAAAGTGATTCCTTTTTGTTTTCATGATTCGGATTCCCTCTTCTCCCAGTTATATGAAAATGCCTATTCAAGGACCACAATATATAATTGTAAAGCGAGCTGCAAGAAGACATACATTATTTCTACTATAGGAGACATGTGAAAGATTTAATGTAAGTATTAGTATGCCCTGCGGTGTTCATAATATTACAAAGGACAATTTAACAGCAGGTGAAAAGGAGTATTGGAAGAGAAAAGAGAAAAAGGAACCCTTTAAGAAGTAATAAACCCAGAGGTTTAAAAATATTGATCAGAGAAATATCATAATCAAAAAGTATGTGTTTTTAGCAAAGGAATAAAAAAAATGAAGCGGATCCTGAAGATGTATGTTTAATTTGTTGTGATGTTTTCTGAATATTGAATTGCACTGTTTTAGTCCCACCACAATCTCCAATAATCAAAAAGAAAGACTTAGCAAAACAAGCCCCAAATGCTCAATTTCTTAAAGAAAGGGTTTTTCCTACCCACTCGTTTATGTACCTTGTTTCCCCAAAAATAAGTCCCTGTGTTATGTTTTTTTGAACCCTGAAATAAGCGCTTGGCCTTATTGCTATGTGCTCAAAAGCCCGATTGGGCTTATTATCAGGGGATGTCTATTTTGGGAAAAAGAGGTATATTTCATTTTCTTAGAAATTTATCCTGAAGTATTTAGTACAATTTCTTTCTGACTACATTTTTCTTATAATGAAACATTTCCATCTGATTTTTAAAATCTGATTTCAGAGATGCAAACATAAAACAGGTTGCCTGTTTCTGTCAAAGAAATCTTTTTGTGTAAAAAAAAAAGTTTTATTTCTTCCACTTGGAATTATGATATTATTCATCTTAATTAAGTATAATTTTATTCAATTAATTATTTTATTTTCAGTTATGTTCTTGAAGGAAATGACAGATCAGTTTTGTTAGAACAAGAAGAATCAAAGTTGTTCAAAAAGGTTTATTGAAAACTTTCCAAGTTCAATTCTGTTCAATCATTGATGTTTTCCTATCCTAGACTAAGCTCTTGATTTATAGCCTTTCTTATCTAAACACTCATTTTCTCCCACATGTTCCTGCCCACTTGCTGAAAATACAATCCAAGATTATTTTTAAGGTACCTCCTTATTGGATGTTAGGTAAATGAGGAGAATATTTGATTTCTATAGAAGGGCTCATCAAAGTCTGTTTGAGAATGATTTTTATTTAGCAACCCCTGCTCTCTGCCAGTTTTGTTATTCTGAATTCTGCTTGTTATACTGAAAGTGAATTATTATTTTTTATTTCTTGAATTAAAAGGCTGACTTAGAAATTTAAGAACTGAAAAGCAAAGGATAAATATTTTAATACCTAAATAGATATGTAACTGTAGCAATGCCACAAAACTTGGAAGGGATACTTTTTTTTGAAGGACCTATCTTGTTTAACTTGCAATTGCAATCTCCTTGCCTTATCCACATTAATGCTCATACCCTATCAATTAACAGTTACCACCAACTCTTCTTTAGTTACTATCAACAATCAATCTGATACCACATGCTAAAGTTGATCATAGATGCTACTGTATGCCATTTTAAATAAAGTTTGCAGGTCATGGACTGGACAGATTCATCGCTGGCTTTGAAGATATAATGAAGGCACTGAAATGGCCAGAGCATACTATTCCAAGGCCCTACTGGTTATATGCTCCCAAGAGAGACAAAGTGACCAATGAACGTGTTTGGTCCACTGCTTTTATTTGTGTATTTTACTTAATGTTGTCACTTGTATATTTGTAATTTTTTTTATTTAGACCAAGCAACCATAGATTCCATTTATTGAGACAGAAAGATAGGATACAGGAATGTCAAATAAAAAAAAAAGTTCTCTTCAGAATCAGAAACATTCTCTGGGTATAAACTTGTTTAGGTTTATGAGATTTATGCAGATAGAGATACCAGAAAAGGAAGATTTTTAAAAAACCTGTCATAAGGACCTGAAACATTCATAAATACTTGTGTCTCAGATCCTTATGATAGGTAGTCTTCAATTTACAGCAGATCATTTGGTGACAATTTGAAATTATAATGACATGAAACAAGTGTCTACGCCTACTCCCCGACCTCAGGACCTTTAAGCGCGAGCTCAAGACCTTCCTGTTTCACCGAGCAGGGCTGGCCTAAGGGCAATTTTAATGGTGGTTTTATGGTTTTGGTTTTTATAGTTTGCTTGTCATTTTAATATTTGGTCTATGGAACCAAATTTCTAAATTGAAATATCGTGTTTTAATTTTTGTATATGTCTTTTTACTTGGCTGTAAACAGCCCTGAATCTTCAGAGAAGGGCGGTATAGAAATACGAAAAATAAATAAATAAATAAATAAATAAATAAATAAATAAATAAATAAATAAATAAATAAGTGACCTTTGACCATTTTTCACAATTATGACCATTGCAGCATTCCCACTGATCACAAGATCAAAATAACATGCTTGTAACTAACTCATACTTATGATGGCTACAGAGTCCTGGGGGTCAGGTGACTATGTTTTGAAATCTTCTTACCAGCAAAGTCCAAGGGGAAGCTTAACACTTTCCATGTAACAAGTGTATTACTAACATATTACTAACTTAACAACTGCAGTGATTCACTTAACAATTGTGGCAAGAAAGATCGTAAAATGAATATAAATTCACAACTGTCTTGCTTAGCAACATAAATTTTGGGCTCAATTTTTATCATAAGTTGAAGACTATTATGATGCTAGTTCCTAATATTGGTTCTGGTATGCACTGAAGATAATAATAATATAATTTAGCATTTTCATAATACTTTTAACATTCTCAACTTGTTATCCATACTACAGTTCTCTAAAGTAGTTTGGTTCATGGCACAGTGGCATTTTAAAAATATTTTCATTTGTTTGATGTTCAGCTATCTTTTCATATAGAAGCTTGAGATGGCATGTTAAATTGGGTGAAGGAATAGACTGGAGGCAGGCTTCAACAACAGCTCTTTATTTGGTAAACTATATATAATCCAGCAGCCAGCCTCTCTGACAACTCTCCTTTATATAGAGGGCTGTCAGCTCATCAGCTCTCTGTTTTCCTGATCAATCAGCAGATCTTGGTGGAAACTTCCCCTGTCAACTTCTAACACCCCACCACTCTTAGTTGGACTCGTCTAGTCCCGCAAGTAGGCAGGGCATTTGCATTCCCTACTGGACCTGCGCAGTTCAGTGGGAAAGGTGGCAACAGCCTGAGAGGCTGTGCTTGCTGCTGCCTCTTTTTGGAAACTTCTGGAATTTTACTGGTGAGGCCTTGGAGCCAGCCAGAATCAGTTCAATGTTGGAGCATTGCTGATTCTTGAGGTTCTCAGATATGTGCTCCGTCTCATTTGGGCTTGAGTCTGCTAAGGAGGGATCAAGTTTAAGTTGATCATTACCAGGTTGGATCTGGGACCCAGCAGGAAGATGGCTACATAGTTGGTCTATGTGTTACCTCCATAGTTGCCGGTTGTTCATTTTAATAATATACAACCTGGAGCCTGTGATTGACTCTATTTTACCAGATAGCCATAGGGGCCTGTCAGCAAAGTTTTTTGTGAATACCAAGTCCCCGATGCTAAAGTACCTGGTATGGCTGGCTTGATCCCATTTGGTATCTGGGGCATAGTTTGGGTGAAGCCGGTCTAGCACTGACTGGAGTCTTTGACCCATTAATACCTCTGCCAGGCTTCTCCCTGTTGTTGCACTAGGTGAAATATGCTGATATAGGAGGAATTTATCTACCCGGACTTGCCAATCCCCTGGTGCCAGCCAGCTCAGGGCTTCCTTGGCCAATCTGACCATTCTCTCTGTTTGTGCATTACTGGCCAGATGAAAGGGTGCCATGAGAACATGATGGATTCTTAATTCTGCCATGAATCCTTCAAATGGGGTGGCAGTGAACTGAGGGCCGTTATACAGTACCAGGACATTGGGTAGGCCGTGAGTGGTAAGTAGCTTCCACAGTACCTTCATTACTGTGTCAGTACTTAAGCCCATTAAGATTATCTCAAGCCATTTGGAGTAGGTGTCCACAACCATGAGGAACGTTTGACCATAGAAGGGGCTGCCAAAGTTGATGTGGACTCTAGACCATGGGGACGTTCCCATTCGTGGATCAGTGCCTTGGGGGGTGCAGGCACAACACTTGGCATGGCTTGCATTTGGCTACCCATTCCTGTACTTCCTGGTCTATGTTGGGCCACCAGACAAACTTCTAGCTAAGGTTTCATCTGGACGATTCCTGGATGGCCTTCATGTAAAGCCCTGAGGACAGGAGTCTGCAAACTCTGGGGTAATACCACTCTAGCCCCCACAATAAACAACCACCCTAGGCTGACAGTTCAAGCCATTTCACTGAAAATGGTTTGAAATTTGCACCAACTGGGCCTTTAGGCCACCTCCTCCACACCCAGTTTAACACAGTTTGGAGGGTGGCATCAGCATCTAAGTACTTGGCCACTTCGGCAGAGGTCACCAGTCTCAAGGTCAACCCCAGGGTCAAGCCCAGGGTTGGGTTGTCCAGGATGTTGGGCAGCAGGCACCTGCTGAGGGCGTCTGCATGCCCCAAAGAGCACCCAGACCAGTGCACAAGTTTGTAGCAATATGCCAACAAAAATATAGTCCAACGGGTGCAACGGGGGGACAATGCAGCTGGCATAAATCAATCCCCTGCCAAGAGTCCCAACCAGGGGTGAAATCCTACTGGTTTGGAAAGGTTTGGGTGAACCGCTAGGGATTATGGGCATCAGTTTGCCGAACTGATAGTAATTACCCCTCCTTGGCCTCACCCACGCCCAGCCAGTTGCCACTCACCTCTTCCAGCTGCTCAATATTCCACAGAATTCAGTGTTAAATGCAGCAGAGAGAATGCTAACTTTTCTCCCTCCATTCACAATGGAGCTGCTGCAGCCTAACCTTTTTTAAGGTAGTCCCTAGGAGGGAGGGGATGGGTGGAGCATCTGGAATGGAGCTGTTTATGTGAAAGGTAGGAAAATGGGGAAGGGGATTTTCCTGCCTGTCATCCATTCCTCAATCTCAGCACAAACTGAGCGAAGGATGGTAGCCAAGAATATTCCCCTCCGCATTTTCCTTCCATTCGCAACAAGGAGTTGCTGGGAGGGGAGGGGCCAGTGAGGAGCCCCTCGATGTGAGTGATGTTGAATTGGTCATGCCCACCCAGTCACATGACGTCCCCCCAACAAGCCATGCCCACAGAACTGGTAGGGGAATTATTTCAATTTCAACCCGGTCACAACAAAGGTTTATGCTCCATCACCAGTTCAAAATCCCTCCCAAACAAGTACTTGTGGAACCTCTTGACCTTGGCCACCACAGCCAGCACCTCCCTGTCCAGCTGGTATAGTTCCACTCTGCACTACACAGAGTCCAGGAGTAGAAAGCGATTGGGGCCTTGGTTCCATTGGAAAGCCGGTGGCTCATGACCTCCCCCACTCCAAAGGGGGATGCATCACAGACCAGGACGAGGGGCAGTGTGTCATTATATTGGATCAGGAAACTATCGTTGGAGAGGAGTTGTTTCACTGCTGTAAACATGGCAGCTTCTCTTTGCCCCCAGATCCATGAGGTCTTCTTAGTTTGAAACCTGTGGAGGGGCTTGGCAACTGTGGCTTTATTTTTAAGGAAAATGCTGTAAAAGTTCAATAAGCCCAGAAAAGCTTGTAACTCAGTCCGATATTTAAGGGCCAGAGCTTCACGAATGGCCTGAATTTTGCTTTTAGTGGGGTGAATGCCATTCCCAGTATCTGATACCCTAAGAATCCCACTTCCCAGACTCCAATTTGACACTTGTCCCGCCTGGTGTGGAGTCCAGCAGTGCAAAACTTAATCAGCAACTCTCAAAGCCTGGAGCAGAGTTGCTGCTCACCAATGGCTATGATAAGCACATCGTCAAAATATGGTACAAACCCAGGGATTTTTGACAGTAGCTGTTACATAATACTTTGGAAAATCCCTGGGGCAATGCTACCCCAAATTGAAGCCAATTGCATTTGCACGCCCCTCTATGTATTACAATGGTTTGAGCCCCTGTGGTAGCACCATCTACCGGCAATTGCTGGTACACCTGCGGGAGGTCAAGTTTTGCAAAAAATTTCCCGGGGCCCAGGGAATGCAATAAATGATGGACAATTGGGACCGGGTAGACGCTCTGCTGGAGGGCCTTGTTTATCGTGCACTTATAATCTGCACAAATGCGAACAGACCCATCCCCTTTAATGGGGGTCACAATAGGGGTTTCCACTTTGCGTAGTCCACTGGCTTGAGAATGCCTTGCCTGATTAATTTGTCCAATTTGATATCAGTTTTGGATTTCAGGGCAAACAACTCTCCTGGCCTTTAATTGAATGGGTGAAATGTTAGGATCTAGGCCAAATGAAATGGGGGACCCCACATACTTGCTGAGCTCCGGGCTGAAAACGTCCTGGAATTCCCAAATCAGATCATCGGTTCAATTGCTGGTGATTGCATTGATGTCTGGTTACCCCCAACCTGAGAGAAACAAACCAGTCCAGGCCGAATAAGTTCAGAAGGTCTTTGCTGACGATAGTTACTAGCAGTTCTCCCTGGAACTTGTAGACCATGTTTAGCAACACATGACCCAGGACAGGGAAGCTGTTCCCTTGATAATCACTGAGCCTCAAGTGCTGGTGCTGTAGCTGGCTCTTCTGAATGTTGGAAACCACTTTTCTTAATGCCAGCCATGAAATTATGGTGACAGATGACCCAGTGTCAAGTTCCATTTTACAAGGCGACCCTTCAATCAGCACTGTCACTGTCAGGTTTTTTTGTGCAGGGGGTGCTAGCCTTGGCGATGCATGTCTGGTTTGTTTCGGGTGCTCCAGCATTTGTTTGTTGACATCACAGTTTCTAATCCTCCTGTTTGTATGGCTTGAGAGCCTCAGGGCCGACGACCTCTGAGGCATCCCTGCGGTTGGTCAGCAGGGTTGTGCAGAAGACTCTCACAAGGTGCCTGTTTCCCACAATCTCCAGCATATGACGTCCTTATAGCAGCAGGACGCCCTCAAATGCTGGCCCCCATAGCCAGCATCCGCCTGGCTTCCCTATGTGCCACACCCCCTGGCCATTAAAGGAATGCCTCTCCCAGTCTTATATAGTAAGGATGAGCTGCCGGGGAAGACCAGCCAAAAAGAAGGGAGGGTGGCAGCATCTTTTCCCAGTGTTGCCGATCCTCGTGATGACATCATCAGTGCACAAGCACCTCTCAGCTGTTCAGAGGCTGTGCTGCAGCCTTGTGGATTGGCAGGATGGTGCAGAGAGGTTCCATGGCTCAGACAGGTGGCAGGTAGGGGAGAGCCGGACTGTTCAATCCCTTTGGCATGTTTGAGCTGTGCATGGTCACCTTTTTTTTTTAAAATTTACATTTATATCCTGCCCTTCTCCGAAGACTCAGGGCGGTTTACTGTGTGTAAGGCAATAGTCTCATTCTATTTGTATATATTTACAAAGTCAACTTATTGCCCCCCCCCAACAATCTGGGTCCTCATTTTACCTACCTTATAAAGGATGGAAGGCTGAGTCAACCTTGGGCCTGGTGGGATTCGAGCCTGCAGTAATTGCAGGCAGCTGTGTTTTAATAACAGGCTATCTTACAGCCTGAGCCACTCACTCCCTTCCAAATGGCAGCTCCAGGCCAGCTGGCACTCTGGAGCTACCATGGGGAGTCCGTCTTCAACAGAAAAACAGGGTTGAGTTACAAGTTTCTGAGATACGTTCCCTCCCGGTTTCTCTGGATATTTTTTGTGAAACCTAGCAACTAGCCTGGGAGCATATACATCTTTTTCTGGAAACCATGTGGCCTCAGCTGGGGAATACCCTTTCAATAGCAGTAGATATTGGAGTTTATTCCTGTGCCATACCTTCTCTACTTCATAATGTTGTTTGCCACTGACTGTTATTGGCAGCGGAGGCGAAAGTTTGTTTTCCCTGAGATCAGAGGAGAGAGCTGCATGTAGAAGACTGCAATGAAAGACGGGATGTGTTTTTCCCAACTGTCATGGCAGCTGGAGCTGCACAGACACTGGGTTGATTATCCGTACCACTGGGAATGGACCAATATACTTCGGGTCTAGTTTTTTACTTGGGAAGCAAAATTTAAGATATTTAGTGGACAGGAAAACCCATTGGCCCACGTAGAAGGGTGCCTGAGGTCTTTGGGTTTTATTGGCTTGCCTTTTGTATTGGTCAGCTGCCTGATGCAACGTGTCCTTAATGCTCCTTCACACTTGCTGTAATTGAGACATCCTCTCCTCCATGGTTGTATCCGCCACTGTATGAGGAGGGCATTCAGGTATAGGTACAAGTCTCTCCCCGTAACTACTTTAAAGGGAATGAATCTCATACTGTTGTTTACTATGCTGTTATATGCCACCTCAGCAAAGGGAAGGAGATTGGCTCAGTTGGTTTGCTGGTGGTTCACATAACAAACCAGATATCTTTCCACCATTGCATTCCCTCTTTCGACTGCTCCGTTCATCACTGGATAGAATGCTGGGCTTATCTCCTGCTTACCTCCCACCCAGTTTAGGAATTTCCACCAAAATCTGGCGGTAAATTGTACTCCCCTATCAAATGTTACTCTATGGGGGATCTCATGAAGGCGCTATATGTGTGTTATGAAGAGCTTTGCTAACTTTAAGCTGATGGCAGACCACAGCAGGCAATAAAATGCTTCAAAAATAAGTCAATGACCGTACAAATGACAGCGCTTCCTTGACTGCTTCGGAGGTCTACTATGTTCAGAAGTAGCTATAGACTGTAAGAGCCCTGGGGTTTTCCCAGACCTGGCCTTCATGGTGAACACACCTATGTATGTATGCTTCAATATCCTTTCACATATGTGGCCACCAAAATTGTCTGTTCACTAAATGTAACATTTTCAAGAAACTGAAATGACTAAATGGACAGACATCATGTCCATTTTGTAGCACAGTCAGCCTTATAGTTTCTGGAACATACATCTTCAATTCCTTCCAGGCGAACCCCTCCCTTTGAGTTAGCCATGATTGATTTCCATAAAACCATGTGTCAGTGGTGAGGGCTGCTCGAATAGCTTGTGGTATGTCCCCATCCAGGTGGTCCAACCTATTGGTGGATTTAATGTGGGTTGGACAACCTGTACAGGGATTAAAGCCTGAACCACCTTCTCTTTGCCATTGTCATATTGCAGCTTTCTGGACAATGCATCCACTAGAAAGTTCCTGCCCACCCCCAGATGTACTTTAAATGGAAATTAAATCTTCTAAAATAAAGGATCCACAGAACTTGTTTTGGTGATAATTTGCATGGGGATTGTAAAGCTTCTAAGTTCTTATGATCTGTCAAGATCTCAAAGGGGACACTCCCCCTTCCAACAGGTGCCTCCATGTCAACAAAGCCCAACTACTCCTTCTCCCAAATGGGCCAATTACATTCTCTATCATTCAACTTCTTTGACGTGTATGCACAAGGTTGGAGGGCCCTCTTCTCATTGGCCTGTATGAGCACTGCTCCAACAGCCATGTCACTGGCACTTGCCTGTACTATGAACAGTCGTGATGGGTCTGGATGTTTCAGGACTGGCTCTTTAGTAAATAGAGATTTTAATAGCTCAAATGCCTGTTGACAAGCAGGGGTCCACTGAATTATACACCCTGGATGGGGTTTTGTGTTTAAGTGTTCTGTTCTTAACAAACTGGTCAGCGGAAGGGCTACTCTGGCAAAGGAGGGGATGAAGTGGCAGTAAAAATTAGCAAATCCCAAAAAACTCTGTAGCTGTTTCTGGGTTCTGGGAGCCTGCCAATCCAAAACTACCTTGACCTTATTGGGGTCCATTTCCACCCCTTTGGGGGATATGGACAGGTTGCTGGGGAGGTTACATGCAACTACATGTTTACTGGACCCATGTCCTTCCTGGTTAGTGCTGGCTGCTCAGGAAGTGACACGAGGCTGGCTCCAGGGGATTATAAATGCTTCTTTGGGGGAAGGGGTTTTCCCCGCCGCCTTGAAAGAGGCGGTGGTGAGACCTCTCCTTAAGAAGCCTTCCCTGGACCCAGCTATTTTGGGAAATTACCGTCCAGTCTCCAACCTTCGCTTTGTGGTGAAGGTTGTAGAGAGTGTGGTTGCATGGCAGCTTCCTCAGCACCTGGAGGAAGCTGTCTATCTAGACCCGTTCCAGTCCGGCTTCCGACCCGGTTACAGCACGGAGACGGCTTTGGTCGCGTTGGTGGATGACCTCTGGAGGGCCAGGGACAGGGGTTGCTCCTCTGCCTTGGTCCTATTAGATCTCTCAGCGGCTTTTGATACCATCGACCATGGTATCCTGCTGCGCCGGTTGGAGGGATTGGGAGTGGGGGGCACCGTTTATCGGTGGTTCTCCTCCTATCTCTCTGACCGGTTGCAGACGGTGTTGACAGGGGGGCAGAGGTCGTCCGCGAGGCGCCTCACTTGTGGGGTGCCTCAGGGGTCGATTCTCTCGCCTACCCTGTTCAACATCTATATGAAGCCGCTGGGCGAGGTCATCAGTGGTTTCGGGGTGAGTTATCATCTGTACGCTGATGACACAGCTGTACTTTTCCACCCCGGACCACCCCAACGAAGCGGTCGAAGTGCTGTCCCGGTGCCTGGAAGCTGTACGGGTCTGGATGGGGAGAAACAGACTCAAGCTCAATCCCTCCAAGACAGAGCGGCTGTGGATGCCGGCACCCCGGTGCATCCGCAGCTGACTGTTGGGGGCGAGTTAGTGGCCCCAAAGGAGGTGGTTCGCAACTTGGGCGTCCTCCTGGATGGACGGCTGTCCTTTGATGAACATCTGGCGGCCGTCTCCAGGAGGGCCTTCTACCAAGTTCGCTTGGTTCGCCAGTTGCGTCCCTTCCTTGACCGGGATGCCTTATGCACAGTCACCCACGCTCTGGTTACGTCTCGGTTGGATTACTGCAATGCTCTCTACATGGGGCTGCCCTTGAGGTGCACCCGGAGGCTGCAGTTAGTCCAGAATGCGGCTGCGCGAGTAGTAACGGGAGCCGCTCGTGGCTCCCACGTAACATCACTGCTCCGTAGTCTGCACTGGCTTCCTGTGGTCTTTCGGGTGCGCTTCAAGATTTTGGTTACCACCTTTAAAGCGCTCCATGGCTTAGGACCCGGGTACTTACGAGACCACCTGCTGTTACCCTATGCCTCCCACCGACCCGTACGCTCTCACAGAGAGGGTCTCCTCAGGGTGCCGTCCGCCAAACAGTGTCGGCTGGCGACCCCCAGGAGTAGGGCCTTCTCTGTGGGAGCATCAACGCTCTGGAATGAACTTCCCCCTGGCCTACGTCAAGCACCTGATCTTCAGATCTTCCGTCGTGAGCTAAAAACACACTTATTTATTCAAGCGGGACTGGCATAATAATTTTGATTTTAAATTGGGGTTTTATTAATATTTTTAAAATTTAAAATTTAAATTTAAATTTTTAAATTATCAGCCTTTGTAATTTGCTATGTTTTTAATTGTTGGTTTTAATTGTATATATCTTGTTTCTTATCTTTGGCTATACACCGCCCTTGGGAGAAGGGCGGTATAAAAATTTGATAAATAAATAAATAAATAAATAAAATATTCTACTGTAAATCTGAGGTAGTCCAGTGACGTCTTATGGAACTCACACTTGGAGAGTTTTACATACAAGTGTGCTTCCAGCAATTTTTAAGCACCTTTCTCAGGAGCTGGACATGTTCTTCCATGGATCGGGTGTAAATTAGGATATCACTAAATAAACGAGAACCCCCTTATATAAGTGTTCATGCAGCACCTCATTTATGAACTGCATGAACACTGCTGGGGCTCCTGAAGCCCAAACAGCATCACCTGAAATTGGTAGCTGCCTAGGGGACAACTGAAAGCTATCTCCCATTCGTTCCCAGCCTTAATTCTTATTCTGTAATACACTTCACGAAGGTCTAATTTGGTAAAGTAACACCCTTCTGAGAGCCTTGCCATCATGTCTTTTAAGAGTGGTAGAAGATAGATGTTCTATGCAAACTGCAATGATTCCCCTGAAATCAACAGATAGACGCAAACCCCCATCCTTCTTCTCCCAGAACAAGACGGGGGCTGCGATCCTGGATCATACAGACTGAATGAAGCCTCATTTGAGATTCTTCTCAATATAGGCCCTCATTTCAGTCAACTCCTGGGGAGTCATCGAATAAATCTTAGGTTTCAGCAATGACACCCCAAGGATGATTTCCACTCCACAGTCAGTGGGATGGTGTGGTGGTAATATGTCGCACTCCTTTTCACTAAATACATCAACTAAGTTAGTATATTCTTTTGGGATGGTGAGCTCCACTCCTGTTTGAAATTGGATGGGCCCTGTTGACTGTAGGCTCTCATGGGGTGGTGGACTGGGTCCCAACCCTATTCTCAGATGGCAACAACCACCTCCCCACCAGATAGTCGGGCCCCATTTATCCAACCACGCTAATCCTAAAACCACATCCTTAGTTATGCAGAGAACTATTACAAATCTCAGCTCCTCCCTATGTTGCGCCATTTACAGAACCACTTTACTAGTGACATGTGTTGCTGGTTTGCCCCCCAGTTGGGACCCATCCATCTGCTCAAACTGAATGGACTGAGCTAACTTGTGCAGGCGTACCCCCAGGTTAGTCGCCACCTCCATACTCATAAGGCACCAGGTGCAACCCGAATCAATGAGTGTGGTACCCTGCTCTTGCAGGGTTGCCTCCAACACCACCGGTACTATGAAAGGTTTAATGGGCATACATACCATGGGGTCAGCATCCCTCTTGCTATCGCTGGTGTCGATGTTGTCCAGAGGGCTCGTGACTTCCTCCATTGGGACTGACTGTGCTTTCATCCTTTGGTGCATCCCACAGGATTTCTCTGGAGTCGTCCTGAGGGTTTTCTGGGCACAGCCACATTTAGTGCCACTAAAGCCTGGTGTAGCTTTAGTGGTACCATTGTCAGTACATTCAGCAGCACAGTGTCCTGGTCGACCACACCAAAAACATGTCATTACTGCTCTGACAGGTGGAACCACAGCAGTAGGAGGTATTGACTGCTGAGGAGGCCACACCCCCAAGGCGAGGCTGGTTGGACAAGGTGCTTGCTGTTGCTCTTTGTTAGGCCATCCCTCCATTGTTGACTGTCTCAAAATTCAACATCTAATTCGGTTGCTGCCTGAAACCAGGTTGACAAGCAAGATGCCATACCCCTGCATGCACAAGCTTGCCTCAGTGTCTTATCAAGCCCTGCCGTAAAGTGGTGTATCACCAGTCGTTCAAGCCCCCCCTTAACTTTCCCCACCAGTCTCTTAAACTCTCTGATATAATCTTTTACTGGCCTTCTTTTCTGCTTTACTCTCAGCAATTCTCCCTCTACTTGCTGCGCTCTGGTGTTATCTTCAAATCTTTCTTGTAAAGCAGACAGGAAAAGACCCACATCCCCTAGCTCACCATATAGGTCAGCCACTAACTCTGTGGCCTCCCCTTCCATGACCGTTGTCACTGCCATGACCATTTCCCATAGGGAAGTATAAAGTCTGCCATATTGGTCAAAATGGTTGACCGTTTTGGTCAACCATTTTGGCCAAGGAACAATGCCACTTTCTCTAGACTACCATCAAATGATGCCCTCATAGTGGGTGGGTCCCATCTGCCCATAAATAGTGGGCCATTGGTGGTCCACCTGGGCCAGGCAGCCTCTGGTCTTCAAATGTCTGCAGCCTCTCTCCAGTTCCCCTGTGTTGTTCATAGGAATGCCTAGTAAATCTATGGTCTTTGGGATAGCCTTCTGGGTCACTCCAGGCAGGCAACTGTGATTGTTATATTGCATACCCGCCCTTGGCATCCTGGAACACTGGGGTAGACCCTCCAGACCCTGGGCCCCAGGGAAGGGAGGTAGTCCTCCAACAGGCATCTGCCAGACACTACTATGGCCCAGCTCTTGAAACTCAGCTGCCCCATACCATTCCTGGAGCACTTCAATAGTCTGGTTCCCAACTGCTGTTGAATCACTCCAATTATCATTGTCAGAAATTCTGCACTCCTGCCATTGGGTGATATGCCCTCCTGAAGCGATGAGCAAGGGTCCTGGTGGTGGCCGGGCTCTAAATTTGGCCACCTTAGTATCCCCCAACCACCAGTCCCTAGAGTCACCTGGTTCAGTCTCTGCCGCTTGCAGTTGAGTTTCCAAAGGCTTTTGCCGACCTGGGTGCTCCTTAGACCAAACGTACACAGGGGTGTCTTCCACTTGAGGAGAAACATCCAGCACAGTAACTTTAGTGGTAGCTGCTGACTCCTCAAGGCCGGCTGCCACCTGAACCCGTGCCTTCAGCCATGGTTATCTAAAGAGCCCTAACAATTCTGTCAGGTTCCAGGCTAAGTATGAATGAAGGACACAAAAAACCCAAGTTTGCTGCTGCCTTTCTTTAATTCTGGCACTCATTGACAATCCCAGAAGGAATAATTGTTAGGGCTAACAGCCCATGTTTCCCACCACCTTTTATGCATTGATCACCTATTACCACCCACCCAATCACATGCATTGTAGCCACCCATGTGACCCAGAAGTGTCACCCTGTTCTGTAGCCAGCATCCGCATTCCCCATGTGCCACACCCTCTGGCCATTAAAGGGACACCTCTCCCAATCCAATATAGTAAGGATGAGCTGCCAGGGAAGACCGGCCAAAAAGCAGGGAGGGTAGCAGCAGCTCCTCCTGGCATCGCCAATCCTCATGATGATGTCATCAGTGTGCAGCCACCTCTCAGCTGTTTAGCAGCTGTGCTGCAGCCTTGTGGATCAGCAGGATGGTGCGGAAAGGTTTCGTGGCTCAGACAGGCAGCAGGTAGGGGAGAACCAGGCCATTCAAGCCCCTTGGTGTGTTTGAGCTGCGTGTGGTCACCCCCCCTTCCAAATGGCAGCTCCAGGCTGGCTGGCACTCCGGAGCTGACACCTGAATTCACAATGGGCCATGGCTTTCGAAGGGCGGCTATGTACTGGTTTATGGACCATCTTTTTGCATTCAGTGCCTGAATTCGTAGCACCTCATGATTTTTGGTGGTGTGGGGGCATTGTAATTTTTCAGCATATTCTGAAGTATTTGCCATGGTACTGGCTGTACTGCAGTTAGTTCAGATGTGTTCAGATGTTGAACACATCGTGGCTGCAGTGATTGAGGAAGAGCACTCTCTTCCTGTTATTTGACAGTCCAAGGAGATCGTTTGCTTCCATGAAGCATTCGGACCAGCTCATGTATGTGTCCCAGTGCTCCTTTGCTGGATCAAAGGGTGTAGGTGTGTTGAATGCAGACATGCTTGCCACTTCTTCGCTCGTTCGAATTTGGCACACAAGATGGCTGCCGCTCCTTTCGTTCACCTGGCTGGATTTTCGTTGTCAGCTCTTTTTGTTTCAGTCTTTCCTGGATCCCATCCTCATCGCCAGTGTTAGATCAGGTGAAGGAATAGACTGGAGGCAGGCTTCAAGAACAGCTCTTTATTCGGTAAACTATATACAATCCAGCAGCCAGCCTCTCTGAAAACTCTCCTTTATATAGAGGGCTGTCGGCGAGCTAGCCAATCAGCTCTCTATATTTTCCCACTTGATCAGCAGACTTTGATGGAAACTTCCCCTGTCAATATCTAACACAGCATACTATATATACCTTCTCCAAATCTCTCTGCAATAGCAGCTTAGTAAATAAATTGGGTTATAAATTAATGATTGGGCCAAGTCTGGCCCTAGTAAGTTTTTACATGTGAGTGTACAGTAGAACCTAGATTTTTCTAGTGCAGGCCTAGTAGTATGCCACATAAATGTGTTATTGCACAAATGCTATGATTATGTATTTGCCCCATGACAGCCAGAATTCTATGCAATGGCATAATTTCTGAATTATTGTTCTGAAGAAAACAGAAACATCTTAAAGTGAGATTTGAACTCTGAACTTCCTACACTTATAATATTTAAATTTTGAGAGTTTTAAACTGTAAGTTGACAGCAATATAGTTCTGGCCCAATCAATTCAGAAACCAGGAAAAAATATTTATGGCTCCTATGTAGTCTAATGAAGCTTTAATTTCAGAAAGTGATTATATCCTGCTTGTTCTAAATCATCCAGAAGGTACCATTTCACCAGGCCTTCAATAAGCATTTATTTATAGCTTAAGTAGTACATCTATATCTTAAAGGTAAGTTTTGTTGCTCACCCCTGAAAGTCTTATCTCTGAAAGCCGTAATAAAATGAAGAGTAATAAACATGCATAAAATTGCTTCCTCACAATTGTCATGCTTATAAAGGGGATTTTCTGTCCTGGAAAGGGGCAGAATGTGTGCTTGTTGCTCAAAAATTTAAAGAGAAAAGGTTTTTGTTTCAAGTAACTTTATACAGATATAAAATGGTGTATGTGGAGTTCCTTATTGGCTAAACAAACAGTTAACTAATAAATGATATTCCCAGATGGTTTAGAAACAATGAAGTAACAAAAAGGACCATATTAATTTCTATTCCATTTTCAAGGAAAGAGGGGAAAATCAATATTTGTTTAATGAGGAAAAAAGCAATATTGGAAGCAGGAAATAAAGAAAATAGGAAAGAAGAAAAGAGGGGAGGCAAGAAAATAAAGTTATATAATTGTTATAGTATTTGTTAAATGTAATATCTAGTATCTGTTAAACATTGCGAGTCTTCTTTTGGCAAGGAAAAACAGTGTAGCATTCTCAAAAAGCAAATAAGGATGTTAGACTACAACATTTTTGCTTGCCAGAAGAGGACAATTTATAGCAGGATCCGGCCCATGGAGTGTTTAAATCTGGCCTGCAAGGACGCCCTGGAAACATCAAAGAACTGTCTCACAGTGCCTCTGCCAGTGAAAAGAGAACTCAGAAGGGCCACAAGCAGCCCTTCTGAGCTCCGTTTTCACTGGCAGAGAGTTTCAGGAAACAGTTACAGCCGAAAACAGAGCCCTGGAGCCCTTTTTCACTGGTGGAACACTTGGGCCACCACAGCCACTGACATGAGTGACAAGCTGGCCATGCCCATCCTGGCTATGCCCTCCCCACTCATCCCAAAGTCAAACACAACCCTGATGCGGCCCTCAACAAAATTGAGTTTGACACTCCTGGTTTATAGTTTTAAATAAGATCTCTATTAAATTTACCGTAAGGAAATAAAAATAAAACAAATATATTCTACAGGAATTTTTCCCCATTTGTCCTACTTAGTTTGAAGTATGGACATTAATTTGTAGTTCTCACATTTAAAGTGTTTTTTGATATAAAAATGATATAAAATATCTGACATAAAATCTCTCTCTTAAAAAATCTAGATTCCTCTTCTATATTTAGTCATATCTTTAGATATGACTTTTTAAATGCTTAAAATGGAGTCTTCTTAATTATTTTCATGTGTTTGTGTAGTATAATTTGCATTTATCCATCAGTGGTGGGTTTCAAAATTTTTTACTATCAGTTCTGTGGGTGTGGTTTGGTGGGTGTGGCAGGGGAAGGATATTGCAAAATCCCCATTTCCTTCCAATCAGCTGGGACTTGGGAGGCAGAGAATAGATGGGGGGCGGGGCAAGTCAGAGGTGGTATTTACCGGTTCTCCGAACTACTCAAAATTTCCACTATCTGAAATTATCCTGTGAGATATCCCATGTAATCTATATGTTTAACAGACATTTTGGATAATTTCCTGGCTGATGGTAGCCATGTACACGCAACAAAATGAGCTTGTTTGGAGAATAAATCCACTATGGTCCACATGCATTTAAAACAGTCACGTAATCCCACAGGATAATTTCAGATAGAGGGGCTTCAGTTCACTGCAAAGTTCTGGAAGGAATTTATAAAAACTATTGGGTCTTCTCAAGGGTTGAGTTCAGCTTTCCATCCAAGTGCTAATGGATCGGTGGAACATTCTAATGCAATGATTGGTCAATATGTTATGCAATACATTATGTAAATTACCAATAGGGCATGAAAATTATGATTGTCTTGATGCTGGCCCTGACTCCCACACTGCCTCCTCATCTGATTCGGCTGCCAAAGGGGCCAGTGGCCAACAACACTTAACCTACCCAACCGAGAGGGCGATGGTGAATGCTGTAGCTGCTAACCTGAAAGGGGAGACCACAGAGTGGATGGCAAACCTCCATGACGAGGATGCACCAGAGTTAAGGAATGTCATCTCATCTGAAGATGAGACATGAGCCCAGCAGGTAGAGGTGGAGATACAAGGCTTGAAGCAGAAGGGCTGGCTGGAGAAGGAGTATGTTCAGGAGTTCCGGAAGGTCACTGGGAAGCTACAGTACTGGGCTGAACAACTACTCATCTACCACTTCAAAGAGGGCCTTGACAAGGAACTGCTCCAGGCACATATCTACCAGGGTTTCCCTGACCAGATCAACGAACGGTATTGGGCCACTACGGTGCTAGACATTAAACTGCAGAGTTGCAGACTGAGTGGTGACATTGACACAAGACCAAGAAGGAGCCAGGAGGACTGGCCATCTGGGAGGCAGGTAACCTCAACTGTTCCCACCGATCCATCGGTGGGACCAACCTGTTTCCAGTGTGACCAGCAGGGACACCAAACCACCCACTGTCTGGTGCCTGCCCCTAACCGGAAGGAGGTTCATCACTAATCAAGCTGAGGAAGCAAACCTGGGAGGCATCAGGGAAGACTAGTCTGGTCCATCTAGCCATGGAAGTCCCCTCTGGTCCAACCAAAGAGGGTGGAACTCCAGCTGAAGGGGAGTCACTGCCTGTATCCTATGACAGCAACAATGAGGGAGAAATGATCCAATGGTGAATGAGGCCATCTGCCCCTTCGCTATTTCCATGAGGATCATGGTGCCCAAGTTGGGAGTTCAGGGGAGATTCAATGGCCTAATAGACTTGGGGTGCACTCAATATTTAATATATATCTCCTATATTGAAAGGAAGATAGAAGGTAGAAAAAGTTTTTTTTTTACTTTATATCTTTGATTCTGACTTTATAATTGAATTTTAACTTGGAAATTGAAATTGAAATGGCTTCTAAACCACCTAAACCTACAACTAGAAGGGGATCTGAAGTGGGTATGGAAGATATGTTTAAATAACAGACAAAAATGTTTGAAGAAAGGTTTAAAGAAGTTATGAACCATATTTTTGAGGTGAATGAATTGACCAGAGAGGAAATGAAAGAAAATAATAAAAAAATAAGAGAAGATATTTTGATGGCTTTTCAAGGTTTGGAAAAAAAATTGGAGATTTTGGAAGAGAAAGTGGAAGAAATTAATCAATCTAATCAGCATTTGGAAAATAAAATGGGAGAACTGTTTTGGGTAATTATCGTCCAGTCTCCAACCTTCGCTTTCTGGCGAAGGTTGTAGAGAGTGTGGTGGCATGGCAGCTTCCCCGGTACCTGGATGAAGCTGTCTATCTGGACCCGTTCCAGTCTGGCTTCCGGTCCGGATATAGCACTGAGACAGCTTTGGTCACGTTGGTGGATGACCTCTGGAGGGCCAGGGATAGGGGTTGTTCCTCTGCCCTGGTCCTATTAGATCTCTCAGTGGCTTTCGATACCATCGACCATGGTATCCTGCTGCACCGGTTGGAGAGTTTAGGAGTGGGAGGCACCGTTTATCGGTGGTTCTCCTCCTATCTCTCTGACCGGTCGCAGACGGTGTTGACAGGAGGGCAGAGATCACTTGTGGGGTGCCTCAGGGGTCGATTCTCTTGCCTCTCCTGTTCAACATCTATATGAAGCCGTTGGGCGAGGTCATCAGTGGCTTTGGGGTGAGTTACCAGCTGTACGCTGATGACACTCAGCTGTACTTCTCCACCCCGGGCCACCCCAACGAAGCTGTTGAAGTGCTGTCCCGGTGCCTGGAAGCCGTACGGGTCTGGATGGGGAGAAACAGACTCAGGCTCCATCCAAGACGGAGTGGCTGTGGATGCCGGCACCCCGGTACAGTCAGCTGCAACTGCAGCTGACTGTTGGGGGCGAGTCACTGGCCCCATCAGAAAGGGTGCGCAACTTGGGCGTTCTCCTGGATGGACGGCTGTCGTTTGAAGATCATTTGGCGGCCATCTCCAGGGGAGCTTTTTACCAGGTTCGCCTGGTTTGCCAGTTGCGCCCCTTTCTTGACTGGGATGCCTTATGCACGGTCACTCACACTCTAGTCACTTCCCGTCTGGATTATTGTAATGCTCTCTACATGGGACTACCCCTGAAGTGCACTCGGAGGCTTCAGTTAGTCCAGAATGCAGCTGCGTGGGTGATCGAGGGAGCCACACGCTGCTCCCGGGTAACACCACTCCTGCGCAGTTTGCACTGGCTACCTGTGGTTTTTCGGGTGCGCTTCAAGGTGTTGGTTACCACTTTTAAAGCGCTCCATGGTTTAGGAACCGGGTACTTACGGGACCATCTGCTGTTACCTTATGCCTCCCACCGACCCGTACGCTCACACAGAGAGGGTCTTCTCAGGGTGCCGTCCGCCAAGCAATGTCGGCTGGCGGCCCCCAGGGGAAGGGCCTTCTCTGTAGGAGCACCTACCCTCTGGAACGAACTTCCCCCTGGTTTGCGTCAACTACCTGACCTTCGGACCTTTCGCCGTGAATTGAAAACGTACTTGTTCATCCAAGCGGGACTGGCTTAATTTTTAACTTTTAATTTTTAAATTCTGAAATTTGAATTTTAATAATTTTAAATTTGGGGTACTGTGTTTTATTGGGGTCAATTAGATGGTTTTACATTTAAACTTTTAAATTTTTCGGCCATCATATAATATGTTATTTTAATTTGTTGTTTAATATTGTATATTTTTAACTTGGCTGTACACCGCCCTGAGTCCTTCGGGAGAAGGGTGGTATAAAAGTCTAAATAATAAAAAATAAATAAACTGCAAATAAAAGTGGATAAAAATGAAGATCAGGTGGTGGTGTTACAATACAGGGCGATGGAGGGGGCTTTGAGAATCAGGGGCTTGCAGGAAGTAAAGGATGAAGATCTTAAGAAAATCCTATCAGAAGCTTTGGCTGAAATGCTAGGATGTGACCCACAAGAGGTTGCTTTTCAAATTGACAAAGTATATAGGGTTAATTCTTGGATTGCTAGACAAAAAAAATTGCCAAAAGACATTGTGGTTTATTTCTTGACAAGAACAATGAGAAATCAAATTCTGCAAGCCACGTATCAGAAAAAGTTGCAAATAGCAGAACAAGAGGTGATGGTTCTGAAAGAGATTCCCCCTAAGATGTTGGCAGGGGGGCAGAGATCGACCTCACAGCACCTCATATGTAGGGTGCCGCAGGAGTTGGTTCTCTCGCCTCTCCTGTTCAACATCTATATGAAGCCGCTGGGTGAGATTATCAGTGGGTGGAATATCATCTGTACGCTGATGATACTCAGTTGTACATCTCCACCCCTAACCACCCCAATGAAGCCTTCGAAGTGATGTCCCGATGTCTGGAGGCCTTGCGGGTCTGAATGGGGAAGAACAAGCTTCAGCTCAACCCATCCAAGACAGAGTGGCTGTGGATGCCGGCTTCCCGGTACAGCCAGCTTACCCCACTGCTGACTGTTGGGGGCGAATCACTGGCCCCCAGGGGGAAGGTACACAACTTAGGCGTTCTCCTGGATGATCAACTGTCTTTAGAAGAACATATGACAGCCGTTGCCAGGGGAGCTTTTTATCAGGTGCGCCTGATTCACCTTCCTTAACCGGGATTCCCTTTGCACGGTCACTCATACCCTTGACACTTCCCGCCTGGACTATTGCAATGCTCTCTACATGGGGATCCCCTTGAAGAGCACCAGGAGACTTCAACTGGTCCAGAATGTGGCTGCGCGGGTAATAGAAGGGATACCACAATGCTCCCATAAACACCTCTCCTGCGCAGTCTGCACTGGTTGCCGGTGGTCTTCCGGGTGCAATTCAAGGTGTTGGTTATCACCTTTAAAGCGCTCCATGGCATAGGACCAGGTTACTTACGGGACCGCCTACTGCCAGCTATAGTCTCCCATCGGCCTGTGCACTCCCATAGGGAGGGCCTCCTCAGAGTGCCGTCAGCCAAGTAATGTAGACTGGCGGCCCCCAGGGGGAGGGCCTTCTCTGTGGGGGCTCCTGCCCTTTGGAACGAGTTGCCTCCTGGGTTGCGCCAACTCCCTGACTTCTGGTCTTTTAAACGTGAGCTCAAGACTTTTTTATTTCACCATGCGGGGCTAGCCTGATGAAAAATTTTAAGTGCGGGTTTTATGGTGGTTTTGTATTAGTTTTAACTTTATTAGGCCATTTTATAATCAGTTTTTTAATTACATTTTTCAATTTTTGTTCTGTGTATGTTTTTATTGGCTGTAAACTGCCCTGAGTCCTTCGGGAGAAGGGTGGTATAAAAGTTTAATAAATAAATAAATAAATAAAATAAAAGGCAGGAAAAAGTTTATATTTTTTACACAAGAATCGTCAGATTCAATTTAGATGGGAGATTCCAGCTGGTCTCACAGTGTTTTTTCAGGGAAGGAGATATTGTATTGAAACTGTGTTGAAAGCAAAAGATTTCCTTTTCAATGTGCTGAAAGTTGATCCCAAAGCAACAGATAAAAGCCCACAAAAGAGGCAAATGAGTATGGAAGCTGACGTGGCCCCTTTGATGTTACTATCTCAAGAACAGTCACAAGAACAAACAATGACAAGGGCGGCTACTAAGCATTAAGAAAAGGAGGATCAACTTCAAAGTAAAAGTCAAGATTCTACTACAGAAGCAGAAGCAGTGGGAGGAGCGAGGTCGAAGACAAAGGGGAGTGAGGATCTTCAGCTGATTGCTCAAAAGTTTCGCGAGGCCAGAGATGGCAAATAAATTCTTGACTTGGAATGTTAATGGTTTGAATTCAGTGCAGAAAAGAAGAAAAATATTTCATTATTTAAGAAAATTTAAAAATGATGTGATTTGTTTACAAGAGACACATATTAAACTATCAGATCAAAAATACCTAATAAACTCAAA
The DNA here is from genome assembly GCF_028640845.1 of Ahaetulla prasina. NCBI lineage: Eukaryota > Metazoa > Chordata > Lepidosauria > Squamata > Colubridae > Ahaetulla > Ahaetulla prasina. The sequence continues at coordinate 69,860,515 of NC_080542.1, forward strand.
ATTAGGTAAACACTGTGTTGCTTCAGCTTTGGATAAGAAAAATGGTATAGTGGTATATTTGAGAAAAGATATACCAGCCAAATTAATTGAAGCAGATATCCAAGGAAGATATATCGCTATTGAACTTGTGTTAGAAGGAAAAAAGACACCCTTGATTGGTATATATGCACCTAATCAGCAACAAGAAAAATTCTATAGGATGTTGCATGATAAACTGACTCTTTGGGATTATAAATCGTTTATTATACTAGGGGATTGGAATGGTGTAATAGATACCCGAAAGGATAAGAGAATTCTCTCTAAGAAAATTCCTACACATGCAAAGCTGCCCAAATCTTTTTTTTTTAAATGATGGAAGATTTTGAGCTGAGAGATGTATGGAGAATGCGGAATCTTGAAGATAGAGATTTTACTTTTTTTTCTGATAGGCATCAATCTTTTTCACGTATTGATTTTATATTAATCACTAATGATTTGCTTCTTAGGGTGAAGAAAATGAAGATTTTCCAAGGTGTTTATCTGACCATAGTCCAGTATGGTTGGAATTGCAACAAGAAGGTGGTAGAAAATCCTGGAAAATCCTGAAATGAAAATTTGTTTAGATATGAAGATAATGTAAATCAATGTAAAAAACAAATGAAAGAATTTTTTGATGATAATTTGAATAGGGGAACATCAATAGAAATGGTTTGGGACGCAAGTAAAGCCTTTATGAGAGGCGTCTTAATATATATTAATAATAAACAGAGAAGTAAACAACAACAAAAAAAATTTTAAATTATCGGCCATTTATTAATAGTTTCTTTTAATTTCTTTTAATTGTATATACTCTGTATTTTATTTCGGCTGTACACCGCCCTGAGTCCTTCGGGAGAAGGGCGGTATAAAAATCTAATAAAAAAAACAAAAACAAAAAACAGTGTAAGTATTTAGAAGAGGAAATCCAAAAGAAACAACAATTATTAATACATAATCCACATGATCAAAAACTAAAAGATGCGATAAAGAAACTACAGAGTCAATTTAATATGATAATGGCAGAACAGGTGGCAACAAACATAAGTATGCTAAACATAATACTTTTTGTAATGCAAATAGACCTGGTAGGTGGTTAGCATATATCTTAAGGAAAAAACAAAAAGCACGTATTATAGAAAAAATAGAATATAAAGGTAAAGAGAGATATCAACAGGATAAAATTAAAAAAGCTTTTTAAGAATATTATACAAATTTATATGCTAAAGATACAATCTTGAACAGGGATATTGATAAATATTTGAAAGAGTACATGGTTATAGGTTTAACCTTAGAACAAAGGGAAGAATTGAATTGGCCTATAACTTCTGGAGAAATTATTTTGACAATAAAACAATTAAAAATGGGGAAAAAAACCGGTACGGATGGACTTACAGCAATTTATTATAAAAATTTACAGAATGAGATAGTCCACTTAAGAAATTATTTAATCAGATACAATTAGGAGGGGGAATACCCCCATCATGGAGAACTACTTTCATTTCATTGATACCAAAAGAAGAACAGGATTGCTCTAAACCTGGGAATTATAGGCCGATTTCACTTTTGAATAATGATTATAAGATTTTTGCTAAAATAATAACGAATAGATTAATGTTAGTTCTGCAACAAAGAATTCATACTGATCAATCTGGATTTATAAAAGGGAGGCAGATGAGGAATAATGCTAGACAAATTGTAAAATTATTGGAATATTTAGAAAAGAACAATCAGATTTCTGCAGCATTTATTTTTTTGGATGCAGAGAAAGCCTTTGATCGACTGCATTGGGAATTTTTATTTAAATTAATAGATAAAATGCAATTTGGAGATTGTTTTATGAGAATAATTAGAATGATTTATGGAGAGCAAACAGCACAGATAATAGTTAATGGTAGTTTGACAGAAGTTTTTAAGATTGCGAAAGGAACAAGACAGGGGTGCCCCCTATCACCATTGTTGTTTATTTTAACTCTGGAGCCATTACTGGATAAAATAAGAGAGGTAAAGGAGATAGAGGGAATTAAAATTAGACAACATGAATATAAAATGAGAGCATTTGCTGATGATTTGGTGATTATTTTGTCAAATCCTATAAACTCAAGTGTATGTTTGTTGGAAATAATTGATCAATATGGAAAAGTTTCAGGGTCTAAAGTAAATCTGAATAAAACAAAAGTGATAACAAAAAATATGACTAGACAACAGAAAGAAAAATTAGAGGAAACAACAGGATTTGAAATTGTAAAAAAGGTCATATACCTAGGGGTTTGTATTACTTCTTCAAATGTGAAATTGTATAAGAATAACTTTGAGGTATTATGGCAAAAAGTTCAGAAGGAAATGCTTGGTTGGAAAAAATTACAATTATCATTATTGGGGAGAATAGCAGCCATTAAAATGAATGTTTTACCTAGATTTTTATTTTTGTTTCAGATGATACCAATAATTAAGAAAGATAAAAATTTGGAAGAATGGCAGATTGGAATTAATAAATTTATATGGGAAAGTAAAAAATAATTCAAGACATACGGGAAAGGGGACGTTTAAAAATGCCCAGTTTTAAATTATATTATGAAGCAGCTGCTCTTTCAGTAATAAGTCATTGATTTAACTTAACAGAGGAAAGGATTTTGAATGTAGAAGGTTATGATTTACTATATGGATGGCATGCATATTTATTGTATGATAAAAAACTGGATAGAGCCTTTAAGAATCATGTGCTAAGAATTGCTCTTCGTGTCTGGAAGAAATATTATTACAAGTTGAATTATAAAATTCCTATTTGGGCAAACCCCAGGCATGCAATAGAGAATATAAATATAGAACAGAAACAGGAATTGATTACTTATAAAGAACTTTTATATTTTGAGAGGGGTAATTTACAATTAAAATCCTTGCAACAATTAAAGAAGAAGGGAGAAACTATACTTGGTTCCAATATGGGCAATTACGAGCTAGGTGGAAAGAAGACCAGAAAATTGGTATCATGCAGAATGAAGAAAACTTGGTAAAACAAATTATAAATCAAACTCAGGCGCATATAAAGAGATTGTATAATGTGTTGATAGAAATAGACTCTGAAAGGGATTTAATAAAGGATTGTATGATAAAATGGGCACAAAATATTCAGAACCAATATATTTGGAAACTTGGGAAAAAATTTGGGTTAGAAATGTTAAATTTATGCAAGCACAGAACTTGAGGGAAAATTTTTATAAAATGTTTTATAGGTGGCACTTAGACCCTAAGAAATTATCGTGTATGTATCCAGATATGCAAGTGAAATGTTGGAGATGTAATTGTGATGATACTACATATTTTCATATTTGGTGGACTTGTAAGAAGATTAAGGCTTTTTGGATAAGGATCTGGTGGATTCTACAAAATGTTTTGAAAAAGAAGATAAAGTTCATACCGTAATTTTTCTTATTGGGAATTATTACAGACTGTACAGTAATTGAGACTAAGTTGATTTTAAATTTAATTTGTGGTACATATAGTTTGATAACTCTATTGACTTTGAGCAAGAAAATATTATAGTGGTCTTTCGCAGTGATACAGTTAGAGAATAGAATTTGCCAGTCAAGAGATGAGAGGTCGGTGTCTATGAGATCATAGTTGGCTTTTTGAAGTTGTAGTTTGGTATCCCATTATTATGGTGATTTTTGTAAAGGCATATATTGAGACAAAAGTCTATCATGCTATGGTCACTGCTGGAAAAGGGTTCTTTTATTTGTAGTCCATAAATTGAGTTTAAGTTGTTGCAGAAGATGAGGTCAAGGCAGTTGTTGAGTCTAGTGTTGTTAGTTACTAGTTGATCTAGACCTAGATTTGTAACAGCATTGTATAGGGTTGTATGGATGGGTTCAGTTGTTTATTTTCTAATTAATAAGAAGTAGGTTGAGGTCATCCAGAAAGATGAGAGGGTAAGGGCAAGAGGCTACCCATGTTAGTAGTGTAGTTAACTTGTTTGCATGTGTGATGTTATAGTCAGGAGCTTTGTAACATAGTAAGAAGTGAAGCGTGATGTTAAAGGACAGTTCACAAATGATAATTTCTGAAAGAGTGAGTTTATGTGCAACTTAAATATTTTTTAGGTTTAGTGGCTTTTTGTAGAAGATAGCTACTCCACCTCCTCTGCGGGTTTCAGAAAACATGATATTCTCTTACTGTGATGATGGAGTCAGGGAGAGATGAGTTTAGCCATGTTTCACAGACAAATATAATGTCAAATGTACCAATATTGAATAAAAAGAGAAATTCAGGCATTTTGTTTACTTCTTGCATTTATTAGTTTGCATTTAAGTTCAGTAGTGGTTGGTATTGAAGAAATAAGGGGGGTGCATACCTAGTTTTGGATGACGGCTGGCTGAAAGTTCTGTATGATGGATGATTGGATGTTTTGAGTGATGGAGGGTTGGATGTTGGGCAATTGATTGTAGATTTTACTTTTTATGCAATCAGTGCAGTAGTCGATGTATAGGTTAGATTTGCCTTTGTCTTGGTGTCTTTTTTTATTTTTTTTACTTTTTATAAACATAATAAAAAAAAACTGTGAACAGATTATTGGTCAGGTACATACTTGAGTATATTAATTTTCACTCCCCATTATGATCTAATACAATATATTTTCTTCTCCTTCTTAAATTTAATTATTATTTGCACATATGTAAAAAAACCCAATCAATTCCATCCCATTCTGAAAGATATTTAAATGAAGTCTAGACCCCATATTTAATTCCCCAAAACATAATTAATGAATCTTCTGTTAACTTCTTAGATTTCACAAATCTGAACCTTATATTTATATTACTTAATCAGAGGTCAGACCATCTAACAACTCTTTCTTAAAACTGCCCAGCAATCACATAGACAATTTCTTTCTTACTTAGGGATAGTCCTGAGCTCACAAAGACCATTCCCTCTTATCATCTTCCTCTGCCTCTAAATAACATATATTTTAAAATTTTTTTCCATCTAATCAGTTTTGATACAAAACAAAAAATTTAACATTTTAAAAGGGTAATTACTACTTGTTTCCCCCAATTATTCCTCCGTTGTGTTTAACTGATTCCTTAGTTTTTATCATTTTTATTACCTTACTTATTCTTAAAAGCAAAAAAAAGGTAACTTTTTCGACTGCACAATAATACTCATTTCCCTCTTATCCCAGTTTATTCTACAATCTTTCCCTCCATTCCCCAAAACATCATTATTAATTTTTGCATAATTGTCCCTTGTATTTTTACATAAATGTTAACATTCTCTACTTAATTTCTTAACATAATTCTGAGAGCAGCTATTAAATCTTTTCTAAATATGTCATGTAATCATATCAACAGAACCATCCTTGTGGGAATAGTCTGCTATTCCATTCTTATATTCTTCTTCTGCCTCTGGAAATCATTCTTTAATCAAATTGCAAATAATAAATTGGACATTTTAAAACACAATTAGGTTTCTTCTTGTTTAAGATGTTTTCTTTTGTTCCATATTCATCCTTCATATTTTGCTTAAATAACAAATTCTTCACTTAGTTCTGTAGTCCAAAGGCAGCCATCCAAGGACCTTTTTAAAAAAACTGTTGCATAATCACACCGACACCAATCCTCATGGGAATAGTTATTACAAAGCTATTCGACTCTTACAATCTTCCTTTGCCTCTAGATGTCACTCTTGGATACAATTGCAAGTCATAAGTAACAAGTAGCCATTTTGGTGACAGCTTAAATTTCTTTGTTCTTAGATGTTTTAGTTCATGGAGGTCAATTTTCCAACATTTTTTTCTTAACTGTATCATAAAATCACATTATAGATATTTTAAACCCAGAGAAATTTTTTTTCTTTCATTTTTCTTCTGTCTTTAGTCATCTTCCTTTAAATTACAATCTCAATTGGCACCGTGTCCATTTTATTTCTATTAAAGTAAGCCACATCTTCCCTTTGTCTTAGCTTATTTATCTTTACCCAAAATTTTATCTCCTTTTGATAGTTTCTTTAACTTTCCAAAAGTTAAAGGATAGAGGGATTTGAGATGTTCCATTAAAGTCAGTACAATATTCTTTTTAACTCTTTTTAAAAAAAATTATTTTATTTCTTGAATAGTCCATTAAAACTTCCAGGGATCTCAAAACCAATGCTTAATTAAAAGATTTCTTTTCTTTTCTTATTTAATTAGGGCTCTTGACTTCCATTCCAAGCCCTGTCCAAATTCATTCACTTTCCAGAATGTGTATTCTTTAAATTGATTCCTTCCACTTTCACTTCCCATACAATTTAGCTGCCAATCTTAGGTTTTTTCCCTGAAGCTTGTGCCAAATTTAAAATGAAGTTTCTCTGTGAGATAATGACTCACCCGACTTCAACAATCTGTTGCCTTGGTGTTTAATCCTCCTGCCCAAACTTGTAGTCGCCCCGGCTTTGTAGCAGCTGGTGATGGCAGCTGCATTCCTCCCCGCTGGGTCGGGGGAAAGATATCCGGAGCTGTGGGGAGTTTGCAATCTCCCTGTTCACTCCCCCATTCACTCCCCCATTCTTCGCTGCCCCTTCGAGGCAGATATGGTCCAATCTTGAGAATGGATGGACCCCATATTGGGAGGGATTTCCAGAGACACCGAGGTTTGCAACCATCTCGCCCATGATGCTGGCCACGCCTCCTCGTCTTGGTGTCTTTTGAGTTCTGTGCGGAGTTCATGGGGGCAGATCTTTGTAGTAAGGATAGGTCAGGCTGTGATTGAAGCTTTCTGTGGTTGGGGTTGTTTTGGCAATTGAATTTATAGTATAAATGAAGTTTCGTTTGCTTTTCTCATTTTTGCAAGTGACTCTACAGAGTCTTGAGGCCACTGAGCCATCACTGTTCTTGCATTCTGGCCCATCTCTGGAGACTTTGGTGATTTTGTCAGGAGAGATGGTTGGTGTATTATAGCTTTTAATGTGTCTTAAGTATCTTCTTAAAATACATAATGTTCCAAGTAGCACAGTTTTTAGCAGTTCCGCTGGTGTTATTGCAGAAAGCTGCAATTATTATTATTATTGTTGTTGTTGTTGTTGTTGTTGTTGTTGTTGTTGTTATTATTATTATTATTATTATTATTATTATTATTATTATTATTATTATTATTGAAAACATATCTGTTTATCCAAGCGGGACTGGCTTGATTTTAAATTTTCAAATTTCTGGATTTTTATAATTTTAGATTGGGTATTTTAGTATAGGTCAATTTGACGGTTTTAATTTTCGGCCATCTTTGAATATATATTTTAATTGTTATTTTAATTCTGTATATTATTGTTTTAATCTGGCTGTACACCGCCCTGAGTCCTTCGGGAGAAGGGCGGTATAAAAATCTAAATAATAAATAAATAATAAATAAAATTATTATTATTATTATTATCATCAGCATCAGTATCAGCATCAGCATCAGCATCAGCATCAGCATTAGCTGATGTTGCAAGTCTTAGTTCATTCTGCGCCTTAGCTGGCATTGTTATTGATGTTAAATAGATTATGGTCCGAACAGATTCATATTTTATTCAGTAAAAGATTGATTTAGCCTTTTGGCAGATACGTAAGGGGAAATACTTAGCTTTCCATCTAACTTTCCACCAGACTTGAAATCTTGGATTTAGAAAACTTAGAACTCCACCGCCTTCAACAGGACCTTGTTTAACTCATAGAATTCTCTATTGCAATGTCCTTCCTGTTAAAGACTACTTCAGCTTCAATCACAACAATACAAGAGCAAACAATAGATGTAAACTTAATGTTAACTACTTCAATCTTGATTGCAGAAAATATGACTTCTGTAACAGAGTTGTTAATGCTTGGAACACACTACCTGACTCTGTGGTCTCTTCTCAAAATCCCCAAAGCTTTAACCAAAAACTGTCTACTATTGATCTCACCCCATTCCTAAGAGGTCCGTAAGGGGCGTGCATAAGAGCACAAACGTGCCTACCGTTCCTGTCCTATTGTTTTCATTATATCCAATTAATATAGTTATTGCATGCTTATGCTTATATATATATGCTTATATATTATATAGTTACTTTCATGCTTATGCTTATATATACTGTTGTGACAAAATAAATAAATAAATAAATAAATAAATAAATAAATAAATTAATTAATTAAAGTGGTGTTGGGATAGAGAAATGTTTGATGTAGATTGGTCAAGGTATACTTCCAGAATGAAAACTGTTTCATGTAGAATACTAGTGTAAACAAAGTAAAGACTATCATTAGCATTTTATTTATTTATTTAGCTTATGGCATATCATAGATGAACTAGAAATATAAATTAACATTTTGACTACATTAGTAGAACTCAATAACATATAAATGTCAAGAAGATCTATGTTCAAATATCAGTGTCTAGGCGATCTAACTACTGAAGTATAGCATTGTTTAAATTTTAAAAATCAGATATTGGAGTGGTATATCCCCTTCAACTTACAGTCATGATGTGAACTACAGTTTGACAAGAGACCCCACAGTCACTCTGAGGGGAGGATACTGTGTCCCATTTATACACAGAGTCCTGGCAAACACTGTGTGAGGTGCAAATCCTATTCAGGATTGTTCACTGCTGACATGGTAGTTCAAAGCCTGGCACCTTTTTTTGTGGGGACATCATTATGGAAACATACAGATAAGTAAGACAAACAGTTTTTATTTTACAAAGTTGCAGATATTATTTGTGCTAATATTTTCTATGACCTATATGTGCTTACTGATACTGTAAGGATAAATTTACAGTATATTCACAGTGCATATATTGGAAAGACATAATAGGAACTGTAAAAATTGCATGATACAATTCTTTTTCAGGTTATATTAGAATATATCCTGTATCTCATGGGAAAAACAATATAGGAAGTTGTCAAAGAGAAAGTTGTCTGATCACTAAGAGCTGATACCAATTTCATGGCACATACTCAGAAGACAGTGAGTGGGTACAACAGTATTCTTCAAATACCAGAAAGCATATCACTTCAGGAAAGGGTAAAGGTAGTTTTCACTTGGCCAAGAATACAGCATCCCCGAATAAGGGATTTAAATTGAAGAAGGCAGATTCTGGCTGTACTTTAAAAAAATTCTAGAAGAAATATCCAGGTCCAGTTCCAAGCTGGAAGAAAGGCACTGGAGACAAAATGGAGGCTGGAGTCTGATTGGAAAGAGGATCTATTTATTAATGAAGCAGAACCACCAAGCACATGTGATTCTGGGTAGCTGACCACATGGAGTTGAGAGTGAGGGGTTTTGTACCTTCTCTTGGGCTTTGAACTTGAGTTTCCTGTTCCTGTGCAAAAACATGTATTCTATTGGCTGTTGTAGGGGTTGTCTGAACTAAGTTTGGTTGAAGCCTGGAGGGTGATGCAATGTCCCCAGGAGTGCAATGTGGTGAGCTCTGCTGCTAGATGGTAGAGAGTTAATCCTATTATGTCCTGAGGAGTCATGTCTTAATCCCATCATCCTGGAGCTAGAAGTTTTTTGTTTTGTAGATAGGCTGGCTCAATCTTTCTCAATGAGCACAAAATATCTGCTGGGGGCTATTAAGAAAGACTTGGGGGCTGCTTTCTGTCTCCAAGAGCATGTTTCTCTTTGTTTCCTTTAGGGAAATATAATATTCTGCCTTTTTAATATTTCTCAAAATATTTCATTCTTCTAAGAGAGGGATGGGTGCTAACCAGTGGTGGGATTCAAGTAATTTAACAGCTGGTTCTCTGCCCTGATGATTTCTTCCAACAACCAGTTTGCCAAACTGCTCAGAAAGTTAACAACCAGTTCTCCCGAAGTAGTGCGAACTGGCTGAATCCCACCACTGGTGCTAACTTTCTACAACAGTAAGAGAAGTTCCACAAAGATAGTAGTTCCCAAGAAAAGCAAAGGTCTCCCTTTTACTGAATGTAAATTTGTTGGAAGCTGAAAATATCCTTTAAGATCAATGGACTAGATTAGGTTATTAGTACAAAATATTTCCTACTGATCAGTTGAACTTGTTGTTATACATATAGAACAACTTTTCTTCCTATCAACAGGATTAGAATGAATGGATCATTCAATCTTTATTGCAGAATTAAAGAGCAAGCGGCACTAATCCTTTCTGTTATGATTCCCTGAGAAACATTAACAAAAGAAGAGATCAAAGCCTGTATTGAATCCTCTTCCTTTCCCCACATTGTAAACATACTTTAAGAATTCACCCCAATCCTCTTGGTGGATCAAAATACAATTGCACAGAAAGGTTCAATTCAAATAGTAAATAATAGCAGTGAGAAAAACAAGATTCAAGTTGGATTGTCATCCCAGAAACTAGCCAGGCATTTTTTGGTTTAGTATGTAATGCAAATACCACCAAATCAAATTGATTCATTGATGATTGAATGTATAATTGGTTAATTACAGTTTGGTCCTTATTAACAAAACAGTATAGAAAGTAAATTTTTTAAAGGGGGGCCAAATGCTATTGTGTGAAATCTAAATCACTTCTTCCTTCCTGCTGTTCCTATATTGCAATTGCAATTCCCAGATTAACATGTTGATTTAGACATTTGGGAATTTTCAGTTCAATACATTGGAAAGCTCCAGGATTGGAAACGCAATTCTAAGCGTTTAGCAGGCAAGGAGCAAGAAAAGCGATTGGTATACATTGAGCACTTCGCCGCTCTTTCTGGTGAATCTACTGTTTTGTTTCATTTCTTTCGACATAAAAATATAGTATTAAGCGCTTTGTTTTTTAAAATACATGTGTGCTGTCATTGTAGTTAGGTTCTGACTTATACTTTATGCTTAATATTTATTATTTTCATAACCCTAAACGCGCAAAAGAAAACTCAAAAAACACATCTTCACGTGGGAATTTCTTGGGGAAACTGGAGATAGAAAAACGGAGAAAAGGAACTACATTACCCAGCATGCCAAATGACACTTACTTCCGGCATTCTCACATGATTGTCTCACGTATCGTTATGGCGGAAACTGCGGAAAAGGTAAAATATATATACAGCAAGCTAGTTATTATAAACTGGAGAATCCTGAAGAGTTTCGAAAAATATAAAACTGAAACTTTGGAGCTGTGCGCTTTTGTACGTTCCTGACGTTGGTAAAATAAAGTAGAAATCCAGCGGGATCGCTGAGTGAACAAACGATAAAGGAATGGGTAGAGGAAACTGCTATTATTCTATACATCAGAAAGACCCTAATAATGGAGAAAAGATAAAAACGGAGAACTTTAAGATAAAATATTCGTTTGTTTATATGATAGGGAAGAGTTTAAAGAAAGTATTAAGTGAAAATCATGCGCGTTTTCATTTCGGATTGCAGAATACCGCAGTAATACAATAATTAACTTGCTCTATGAATGTGATTCCTTGTTATAGATTGAGCTATAAAAATATTAAGGTTTTTGGACAACCGTTTCCTCAACTTTAGCGGACTGCTTTTATGAACTTTAGTTGCGACGATCTCAAATTATGGGCTATGCAGTCTTCAGATTTAATCTCCAAAGGCTTTTGAAAGGAATTTAAATATAGTGCCTATCTGCAACATCTTAAAGCAAGGACATGCACTTCTAGGAAAATATACAGTTGCTTTAAGAAGTTTAGGTAGATTTGGTGTTCACATCCCCATGTGTTTAAAGCACCTTTTGGAATATTGCATAACCCTACTAAACAGAAAATATCCAGGTTTAGTTTTTGCATTAAACCAAATCTTGTTTAACCATTTGTTGAATTGGGTTATAAGTAACAGGTCAAGATGATGTGCCAACCTATAAACTATAGTTTAAAACTACAGTGCCTGGTTTTGCACATCATACTTAATTATGTTAAGTAAAGAATGGTCATAATTTTAATAAAATGTTCATAAATTTGCAATGGCTCAATGAAGTTTATAAACCGACAGTTAACGTACTCTCTTTTACTTTATGAGAAGAAGCAAGAATGTTTCAGAGCTCATTTATTTGACTGCTGAACTGGATTTTATATTTGTTTCATTTGCTTTGTAGAGACAATAAATTCTAAAACAGAAACCTAAACAGAATCAAAAAATCCAAAAAGGCAAAAAAGTGCCCTCCAAATTTAAAAAACAAATAAAATATAAAAATATCCTAAGCATGAAATCTATTGAACATAGAGAAATCAATGAACATTATTATGGTTATAACATTTTAGCACCTGTTTAAACCTTCTACATTTTTGCTTAATTTTATTTTGGTAGTACAGTACTTTGGAAATTAAAATGGTTGTAAGATTAATTGAGATAAATCTTGTTTACATCTTTTAGTTTTTACTATAAAAACCCAGCTTGAATTTTATGATATCTACTAATTATATTAAGTATTTCTAAATATGTGGAAATAAACATGTTGAAACTTTTAAAAAGAATTTATTTCAATGTTAATTGATTGATTAAAATTCCATTAAATTAGTTTATAAGGCAAAATTAATAATAAAATAAATATTGTTCCTTGTGTTTAGAGAGGCATTCCAATATTAGTTCCATATAAAGACTTTCAGGTGAAACAATATTTAGGAAATTTATTTGGGAAAAACTAGAGCACCAAGGATTTCATTAGCTAAAATTCAATTTCCACTTGATGATTGTAATCTCAATTTAGTTAATGAAATTCTTTTTGGTTTTAATTTAATGTAATTAATTTACTGGATTTGCAAAAATAATATTGACTTTATATTTTATCAGTCATAAGTGTGTGGAATTAAAATTAGTAGAATATTATTTTCTATGGACCTTGTTGGTAAGTTATTATGTATTCCTGTGATGGCAAGTATTTGGCTTGACATAAAGTAGAAAAAAAGAAAACTTTTACTTAAATGGTATTCCTGTAGAGTGTGCGCGGTTAGTGGTCATTAGGCTTTGTTGGGGCAAGACTGGATTGAAACTGAGAGATTAGATTTTGATAATGACATTTTTTACTAATTCTTTGACGAAAATCTACAATTGTAGGTGGAAAAACCTGTTTTTTTAAAAAAAGAAAACATTGACAGGAGCCAGCTGTTGTATAATAATTACTTTAAGAACTTTTCTCAGCTTGAAACTGAATTTGGACATCGTTCATAAGCAGTTTATCACAAGCATACTTTGACAGCCCATCATGGGTCAGGTGTCTTGGCTGCTTCAGCCAATTTCAAATTCTTAGCTCATATTAATAACTTTAGGTAATTGATTTATTTTGATTCTGTATTTTACTGGTGCTTATTTGGAATAGACTTACACTTTATAAACATTGTATCTTTCAGATTATCCACAGATATTTTTTATTAAAAAATAACAGAATTTTGAAAATAAGCTTACAGTAATATAAATACTTCAAGGTAGTCCATAATGCATGAACATTTACAGATGAAAATATTTCCATCTTGCTGGAATTTCTTTCTAATCACTAGTTCCTTACATTATCCATACATTTACAGAATTCAAGCCTTTTACAGTCATTAACATGGCCTGATATGTTGATGTACAATTGTGGGTTTCATATTTACCCCAAATCAATAAATAAATGAAACTCACACTGAAGTATTATGGGCTCAATTATGGGCTTAATCCCTTCATAACTTTCAGATAGATTACTGCTACATCAAGTAGAAATGAAACCATGCAGAAGTTTGTACCTAATGCCAAACACTTGTAGGATATGTACAATAATACTGGAGAAAGCAAGCACCATTTCTGAGACGTCTAACAGAACTTGGGGATGTGTGTGTCTTGGTGTTTTACTCATTCTATCAAGTCATAACAAAACAATTAATCAATGACCAATGTTGTTTCTACCCTATTAGCAGACCTGAATCCAGAGAGAGTGTTTTAACAGTTACATTCTAGAGGTGATTTGAAGTAAAATAATTTAAATTGCATGAGAATTGGAAAACCTTCCAAGACTTCAAAGGGACCACGGTTTAATACTATACTTGGGCCTAAATAAGTGACTGAAGCCTGCTTTTGGATTTTCAACTTCTTAGATAGTTTAGAAGTTCAGTACAGTTCTGAGGCTTTTTATTGCTCCCCCCTCCCCCAGTAAGTAATTTAAGAGAATCCAATAGTGGTAGTAGTCTGTGTAAAACTTTTACTAAAATGAGGCAGGACACCAAGTTACTTGGATCAAGAAAAGATTCAGATTCACTGGATAGCTAGTGATTCGCCCCTCACATCCTGCAAAGTTAGTGTATAAATCATGATGTTTATAAAGAATCTATGAAACATCTTTTAGTATATACTGTAATTGTAATTCCTTCACCATCTTGTCCCTGATAAATTGAGCTTTAAATTTATTCATCTTATTGTCAAAAGGTTACCTCATAAGGTTTTTAAAGCATTCTCTTCTCATGAAGTCTTTATTTCTATTGTGTGCTGCTGTTAAAATGCTTAAATTCATTGTCAGCATATTAGATGTAACCTTTTATTGCTATTGATAACTGTAAATAAGTTAAGTGAATCTTCATTTTGCTGACCTCTTGCAGGAAGTGTGGTATCAGCAGATTTTGTTACTGGACAGGTGAGAGATTTTCAAGAGTAGACTCAATTTCCTTTGTGTGTTTGATTGCCACAGTAAGATATATTACTTTCTGTGAGAGATATTTTAAAAGTAAAACTTTTGTTGATGATTTGAGCAATGTAAGACCAAGAATAATGTTGGTTTTAATCTTACTTGCTTTCTGAATATCTTTTGAGTAACTTTAAATTCCTTAAACTTTGAAAGACATCCTGTAGAATCTACATTCTACTGTAAAGAAAAAAGACTTCCCTATGTAAAATAAAAGCAAAACATTTTAAAGAGATTTTTATAATGAATGGCAGAAATAGAGCCAATTTTATAATGAATGGGATACATTTTTGTTTAAAATTTGGTTGATTTTTTGAGATTATAGTTCAAAATGCATTTCTTTATCAACACTGGCTTCTTTGATACTTGTTTTTAGCTTGTATATCTAAATTGTGATTCTAGATCGAACCCTGCATGGGTAGAACACTAAAGTATAAATAGAGGAGGGGTTACTTATCGTATTACTTATTCAAATTATCCCTTTCTGTTGACCAGCATAAAATATTCAAAGCTGCCAAATGTAGAAAGTATGATTCTACTCCCTGGAAAGTCTGTTTTTCTTTGACTGCAGTGTTTGCTTGATGTTTGTGCCAGGGAGAAATGCTACCAGTTCTCTCCGGTTTGGGTGAACCAATAGCGATAAAAACTACCAGGCAAACTGGTAGAAAAAAAAAGCACACAAATTATGCGCCAAAAGAAGACTTGGGAGGATAAGTAGAATAGCGAAGGGGGGGAATCAGCTGTGGCACGCAGTTTAGCTTCGCTAGAAAGCAGAAAATCCTGCTTTCTAGCAAAGCTAAATGATCATGGCACAAGTGATCATCAAATCGTAGTTGGTGGACCACAGCCATCTGTTGTGGTCTGCCAGCAACCTGCAGACCTGGCAGCGGAGTCGGACAGTGAGGAGGCTGGGGAGGATTATGGGCCAGTCCTGGAGTCAGGGGAAGGCCCGGATGAGGCTCTGCTTCAGAGACAGAGATGGGGCCAGGGCCATCTGAAAGTGGTGTGTGGACTCCGGAGCCTCCAGAGGCAGACAGCAGAGAGGCAGAGGAATAGGAGGAGCCTGTTCCTAGTGCACGCATGAGAAGAGTTGCCAGAAGGCAAGAGCAGCTGAAGCAAAAAGAATGACTCAGGGGTAAGGCCAGAGGATGATTGGCCACTTCCATAAGGCTTAAAAGAGCAGCAATGAGCCATTGGGTTCAAGCATTGTTCATTCCAGTGCTGTTTAGAAAGAATTTTGTTTTGGACTAAGCTGAGAATGAATTAATTCTCAGCTTTTTTAATAAAATAAGTTTGTTCATGGCTGAATTGTGTTTGGTAATCACTACTTGGGCCTTGGTCACAACACTACCAGTTCAACCGAACCGGTAACTAACTACTGGTTTGCCTGAACCGGTAGCTTTTTAAATGTGCAATGTGTGTTTAATGTGCACTGCACATGCACATGCAGTGCATGTTCGGTGCACAAGCACGCACGTAGCGCCTGTTTGGCACACAGTGCACATGCATGGCCAGCAAATTGGTAGCAAACTGGTTCACATTTCACCCCTAGTTTGTGCTAATTGATTGTCTGGAAGACATTTGTCAAGATGCTGTGAATAGAAAAGATGTGAATAGAAGACATTTTGATAGAAAAAGCAATCCTCTCAGTTCGACTTTTATTTTGAAATTATACTTTGATATGTGAATCAAAGTGGTAGGATTAAATATTTCAAGATCTTAGTGTTAATATATCATATAGTACCAATATCTGTAGTGATTTAATGAATATCTGAGGATTAAAAGTCAGAGGAGCAAGAGTTTCCTTTGCAAAACTTGGATAATTGCCCAATGTTTCTGTGTATGCTATCTGAATTAGGTAAATAAGCAGCAATGTTGTAATTTTTTGATGCTGCTCTATATATTCTAGGTAATATATACACTCTGCACAATTATTAGGCAAGTTGTATTTTGGAGGATTCATTTCATTATTGAACAACTACGGTGTTTTTGGTCAATCCAAAATGTTAATGAAATTCAAACCTGAACATTTAAGAAAGTAAAAGTGAGGTTTTGGCTTTCTTAGGAGAATATCTATGTGTGCACAATTATTGGGCAACTATTAGTCTGCAGAATTATTATGCAACTAAATGAAAAATTTGAAAATTTGCCCATCTCACTCGTTTATTTGCATCTGTTAAAGTGAGAATAATAAACAACTCAAAATGTACAAATAAACATTTCAGACATTTCAGACAAAAAAAATCAGCGATCAATATTAGTCATCCTTCTTTTCAGTAACTGTCATAAACCTTCCATTCATGGAGTCTGTCGGTTTCTTGATCTGTTGACAACCAACTTTCTGTGCAACAGCAACCACAATCTCCCAGACACTGTTCAGAGAGGTGTGCTATTTTCCTTCACTGTAAATCTCTTATTTAAAAAGGGTTCACAAGTTCTCAATAGGGTTTAGGTCAGGTGAGGAAGGGAGTCTTTATTCTTTCATCTTCAAGGCCTTTACTGGCTAGCCACACAGGAGTATTTGATGCATGCAATGGAGCATTGTCCTGATTAAAAATCATAAATCTTGTTGAAAGAGGCAGACTTTTTCCTGTACCAGTGCTTGAATAAAGTGTCTTCTGGCACTTTAAAGTGTCTTTCGGCAGTAGATTCCGGGAGTTGATTTTGAGTCCATTTTCAACCCAAAAATGTCCAACTAGCTCATCTTTAATAATACCAGCCCATACTGGTACCCCACCTCCACCTTGCTGGCATCTGAGTTGAAGTGGAGCTCTGTGCCCAATACTGATCCAGCCATGGGCCCATCCATCTGGTCCGTCAAGATTCACTCTCATCTCAGCAGTCCATAAAAACCTTTGAAAAAAAATCTGTCTTCAGATATTTCTTGGCCCAGTCTTGCCGTTTCAAATTATGTGTCTTGTTCAGTGGTGGTTGGGTTTCAGACTTCCTTACCTTGGCCATGTCTCTGAGCCTGAACACCTTGTACTTCTGGGCTCTCTAGATAGGTTGTAGTTCTGGAATATGCCAGCACTGGAGGATACTGGATTCCTGGTAGCTTCACGTTTGATTCTTCTCAAATCTTTGGCAGTTAATGTGCGTCTTTTTTTCTCCAAAGAAAAAAGACTCCCTTGAGAATCCAAAGAGTGGGTATTGCTCCGCCTTCTTCCTTTGGAGACTGAATCTGTTGAGCTTTCTGCCACGCCTCTCCTGGTTGCCTCCCAGTTTGATTCAGTCTTGTATCCAGGAGAGACGCAATTTCTTTTTATTGAGCTATTAGAGAAGTAGTTTAGCTAATTGTATACTTTGGATTCTCAGGGTAGAGAGACAAGTGTCAGAGAGATTTAAACAAACTAATTTCACTGTGCAAGGACCAGAGTAGATCAGCCTGCTGGTCAGAAAAGGTGAGAGGAGTGGAGAACTGGAGCTTTGGAAGTAGCGCTTCTGGGGTGCCCGGAGGAAAGGAAGGTTGGTCTCCTCTGTTATTAAGCAATAATCAGCTGTAGGGAAAGCAGCAGGGAGCCGGGAGCAGCTCGAATTGTAAAGAGCACTGCGGGAGCATGGAGGCTTGGAATTTAGAATGCAAAGTTCTTGATTGTGAGAGGCTTGCGAAGGAAACTCTTGGGTAAGAACATCTGATGAATCAGTTTAACTGATAACTGTTGCAACCTAGTTATCAGGCTACCTGGTTTGACTGGTGCTGCTACAAGGCAGAGGAAGTGAGTGCTGGTGCCGGCAGCCACCATAAGTAAATAGCTGGAATGAAAAGTACTTCAGACCAGTGCCATTTCCAGCTTCTTCAGAAAAAGGCTAAAGTTTGGTGTGCCCAAGGTTCTTTATACGCTGCCCCATACCAGGGGACAAGACAAAGTGGAACCTCATAGGGACCAATACCTGTTGGACATTCAAGCCATCCAGCCAATCCCGGCGGACCAACAAGGACAGGGTTTCTATTCCTTACTATTTGTGGTTCCCAAGATCTTGGTGGTGGTGGTGGTGGTGGTGCAGAGCAATTCTCAACCTGAAAACATTAAACGAGTACCTCATTTACAAGAGGTTCAAGATGGAATCTCTCCAGTCCATCCTGCAGAGCATTCGAGAGAATGACTTCTTAACATCCATAGACCTGACAGAGGCATACCTTCATGTCCCCATAATATTATCGGTTCCTCAGGTTCTATTATGCGGGGCACCATTACCAATACAGAGCCTTGCCATTTGGCCTGATCTCAGCACCCAGGGTGTTCACCAAGATCCTGGCAGCACTCTCGGCCCACATCAGGGCATTTCTGATATGAGTCCAATGTTATCTGGACGATATACTAATTCAGTCCTCCTACGATCAGGCATCAGTGACAAGTGACAACCCAGATTCTGCAGGATCATGGGTTTTTCGTCAATTATGGGAAGAGTCATCTGATTCCTACCAACCGTTTGCCTCATCTGGGGGTGATCATAGACACCTCACTATGCAAGGTCTACCTGTCACAGAAGTGACAGGTAAGCATAAGGTAAATCAGATTAGGGCAGACCGCAAAGTACCACTAGCCATTCTCTCAAAGCTCCTAGGCAAGATGGTATTGTGCATTGTGATAGTTCCTTGGGCTCGTCTACACACAAGATCCTTACAGTGGTTTCTCCTACCCTACCAAAAGTCCGGAGAAAGCAACTCAAACACCCAAGGTTTGAGTTACCAACAAGGTTGTTCAGTCCTTCCATTGTGGATATTCCGGGCCATGGACAAGGGCTGTGATTTCAAGGAGGCCGACTGCCTGATCATCACAACATATGCCAGCCTTTTCAGCTGGGGAGCCTACTGTCAGGAACAGATGGCACAGGGACAGTGGTTGCAGGAGGACGGGGCAAACAATATCAACTGTCTAGAACTCAGGGCAATTCACCTGTCCCTGAGAGAGTTTCAGGGCAGATAGAGGGCCATCACATTCTCATCGTGACAGACAATGTAGCCACAAAGGCCCACATCAACCATCAGGGGGACACGCATTCCAGAGTTCTCATGCAAGAAGCAGAACAGTTGGGCTTCTGGGTGAGAAGCACCTTTTCTCCATCAGAGCGGAGCACATATCAGGAACAGTGAATGTACAGGCAGACTAATTCAGCAGAACTACAGTCGATCACGCAGAGTGCCAGCTGCACCCAAGATTATTCAAGGAAATAACAGAACAGTTCGGGACCCCGGTCCTAGACCTATTTGCCACACCATCAAATAGCTAACTGCTGAGATTTTACTCCAGGTTCGTAACACCGGGTGCGGAGGGAACCAACGAGCTCTGAACCCTGTGGCCAAAGGGACTTCTATACACCTTTCCCCCCTCTTCCAGTGATCCCGAGAGTAATCAGGAAGGTGTTGGAGGATAAGGGGAAAGTATTAATTGTAGCTCTCCACTGGCCCAGGAGGCCATGGTTCGCAGACCTGGTCAGCCTGGCAGTAAATAGACCATGGAGGATACCACAAGAAATGTTATTCCTCAGCCAG
Source organism: Ahaetulla prasina (assembly GCF_028640845.1). Taxonomy (NCBI): domain Eukaryota; kingdom Metazoa; phylum Chordata; class Lepidosauria; order Squamata; family Colubridae; genus Ahaetulla; species Ahaetulla prasina. The sequence goes on from NC_080542.1 coordinate 69,880,588, forward strand.
GGGGCTCTGGTGCATCCGGAACCACAATGGCAAAATCTGACCATTTGGCATTTGAGCAGAAAGCCCTGACACAGAGCAAATTATCTTTCAGAGTCATCATGACAATCCAGACTTCCAGGAGGCCTTCAACAAATAGGATTTACGACTTGACTTGGAAGACCTTTTGTAGCTGGTGCCTCAAGGGCAACATAGATCTCATCTCAGTAATGGTGGATCAAATCCTGGAATTCCTTCAGGATGGACTGGACAAAGGGTTGTCTTCAAGCACCATACATAGGCAGGTAGCAGCTCTAGCATCGGTATTATTATGCGGGAACCTATGGTGCGCAGCTTCATTAAGGGGGCAACCAATTTAAAACCATCAGTGGTGCACAGATATCCATCTAAGGTTCTACAGGCAATCACCTTGAACCCCTTCAAACTATTACAAGAGACTACCTGCGATACCTAACATGCAAGGTAGTATTCCTTGTGGCGATTACTTCGGCCAGATGGATATCGGAACTGACAGCCTTGTCCGTAAGGGGGGGATCTGTGTATATTCCATACAGACAGGGTAGTACTGCGATTGGACCCTACATTTTTACCCTATGTGCTTCCATAGGGCACAGGAAATTGTATTGCCAGGGCATAGGAAATTATATTGCCAGATTTCTGTCCGAGCCCCAAACATGAACTAGAAAGGAAGTGACATAACTTGGATGTCAGGAGGGCACTTCACATTTACATTAAAAGGGCAGCTTCTCTGAGAAAAACAGAGTCACTGTTTGTCTCATGCCAACCTTCCACAAGGTAGTAAGGTTGTGGCAACAACATAACCTTATTCGCACATGCATCACCAAGGCGTATGAAATACAGGCTCTGCCAAGGCCCAGAAAAAGGACTGCATATTCTACCAGAAGCGCAGCCACAATAGCTGCCTGGGCGACACAAGCCTCTGTAGAGGAGATATGCAGTGCAGCAACCTGGTCCTCACCATCCACATTCATCAGACACTATAAGATGGACGCATTCCCCTCAGCTGAGGTGGCTTTTGGCAGAAGGGTCTTCCAGAAGATACAGACAAACAGGGGGACTTGGGACCAGAACGAGACCCACCTTTAGGACATGCTGGCTTTGTTATGTCCCATTATTTGGATTCTCAAGGCAGTACATCAGAGAAAGAGCGTTGGTCTTACCTGATATGCTTCTTCTCAATGTATTGCTGGAGAATCCAGTCCTATCCTAGTAACAGTTGGGTCCCAAGTACAGAAGCGGACAGCAAAGTTAGAGAAAGGTCAAATTGTCTGCTACATCTTCATCAAACTGGGAGGCAACGAGGAGAGGCATGGCAGAAAGCTCAACAGATTCAGTCTCCAAAGGAAGAAGGCGGAGCAATACCCACTCTTTGGATTCTCCGGCAGTACATTGAGAAGAAGCGTATCAGGTAAGACCAATGCTCTTTCTCAATACAATTCTTGTGACCCTTGTTGACTATTTGCAACAAAACGTTTGATGTTTTTGTGATCACGCCCCAATAGCTTAGCAATTTCAAGAGTGCTGCATCCCTCTGAAAGACTTTTTACAATTTTTAACTTTTTAGTGTCAGTTAAATCTCTTTTTTCCTCATATTTTGTCTGAGGAAAGAAGCTGCTGAATAATTATGCACATCTTGATATAGGTGTTGATCTCCTTAGACCACATCCTCCCTCATTACACAAAACATATGATATGCTTATATCCACTAAGCATTCAAGTTTCTACAGCTTGCATAAAAATAATGATATGATCAAAATACACAATGCCTAATAATTGTGTACACAGTGTAAGGATGCAGAAAACACTGTCCTTTGGCTAGAATATCATTGCAATTTTACAGATCTAAGATAGGTATTTATGTCTCTTTCCCATTCCTGCTCCTCAAAGAAAAGACATACTTTGAGACAGAAGTCTGATATTTATTGAGGAATGAATTCCATTAAATAGTGTGAAGTTTTGGATTGTACTGTTAATTTATTAACTTTTTCCACATTATAATTTCTTTCTTCTCTTATATATGGTTTTCAGGAGTCTGTGACTGATGAAGAAACAACAGATGAGTCTGAGGTAAGATTATTATGAAGGGTCTTTTCTTTTACACATTGCAAAATACTTTTGCACATTGCAGTTTCATTTAATGTAGAGTCTTTGTTAATAAGTAAGTATATATGCCTTTATTTTTCCCCATTCCTGATTTTTCTGCTTCATTATAGATATGGAAGCTTTTTATTTACAGAGGATTGATTATAGTTTCATAGCAAGAGTTGGCAAGGGACTACTTAAGCTTCTGTTAAAAATGGGATCTGTCCTGTTATTGAAGATGCAACACAAGTGATAATAAATATGGATAAAGTTTTTCTGCTAAAAGAATATATCTTAACTAATCATGAGAGGAATTGAACCTATAAGCGGTTGTTTTTGTTTTGCATGTATAAAATGAGATTGATAGAAAAAAATAGGTATTTATTATAATGCTATAATTTGTTTCATTTGTTTTATCAAATTGGGCTTTGAACCATATGATTGTCCACAATGCACACATTGTCTTATTATTTTTTTAAAAAGGGAATGAAAATTGTTTCTGAAATGACTTTGGGATCTTTATAAGCACATATTTGTACAAGGGACTATTTACAAAATTGCAATTCACTGTCACATGGTACTAGTAAAAATTGGTGAAACTTGAATTATATGAATGTGTGTTTTATGGTGTTATATAAGAAGACGATAGTGGATCAGCTCTAGTTTCCAACTTCTTTTTGTAGGCAAGCTTATTTTTAAAAAAGGTAGTCTGGCCCTTAATAAAAAGGATGATCTGGAACTTTCGGTTAGATTGCAGGCCTGATTACAAATGGAGAATATTTGACTGGGGGGACACTGGCAAATTAAATTTCAAATATCAGCCATAGGTCCCCACATTCAGCACCTTTGTAACTTCAAACTGTCAGTGAATCAATGGTTGTAACTTGAAGCTATTTGTAACTGCCAAAAACTTATTTGCTGTTTTGATTTGGGGTTCTTGTCAAGCTAAAGGGACATGATCCAGTCCCTTTAGGGACATGATTTCCTTTTCCCCCCTATAAATTCTTAAAGTTTACTTCATTAAAATCCTTTTTGGTTTTCAATTCTCAGGCGTGCTAGTTAACCAATGCTACCAAGACAAATATATACAAAAATTGTAAAACAAATAGGATAGCAATATTACTTAGACTTATATACCACTTCACAGTGTTTTAAGTGGTTTACAGTGTCAGTATATTGTTCCCAACAATCTAGGTCCTCATTTTATCCACCTTGGAAGGATGGAAGGCTGCATCAACCTTGAGCCGGTGATTCTCGAACTGCTGGCAATCTGTAGAAGTAGCCCGCAGTACTGCGTTCTAACCACTGCACCATAATGATTGGAATTGATAAGAATATTTTATTTTACAAATAGATCTTGGCTATACATAACAAATTATATATGCTGTCTTTTTTCAGAAGTATACAGTATGTAGTTTTTTATCTGTGAGATTCCTGTTTTTTACATAGGTAAACATATACACATTCCTGAACAAGCCCCACTACTGTCATCAGGGATATTTCAAGTAATATTGTATAGGAATACAATAGTAAAAGAGTAGTAGAATTACTTTTAAAGCCCTGTCTATTTCTAGAGCATAGTAAAATCTTTTGGTACAAATGTATAATTACTATATATAAAAATAATGTAAAAGTGCAAGATCAGTATGTATGACACAAATGCATATCACTGCTGCATGTTAATACTTGTTGTAAGTTAACACTTTTAGATCTTAATTTTGTGTGTCAAGCAAATCTTTTTATAGAGGCAGTTTTCTATCAACCCAATTGTAATAAATCCTCTTCTTAAATGGTTGCAGTGTTCCTGCTTTTCAATTTACTTTCGTAACCCTATATGTGATTTGAAGCGCTATAAGACTCTTGTTTTAATTTAGCCCAAAGACTAAATTCATTCCTCCTTGAAATTATGAGCAAAAAATATTAACTTGAAATGAAGAGAGGGTCAAACTATTCTCTAAAGAAGCTGAATGCAGAACAAGAAGCAATGGATGGAAACTAATCAAAGAGAGATCAACCTAGAACTAAGGACAACCTAGAACCTAGAACTGCCTGACAGTTAGAACAATTAATCAGTGGAATAATTTGCCTCCAGAGGTTGTGAGTGCCCCAATACTGGAGGTTTTTAAGAAGACATTGGACAACCATTTGTCTGAAATTCTATAGAGTCTCCTGCTTGAGCAGGGATTGGACTAGAAGACCTTAAGTTCCCTTCCAATTTTATTATTCTGTTAAGTATATTCTCTGCAATCTTGAACTACTGTCTTTTCTTTAATTTCATTTTGTATAATTTTTGAAATTGCATATAGATTATACATACATTTCTTTTTTTCTTTCTATGCAGAAAATCAATTCGACCTCTTTTTATGTCTCAACTGCGCTTTACAAAAATCTACATTTATGTTCTGATCATAAATTTGAGAGACATAAAAATATACTGGTAATAAATGATGAGTATTGTAAATGATTGATTGATTGATTGAAATTATTTGCTGCCCATTTCTTAATGCCTCTAGGTGGCTTACAGCAGTAAAAATCCTAACAAATAAATATATTTAGAAGAATAAAAAAAGAAATCTCAATCAAGATAAAAAACAATTAAAGGATGGGGTGAGAAAAAACAGAATGCCCCGGGGAAGTGGCATTGACTCTTAATTCAACAGCCACCTCTAGAATAGAATAGAATAGAATTTTTATTGGCCAAGTGTGATTGGACACACAAGGAATTTGTCTTGGTGCATATGCTCTCAGTGTACATAAAAGAAAAGATACGTTCATCAAGGTACAAAGTTTACAACACAATTGATGATCAATATATCAATATAAATCATAAGGATTGCCAGCAACAAGTTATAGTCATACAGTCATAAGTGGAAAGAGATTGGTGATGGGAACTATGAAACGATTAATAGTAGTGCAGATTCAATAAATCAGTTTGCCTTCGGGAAAAAACTGTTCTTGTGTCTAGTTGTTCTGGTGTGCAGTGCTCTATAGCATCGTTTTGAGGGTAGGAGTTGAAACAGTTTATGTCCAGGATGCGAGGGATCTGCAAATATTTTCACGGCCCTCTTCTTGATTCGTGCAGTATACAGGTCCTCAGGCAGGTTGGTAGCAATTATTTTTTCTGCAGTTCTAATTATCTAATGTTCTCATATTGTGATCCCCAGCCATCTAGCTGAGCCAGGTCTTCAGAAGGGTAGGAACCAATCTCACCTCAGGGGATAAGTTGCTTAAAAGGGCAGGAGGAGCCATGGAAGAGAAAGTTCTTCCCCTAGCCAGTGCTAGCCAGTTATATTCATTTTGTTTTGTAAGAGCATATCATTGCCAGCCACAATAGGATTTGTGAACCCTTTTGAACATAGAAATTCAGATGATATATTTTTTGTTCAGTATGGGCCTCATCAGCTGCTACTGTATAAACAGTACTCATTACTTTCTGCCTCAAACACAACATGGAGGTGTGTTTGCTGGTCTCATTTTACGAGTTAATTTCTGAGACTTGGATTATAGAACATAGCTTTTAAATGTGTAGAAGAATATAACGAGAACATAGTAATTATTCACCATTTTGAATCTGTGGATAGTTTAAATAATATATTGAGGCTTAATACATCAATTTAAAAAACCTATTCATGGTGGTGTAAAACAAAATTTTAATATACGTTATATTACTGACTGATTTCTAGAAACCAAATTATTTATTCTTTGATTTTGGGTGTTCAAAGGTAAATATTAGATAGATAATTTAATGAGCTATTAATATTAACTAGAAATGTCAATTTGAAGATTATGGAATTTGTGCAGTACATATTGCACAAATGTAATGCAGTTTGAAGTCCTGCTGTATCAACAAAGTGTGCAGCTTGAGTGTCTTCAAAGTATTAGTCTGGTGGAATAAACTTTTTTTCCTTCACTTCAGTTTCTAGATAAAGGCAACATTGTTTATATTAGTTTCTAAAGACAGGATTTTTTAGTATTCTCACTGGTTTGTATACATTATCATATAAATAAATAAATAAATAAATAAATAAATAAATAAATAAATAAATAAATAAATAAATAAATAAATAAATAAATAAATAAATAAATAAATAAATAAAAAATTATAAATAAAGCCCCCATCTCCGATCTTATACAGGAGGGGTGTGTGGACCTGATTGGCATTTCGGAGACCTGGTTGGGCACGGAAGGGGGGGGGTTCCCCTAATAGAGATGTGCCCACCGGGTTTCCGTGGGTTCCATCAGGCCAGGGCCCAGGGTAGGGATGGGGGAGTGGCGGTTATTATCAACGAGAGTCTTGAGCCGAGGGAGATCACTGTGCCACAGATAACCGGATGTGAGTCCCTCCTTGTGAAGTGGGGCCGTGGGGTTCAGGTGGGTTTACTGATCATGTACCTAGCTCCTTGCTGCATGACAGAAACCCTGCCTGAGCTGTTGGAGGTGGTCGCCGGGACGGCAGTAGAGACCCCCAGGCTTATGGTCATGGGGGATTTCAATCTGCCGTTGGTGGGGATAGCATCCACATCAGCTCGGGAGTTCATGGCTTCCATGACGGCCTTGAACCTGACCCAGTTAGTGAACGACCCCACTCACATCGGGGGAAACACTCTGGATTTGATTTTTATCTCTGGACAGTAGTTGAATGATCTGGAATTAGGGGAGTTAGTTATCAGACCCCTGTCATGGTCAGATCATTCGCTCCTTCAGCTGGACTTTCGAACCGCCGACCCCCGCCGCAGGGAGACGGAACCGACTCGCTGGTTCCGTCCCAGGCACCTGATGGACCCTGGAAGGTTCCAGACGGAGCTTGGGCTATTCCCTGAGGATTTAGCCTACGACTCGGCTGGAGCTCTGGTCGCCGCCTGGGATCGGGCGGCGGCTAGTGCTCTAGATCGAGTCGTGCCTTTGCGGCCTCTGACCTGGTGCCGATCTCGTTTAGCCCCTTGGTACTCTGAGGGGCTGAGGGAGATGAAGTGCCGGAAAAGACTCCTAGAGAGTATCTGGAGGGCCAGCCGCTCCGAATCTGACCGGACACTAGTTAGGTCTCAAATTCGGATCTATCTAGTGGTGATGAGGCTGGCAAAACAGGAGTATTTTTCCAACCTCATTACATCAGCAGATAACCGCCCAACCGCCCTGTTTAGGGTGACCCGCTCGCTCCCATCAGGGAGCGGTAGAGGATCCCTTAAAGGGTTGAGCTGAGGAATTTGGACAATATCTGTTTGATAAAATCGCTCAGATTCAGGAAGGGTTGGACACAGATTGGGTAGATCCGGATGGGGTAGGGGAGGCAGGTCTTGATGTTATTATTTGGGATGAGTTTGATCCTGTGGCTCCTGAGGACATGGACAGGTTAATGGGGGGATTGAATGCGACCACATGTTTATTGGACCTGTGTCCCTCCTGGTTGGTACTGGCCACTCAGGAGGTGACACGAGGCTGGCTCCAGAAAATTGTGAACGCTTCTTTGATGGAGGGTGTTTTCCCTGCCGCCTTGAAAGAGGCGGTGGTGAGGCCCCTCCTCAAGAAGCCTTCCCTGGACCCAGCTATTTTAGCAAATTATCGTCCGGTCTCCAACCTTCGCTTTGTGGCAAAGGTTGTTGAGAGTGTGGTTGCACGACAGTTGCCCCAGTACCTGGATGAAACTGTCTATCTTGATCCATTCCAGTCCGGTTTCCGGCCTGGTCACAGCACGGAAACAGCCTTGGTTGCGCTGGTTGATGATCTCTTGAGGGGTTTTAAATCAGGGGTTTTAAATTTGTATTTAAAGTTTTAGGCCATTAATTGAATTAATTTTCTATTCTTTTTTGCTGTTTTATATGTATTATATGTTACGCCCCTTTCTGGATCGGGACAGAGGTTGTTCCTCTGTCCTGGTCCTATTAGATCTCTCAGCGGCTTTTGATACCATTGATCATGGTATCCTGTTGCGCCGACTCGGGGGACTTGGAGTGGGGGGCACTGTTCATTGGTGGTTCTCCTCCTACCTCTCCGACCGGTCGCAGTCGGTGTTGATGGGGAGACAGAGATCGACCCCAAGATGCCTCTTATGTGGGGTGCCGCAAGGGTCGGTTCTCTCGCCTCTTCTGTTCAACATCTATATGAAGCCGCTGGGTGAGATCATCCGTGGTCTTGGGGTGAGTTGTCATCTATATGCTGATGATACTCAGCTCTATATTTCCACCCCTAACCACCCCAACGAGGCTGTTGAAGTGATGTCCCAGTGCCTGGAGGCCGTACGGATCTGGATGGGGAGGAACAGACTCAGACTCAATCCCACCAAGACCGAGTGGCTGTGGATGCTGGCGGCCCGGTACAGTCAGCTAATTCCATCACTGACCATTGGGGGCGAGCTATTGGCCCCCACGGAAAGGGCTCGCAATCTGGGCGTTCTCCTGGATGTACGGCTGTCTTTAGAAGATCATATGACGGCCGTCGCCAGGGCAGCTTTTCATCAGGTTCGCCTGATACACCAGTTACGCCCCTTTCTGGATCGGGCTTCCTTATGCAAGGTCGCTCATGCCCTTGTTACATCCCGCCTGGACTACTGTAATGGTCTCTACATGGGGCTCCCCTTGAAGTGTACCCGGAGACTCCAACTGGTCCAGAATGCGGCTGCGCGGGTGATAGAGGGACCACCTTGTGGCTCCCGTTTAACACCCCTCCTGCGTAGTCTGCACTGGCTCCCGGTGGTCTTCCGGGTTCACTTCAAGGTACTTGTTATCACCTTTAAAGCACTCCATGGCTTAGGGCCGGGATATTTACGGGACCGCCTACTGCCACCATTAGCCTCTCACTGACCAGTGCGCTCTCACAGAGAGGGCCTCCTCCGGATACCGTCAGCTAAACAATGTCGGCTGGCGACCTCCAGGGGGAGGGCCTTCTCTGTGGGGGCTCCTAGCCTCTGGAACGAGCTCCCTCTGGGGCTTTGTCAACTCCCCGACCTCAGGTCCTTCCGCCGCGAGCTGAAGACGTTGCTGTTTCGAAGAGCAGGACTAGCGTGAATGTAGTTTTAAATTGGGGTTTTAAATCAGGGGTTTTAAACGGGGTTTTAAATTTGTATTTAAAAGTTTTAGGCCATTAATTGAATTAATTTTCTATTCTTTTTTGCTGTTTTATATGTATTATATGTTTTCTGTTGTTTTTATTGGCTATGAACCGCCCTGAGTCCTTCGGGAGATGGGCGGTATACAAATATAATAATAATTAATAATAATTAATAATAATAATAATAATAATAATAATAATAATAATAATAATAATAACAATCATCATCATCATCATCATCATCATCATCATCATCATCATCATCTGCCTGCATCTAAGTATCAGGTTGAGATCAGGTGTCTTCTGAAGAAATCCTAGCCTGGGCCAAAACAATGAAAGAAAATCAAGAGGAACATCAATGCATAGAAAGCAATGAAGTTTTATGTCTCTGTTTCTCATCCTTGGAAACGTTCAGATGTGTGGCTTTCATCTCCCAGAATTCCTGTAGCTGTGTAGTTCTGGGAGTTGAAGTCCACATATTTTTTTTTTAATAAAAAGTTTTATTTTAACATTCATATCCAATAACATATTTAATGTACCATCATATACAATTAATCGGACCTGCCCGGTCACCACCCTCTTCCTACTCTCTTCCCTTCTCTACCTTCTTCTACTTTCCACGACCATCCTCCCCTTCTCTTATCTACCTCCTCTCCTCCTTCCTCCCTACTCCTTTCTTCTCCCTCTTCTATCCCTCTTCCTTCCTTTCCTCTTCCTCCTCTTCTCTTTCCTACCTCCTTCTCTCTTCTACTTCCTTCCTTCCCATCATTCTGAAATGATAGCCAGGCAGCTCCGATCTTACATTGATTATACATCTTCAATCATCTCTGTACATTAACCATCAATCCATTTTCTACCCTCATACCCCCTTCCTCCCCCTCCCTCCTCCCACCCCCCAAGACTTCCCAGAACCGAATACAGGGTATAAAACTAAGAATCAAAAATTAAAATATAACACAAATCATAATCCATAGTCACTCCTTAAAACCTCGACTCCCCGATCTCAGAAATTTCCAATTGAGTTCGTATTTGTTCTTCATTAAAGTACATAGTTTTTAATATCCAACCTTCATCAATCAGTACCAAAACAACGTTCCATCTTCCAATATTCACCAAGGATTCCTCTGAAATGTCTTTCTTCCTTAAGCAGTCTCTCAAGAATAGTTCATATTTCCAACTTAATTTCTTAAATTTTACTGTCCAGCCTCCAAGGATAAACAATAATCCATCTTTTCATATCTTCGGTATCATTTACATACATCAAATCAGATTACAAATATTATTATTAATCCTATATTATCTCCACAATATATCAATTGTAATAATTAAAACCTTCACTTTACCTTACTTATATCAAATAACATTATTAAAATTACACCTATAACTTATCTAAAATATATCAGTTATAACAATTAAATTCTAGTTCATATAACAACATTACATCCATCTCTCAAATATAATATAACAAAAGTTCAATAGCAATATATCTTCCTTGCTTATCCACCTCAATTAATCTTGCTGATATATCCTTCTTTATATATATAACTAAACCGTTTTTTTTTTCCCCCAAAGAGGAGGCAACAAAATGTACTCCCAGTTTTGAGTTTATCAAATATTTCTGGTCTAAAGATCTAATATGTGTTTCTTGTAAACAGATAATGTCATTTTTAAATTATTTCAAATAATGAAATACTTTCCTTCTCTTCTGTGGTGAATTCAAACCATTAACATTCCAAGATAATAGTTTAATTGCCATTATCAGCCAAAGGAAACTTTTGGAATACCAGCCGCAGATCACATTTTGCTTTAGGCCTTGCTCCTCCCACTGTTTCCGTTGTAGTAGTTGCCGGTTGTTGTTGTGCCTTCATCTCTTGTTCCTTGCGTTTAGCAGCAGCTCTTGTCAGCCTTTGCTCCTTTGAATCTGAACCTATCGTAGGTATTTCCAACACTTGTAATAAATCTTCCTCCATCACAATCTGTTCTTGTACCTGCTTCACTTCTCTTTCCTTCACTTCAGCCTCCCTTCTTCTAGCTTCTAATGGGGGAAGACTTCCAACTTTTAATGCCTCAACATAAAATTCTCTTGCTTTTCCAACTGTATTGAGACGATGTGCTTTCCCTGCATAATATACTATTATACCAGTTGGAATATCCCATCTATATTCAATCTGACGTTTTTTAAGTTCATTCACCAGGAAGGCAAATTCCTTCCTAGCCCTTAACATTTTTGGTGGAATTTCCTTTAATATTAAAATATCTTGACCAACAACCTGTATCTTCTCCCCCTTATATGAGGCTTGCAGAATCTGATTTCTCACTGTTCTATTTGTAAAATAAATAACAACATCCCTTGGCAACTTTTTTTGCCTTGCTATCCAAGAATTCACACGATATATTTTATCAATTTGATAAGCCACATCTACTGGACGAACTGCTAATATCTCAGCAAATGCTTCAGAAAAAATTTCCCTTAAATTCTCTTCTTTATTCTCTTTCAAACCACGGATTCTTAGAACAAATTCCATATTTCTATATTGTATCAAAACTATTTCATCATCTGTTTTTTCCATTTTACTTTGAAATTCATCCATTTTATTTTCTAATTTTGAGTTAAATTGCTTGATTTCCTCAACTTCCTCTTCTAATAAAATCACATTTGTTGCCAAACTTTGTACTGCAATTACAAGTCCTTCTTTAACTTCTTTATTTCCCACTTGAATTTCTAATATCTGCTCTTTCATTGCAGACATCTCATCAGTTATTACTTTAAATTTTTCTTGTATAAAGTCCTTCAAATTCTCTTGTAACACCTCTAAATTCAATGTTCTAGTCTCTGCTGTATGAGCTGGAGAGGCACCAACTGATGAGATTCCAGAGCCCTTTGTTACAGTAGACTTTAATTGTTTGGCTGCCATCTTCTATAAAATTATTTATTTATTTATTTCCAACTTAATATTCACTTTAAATCTTCTTAACCTCTGAAAAACACAGTCTTTTAAAACAATATTTAAAAATCTCCCCTAAATTCTATCAGCAGGCAGGAAGGAGTTAAAGTAGCAAATAACATGCAATTTACCAGCGGCAGACAGCAAGCAATAAAAGTATCACTTTCGCTTTCCACTGGTTAGCTTGTTAACAATTCGCCTCCATTTTCTTGCTATTTTCAAGCTTGTTACAAAGTAACGGGGAATTGGCTTGGCTACTTGCATAAAGTTCTCCCACTTTCATTCTGTCCGGTATAATCCTTTATTGTCCAAAATAGATCTCGGTGTTTGGTCGTGGTGATTGGTTCTGCCAAAGCAGAAAAATCCTCGGATCTGGAGCACTTCGGGTTGCTGGAGGGAACTCTTCGGGAGGTTCAAACCCTTCAAACCCCATTTTTCTTAGGGGCTTTAGGGAAGTTCTACTTCTACCCTGCAGCTCCTCCCGAAGAGGGTTTTTTTCGAACCGCTGAATGGCAGATTTAAGCTGTCCTAGCGATTCCACATAATCCAGAGGTTGGTGATCGTAAAGATCACCGCCATCACCTACGGTGCCAAACAGGAAGTCCCTAAGTCCACATATTTTATAGTTATCAAGGTTAAGAAATATTGTGATGTGTAGGCTGAAAAACAGCTTCTATCCCAGAGCAATAATCATATTGAATAGTGCAATATCAGGTTTTCAATTTCAATTAAATAGAGAGTAAGGGATTTATTTATTTATTTATTTATTTAATCATATTTATATACCGCCCTATCTCCCGAAGGACTCAGGGCGGCTAACAGGCACTTAAAAAACATATAAATACATAAATACAACATAAAAACAATTAAAAAACTTATTCTAAAAGCCCGATAGTTAAAATTATGATTAAAAATATAAAACTAAAACCCAATTTAAAACCCATAAATTTAAAATCTAACTCAGTCCCGCGCAAATAAATAAGTGTGTTTTAAGCTCGCAGCGGAAGGTCCGAAGGTCCGGAAGCTGACGAAGTCCTGGGGGCAGTTCGTTCCAGAGGGTGGGAGCCCCCACAGAGAAGGCCCTTCCCCTGGGCGTCGCCAGACGACATTGCCTCGCTGACGGCACCCTGAGGAGTCCCTGTCTATGAGAGCGCACAGGTCGGTGAGAGGTATTCGGTCGCAGTAGGCGGTCCCGTAAGTAACCCGGCCCTATGCCATGGAGCGCTTTAAAGGTGGTCACCAAAACCTTGAAGCGCACCCGGAAGGCCACAGGTAGCCAGTGCAGTCTGCGCAGGATAGGTGTCATGCGGGAGCCATGAGGGGCTCCCTCTATCACCCGCGCAGCCGCTGGATTAACTGCAGCCTCCGGATGCCCTCCAAGGGGAGCCCCATGTAGAGAGCATTGCAGTAATCCAGGCGAGACGTCACGAGTGCGTGAGTGACCGTGCATAGGGCATCCCGGTCCAGAAAGGGGCGCAACTGGCGCACCAGGCGAACCTGGTAGAACGCTCTTCTGGAGACGGCCGTCAGATGATCTTCTAGAGACAGCCGTTCATCCAGGAGGACGCCTAAGTTGCGCACCCTCTCCATCAGGGCCAGTGACTCGCCACCGACGGTCAGCCGCGGACTTAGCTGACTGTACCGGGATGCCGGCATCCACAGCCACTCTGTCTTGGAGGGATTGAGCTTGAGCCTGTTTCTCCCCATCCAGACCCGTACGGCCTCCAGACACCGGGACAACACTTCGATAGCTTCGTTGGGGTGGTCCGGTGTAGAAAAGTACAGCTGGGTGTCATCCGCGTACAGCTGGTACTTCACACCGAAACCACTGATGATCTCACCCAGCGGCTTCATGTAGATGTTGCGGCATCTACATGAAGGGGCGAGAGGATCGACCCCTGCGGCACCCCACAAGTGAGGCGTCTCGGGGCCGACCTCTGCCCTCCCGTCAACACCGTCTGCGACCGGTCGGAGAGATAGGAGGAGAACCACCGATAAACGGTGCCTCCCACTCCCAATCCCTCCAACCGGCGCAGCAGGATACCATGGTCGATGGTATCGAAAGCCGCTGAGAGGTCTAATAGGACCAGGGCAGAGGAACAACCCCTATCCCTGGCCCTCCAGAGATCATCCACCAACGCGACCAAAGCCGTCTCTGTGCTGTAGCCGGGCCGGAAACCGGACTGGAACGGGTCTAGATAGACAGTTTCATCCAGGTGTAAGGGAAACTGATATGCCACCACACTCTCTACAACCTTCGCCACAAAGCGAAGGTTGGAGACCGGACGATAATTACCTAAAACAGCCGGGTCCAGGGAAGGCTTCTTGAGGAGGGGCCTCACCACCGCCTCTTTCAAGGCGGCCGGAAAGACACCCTCCACCAAAGAAGCATTCGTAATCACCTGGAGCCAGCCTTGTGTCACCTCCTGAGTGGCCAGCACCAGCCAGGAGGGGCACGGGTCCAGTAAACACGTGGTGGCATTCAACCTACCCAACAACCTGTCCATGTCCTATGTCCTTATGTTTGTGTTTTTATTTTTATAGTTATAATGTACACTCAAGACGGCGTTTAATTTTGTTGTACCATGTGCAATGACAATAAAGTAAAGTAAAGTAAACCAATAAAGTAAACTAACAAAGAACAGAGGGAATGAAAATTTAAAGGACTTGTAGAAGTTCTCTGTTATATTTTAAATATAAATATTATAAATATCTAAAAACTACAGTTAGCATTTCTAAAATAATTTGTTGACAATTAGGATTATAGACAATGTTTAAGCAATTTGGAAGTCATGGAAAATGTGTTCTCAAATTGGAAGTCTTCTGTGCACATGGAAGAAAATAATGGAAATGCTTAAGATTGTTTTTCCTTACTTCACTGGAACAGCAAAATTATATAATAACTCTGCATGCTTCTTCCTTCTTCGTAATGTCTGATTCTCATTCAGGCTTAGTTGCAATGATATCACAAACTTATAGGAGGGTTAGACCTTGTAACTTAAATTGTGAGAAAGCATATTATTGCAGGCTTCAGAATATTGCTCTTATGATTCCCACGCTATAGTTCTGAAAGTTTCTTGAATTCCATTGGTGACATTCAAGAAATATAATTTAGACTACCAATGTTTTCCCGAAAATAAGACCTTATCTTATATTTTTTTGAACCCTGAAATAAGTGCTTAGCCTTATTGCCATGTGCTCAAAAGCCTGATTGGGCTTTTTATTAGGGGATGTCTTATTTTGGGGAAAACAGGGTAGCAACCCCCTTGGATTGCATATGCAGTCCTGCAATAGAATCTCAATATAATGGATTGAATTTCATATAATTTCAATAATAATATTAAATTTAAAAATTCAAATATAACAAATTATGAAAAATCTTAAAAATAAAAAGTGTAGAGAAATAAAGGAAGAAGAAACATATGTAAAAGGAAAAAATATAAAAAGGACCATATTTTTCAGAGTATAAAATGCCCTGGAGTATAAGATGCACATTAGTTTTTGGGGAGGAAAACAAGAAAAAAAATCTGCCTCTGTCTACCAGCATCCATCGGTATTCATCTGGCTAGTGTTCTTTCAGCAAATAGCAAACAGCTTGGTCAGCTTCAGCACATTATCACAGCCTGATTCAACACGAGCAGCTGATTGGCGGGTGGATCGGCCTCCCGGAATATCCCCAATCAGCTGTTCCAGGCTGTAGGGATTGCCACAGACCATCGCTGCCTCCGTACCTCATGTTTTTGGCCTCTGAATGCTTCCATTTTACACCCATTCCAATCTGCAGGGATCAGTACAGCTGATTGCCACTGATTGCCACCCCTGCACGTTGTGTTTTTGGCCTTTTTACGCCCCATTTTTGGCCTCTGTGCATTGTGTTTTTGGGTGGTTCCAGGCAGCGGGGATCATAATGATCAAATCACCTGGAACTGGTTGAAAACACAACGCGCGGAGGCTGAAAATGCAATGCACTGAGGCAGCAATTGGAGCAATGTGCTGTGCTGATCCCCGCAGCCTGGAACGGGTCTAATACAGAGCATTCGGAGGCCAAAAACACGATGCATGGAGACCAAAAACGTGAGGCACGGAGACAGTGATGTGCTGTAGTGATCCCACAGCCTGTAACAGGTCTGAAACAGCGTGTGAAAGCCAAAAACATGATGCGCAGAGGCCGTTAATGGCTAGCAGGTGTGGGCCGGCAGGTGGGTGGGGCTACATTTGGTGTATAAGATACAGCCAAATTTTCACTCTTTTAGGGGGGGGGGAAAGTGTGTCTTATACTCCGAAAAATACAGTATATATTTTCAATAGCGAGCTAGAGACCATGTTAGGAAATCAGATTGGACCACTTTGTCCCTGGGCCACATGGCTGTGTCCCAGAAGAAGCTGCTATTTTGGAGCAGCCACATTTCCTTCTATCTGCTTAGAAAATGAATGCAGCCATGCAGCCATGAAATCTGAAGCTCTGGAGATCTTCAAAAGATAAGGAAGAGGTGGAGGCAAGATGGGAATCAGGCCTAAGGCCTGCAGGGACCGAATTTGATGAGGGAAGACTTGCAGGGACCCCACATAAAGTGGAAAAACAGGATCAAATAAACTGCAAGAAGTATTTTTTCATTATCTTGTTAGAAATCTTTCTGGATTCATTTCTGAGCAGAAAATAAAGAATCTGGCAGTTGCTTGAATCAGAGGTAAAGCTTATTCCAAGAAAACACATATACAAAAACCAGCCTTTGGAAGTGTCTCTCAAAAGCTGTTTATATAGGGAAATGATTATTTATTATTTGTTGGATTTCTTTGCCACCCATATCACTAATTCAGATTTTGAGCAACTTATAATATAATAAAATTAAAATGTGCAAAAAATAATTAAAATAGAATAAGTTAAAAATTAAAAATAAAAACCAAGGTGCAAGGTAGCTTGGGACTGAGGATTTTCTGTATTCCGTCAGCCAACCCCAATGTAGTGGGCCCCTGTTCTCTAATGAGTGCGATTAATCTGGTGTTATTCTTGCAAATAGGGTGAGTAGCAATAAACATACTGTTCTAATTAACTCACAGTTATTTTGGTTCCTTGCTCCTGACAAGAACAGGGTTTCAGACAGGGAGGTTTAAACTTTAAAATTACAGTTTTAGACAGGAATGTTTGCCCAATTACATTGTTTTCCACTGCATTTTGATCTTTTCCTAGCATCTCTTCTAATATGTGATTTTGAATCTTTTGTCTTGATTTTGGATGAAGAATGTCTGGTGGGAAGACTTTGATTACTCTTCCATATTGACAATCTAACTTTTAAGTCATTCCAAAATCAATGTTCTAATTGCTCTTTGGCTACTTATTTCCAAATAACAAAGTTTTTCCTTAGGTTCTTAAACTTACATGAAACTGCTTTCACTAAGTATTGAAGGAAAATCAGTGTAATAAAATGTGTCCTTCTAAAGGCTTTTACCCCAAAAAGCAGTTTACAAGCCAAGTCCAGTGAAAGTGATGAAGAAAGGAAGTGGGTGAACCCAATAATGCTTTGAAGGAGTTTGCAGAACTGATTTATTCACCAGTTTCCCTTTTCAATGCGGTCACACTTCCCCAGAAATGAATTTCATTAAAATATTTATTAATTGTGTTTGATGATATAGTTTAAGGACTGTAGGTATTCTAATATGAACAAACACTGCATTTTGATGCATAGTAGCCCATGTTGAATGGATCATTGTAGTTTTATATATGTATTGTGAATCACTTTAACCAAGATTGTTTTAAAAAGCAGCATATTATTATTTTTCATGTTTTTTATTTTTTATCAAAATATCAAATCAATGTGTGGCACCTGAGTGACATACATTCTAATACAAATGAAACTAATCAAGTTAATCAAAATTGTTACGTTCAATCTGCTTATATATTTCTAATAATAATGCATACATATTAATTTATAGTCTATCATTATTCAATTATTCCACATTTTTTCTTATTACTTTCATTTTATGATGTAATATTTCCCCTATTTATTGTTTCTATCACTTATTTTAGCTTTTGATTATATCACCCTTTATTAAAAATCTTTTCCTTCCATTCTTCTTGTCTAACTTCTAATAATGTCACCTACTTAAAAAAAAGAAAAAAGGAAAAGGAAGAAGAGAGTGAGAGAAAAGAAAAAGTAACTCAGAACAACATCAGAAAAAAACCCTCCATCTATCATCTCTTGCCCGCTTCAATACTTTAATTGCTATGCTTTTTTTTTTACTTGCCTCCCAAATTCCTCTCTTAAATCTACCTACTCCTTGGATGTTTAATCTAGGTATTCCTTCCAACTTTATTCTCTTCCACTGCCTAATTTCTAATATTTTTACCCAGGCCCCTATTTTACTTTCAAACCTATCTTCCCCCTCTAATATATTCTCCCCCTGGTTTAATTCATCAACCATTATTGTTTCCATTGTTGCCTCCTCTTTGTCTTCCTCCTTCATTCCTTCTGTTTCCTCCTTTTCCTAGGTGTCTTGATCTTTACTCATCATCTGTTGTATGGTATTTTCCATTTTTTCCATAATCTCCTTAAATCCTTTCTCCATAACGTCTTTTATATTTTGAAAAAGTAAATCCATCTCTTGTACAATTCTACTCATCTCTCCTTTATTAGGTACCTTGTTTTGTTTTAAAAAATTCAATTGTTATTCAACAATCCAAGAACTATTTATTCAATCTTTAAGTTAGCCTTCAAGGAGTGCACTAGTCCCAATTCTTTATGTTCCATTAACAATCAGTTCCATTTAAGTAGTTCCAGAGGTTATAGTTGAGTCTCCATTAATCCAATAGTCATAGGATGACTAGAAGTAATGTCTAGTGTGTCATTTCTGAGAAGATTGAACAGTAAATACATTAGACACAACACTCTGTAGTGTAAGACACAACACTCTGTAAGACACAACACTCTGTAAGACACAACACTCTGTAGTACTACTGAGAAGATCTGTGTTAGAACAGTTGGATTGTTTATTATTTTCTTTATGATTTTATAATCCAATGTAGCATTCAGCAAAAAACATTGTTTTTTAAATCCCAACTCATATGTGATGCCAGCAGCTTCTCCAAAAAAACACTGAAGTTGGCATTGTATATTGATAGCATGACTTTAATTTAGTACAACATAGAATAATAAAATCTTGACTTTCTCTTCACCTTGCATTCTATGTGCTTAATATACAACTGTAAGGTCTTGCCTTTCCAATCTTCCCAAGAAAGCAGGACTCTTGAAACTGCAGTTGTTCCAAAAGAAGCTTTCATTGAAAGGCTTGTGGTAGCAAGAGGTCTAGGCAGGAATTAAATTTTCCTACTTAAAAAACTGCAATTTAAAGCAGCGCAAACAAAAACCCTCCCACAGTACAGCAATGCAGGAAACAGAAACTTCATATAGAGATCTCTCCAAGTAGGAAATAGAAACAGAAATTTCAGATAAAGATCCCTCCAATCCTTTTTCCTCTCACCAGAATGCTTGCATCCCAATAGAAACCTGACAACAGCTAATATATTCAAAGGTAGAAATTGTATCATAATTAGTATATATTACGTTGTCCTCAAAATGAGGAATTTAAATAAATCCCTTATAGAAAAGAATAAGAATTAGAAAGAGGAAGGAATTGTAATTGCTGGGAGAAAACCTAATGTCCCAAACTAACTTGATTGATTGAATTTTGATGATTAGAATAATGTGAAACTTGCTTTTATAATAAAATAAAAGTGTGTATGGTCTTTTGCTCATGGGAAGTAGGTGAGGGCAGGAATCCTGCAGTTGGAGTGTCATTACTGATGACAAAAAAGGAACGTAATTTTTCTATACATTACACATGTTCAGGGTGATGTATATCCAATTATAATGGATAGGTAATTATTTTTAAATTTCAGAAAGGGGGCAAGGATTTTCCAATCTTCTTATAAGTAAAAATCCTGGGACTAATATGGTTCTGAGAGTCCGGTCTTAAATGAATAACATACGCCTATCAACCAGTCTTCTGATCTTGTTAGTTAACTGCTTTACAGTAATAAAATAGTAAAGTATAGGGTTTGTTTTAGCAGGAGAGGTCCAGGGATAGTTAAGAGCTTCTCGTTGAGTAATTTTGCTGTGTATTGAAATGCAAATAGTAAGGAACCACAAAACAAAATGAGCAAATGGAAAAAATTTAATTGATTGCTATGACAAATCACCAGTTAGCTATGCAACAGCGTATTTAAAATGTTTCTTTAAAATTCTAGCTTCATGATGAAGTTTATATTTTTCTGCAAGTGTATTGAAAACAATCTTTCAAATTTTGAACTGGACATGTATGTATTATATACAGTAAGTAGGTTTTAACATTCATACAAGGTTGCAATATAGATCTGGCTTCAATTCTGCTATATTGTACATAGCTACATGCACAAAATAAGACTTCTTAACATAGGATGCCACTGCTTATAACAGACCTCTCTATTTTTTATTTCATTTCTCTTACTTCTGAACTGCCTCTGAACATTGAACGTGACTATTAGTATCTATAATATCACAGATCCAAAGAATTGTGCAGCCTAAAATATGGATTTTAAAAATTATTATATCAGAGATAATCATATGTATGAAAAAAACAAATAATCCTACAAAAAAACCAATGTTTTAGTTTTGCTTGATATAACACTATAAAATTCTTCTCTTTGAACTTAATAAAAGACTGGGTCAATAGTTTAAGGACAACATCATTTTGATATTGAATTATTTATATTTATAACTGAGTATATAACATAGTAAAATATTTTTCTTAAAAAAAGTTTGAAAATACATTAGAAATGTATAGTGCATTTGTCAATTAAAACTGCTGCATATTTAGTTATTTTTTTTAACAGAGAAAGTGTGTGTCTGTAAGTGTTTATATATGTGTGTGTTAGAGAATATGTGTGTATTTTTGTGTCGGTATATATGATTATGTGTGTGTGCACTGTGAATTTTCCTGTATGGAGTAAATGTCACTCTGTTTAAATCTTAAGCTTTGATGCAAGTCAAGACTTGTATTATTAAACTAGGTTGTCATAGAAACGTTGCTAACTGTCATCTTAACTCAAGCTACTGATGGTTTTATTTGTAGGTTTGTGGGATTATGAAAATTTAACAAAAATATTGATTTACTTTTATTTAGACTGCCTTGTGTTTATTTTTGGAATCTACATAAAAGCTTGTAAGAAATAAAAACACAAAAGTCAGATTCATCAAATGCTGTTTATGCTTTATTTTCTTTTATTCATATGTGATATATATTTTGTGACAACAGAATAATCTTATATATTAAATATAGTTTTTTTTTCATTTTGTTTGCTTATAGAGAGGAAAAGCCTCAAATTCACTTTTAGCTTGACCTTCATTTAACATAACAAGTACCTATCAAAAAAAAAATTCATGGAGTGGGTATATCAGCATGCCTAATATTTAAAGTTTCTCACTTTAGTCATATTTCCTTGAAAAATTGCAGAATGCTTCAGTGAACTGAGTTCTTAAAAACATATGTTGTTTGAACGCTATATGTGTGTAGAAGCAAAATTACTTAATTTTCACTCATAAATAAAAGGCAAAACTTCAGTAACTTTATCTAATGGTCCGTGGATCAATGCTTTTATGCAAATATTTGCAAGACTGCAATTAACTTTTCACTTTGGTTGCACATTTGATGTCCAACTTACCATTGAATCTTATTATAAAGATGTGATGCCTAGAATTCAATTCCAACTTATATATTTCCCTCCAAAGTGCACAGATAATATGTGCATTGCAAGAGTAATTCACAATAAAGATGTACAAAAATGCAATTATGTGTTAATGGCCACCCAACCCACAAGCTGTAGGCTGTGTTAAGTTTGTGAATGTAATTGTTTTCCATCTGTCAAGAATGAAGGAGCACAGGTAATTTGTCTGATTTATGCTTTGCACTCTAATTTGACATTGAGTCTTTGTGACTGGTTATAACTTTGTTCAGTGTTAGATTTACTGATTAAAATTGCTTTTTGCTGGACACTTTGACACATTTTTAGACACCTGTTGATTGTTGATATTTCTGTATTAATTTCATCTCTTTAAAAAAATTACCGTAGAGCCTTCTTAACTCAAAAATCTTATGGTGTAAAAAAAATGAAAACTTTTTTTCAGCCACAGCTTCAGTATCTCAGGTTTGTAAGGATACTAATCTTTTGAAACATTCTAATATCGTACTGTACTGTAACTGTCTCTTGTCCTATATGAGTGTGTATCAATAAAGAAATAATGTAACACTTGATGTAAAATAACAATAAAAAATAATACTCCATATAATCCAAAAGAAGAAGCACATATTAACTTCTAACATTCCTTATAAAATGATTCACAATAGCACTATTATACAAGCACACAATAATTATTTAGATTAATTTTATTGTGTATTGCTAAGATACTTTCAGCTATGTGAGCCTGGAAAATGTTGACCACTTTAATTACTTGAAAATGTGTTATCTGCATTCTTCTGCATTCTTAAATACAGATTCTGAGAGGTTTGCCCATTGTAGTTATTATATTCTCAACCTACCTTTCTTTTAGGAAGCTGGGATAGCATAAGGTTCCCTAGCCCCATGTGTGTTTCTCAGGTTTATGAGGTAGAGAGATTATAGACATTATAGCTTTCCAAAAGTTACCCAGCAAGAATCACAATTTGAAGCTTGATTTTTTTTCTTCTAATTCTAACTATGCACATATTGGCTCTCCATTTCTTTCAATATATGCTTTCATAACAGTTTGGTTTTGTAATTTAACTTTAGTTTTTCCAGTTTTGAATAAAATACCTCTTTTTTTTCTTTTCTAATAAACTAAGAAAATTTATCCCAATACCAATATGAAAAGCTGCTGGTATTTCATAAAATATACATTGAAATTGCAGCATTTTTTTTAAAAAAAAATGTTTGTTATCTCACTTGTTGGGAGGCAGGGTAAAAGTTGAACTAAATAAAACTGCAAACCAGAAGACAATATATTTCATAATTCATTTGATTACTCTTCTAATAAAAGCACAGAAATTGTCAATTTTGCCATAAAAGGCATCAATTTAAATCAATTAAAACCTTGAATTGGCGAGTAGGTGATTAATTGCAAATGTCCTGTTCTGTCATGTCTGAAATTGATTCATGTTTAACTCTATTCAAAGAGGTTTCAGCAAAATAATTGTGTTTAAACATGGACTTTTAACACACACACACACACACACAACACAGAGCAGAAGCACAGCTGCAATTAATCATCTACACTCAAATTCAAATTTTTAATTGATTTTAATTGATGCCTTTTGTAGCACATCTTAAAATTGACAATTTCAGTATCTATCTATCTATCTATCTATCTATCTATCTATCTATCTATCTATCTATCTATCTATCTATCTATCTATCTATCTATCCACACACATTTCTCTCTATGGAGTAGAGTATATGCTGTTCTGTGTGGTATTTATAGTGCCTGTTGTAACTGGCTTTTTTAGATGTTAATTGGGGTGTGTTGATGGCTGGCTTTTAAGTCATTGTTTGCTTGCCGCTGCTCAGCCCTCCCCTTCTAAGTAGTTTATAGGCTGGTGGTAAATCAACACTCCTGTTGAGTGATGAGTAGACTGTTTTCCAGGCTTCAATCTTTTTCCTGGCTGAGGGAGATAAAACCTTTGGTCCTGGTGACTGAACCAGATAGGATCCTGAAACATTATCCTGGGACCCGCATATTCACTTTCATTCATAAATGTCTGTCATACGGTTTAAAGAAAATTTGAAAAGTTCTCCATTTTAAAAAATAGCATTCTCATAGCTTAGCATTAAAAATGTTTCCTTTTTGAATACCCATTCTGCAATTTTTCTTTCAAGAAATAACTAAGTACCACAGTATTTATAATACAGTGGTAATTGATGTAATATATTTGGTATTTATGAATAGTGAAGTAGAGATAACTTGCTTTTTGTTTCATACATTGCTGTTAAGAAAGGTGAACAGAAGAGTCTTCAACCTCATGCCTTAGGGCTCTGATACGGTTAAAACTACTAGTATTGCCAAATAAAATAAGAGAACAGAGAACTTTCAGTGGTGGTTGCTCTCTAGTATTCTGTGATAAGAATTTTGAGGGATTGATTCCTTCAAGACCTAGTTGTGCCATCAGAATCGAGGATCCCAAGGAATCAGAGACTTTTTAGATGGCTCCAGTATACTTTCTGTCTCTCTATGCTTGGGGTTTATATATATATATATATATATATATATATATATATATATATATATATTTTCTGAGGTTTTCACGGGTGTTTGTATATAGGTCTTTGGTTGTTCGGGTTTTCTCCCGTGTAAAATTGGAAATGTCTTGGCAACGTTTCGACGAAGTCTCATTCGTCATCTTCAGGCTTCAGCTTCATGCTTCTGGGAGCAAGAAGCACAAAGCTGAAGCCTGAAGATGACGAATGAGTTACATCGTTATTCAATTGAGCTCAACCAAAGACCTATATATATATATATATATATATATATAGGTCTTTGGTTATTCGGGTTTTCTCCCGCGTAAAATTGGAAGTGTCTTGGCGACGTTTCGACGAAGTCTCATTCGTCATCTTCAGGCTTCAGCTTCGTGCTTCTGGGAGCAATGTGTGATCGCAGCTGTTTCTTCCTTTTAACTGCTAGTGGGGGTTTGAACTGATTGGGTGGGAGCTTGGCTGTGCTCTGATTGGATGGGGTTTTTTCTGTGCTCTGATTGGCTGGGGGTGTGTCCTGTGTTGGTGGGGGCTTGGTTGTGCTCAGTCTAGTCTGTGCTGCAGGGGGATTTGAGCTGGTGAGCTGCATAGCTGTTGTTTGGCTTTGTGGTCGTGCTACATCTTCATAATGGGTGTCAGTCTGCTGCATGAATGGATTGGAGGGGTTTGAAATGGCTAATGTTGCAGCTGCGATCTGGCTTCTGGTCCTTGGTCGTGCTTCCTGATCAGTGTGGGTTTGGGTGTGCTTTCTGGGTGGATGTGTGGTGGTGACATCCTGTGTGGACCTCGTGAGTGTGGGTCTGGTGTCATTCCTCGTGTTAGGGACACGTTTGTCAATAAGGGCAGGTTTCCAAATGGCTGGTAGGCGGGAGGTATCATCTCGTTTGTTCATGCTGTGTGGGCGTTTTTCTATCTCGATGGCTTCTCTGATTATTCTGTTGTTAAAGTGTTCAGTTTTGGCGATAGTTCTGGTCTTTTTAAAGTCAATATCGTGTCCTGTGACTTTAAAGTGTTGGACCAGGGAAGAAGTTGGTTCCTCTTTTGAATGAGTTCTTGTGTTCTTCAATGCGTGCACTTATTCTTCTGTTGGTTTGTCCAATGTATGTGGTGGGGCAGGCAGTGCATGGGATTTCATATACTCCTTGATTTTCTAACTCAATTTTGTCTTTGGGGTTTCTTAGGATGGTGGATATTTTTTGGTTTGTGCAGAATGCTGTCTTGATGTTATGTTTGTGGAGGATCTTGCTGATTCTGTCTGTGGTGCCTTTTATATATGGGAGGAGGGCTGTGCCTTTTTCTTGCTCTCTGTCTTGGGTTTTAGTGGGGGGTTCTTTTTGGATTAGTTTGGTAATCTTATTTCTCTGGAATCCATTGGATGTTAGTATGTTTGTGAGAGTGTGTAGTTCGGTTTTTAGGTGTTGTTCGTCAGCTAAGCATTTTGTTCTAGAGATGAGTGTCTTGGCTACGGAGTTGATCTGTGCTGGGTGGTGGTGTGAGAGTGCATGCAGATAGCGGTTTGTGTGTGTTTTCTTCTGGTAGATGGTGTGTCCTAGGGAGCCATTGGGTTTCTTGTAGACTAAGACATCTAGGAAGGGAAGTTGGTTGTTAACTTCTGTTTCCATGGTGAACTGTATTTTGGGGTGTAGGCTATTGAGGTGTGTGAGGAAGTTTTCAAGTTTTTCTTTCCCGTGTGGCCAGATTATGAAGGTGTCGTCTACGTATCTGAGCCAGAGTTTGGGTTTGTGATCAGATTTTTCTAGTGCTTGGGTTTCGAAGTGTTCCATGTAGAGGTTGGCAATGACAGGTGAGAGGGGTGATCCCATGGGTGCGCCTTCTATTTGTTTGTATTTTTGTCCGTTATAGATTTTATGTGACCTTGCATTCCTACGAAACTGCCGAGATCAAAATTTAATCCCCACATGCTTCCAATTGAAATTCCACTCCAACTCTGCAGCCGCCAAACGCATCCTAAAAAGAACAGAATTGGCCCTAATCAGAAATGAACTTCACACAAAAAGATTCCTCCTAGATCAAATCAACAAAGATCTCCTCACACTTCACCTCAAACTCAGCAACAAGATCCACCCTGCACTTTGGGACAAATCCAAACAACTCGCCGTCTGGAGAGCCGAAACACAGACCACCCTCAAGACGGACACACACACCAACAAACTCCGAAGACTACAAGAACGCCAGAAACAAACCCCTCCACCCTCACAGCCACACATGAAACAAACAGTGCATAACATCTCAGATAGGATCCTCACCAAAGCTGAAACCGATGTCCTTTCCAAAGGATTCAACTTTGCAGT
This sequence comes from Ahaetulla prasina, assembly GCF_028640845.1. Taxonomy (NCBI): domain Eukaryota; kingdom Metazoa; phylum Chordata; class Lepidosauria; order Squamata; family Colubridae; genus Ahaetulla; species Ahaetulla prasina. The sequence goes on from NC_080542.1 coordinate 69,907,242, forward strand.
CACTCCCAAATACATCCCCACTGAGACCATTATATGCGGAGTTGAAACCAGCCTGACCAAAATCAACCCCGATGACGCTAACAAAATCAGACTCGAAATCACCAACATCCTCTGCAGCAGCAAGCCACCCAAAAGCAACTTACCCAAAGAGGAACAGACAGCACTACTTAACCTGAAAAAAGACACCAGCATAATAATCCTACCAGCAGACAAGGGGAATGCCACGGTGGTTATGAACACATCTGACTACCAAACCAAATTAACCAACCTACTCCAAGACCCTGCATACAAGCCCCTAAAAACAGACCCCACCACCTACCTAGAAAAAACCACTAGATCCAAAATAAAAGCCTCCCCATCAGCGAAGAAATCCAACAAAGAATCATTCCCAGAGAGAAATCATCCAGATGCCCTAAGCTCTACGGCCTCCCAAGATACACAAAGAAGGAACCCCACTCAGACCCATAGTCAGCTCCATAGGCTCACCTCTACAAAACCTAGCCAAATTTCTCGCCAAACAACTACAGCCCTATGCAGAATCCATCGCCTCACACGTAAAAACTCATTCCAGTTCATAGAGATCATAAAGAAACAAAACTTACAGCCCAGCGACCTACTCGTGAGCTTTGATGTCATATCCCTCTTCACCCAAGTGCCAATCAAAGAAGCCTTGACAGCTATCCAAAACAAATATAACCCCCCCAAGCACATTCTAGATCTGACCAACCACTGCCTATCCAACACATACTTCATCTATAACGGACAAAAATACAAACAAATAGAAGGCGCACCCATGGGATCACCCCTCTCACCTGTCATTGCCAACCTCTACATGGAACACTTTGAAACCCAAGCACTAGAAAAATCTGATCACAAACCCAAACTCTGGCTCAGATACGTAGACGACACCTTCATAATCTGGCCACACGGGAAAGAAAAACTTGAAAACTTCCTCACACACCTCAATAGCCTACACCCCAAAATACAGTTCACCATGGAAACAGAAGTTAACAACCAACTTCCTTCCTAGATGTCTTAGTCTACAAGAAACCCAATGGCTCCTAGGACACACCATCTACCAGAAGAAAACACACACAAACCGCTATCTGCATGCACTCTCACACCACCACCCAGCACAGATCAACTCCGTAGCCAAGACACTCATCTCTAGAACAAAATGCTTAGCTGAGAACAACACCTAAAACCGAACTACACACTCTCACAAACGTACTAACATCCAATGGATTCCAGAGAAATAAGATTACCAAACTAATCCAAAAGAACCCCCACTAAAACCCAAGACAGAGAGCAAGAAAATGGCACAGCCCTCCTCCCATATATAAAAGGCACCACAGACAGAATCAGCAAGATCCTCCACAAACATAACATCAAGACAGCATTCTGCACAAACCAAAAATATCCACCATCCTAAGAAACCCCAAAGACAAAATTGAGTTAGAAAATCAAGGAGTATATGAAATCCCATGCACCGCCTGCCCCACCACATACATTGGACAAACCAACAGAAGAATAAGTGCACGCATTGAAGAACACAAGAACTCATTCAAAAAAGAGGAACCAACTTCTTCCCTGGTCCAACACTTTAAAGTCACAGGACACGATATTGACTTTAAAAAGACCAGAACTATCGCCAAAACTGAACACTTTAACAACAGAATAATCAGAGAAGCCATCGAGATAGAAAAACGCCCACACAGCATGAACAAACGAGATGATACCTCCGCCTACCAGCCATTTGGAAACCTGCCCTTATTGACAAACGTGTCCCTAACACGAGGAATGACACCAGACCCACACTCACGAGGTCCACACAGGATGTCACCACCACACATCCACCCAGAAAGCACACCCAAACCCACACTGATCAGGAAGCACGACCAAGGACCAGAAGCCAGACCGCAGCTGCAACATTAGCCATTTCAAACCCTCCAATCCATACATGCAGCAGACTGACACCCACTATGAAGATGTAGCACGACCACAAAGCCAAACAACAGCTATGCAGCTCACCAGCTCAAATCCCCTGCAGCACAGACTAGACTGAGCACAACCAAGCCCCCACCAACACAGGACACACCCCAGCCAATCAGAGCACAGAAAACCCCATCCAATCAGAGCACAGCCAAGCTCCCACCCAATCAGTTCAAACCCCACTAGCAGTTAAAAGGAAGAAACAGCTGCGATCACACACTGCTCCCAGAAGCACGAAGCTGAAGCCTGAAGATGACGAATGAGACTTCGTCGAAACGTCGCTAAGACACTTCCAATTTTACACGGGAGAAAACCCGAATAACCAAAGACCTACATACAAACATCCGCAAAAACCTCAGAAAACATATATATAATATATATATATACGTATATATATATATATATATATATATATATATATATATATATATATATATATATATATATATATATAATCATCTTCATTTTAGTGCTGATTTTTTAATTTTTAAAATGTCTATTTTTATTTATTTTATGATATATTTTATACATTTATGTATATTTGTGTGTGTGTGTGTGCGCGCGTGTGTGTGTGTATAGGTCTTGGCATATTCGGGTCTTTTCCTGTGTAAGGTTGAGAGTATCTTGGCGACATTTCAACAAGATCTAACTCATCATCTTCAGGCTGGTGCTTTTGGCTTCGTGCTTGTGCGAGCAAAGCATGGTTGGAGCTGCCGTCTCTCTATAAATGCTGGTGGGGAGGTGGGGAGTGTTGCTGTGTGCAGGCAGGAGACCAGAAAGTGACTTCAGCAAGATATGTTTAGACTTTGCCTGACTCAGAGAATGCCAGAAAGCAGGTCCTTTATATAGGCCATGGGGTGTGGCTCCATGACTCAGCACTTATCCAGGCCTGCCCTTCCCTTCCTTCTGTTGCCTCCGTCTATCAAGTCTTCTGACGCGAGGGTCACTCCAGTCTGCAGCTGTTGGCAATTGACCTCCCTCAGGCTCACATGCTGTGGGGGAGGGGTCTAGTTCCTCCATTTGCCTGGGCATGGAGCCAGAGCTGGGGGCTGGAGATACTTCCTCCTCTTCAGCCTGTCTGGGCATGGAGCCAGGGCTTGGGCCGGGAGGCATACTAGGACATTCCTCCGTGTTCGGAAGCAGATAAGAAGGACCCGGCTGGGGTGAGATTGGACGAGACACAACATATTCCTGAGCTTTGGTGTTGTGGCCTCTGGAGTTCTGTGATGTGATGTCTTGAGCAGATGGCTTGTGATGCAGCATCCCAGGTTTTGGTTTGGCTTTGGTTTAGCCAAACCAAAACCCGGGATGCTGTATCACAGCCATCTGCTCAAGACATCACATCACAGAACTCCAGAGGCCACAACACCAAAGCTTAGGGCTGTTGGCCCACTTCTTCTGCGGCTGCTTGTCACCACTCGCATTCATCGCCTCGGCCTCTGTTTCGCCTCCAGATGCCTACTGGAAGGCATCTGTAGGTGATAATAGAGCTCCGGATCAATCCAAAACACTGTTATCAGCTGCAGATGCCTTCCAGAAAGCCTTCTGCAGCTGATAATAGCGTTCCAAACCGATCCGGAGCTCTGTTATTGGCTGTAAATAACAGGTGCAGGCATCTGAAGGCAAAACAGAGGCCAGGATAATGCGTGCGAATGGTGGCAAGCAGCCACAGAAGAGAGCAAGGTAAGTGTTGGGGTTTGCAAGGCCTGGTAAGTGTGTGTGTGTGTGTGTGTATATATGATGGGAGGACGGCTATATATATATTTTATTAATAAAATCAAGTAAAAAATAAATTCTTAAGCTGTTTCTTAATACAGGAAGACATCAGCGAAGAAGAGCCCAAATTGAAGTATGAAAGGCTTTCTAATGGAGTTGGAGAAATTATTCAGAAGGATATAACCAGTTGTATGACAACCCATGAGAAAGTAAGTTATTAATTTTGAAAAATATGCACAAATGTGTTATATCTTCCTTATATTTCTATTTGTTATGTTGAACCAAGCAATAAGAATTTGGGAGCATATAATTAATGCCAGTAGTTCCAAATGGAGAACGAAACCTACAGGCTTGTTTAATAGGGTTCCGACAGGAAATGTCAAGGTCAGCATAAGGGCCCTACCCACATCGGGGGAGGCACTCTAGACCTGATTTTTGTCTCTGGCCAGAGGTTATAATTTGCTCAGAAGCAATTTGTTCTGGGAAAGTAGTTTTTTTTCTTTCATATCTTAATAGTCTTTTGGCATTATTCATTGCCACTATGTTGGGGAAATATAACACAATATTGCGAGTTAAATTTTACTGAGTAATTTCCCATATCAATTTATTAGCTAATAGTTTTGCTGATATATTTATCAGAGAGTTTAGATTTGCATCAGACCCTAAATGTAGTGAGTTATTTACATTAATTTTAGGTTCCATTGCTTGAACAAAGTATTTTAAGTTTTTTCTTATTCACTAACTGAAGTTTCATGAATCTTACATAAGTTATATAATTACATTGTAATTGTAATATTCATGTAGGTAATACATAATCAAAATATAATTAATAGATTGCAATAGTGAGGATTTTTTCAACTCTTCAAAGAATGAAAAGTTACTCTGGAAGTAATTTTTACTTGTAGCTCTCTCAAACATTTTATGTGAAGGTTTCTAAATCAAATAATGATTGAGCCAGAGTGCTATATATTTCTTTTTTTTCAATTTTATTTTTATTACAGTTTTCTTTTTTTATAATGATTGTACATATTCAACAGAATCGTGACATTATTGTATATTTCGGATCTACCTTCTATATAATTTCTATATACATTATATACATCTAATCATCAGTGGCCTTATATATATATATTGTTTTTTATTTCTATTGGTTGTCCATGTGTACCAATTTTCCCAGACCGCATAGTATTCTGAATGTTCTTTTTCTTGTAATTCTATAGTAAGCCTATCCATTTTTGGATAATCATTCTCTGGTGGTATGTCACTGAGTTTCCAATGTTGCGCGAACGCAATCCTTGCTGCTGTTAGAATGTGCATAATCAAATATCTTATTTTTTATCAAGTTTTGTCTTAAACATTCCCAACAGAAATGTTTCTGGGTTCAGTTCAATTTGGCATTTTGTTATATCCTATAACCATTCCTGTATCTTGACCCAGTACTTTTTCACTTCGTGGCACAACTACCAGACATGAAAGAGGGTACCTTGATGTTGATTACACTTTGGACTTAGATTCGGGTACATTTTGGCCAACCTATCTGGCGCTAGGTGCCAGTGGTAAAGCAATTTATATTGATTTTCTTTGTAAGCAGTAGATTTGGTTAATTTTAAATTTTTATACCAGATTATTTCCCAATTATCTAAATCTATATTGTGCCCTATATTCTTTACCCATGCGATCATCGATTCTTTTCCCACCTCTTCGATTCTATCAAACTCTAATAGGTATTTTTATAATTTAGATATTAATTTTCTTTCTGGGCCTATCAATAATTTGTCTAGTTGATTTGGTTCCATATCGATTCTGAATTCTTCCATGTCTTTCTTATATCTGGATTGCAATTGTAAATATGGCCACCAATCTATTGATATTCCCTGTTCCTTTAATGTCTGAATATTTTTGAGTTTTCCCTGTTTGTCTAATATTTCTGAATAACTTGGCATCTTACTTATGTCTAGTGGGTTGGGGTGGATCATGCCTCCATAGGATAATCAGCCAGGAATTTTCATGTAGTGTTTTTTCCTTATGACTTGGCAATTCCGTACCTTGTGTCTTTTATTCTATGTCTGTGAAAATATGAATGTGTTTTACTTCCTTTATCCCACTTGTAAGTCGTGACCTTCCAATGCTATAATTCTTCCTTTATTTAAATTGACCCATTCCCTTATCCAGACCAAAGATGCCGCTTTGTAGTAGAGTTCCCATGCTGGAAGTCCAAAGCCACCCCTATCTCTACTATCTTGAACAGAGGATAATTTAATTCTTGCCTTCTTTCCTGCCCAAACAAATTTTGTGGTAATTTTATTAAGTTCTCCAAAAAAATTTCTGTCTAATAATATGGGGACTGTCTGGAATAGGTATAGCAATTTAGGTAGGACATTCATCTTAATAACTGCTATCCTACCTAAAAGTGACAATTGTAACCTTCCCCATCTTTCCAAATCATTCTTTAATTTTTGAGCTAATATCATATAATTGTCCTCCTTAAGTGATGAACATTTTGCTGTTAACCATATCCTTAAGTATTTGATTTGTTTTACAATTTATAAACCCATTTACTTTTCCAGTTCTTCCTTCTGTTTGGTTATTAAATTTTTAACTATCATTTTAGTTTTCCCTTTATAAATTTTAAGACAAGACACTTTCCCATATTTTTCTGTTTCTTGTATTAGGGTGGGACCAGGTTCCAAAGGCTCTTCAATGATGAATACCATGTCATCCGCGAAGGCCTGTACTTTGAACTCTTCTCCTTTAACTTTTGTTTCTCTTATTCCCCAATTTGCTCTTAAGCTATTTAGGAATACTTCTAATATTAAGATGAAAAGAAGTGGCGACAGTGGACATCCTTGGCGTACCCCTTTGGTTATTTGGAAGGCGTTAGTGGTATCTCCATTTATTATTACTTTTGCCTTTCGCGTCGAGTAAATTGCCTCTATCATATTTTTGAATTTAGTTCCCATTTTCATATTTCTAATTTGCCTAATCATAAATTGCCAATTGAGATTATCGAAGGCCTTTTGGGCATCCAGGGAAACAAGGGCCATTTGTTTCCCTGAGTATGCTTCATAATATTCCAATATGTCTATTATTATTCTTTTCTTTTTATTGAAAAAGTTTTACATTTCCCCCCCTTCCCCTTCCCCTCCCCTCCCTTCACAAACCCCCTCCCCCAACTTCCCAGAACAAACACAAGGTATAGTAAAAATAAAACAAACATATACTAAATTTTTTTCCTTCCTAACTAAATTATAATCCTACAATTCTCATCAATTCCTAACCTCCCCCCAAAACAATAAAAAATAATACATCCTAATCATTCAAAGGCAGTCTGATAACTCTTAGTCTGATATCTGTTTTGAATATAGTCAATCCATTTTTTCCATTCACTTAAATATCTTTCTTGAGTATTGTCTTTCAAAAAGGCTGAGATTTTTGTCATCTCAGCCAAATTGGCAACTTTCAATATCCATTCTATTGTAGGTACTTCTTTTTTCTTCCAATACTGTCCTATTAGTAATCTTGCCACTGTTATTAAATTTAAAATCAACTTAGTCTCAATTACTGTACAGTCCGTGATAATTCCCAGCAAAAAAACTTGTGGCAGGAACTTTATCTTCTTTTTCAAAACATTTTTTAGAATCCACCAAATTCTTATCCAAAAAGTCTTAATATTTTTGCAAGTCCACCAAATATGAAAATATGTAGCATCATCACAATTACATCTCCAACATTTTGCTTGCATATCTGGATACATACATGATAATTTCTTAGGATCTAAATGCCATCTGTAAAACATTTTATAAAAATTTTCCCTTAAATTCTGTGCCTGCGTAAATTTAGCATTTCTAACCCAAATTTTTTCCCAAGTTTCCAATAATATTGGCTCCTGAAAATTTTGTGCCCACTTTATCATACAGTCCTTTACCAAATCCCTTTCAGAGTCTATTTCAAGTAACACCTTATACAATCTCTTTATATGCTCCTGAGATTGATTTCTAATTTGCTTTACCAAATTTTCCTGATTCTGGACTATACCAATTTTCTGATCTTCCTTCCATCTAGCACATAATTGCCCGTATTGGAACCAAGTATAATTTTTCCCTTCTTCTTTTAATACGTACAAAGATTTTAATTGCAAACTACCACTTTCAGTATACAAAAGATCTTTATATGTAGTCATTTTCTGAGTCTGTTCTAAATTTATATTTTCTATTGTATGTCTAGGACTTGCCCACATGGGAACCTTATAATTTAATTTATAAAAATATTTATTCCAGACACGCAAGAGAGCAATTCTTAACACATGATTTTTAAAAGCCTTATCCACTTTTTTATCATAAATTAAATATGCATGCCATCCATATAATAAATCATAACCTTCTATGTTCAAAATTCTCTCCTCCGTTAGATTAAACCAATCACTTATCGCAGAGAGAACAGCTGCTTCATAATATAATTTAAAATTAGGCATTTTTAAGCCTCCCCTTTCCCGTGAACCTTGAATTATTTTCATTTTAACCGTGGCCTTTTTACCTTCCCATATAAATTTGTTAATTCCAGTCTGCCAATTCCTCCAAATTTTTGTCTTTCTTAATTATTGGTATCATCTGAAAGAGGAATAAAAATCTAGGTAAAATGTTCATTTTAATAGCAGCTATTCTCCCCAACAACGATAACTGCAATTTTTTCCAAACCATCAACTCCTTCTGAACTTTTTGCCATAAAACCTCATAATTATTCTTATACAATTTCACATTTGATGGTGTAATATAAACCCCTAAATATTTAACCTTTTTTACAATTTCAAATCCTGTTATTTCCTCTAATTTTTCTTTCTGTTGTTTGGTCATATTTTTTATTATCACTTTTGTTTTATTCTGGTTTACCTTAAACCAAGAGACCTTTCCATATCGATCAATTATTTCCAATAGAGATACACTTGAATTTATAGGATTTATTAGAGTAATCATCAAATCATCTGCAAAGGCTCTCACTTTATATTCGTGTTGTCTAACTTTAATTCCCTCTGTCTCCTTTGATTCTCGTATTTTATCCAATAGTGGTTCCAGAGTTAAAATGAACAGTAATGGTGATAAAGGACATCCCTGTCTTGTTCCTTTCGCAATCTTAAAAACTTCTGTTAAGTTACCATTAATTATTATCTGTGCTGTTTGCTCTCCATAAATTGCTCTAATTATTTTTACAAAACCATCTCCATATTGCATTTTTTCTATTAATTTAAATAAAAAGTCCCAATGCAATCGATCAAAAGCTTTTTTTAACACACAAAATCATCTATTGCAATATCCTTCCTATAAAAGACTACTTCATCTTCAATCACAATATTACAAGAGCAAAAAATAGATTCAAGCTAAATGTCAACCGCTTCAAACTTGATTGCAGAAAATATGACTTCTGTAACAGAGTTGTTAATGCTTGGAACTCATTACCTGACTCCATAGTCTCTACTCAAAATCCCAAAATCTTCAACCAAAAGCTGTCTACTATTGACCTCACCCCATTCCTGAGAGGACTATAAGGGGCGTGCATAAGAGCACAAAAGTGCCTACCGTTCCTGTCCTATTGTTCCCTTCATTATATCCAATTAATATAGATGATGCATAATTTTAATTATATATATATATATATATATATATATATATATATATATATATATATATATGTAGATCTTTGGTTATTTGGGTTTTCTCCCGCGTAAAATTGGAAGTGTCTTGGCGACGTTTCGACGAAGTCTCATTCGTCATCTTCAGGCTTCAGCTTCATGCTTCTCTTCGTGCTTCTCTTCGTCGTGCTTGAAGCCTGAAGATGACGAATGAGACTTCGTTTAAACGTCGCCAAGACACTTCCAATTTTACGCGGAGAAAACCCAATAACCAAAGATCTACATACAAACACCCGACCTCAGAAAACACACACACACACACACACACACACACACACACACACACACATATATATATATGTCTTTGGTTGTTCGGGTTTTCTCCCGTGTAAAAGTGTCTTGGCGACGTTTCGACGAAGTCTCATTCGTCATCTTCAGGCTTCAGCTTCATGCTTCTCTTCGTGCTTCTCTTCGTGCTTCTCTTCGTGCTTCTCTTCGTGCTTCGTGCACGAAGCTGAAGCCTGAAGATGACGAATGAGACTTCGTCAAAACATCGCCAAGACACTTCCAATTTTACGCGGGAGAAAACCCGAATAACCAAAGACCTACATACAAACACCCGCGAAAACCTCAGAAAATATATATATACATATATATATATATATACTTCAAGATATGCTGTTTTATCTATGACATTTGTTTGTGTATACTGTTGTGACAAAAAGAAATAAAAAAAAAATGCTGCTGATATAAAATTTTTCTTTTCTAAATATTCCAATAAGTTAACAATATGCCTAACATTATTCCTCATCTGTCTCCCTTGTATAAATCCAGATTGATCAGTATGAATTCTACGTTGTAAAACTAACATTAATCTGTTTGCTATTATTTTAACAAAAATCTTATAATCATTATTTAAAAGTGAAATTGGCCTATAATTTGCAGGTTTAGAACAATCCTGATCCTCTTTTGGTATCAATGAAATAAAAGAAGTTCTCCATGAAGGGGGAATTCCCCCTCCTAATTGTATTTGATTAAATAATTCCTTAAGTGGACCTAACATCTCATCCTGTAAGTTCCTATAATAACTTATTGTAAGCCCATCTGTACCAGGAATTTTCCCCATTTTTAATTGTTTAATTACCAAAATAATTTCTTCAGAAGTTATAGGCCGATTTAATTCTTCCCTTTCTTCTAAAGTTAAACTTTTAACCTTGTAATCTTTCAAATAATTATCAATATCCATATTCAATATTTTATCTTTAGCATGAGGACCCAGATTGTTGGGGGCAATAAGTTGATTTTGTATATAATATACAAATGGATGAAGACTATTGCTAACATAGTGTAAGCCGCCCTGAGTCTTCGGAGAAGGGCGGGATATAAATGCAAATAAAAATAAAATAAAATAAATAAATAAATATAAATTTGTGTAATATTCTAAGAAGGCTTTCTTAATTATATCCTGTTGGTATCTCTCTTTACCTTTATATTCTATTTTTTCTATAATACGTTGTTTCTGTTTTTTCCTTAAAATGCATGCTAACCACCTACCAGGTCTATTTGCATTACAAAAGGTATTATGTTTGGCATATTGTATATTTGTTGCCACTTGGTCAGCCATTATCATATTAAATTGACTCTGTAATATCTTTATTGCATCCTTAATCTTTTGGTCCTGCGGGTTATGTATTAGTAATTGTTGTGTCTTATAAACCTCCTCTTCTAAGTACCTACGCTGTCTTTGTTGCTTATTTCTCTGTCTATTGTTAATATATATTAACACACCTCTCATAAAGGCCTTACTGGCATCCCAAATCATTTCCATCGATGTTTCCTTATTCAAATTATAATCAAAAAATTCTTTCATCTGCTTTTTACATTGATTTACATTATCCTGATATCTAAACAAATTTTCATTTAATCTCCATGTTCTTCTGCCTTCTTTTCCATATTGCAATTCCATCCAAACAGGACTATGATCAGACAAACATCTTGAAAATATCTTAATTTTCTTCACCCTAGAAAGCAAATCATTAGAAGTTAAAATAAAGTCAATACGTGAGAAGAATTGATGCCTATCAGAGAAAAAAGTATAATCTCTTTCCTCCAGGTTCCGCAGTCTCCATACATCTCTCAACTCAAAATCTTCTGTCATCTCAAAAAAAGATTTAGGCAGCTTTGCATGTGCAGGTATCTTCTTAGAAGAAATTCTCTTGTCCTTTCGTGTATCTATTACTCCATTCCAATCTCCTAATATAATACACGATTTATAATCCCATAGAATCAACTTGTCATACAACATTCTGTAAAAATTTTCTTGTTGCTGATTGGGTGCATAAATACCAAGGAAAAGAGTCTTTTTTGTTTCTAATATAAGTTCGATGGCAATATATCTTCCGTGAATATCTGCCTCTATTAACTTGGCTGGTATATCGTTTCTCAAATATACGACTATACCATGTTTTTTGTCCAAAGCTGAGGCAGCAAAATGTTTACCTAACTTTGAATTTATTAAGTATTTTTGATCTGATAATTTAATATGTGTTTCTTGTAAGCAAATCACATCATTTCTAAATTGTTTCAAATAATGAAATATTTTTCTTCTCTTCTGAGCTGAATTCAAATCATTAACATTCCAAGTGAAAATTTTATTTGCCATTACTGGCCTGCTTAAGCCTTTGAGCGATCAGCTGAAGATCATCCTCCCGTATCTTCGGCCTTGGTCCTCCCACCGCTTCTGTAGCAGAATCCTGAGCTTTACTTTGAGTTTGTTGCTCCTTTTCTTTACGCTTGAGGGCTCCCCTCGTCACTCTTTGTTCTTGTGGTTGGTCCTCAGATGGTAACATCACTGGGATCACCTCAGCTTCCACACCAATTTGAGTCTTTTGAATTCTTTTTTCTATTACTTCTATTTCAACTTTCAGCACAGTAGAAAGAAAATCTTTGCCTTAAGCACAGTATCAATACGATATCTTCTTCCTTGATAATACACTGTCATACCAACTGGAACTTCCCATCTAAATTGAATCTGGTACTTCTTAAATTCTTGTGTAAAAAATATAAAGTCTTTCCTATCCCTTAACATCTTGGGAGGAATCTCTTTCAAAACCTTCAGCTCCTGTTCTCCTATTTTCAGGTTTTTCTGATATGCAACTTGTAAAATCTGATTTCTCACTGTCCGTTTCAAAAAATAAAACACAATGTCTCTAGGAAGTTTCTTCTGCCTGGCAATCCGGCAGATTGTGCTCCGGACCCCCAGGCTTGCCTCATTCCCTGAGTGGCTATGCCTCCAGGAACCTGGACCTTCAGCTGATGTTGTGCAATGCCAGGTCCGTCGTGAATAAAGCCCGCCTCATAGCCGATCTTATCCAAGAGGGAGGAGCGGACCTGATGAGCATATCGGAGACCTGGTTGGGCGCAGAAGGGGGGGGGGTTCCCCTTACCGAGATGTGCCCACCAGGCTTCCGGGCATTCCATCAGCCGAGGGCCCAGGGTAGGGGTGTGGGGGTAGCAGTTGTTATACATGAGGGCCTAAAACCGAGGGAGGTCACTGTCCCACAGATAGCCGGTTGTGAAACCCTTCTGGTAAAGTGGGGCCGTGGGGTACAGGTGGGCATGCTGGTTATGTACCTGGCTCCTTGCTGCGTGGCAGCAGCCCTGCCCGAGCTGTTGGAGATGATAGCTGGGACGGCGGTTGAGACCCCCAGACTCATGGTTATGGGGGATTTCAACCTACCGTCAGTGGGCAAATCATCAACGGCAGTTCGGGAGTTCATGGCTTCCATGGCGGCCTTGGACCTGACCCGGGTAGTTAATGGTCCCACCCACACTGGGGGTAACACGCTGGACCTGATTTTTGTCTGGGGACAGTGGCTTAATGATCTGGATTTAGGGAAATTAACTGTTAAACCCTTGTCATGGTCAGATCATTTACTTTTCAGCTAGACTTTCGAACCGCTGCACCCCACCGCAGGGAGACAGAGCCGATTCGATGGTTCTGTCCCAGGCACCTGATGGACCCAGAGAGGTTTCTGACGGAGCTTGGGCCGTTTCCTGGGGAATTAGCCCACGGCTCGGCCGAAGAACTGGTGGCCGCCTGGGAGGTGACCGCCGGGGCTTTGGACCGCGTCGTGCCTTTGTGGCCTCTTACCCGGCGCCGAACTTGACCAGCTCCTTGGTATAACGAGGAGCTGAGAGAGATGAAGTGCCGGAAAAGATGCCTAGAGAGTGTCTGGAGGTCCAGCCGCACCGAATCCGACTGAACACTAGTTAGGTCACATATTCAGACCTATCTAGTGGCAATAAGAACGGCGAAACATAATTATTTCTCCGCTCTTATCGCATTGGCAGATAATCGCCCAGCTGCCCTGTTTAGGGTGACCCGCTCCCTGCTTTTGCAGGAAGCTCGGGATGACCCCTTGCAGGGACGTGCTGAGGATTTTGTACAGTATCTGTTCGATAAAATCGCTCGGATCCGGGATGGACTGGACGCTGATTGGATAGATTTGGGCGAGATGACAGGGACGAGTCTTGTGGATATTACCTCGGCTGAGTTTGATCCTGTGACTACTAACGACATAGACAGGCTGTTGGGCAGGCTGAATCCCACCACATGTTTATTGGACCCGTGTCCCTCCTGGTTGGTACTGGCCACACAGGAGGTGACACGAGGCTGGCTCCTGGGAGTTACCAACGCTTCTTTGTTGGGGGGCTTTTTTCCCACCGCCTTGAAAGAGGCGGTGGTGAGGCCCCTCCTCAAGAAGCCTTCCCTGGACCCAGCTGTATTGGCAAACTATCGTCCAGTCTCCAACCTTCGCTTTTTGGTGAAGGTTTTGAGAGTGTGGTGGCATATCAGCTTCCCCAGCACCTGGAGGACTCTGTCTTTCTAGATCCGTTCCAGTCCAGCCTCAGACCTGGATACAGCACTGAGACGGCTTTGGTCACGTTGGTGGATGACCTCTGGAGGGCTCGGGACAGGGGATGTTCCTCTGTCCTGGTTCTGTTAGATCTCTCGGCGGCTTTTGATACCATCGACCATGGTATCCTGCTGCCATTGGGGGTGGGGGGCACCGTTTATCGGTGGTTCTCATCCTATCTCTCTGACCGTTCGCAGACGGTGTTGGCAGGGGGGCAGAGATTGACTCCTAGGTGCCTCACTTGTGGGGTGCCTCAGGGGTCGGTTCTCTCACTTCTCCTGTTCAACATCTACATGAAGCCGCTGGGTAAGGTTATCCGTGGTTTCGGGGTGGATTATCATCTGTACGCTGACGATACTCAGCTGTACATTTCCACCCCGAAACACCCCAACGAAGCGGTTGAGGTGATGGCCCGGTGTCTTGAAGCCGTGCGGGTCTGGATGGGGAGGAACAGGCTCCAATTCAACCCCACCAAGACAGAGTGGCTGTGGGTTCCGGCGTCCCGGTACAGTCAGCTTACACCTTTGCTGACTGTTGGGGGTGAAGTATTGGCCCCCAGGGGAAGGGTGCGCAATTTAGGTGTTCTCCTGGACGATCAGCTGTCCTTAGAAGAACATCTGACGGCCGTCGCCAGGGGAGCTTTTTATCAGGTTTGCCTGATCCGCCAGTTGCGCCCCTTCCTTGACCGGAACTCCTTGCGCATGGTCACTCAGGCCCTCGGTACGTCTCGCCTGGACTATTGCAATGCTCTCTACATGGGGCTCCCCTTGAAGAGCACCAGGAGGCTCCAGCTAGTCCAGAATGCGGCTGCGCGGGTAATAGAGGGAGCACCACATTGCTCCCATATAACACCTATCCTGCGTGGCCTGCACTGGCTGCCGGTAGCCTTCCGGGTGCAATTCAAGGTGTTAGTGACCACCTTCAAAGCACTCCATGGCTTAGGACCGGGCTATTTACGAGACCGCCTACTGCCACCGCTGGCCTCCCAACGACCTGTGTGCTCTCACAGAGTGGGCCTGCTTAGGGTGCCGTCGACCAAACAATGTCAGTTGGCGGCCCCCAGGGGGAGACCCTTCTCTGTGGCAGCACCGGCCCTTTGGAATGAGTTACCTCCGGGGTTACGCCAACTCCCTGACCTCCGAACCTTCAAGCAGGAACTGAAGTCCTTATTATTTAATCATGCGGGACTAGCCTGAGTGTATTTTAATTATAATTTTAAATTTTAAGGGCTTTTACGTCGGTCTAAGACCTTTTAGTTAATTAGGCCCATTTAATATTTATTTTAAATTCGTTTTAAATTTGTTATTTATATTATGTATTATTTGTGTTTTTAATAAGGCTGTAAACTGCCCTGAGTCCTTCGGGAGAAGGACGGTATAGAAATTAAACTGTAAATAAATAAATAAAAATCCAAGAATTAACTCTGTAAATTTTATCAATTTGATAAGCAACCTCTTGTGGATCAAGTTCAATAAATTCAGCCAGGGCTTGTGATAAATTTTTTTTAGATCTTCCCCCTTTTCTTCTTTTAACCCCCTAATTCTCAGAGCTCCTTCTATCATTCTATACTGCATCACCACCACTTGATCTTCATTTTTGTCCAATTTTATTTGCATTCCTCCCATTCGATTATCTAATTGCTGGTTTGACTGAACAATTTCTTGCACCTCCTCCTCCACCCCCTCCAGTCTTTTTGCCAAACCTTGAAAAGTGATCAAAATATCTTCTCTTATCTTTTTATTATCTTCTTTTATTTCTTTTATGTCTTCCATCATCTCCTTAAACCTCTCTTCAAACACTTTTCCTTGTTCTTTAATCAAATCCTCCAAAGCTACTTCAGAACCCCTTCTACCAGCAGTCTTAGGGGGTTTAGTAGGCATTTCAATTTTTAAAAGTCAGAGAATTTAAGTTTAAAAACTTCTTTCTCCTTTAAGTATAGGAGAACTCAATTCGTTACAATCCACAAGTAACGTTTCCTAGCTTCTTAGTTACGCAGCCTGCTCATTTTTACTTTACTTTCACTTCCTCTCAGACGCCATTTTAAACAGATTTAAAGCAAGGAACAAAAAAAAAGTTTCTCTTTTTAAAAGGTAGAAGTCAGGAAATCAAAAATACTTGCAATCGTGCTTGTTCCGCCTGCATGTAGAAATCTACAAAAAGAAATCGATTGAGCAGAGATGGACACCTTCCTCTTTTCCTGCTTTTGCAGGAGCACACTGAAGATCGGAGCTTAGCAGGATTCAATGGGATTCAACCCTTCGAGGCTCTGCATAACAAAAACAAAGTCCCTGGGGAAATCTACCACTCCCCCGCTGTTCAATTCTCTCCCTTTCTCCCAGAAAGTGAAATTGAAGCCGGGAACAGCTGTTCTTTGCTGTTTTCACTGGCTTTTACGATATCCAGTGCGGAGCGCCTTAATTAGGCACCCAGCGAGGAAGGTGGCGCCAACTGGAAGTCATCTATTATTATTCTTATAATAATATAAGAATATTGTCCTTTATTTGTCTATTTGGTAGAAAGCCAATTTGGTCGGAATGTATAATCTCATTCAACATTCTCTTCATCCTCTCTGTAATTATGTTCATAAATATTTTTTAATCAGCATTTAATAGGGATATAGGTCTATAATTATTAATTTGATTTTTATCTGTACCTTCTTTCACAATTAAAGTGATGTGAGCCTCCCTCCACGATTCTGGTAGTTTTGCTTCTTGCAGAGCTTCATTACATATTTCTAATAGGACTGGTTCTATAATCTCATTCAATTTTTTATAGATCTCCCCTGGAAGACCATCCAGTCCTGGTGTATTATTGTTTTTAAATTTTAGGATTGCCCCCCCTCAATTCTTGTAGTGTTATTTCTTTATTTAACATTACCCTTTTTTCTTCTTCTAGTGGCATAAGCCCTTCTTCCAATAGGTAATTATCGATTTTATCCTTTACTGTTTCCTTTTGTTTGTAAAGGTTCATATAATAATCTTGTACTATTCTCTTTTTCTCTTCTTCATTATTTTGTGGAATCCCCATCTCTTTGTATAGTTGTTGGATAATTCTTTCCTCTTTCTCCTCCTTCAGCTTGTAAGCCAACCACCCTCCAGTTTTATTAGCATGTTCAAAGAAGTTCTGTTTAGAAAATTTTAATTTTCTTGCAATTTCTGCTTGTTCTAGTAAATTTAATTTATGTCTAGCAAGAGTCAAAGTTTTTTTGATTAAATTATCTCCTAGTTTTGTTTGTATTTGGTTCTCCCATTTTTCAATTTCTTTCGTTAGAGTATTATGTTCCTTCCATTTTTCTTTATTTTTCTTTGCCATATAAGCTATCGTTATCCCCCTTAAATAAGCTTTCATCATATCCCATAGATTTGTTAGGGAAGTATGATGTTTTTTGTTTTCTTTAAAAAATAATGCCAATTCCTTTGTTATTCTTTCTATGTATTCCATCTCCTTTAAAATTTGGGGGTTTAACATCCATCTATTACTTTTTTCTTTTGGCTTCCCCAAATTATCTCAAGGGGGTTATGATCTGCCCAGGTATTTGGAAAATTTCATTTTTTTCTATTTCTATGCCCAATTCCTTATTCATTCAGATCATGTCGATTCTGGACCAAGGTGCATCGGGACTGGAGTAAAATATAAATTTATTTTCTTTTGGGTGTAGAATTCTCCACGTCAGTTAGATTTAATTCGTCTATCATTCTAAAAAAGGGTTTGGGTAATATGTTTCAGTTTTTCTTAGTTTCTTTATTGCTAATATAATCTTTTTTCATATCGACTATCCCACTGTAATCACCCACAATACATATATTCCTGTAGCCTGTTGCAATTGCTTTTTCGTGCAATTTTTTATAATATTCTCCCTGATTTTTATTAGGCACATAAATTATTACTAACAAAATTGGTATATTTCCTTTTTTTATTTCTATCATCAAAGTTCTTCCTTTTGGGCCTCTATAGAATTGATTGGTTATTATTCCTTCTTTGATGTAAGCCACCACCCCTTTCTTCTTCTTTTCTGCTAGTGCTGTGTATAGTTTCCCTTATTTATTATACTCTAGATATTTTTCATCCGGCTTTTGGATGTGTACCTCTTGGAGACACACAATATCTGCTTTTTGCTTAACTAACTTTGTGAACATTTGTCTTCTTTTTGCCATTACATTTAATCCATTCATGTTTATCGATAATTTCAAATCTCCCATCTTATTCAGTATATCTGAGTTCTAGTCTTAATACCTCCTATTTCTTTCCCTTCCTTTTCTTCTTTATTTCTCTTTTGCCAGGCTCCTCCTTCTCTTCCTCGTTTTGCTGTGAATCTTCTTCTTGACTTGCATTCTCCATCTCCTATTTACTATTATGATCTTCCTCCTTGCCCATCAATTGGTTAAAAAGATCCTTTGCCATCTCTAAACTGTAAATTTTCACCTTTTTGCCTTGCCAAGTGACGAGCATTCCTTCCGGCAATATCCACCTAAATAGGATATTTAGTTTATTTAGTTATGAAGCCAGAAAACAATAGTCCTTACGTTGTTCTCTGACCCTTTTGGGGACTTGTTTTAGTGTAATGATTTCTTTTTCTTTATATATCATTGGTTCTTCTCGTGTAATGTCCTGGATTTTCTTTCAGGCAAATCTAATGTGAACCTCTCTGGGCAGTTTATGGTGTCTAGCATAATTCATTTGGATTTGGTACACCTCCAATTCATTAAGAGTTTCTTGTATATCTCTTTGAAAAGATTCTGCTATTATGTCTGCCATTATTTGCCTTATTTCTTCATCTTTTTCCTCTCTCACATTTTGAAATCTTAAGTAGAAGGATGCCCGTTCCATTTCCAACTGGACTATTGAATTTTCGAGATCCTTATTGATTGCCATCAATTTCTGATCTAGCAGACCTTTTTTTTCCATTCGTTCTGTTTTGGCTTCTACTCTGTTTATTTTTTCTTCATTCTTCTGGATTGCTTCCTGTATTTTATTGCCCATTTCTGGATATCCACTTTCAATTCTCCATGGTTGCTAAACATTGTTTCCTGCATTTTAATCATTGTTTCTTGTATCAACGTCAGTGTATCGTTTGTATGCTTGGGGTCGTATTTGTTTTTTCCATCTTTGATGACCTCTCTGTCAGCCATTGGTTTGATGGGGAGACTGTTGTTATTGTTGGATGTGTTGCTGTTTTTTCCCCTGCCTTTAGGGTCGTTGTTATGATGCTTGTCATCTCTTTCAAAACCCTGTTTTGCTCTTCCAATATTCTATAGATGTTATCCCACATTATTATCCAATTTATATTATCAGTTGTTATTTATTCCACACACACACCCCTTTTACTTGCTTTGTCTTATTAAATATTGAATATTAAGCATTCAGTCCCACTGGTAATGTCTAGCCCTGGTAATATCTAGCCCTGTTACGGATCAACAGATAATTCTGATAGCAATAAAGCTATCAGAATTATCAGAAAAATATAAAAAAGAGGATATGATTATACATATAATTCACAATTAATAATCTATATATGTTAAGCAAATAAGTAAGTCAAAGCTTTAAACTACTCAATTGGTTAATATATATCTAGAATTAATTCTATTTATTGATCTAAAAGTTTTCAGATTAATAAAATAATACATAACTAAATACAGCTACCAATATATTATTTTTCTCACTTCATGCCCTACAAAGTTTGTAAATATTATTAATTCATAAATGCTTAGATTTACACTACAAAATATATATAAACTAAATAGATATATTTAATCTTTTTAAATCCTCTAAAATACTTTAAAGTTAGTCCATAGAAAGTAATAAATGAAAAGTATGCCTTAGGTATAAAGTTCCATGAATTGGCCCTAAGTATAAGTGAATACTTATATTTTCACCCAATCTCTTTATTTCTCCTGGGTCTTCAATACCTCGCTTGTAAAGTTACTGTCTTTCTTCATCTTTAATTAATCTTGGATTAGTCTGGTCCTTCAGACCCAAATTTCAAGGGTTCTGTTTCTGTTACAGCAATAAAATCTTCTCCGCTGTCACATTCGGGTATCTTCCTGTCGCTCTGGGCTGTCAGCTCTCTCTTCTTGTTCACTTTTCCTCTTCTTCAGAGAGTCCCCCTGTCTTGCTGCAAAATTGGTCTTTAAACTGCTTAGTCCTTCTTTAGTCCTTCCTCTTCTTTGTCACTTTAGCGATTAGATATATTATGCTGAATCACTGCTCCTCCTGCCCAGTCGCCGCCCGATCTCTCTGCTGAAGATCTCTTCTCACCAAACTGCCAGGACTCACTTTTCCAAATGATCGTAAGGCTTGCTATTCTTGGAAAACTCAGTCTGTTCAAATGTCACAGTCTGTTATCAAAATCTTCGCTTCCCTATACTTTCTGGCTCATTGCAGCCTCGGGTCCACCATAGCACGATGGCAGACACTTTCACGTTGGGTTGACAGGGGCATCCTTCTCAGCATCTGGTGATTGCCTTTCACTGACCTCTGGACTTCCCCTCAGTCCGCAAAGCCCTTCAGGCTCTCTGTGCCCTGAAGGATCCCCAAAACGTGGAATATTCGGAATTAGGAATGGAGACTGTTTTCTTTCCCCCTCACTGCTACAATGATGCCACTGGAAGTCCTCCAGAGTGCTATATATTTCTATTCTATTAAAGTGCTACATATTTCTATGTTTTCTATTTTTTCAAATATTCACACTGTTAGGGTATGGTTACAGGCATTCCCAAGAATTATCCCATTCTCTCTGAGCATGGGGCCAGCAGTCAGGAATAGGTTAACTCTGTCATCTGATCCATGCAAGAGTTTCTCCCTGCCTTTGCTGAGGGCTGTGTGGCAGCAATTTCGTCTGTGGAGCTCCCAGGTTCTCCTGGGGAGCATGGAACATACCAGTGTGAAGGGCTCATGCCCGAGCCCGCTGAAGACCGCTTGGGAGGTTCTAGCAGGTACCTCCCGGCTGGTTGAGGTCCTGCTTCTCCAGTGCGAATGGCTTCTGCTGGAAACCGCTGAGGGCCAGTTTCTTGGCGATTCTGCCGGAAGGCAGCTGGAGAGCCAGAGCGGCATTCCTGGGTTCGCCCATACACCTGGGTGGCATGGCTGCGGTTTAGAAGCTTCTAACCCTTCTGCCTTTCATTTGACTGCGGCAAGAGCTGAAAGGGAGTGTTGGAGCAGTGCAGAGGCGGCGTGGCAGCAGGAACAGATCCAGTAAGGCCAATCCACTGTGGGTGCTGCTTTTCGACAGCATGGCATCAAGGGAGGCTTTTAAAAAGCTTTGAACAGTGTCTCTTTATTGCTTGGTCGATACCTCCTTCAACTCTCGCATCTTATTGATTTAACTGGCCGCCATTTTGGAGTCCACCTTGTGCTATCTTAAAGGCCTGTGCAGCACTATCTAAATTCAAAATGGCTGCCTCTGCTTCTTCTTGAGCCTCAAAACGAGGCCATCATGAGCTCAGCCCAGCAGCTCCAAGGCCTTCATCCAGGGCCACTGCCCCAGAGACCTTAGCCCCCAAGGCCAAGAAGCCTTCTAAGACATCTGCCAGGGAGGCATTAAAGCATAATAATGCCATTGAAAAGGCCATTCAGAAAACCATCCGAAAGGCAACCTGCAAGGAGCTACTTCCACCTGCCCCATCCCCTGCAGCTTCAGTCCCTCCTCCCACTCAGGTCACTCCAATGGCCCAGGAGGCTTTGGGGGAAGCTGTAAACCAGGGTATTCCTCCTGCCTGGTCCCCAGTTACAGGGGCTTCCCCTGCAGATTCTAGGCAGGCAGAGGCTGCTGCAAAGTTGTTTGGGCCTATTCAGGAGGCTCCTGTACAGCCCATCAATCCTATTCCTGTTCCAGAACCACCTCAAGGCCCTCAGCCTGAGATTTCTCCCCCATCTGGCAGCTCTGAATAGGGTGAGACAGAAATTCCTTCTCAACTTATTCCAGGCCTACCTTTATTCAGGAGGCTATCCAGCATGGCATAGCCATTGAGTTGCAATGCAGAACCAGCTCCTGGGTTTCTGACCTTTCCAGATCTCAGGTTTATCAGGCCCAATCACATTTGTCTGCTGAGCCAGAGCACACCCACGGCCAGGTATCTGTTGCTGCCTCCCCTAGTCAGACCTCTATAGCTGGAGAGGAGGTTAGAGAACAGGACTTGTCAGATGAAGAAGACCTGTCACCAGATCAGCCATCCTTTGTGGGCCTGTTCAATCCTCAGATCTTTTGTTCACTTTTGCATAAAGTCAAGACCACCACGAAATTGGGCAATTTGCAGCCTCCTTCGGATTTGGGGTGGACCACCACCAGCTCCTCAGTCCCACTGTTCGAGGAGCCTACCTTTGAAGCCAAGCAACTTCCAGGATCTAAATTGTTTAAAGATGTCATTCTCCAGCAATGGTCTTCACCAGTTTTGGGACCTAACCCTAATTCAGGCGCCTTTATAACATGGCTTCTGATTTTTCTTCCATCCTGCAGGTGCCTTATCCTTCCATCCTCCTGTGGTGGCCTTATCATCCTCGGTGGTAGGAATGGGTCCTCCAGAGGAGAGCCTACGACCAGAGGACAGGAGGTTTAAACATGCCCTGACTAAGGCCCACCAAGCGGCAGCATTGGCCATTAAGGCTTCGTTTGCCACTTCATTCTTTAATCGTACCTCACTACTATGGGCTAAGCAACTCCAAAACTGTTTGCCCATTTCCGATACTAGGGCTTACGAAGATGTGAACAAGATTGTGGCAGTCCTAGAGTACTCGGCCAACGCCACCCTAAATGCTTCACATTTCGTGGCTAAATCAATTGCACCACCATTGCTTCTAGCTGCCTTCTCTGGCTACTCCAGTGGCAAGCAGATGCTAAAAATAAATGGAGGCTGGCGTCTTCCCCGTACTCGGGTGACATTCTATTTGGAGCTTGGAGCTTCTCTAGAGCCCCTCCTAATGGAGTCAAAGGACAAATGTAAGTTTCTCCCCAATATCTCATGTAGTGTTGAGTCAAGTCTACCTTTCGTCCCTTTCAGGGCTCGGAAAGCGGCTATTCCGGGCCGCGATCTCAAAGATTTTTTCCTTCCCATCAAGGTAGGTTCCAGGATAGATGGAGAATTCAACCACAGGGGACAACCCAGATGTTCATCCCGGGGTGGTCGGGGTTACCCCTTCTGCTGTTCTCATTTATGGCTCGGCCACTCCTCCCATTGGGGGCTGCCTGGCCCTCTTTGCCAGCTAATGGGAGGTGTCCACCTCGGACGCCTGGGTCAGGGAGACGGTCTGATCGGGCCTCTCCCTGGAATTCCTCTCCACACATACCCGAGTCGATTTCTCCGCTTTCCACTCTCAAGAGATTGGACATGCAGGCTCCTGTTGGAATCCGCAATCAAACATCTTTTAGACATCAGGGCCAAAGAGCCGGTTCCACAGGAGTAACACCAACAGGGTTTTTACTCTTGTCTGTTCGTAATCAAGAAATCTTCGGGGGGATTGAGGGCAGTTCTCTACCTCAAATCCCTGAACCATTGGATTTTCTACCGAAGGTTCAAAATGCAATATCTCCAGACCATATTGGAGAGTATCAGAATCAGAGAGGTCCTCACCTCAGTCGATCTGACAGAAGCTTACCTCCATGTCCCCATTCATCCGGCCTACCGAAAATTTCTTCATTTCTGCCATGAGACTTGTCACTACCAGTATTGTGCTCTGCCTTTTGGTCTCTCCTCAGCTCCCTGAGTTTTCACCAAATTGATGGCAGCGCTGGCAGGCCACCTCTGGATGCTGCCGATAAGGATTCAGTTCTACTTGGATAATCTCCTTATCCAGTCCAGTTCAGAGAGCCATGTGAGGCAAGACCTGGAGACAACCCTTCGGGTCTTGCAAAGCCACTGTTTTTTTATCGACATGGCCAAGAGCCACCTGGTACCAACAACCTCTATCCAGCACCTTGGAGCGGTGATTGATATGGTCCAGAGTAAGGTCTACCTTTCCCAGGAACACCTGTCCAGCTTGCGGTCTCTGGTCAGGTCGGTCATCTCCAAGAGGACCGTCTCCTTGAGATCGCTCTCTCACCTCCTTCCAATGTTGTGCTATGGGCACAACTCCACTGCAGGGACCTGCAGTAGCTCTTTCTTCCGTATCAACAGGCTTGCACGAACTCCTCTGCTTGATTGATTCGGCTACCCCCCAAAGTGATCCTCTCTCTCAAGTGGTGGCTATCCCCAGCAATAATCAAAGGTCATCAGTTCAGGGAACCTTGCTGCTTGGTCCTTACCACAGATGCCAGTCTTTACGGCTGGGGGGCTCACCTGGACTCAATCAAGGCTCAATCAGTAGACTCAAACCGACCTCAGCTACAACATAAACTGGCTAGAACTCCAGCTGTTAATCTCACCCTTCGAGTTTTTCAGGACAAGGTAGAGGGCCAGCACATCTTGATTTGAATGAACAACGTGGCCGCCAAGGCCCATATCAATCGCCTTGGAGGGACCCACCTCCAGCATCTCATGCAGGAAGTGGGGAGGTTGGGCCTCTGGGCAGAGTCTCACTGCTATCCATAAGGGCCTCGCATATCTCAGGGAAGGTGAACATGCAGGCAGATCACCTCAGCCGATCTCCGGTGGACCCAGGGGAGTGGAGCTTGCCTTCGGACCTCTTCCAACTAATAGTGAGCCGCTTTGGCTGCCCTGCAGTCAATCTCTTCGCCTCCCAGACCAATCAACAAGTGGAGAGATATTTCTCCAGGTTTCCTGTCCAGGGAACGGAAGGTGTAGACGCTCTGCGCAGCCCTTGGCCTCAGGGCTTACTTTACGCTTTCCCCCCGATTCTGGTGATTCCCAGACTACTTCGAAAGGAGGAGGCGGAACTCATCTTGATTACTCCCCACTGGCTGTGCCATCCCTGGTTTGCAGACCTGGTGGTTCCGTCAGTGGCTCACCATTGGAGGATTCCTCGGGACAAGGTAATTCTCAACCAGGGTACACTGGATCCCGATTGAGCGGTGCCTCCTGAGGCGTCACAGTCTCTCTTCAAGGGTCATTGCCACTATACAGGCATCATGCCGTCCCTCCACTAACCACATCTGTTTTTCTACATGGTCAGCTTCATGGCTTGGTGCAAGATGCGGAACCGGAACCCCACAAAGGTTTCTACTGCAGATGTTCTACTGTTCCTGCAGGACAGTTTTGAGGCAGGCTTGGCGCTTAACACCCTTCGGAGACAGGTATCAGCTCTTTCCTCTATCTTAGCATGTGGATCCACGGGCTCTCCCTCTAGGCTTCCCTTAATCTGGCAGTTTCTCAGACACTCTTTCCCCCCGTTCTGCATAGGTACCCTACCTGGGACCTTTCTAAGGTGCTTAATGCACTCACCCGGGGCCCCTTTGAACCTTTGAGGGAGATAAGCCTACGATTTCTATCCTACAAAGTGGCCTTTCTGTTCGCTATTACTTCGGCCCACTGAATTTCTGAACTGGCAGCTCTTTCTATCAGGGCCGACCTATGTATCTTTTATGCTGATCGGGTCGTCCTTCGCTTGGACCTCACATTTATCCCAAAAATTAATACATTTTTTCATCGAGCCCAGGAATTGGTACTCCCTAATTTTTGCCCCAATCTGTCCCACCGGTTGGAAACTGTATGGCACACCTTAGATGTTCGCAGGGCTCTTCGCATCTATATTAAACATACCTCCTCTCTTCGGAGATTGGAGAGTCTCTTTGTGTCTTTCCAACCGGCAACCCTAGACCACGAGGTTTCATCGTCCACCATTGGATGTTGGCTTCGGGCAACTATTGCCAAAGCCTATGATTCTCAGGCTTTGCCAACTCCTTGCAGGATCACTGCTCATTCGACCCGCAGTGCCGTGACTTCAGTGGCTTGGGCCACCCAGGCTTCATTAGAAGAGGTATGCAGGGCTGCCACCTGGTCGTCCCCTTCCCCGTTCATCTGTCATTATAAATTAGATACATATGCCTCGACGGATGCAACCTTTGGCCATTGGGTTTTACAACAGGTTCATTCCAGGGGGGACTACAGACTGGTCATTTCCCTCCCATTAGGACGAAGGCTTTGGCGTGTCCCATTCCTGACTGCTGGTCCCACGCTCAGAGAGAAAGGGCATTGCCTTACCTGAACGCCCGTTCTTCTGAGTAGGGGGGCCAGCAGTCAGCCCCACCCTTTCTTTGACAGGTCCTCATAGAGGTTGGGCACTAACCATGTTGTGTCTTGTCCGCTCTCACCGCAGCCGGCATCTGCTTATCTGCTCCTGCACACGGAGGAATGTATGCCTCCCGGCCCCAGTTCTGGCTCCATGCCCAGACAAGCTGCAGAGGAGGGGGCACCTCCCGGTCCCAGCCCTGGCTCCATGCCCAAGCAGGCTGCAGAGGAGGGAGCATCCCCCGGCCCCAGCCCTGGCTCCATGCCCAGGCAAACGGAGCAGCTAGACCCCTCCCCCTCCTCCACAGCATGTGAGCCTGAGGAAAGTTTACTTCCAACAACAGCTGATTGGAGTGACCCTCGCATCAGAAGATTGGATAGGCGGAGGCAACAGAAGGAAGGGAGGGGCAGGCCTTAATGAGTGCTGAGTCATGGAGCCACACCCCATGGCCTATATAAAGGATCTGCTTTCTGGCAGTCTCTGAGTCAGGCAAAGTCGAACTTATCTTGCTGAAGTCACTTACTGGTCTCCTGCCTGCTCTGAGGACTTTGCTAGGACTTTGGGCAGAGCTGCAGAGGCAAGCCTGATTCGGATTTCCCTGACCCGGCCGTCAGCGGAGGAGTGGGACACGACAAACCATGTCATTGCAGCTCAGCACATGAGTCTGCCAAATCTTCCTCGTCAGAAAGCTGAGAAGCAAGAGGAAGAGGAGGAACGTAACATCGTGCAGACTCAGTCCTGGATCAGATGACAGAGTTAACCTATTCCTGACTGCTGCCCCCCCTACTCAGCAGAACGGGCATTCAGGTAAGGCAACGTCCTGAAGCTCTAAAAATGTGGACTGTTCAAGCTTTGTGCCACTCTGTGGGCCATTCATCTGTCGCCTTGTATTCATAGGACCATGCTACTGAGATTTAATGGCAAAATGCAATTTTTGTTAATGCAGTGGTTTTTTTAAAATTCAAGTTGTAAAATCAGTGTTGTAAGAGAAATAGCATAAAAATGTTTTGTAAAAAAGATGAACAAAATCCTTAAATAAAATCATATACAAGTTATACACCATGAAAGCCCTCCCTCTGCCTTCATTAACTAATTTTAACAAGGTTAATTGCATTCTTGGAATTTGTTTTTGTCTTTTGAATATGTTTTATTTTTATAATCTTGTAATTTTAATTTTTTAATCTTAAAGTAACATTTTAATTTTATGTACTGTTTTATATGTTTATATTACATTGTACCTGACCCTTTTTGAAGGAGATTGGCAGTTTAGAAATCTATATATATATATATATATATATAAAAGCGAAATCCACTCACTCATCACAAAATTTCCAGAATGGTAAAGCCTAGAAACTTGAAATTTGGCATGTATATTCCTCTTGACTTCTAGGTGCTCACTAACAAAGGATTTTTCAAAATAACCATCAGGTCATTAGTATTTCATATACAGTATATTCATATACAATATATTAACATGCTCTGATGCTAAGGAGTTAAACGTTCTACTCCCCCTCCCCACCTGAAAAGTTCCAGCTGCCACTTGCCTTATATTCTGTTACCTCAGGTCAAACTGGCAGACATTCCACTCCTTCACTCAGGAGCGGTCTGGGGTTTCTTACAGTAAACTAAACATCGCTACCTCACCAAAATGGAACTGCTTCCGGATTCAAGGTGGTGGGAGAGATATTCCCTTATGTGTTTCAATCAATCACCGACCACCACTGAGCCAATGGATTGTGAACTGAATTTCTCCTGCATAGTGTCCCAGCCTCAACTCACTTCTTACACTGAGCTGAGTTTAGACGAATCTGTTCCTTCTACTGTAACACCAGTTAAATGGAAAAGACTGTCTTTCTGCTGCCTGGAAGTACAATGGATGTTTCTAAATGACATCTTTTGGAGCTAGAGAGGTGAAGGAAGGAAATTTTAATATTCAAAATGCCAATATTCAAAATGCAGGGACAGGTCTATCACAGGATAGGGAGTATCATGGCGGGGCTTCAGCATCAGCCTTCATTTCTCCAGATATACTTTTCTGGTGATGATGACAATGATGACAATGATGACAATGAGAGTCTGTCAAGCATGGGGATGCTACAGTAGTCGTAAGTGTGAAAAATTGTCATAAGTATTCAGCACGGATATTCAGCTAGTACAAAATATATTATTATTCAATAATATTGAATAATTATTCAATTGTTATATTACATATTTAAATATCCATAGATGCTTATAAAGTATACATTTTTTACTGTATTTCAACAAAGGAAATGCTCCTTTCTACCTCCCTTTATATAAACATACCATGCACGTGCTGATTATGATAGGAGATAGTCAGACTTATTATACTTGTTAATTATCATCAGTTCTGCAAAGAGTTTTTCGGCTTTGATGATTTGACAGTTTGCATTTTTAATCTGGAAGTATGGTGTTTACTTTTTTAAAGAAGCAAATGTCTTAGACAATATAAATTGTTTCTATCTTTGGAAGTCCCCTAATTATAGTGTCACAAGTACAACATAATAATAATAGCAAAGTTGTTTCTGAGCACTTTTATAAACTGGACTATTTATGAGACGATCAATAATGTTAGAAGCTGATACAAAGCGTCTTTTAGGAATTGGTCTCGCATAATGCTGAGGCTAAAAATTGAAGATGGAATGTGTATTTTCCCTACATTTTGCTCTATGAGTAAAATAAAAAGAAATAACACTGTAGCATCTACAATAGATGTGTTTTATGATTAGAACATTTTACTTTGTTCAGACTATAAAATCTGGTTTATATTTAGACTATTTTCCCTCCAGAAGTATTTTTTTTTTCAATTGTAAAACATATTTTCACTGGACCTGCTGTCTGCATTGGAAGACTAATCGTCCTGGCACCCAGTGCATTCAAGCAGGCCTGTGCAGTGGAATAGTCATACCTAGTTATGTCTGCACACCTGATGTTTTATTAACTAGTATTGATTTTTTTTACCCGGGGGACTTTTTTTCTTTCTGTAAAAAAGCAACCTTGCAGGAGTGAAAGGCATTGCAGGGGATGAATTTCTAATGAACCCTTCTCTTTGCCTCTCTTTCTCCCTTTTTGACTTCTCTTTAATGTGGCTTCATATTTTAAGTGCCTGAACTGAAATTTCATTTTAAGCAATTCCATTTTGATAAATCCTTTTAAACCTTGACTTTCTGTAAGGTTATTAAAAAAAAGATTGTGCTGCTTGACTGACATGCTTAGTAGTGCCTGTAAATTTGAGCATTTCATTATAGGCTGCAATGAAGCGTGATCAGATGCAATGAAATACAGAGAATTTAGCAGTCTGACTACTTGAGTAATGCCAAAGGAAGGAAAGGCACTCTATTTTATACCAAGCAGTAACAAACTTTTTGATATATTTTAAATCTCTTTTTTAATCTTTGTGATGGAATAACACCTAAGTCCCTTCTGCATTATTTTGAGTATTCTGTGCGTTCATGCAGCGCATATCTTTTGTGCATCTTTCAGCCAGATTGGTCTTTCCCCTAGGCTGGCTCCTAACTACCTGCTTCTAAAAGTTGTGCCTGTAAAACCAGAGCGGACTTTGTAATTTGCAGTACAAAACTCTCTTCTGTGACCGGTGGCTGATTTGCTAAATGAGAGATCTGACATTTTCAAAAATTAGGGCTTAGATATTTTTCTAGACTTGTAGAAATAATGTAGGTGCTTGTTGGGAACAGTAATTAACTTAGCATTACTATATAAATTGAGTCATGGAAAGAAAAATATCTTTTTTAAAAAAGATGTGGTCTTTGTTACTTTATAAATAGAATAGGCTCTGCGCATGCGCGAGGATGGCGGTTTACTAGAGGAGCTCGGATCGGCGTGGGGTGCTTTTCCTGAAATGGGGGACTCCTGATGACTTACCAGGCTGCTCCTGTCCCTCGGTGTGCTGCATCATCTACTTGGCAGCCGCAGGAGAGGTCTTTTGGCCCTCTCGGATGTGCGGTAGCCAAGAACGGGCCGAGGGAAGAGCGGCGGACCGGTTGGTGGTGGCCATTTTTGGGGACGCGAGGGAGGCGAGGGAGGCCTGCTGCTGCCTGTGCTGATTGCAGGCCTCGATTTCGGCCCGGCTCCAGCCGATTCCAGCGGCGATGAGAAATCTGCCCGAGTCCAGCTGGGGCATGGATTCCGCCCGTCGCCTGGTCGTGGGCCCGCCAGCTCCATCGGCGCTTTGTTGCGCCTGGCGAGGCCTTGTGGGCCGCGAGGCGCCCGTCCAGCGCGCCCAGTGTTCCGCGGCCCCATCGGTTCCATCGGCGGCGGGCGTGGTGAGGCCGTGGTCGGAGATGAGGCCGGAGGCAAGGCTATGGTTTGGCTCCCTCTTCTGGCACTTTTGGCACATTACATCGTGCTTTGTTCATCTGCCTTTTGCTGTATGGCCTGCCTTCCTCCCCCCCCCCCCCCCGGACTTTTGACCATCAAAGCTGGGTCGTCAGGTATTTATACCCACGGGTTCCTGGACTGGACTGGACTGGACTGGATTGGACTATGGACTATGAACAGACTGACGGCCATTTCTACCTTATTAAGACCTTCTGTAGAAACATTTTCCATAGGTTTACCATGGAGGCTGCCGGCCTGTTTACCTGGGCTTATCATCTTCATCTGGTTCCAGCTTTATTTGTCCTCTTTGACATCTGGACATCCGTTGGAGGATCCATCTTTAACGCCTTACCATCTGGGATGTTACCATCTTAGCACCTCACCGATTCGCATTTTCTATGCTACGCTGCACATGAACTCTTGCGCCTGCGAGGTGCCCCCGCCTCGCAGGAATGGCCCGTCTCACTACCAAGGGCCGGCCTCAATGACGGGTCTTGGGACCCACAGAGGTGGCATGCGAAGAGGAAGAGCCTTTGGGGTTTTTTAGATAGGGCATTTTTAAGGGGTGGGAGGGTTAGGGCGGGTGTTGGGGGTAGCCCGTCGGGAGGGAAACCAGTCCCTGCGCGCGCTCGTGGCGATTATTTAGTGGGTTCGGAGGTTATGGGGGGGGAATGTGTTCCTTTTTGTGAGGGTGGTTCCATTTGCACGGTAAGTGGGAGGGGCAGGCCTTAATGAGTGCTGAGTCATGGAGCCACACCCCATGGCCTATATAAAGGATCTGCTTTCTGGCAGTCTCTGAGTCAGGCAAAGTCGAACTTATCTTGCTGAAGTCACTTACTGGTCTCCTGCCTGCTCTGAGGACTTTGCTAGGACTTTGGGCGGAGCTGCAGAAGAAGGAGCACCTCCCGGCTCCAGCCCTGACTCCATGCCCAAGCAGGCTGCAGAGGAGGGGGCACCTCCCGGTCCCAGCCCTGGCTCCATGCCCAGGCAGGCTGCAGAGGAGGGAGCACCTCCCGGCCCCAGCCCTGGCTCCATGCCCAGGCAAACGGAGCAGCTAGACCCCTCCCCCTCCTCCACAGCATGTGAGCCTGAGGAAAGTTTACTTCCAACAACAGCTGATTGGAGTGACCCTCGCATCAGAAGATTGGATAGGCGGAGGCAACAGAAGGAAGGGAGGGGCAGGCCTTAATGAGTGCTGAGTCATGGAGCCACACCCCATGGCCTATATAAAGGATCTGCTTTCTGGCAGTCTCTGAGTCAGGCAAAGTCGAACTTATCTTGCTGAAGTCACTTACTGGTCTCCTGCCTGCTCTGAGGACTTTGCTAGGACTTTGGGCAGAGCTGCAGAGGAGGGGCACCTCCCGGTCCCAGCCCTGGCTCCATGCCCAGACAAGCTGCAGAGGAGGGAGCATCCTGCCCCAGCCCTGGCTCCATGCCCAAGCAGGCTGCAGAGGAGGGAGCATCCCCCAGCCCCAGCCCTGGCTCCATGCCCAGACAAGCTGCAGAGGAGGGAGCACCTCCCGGCCCCAGCCCTGGCTCCATGCCCAAGCAGGCTGCAGAGGAGGGAGCATCCCCCGGCCCCAGCCCTGGCTCCATGCCCAGGCAAACGGAGCAGCTAGACCCCTCCCCCTCCTCCACAGCATGTGAGCCTGAGGAAAGTTTACTTCCAACAACAGCTGATTGGAGTGACCCTCGCATCAGAAGATTGGATAGGCGGAGGCAACAGAAGGAAGGGAGGGGCAGGCCTTAATGAGTGCTGAGTCATGGAGCCACACCCCATGGCCTATATAAAGGATCTGCTTTCTGGCAGTCTCTGAGTCAGGCAAAGTCGAACTTATCTTGCTGAAGTCACTTACTGGTCTCCTGCCTGCTCTGAGGACTTTGCTAGGACTTTGGGCAGAGCTGCAGAGGAGGGGGTACCTCCCGGTCCCAGCCCTGGCTCCATGCCCAAGCAGGCTGCAGAGGAGGGGGCACCTCCCGGTCCCAGCCCTGGCTCCATGCCCAAGCAGGCTGCAGAGGAGGGAGCATCCCCCGGCCCCAGCCCTGGCTCCATGCCCAGGCAAACGGAGCAGCTAGACCCCTCCCCCTCCTCCACAGCATGTGAGCCTGAGGAAAGTTTACTTCCAACAACAGCTGATTGGAGTGACCCTCGCATCAGAAGATTGGATAGGCGGAGGCAACAGAAGGAAGGGAGGGGCAGGCCTTAATGAGTGCTGAGTCATGGAGCCACACCCCATGGCCTATATAAAGGATCTGCTTTCTGGCAGTCTCTGAGTCAGGCAAAGTCGAACTTATCTTGCTGAAGTCACTTACTGGTCTCCTGCCTGCTCTGAGGACTTTGCTAGGACTTTGGGCAGAGCTGCAGAGGAGGGAGCATCCTGCCCCAGCCCTGGCTCCATGCCCAGGCAAACGGAGCAGCTAGACCCTCCCTCCTCCACAGCATGTGAGCCTGAGGAAAGTTTACTTCCAACAACAGCTGATTGGAGTGACCCTCGCATCAGAAGATTGGATAGGCGGAGGCAACAGAAGGAAGGGAGGGGCAGGCCTTAATGAGTGCTGAGTCATGGAGCCACACCCCATGGCCTATATAAAGGATCTGCTTTCTGGCAGTCTCTGAGTCAGGCAAAGTCGAACTTATCTTGCTGAAGTCACTTACTGGTCTCCTGCCTGCTCTGAGGACTTTGCTAGGACTTTGGGCAGAGCTGCAGAGGAGGGAGCATCCTGCCCCAGCCCTGGCTCCATGCCCAGACAAGCTGCAGAGGAGGGGCACCTCCCGGTCCCAGCCCTGGCTCCATGCCCAGACAAGCTGCAGAGGAGGGAGCATCCTGCCCCAGCCCTGGCTCCATGCCCAGACAAGCTGCAGAGGAGGGAGCATCCTGCCCCAGCCCTGGCTCCATGCCCAAGCAGGCTGCAGAGGAGGGGCACCTCCCGGTCCCAGCCCTGGCTCCATGCCCAGACAAGCTGCAGAGGCAAGCCTGATTCGGATTTCCTGACCCGGCCGTCAGCGGAGGAGTGGGACACGACAAACCATGTCATTGCAGCTCAGCACATGAGTCTGCCAAATCTTCCTCGTCAGAAAGCTGAGAAGCAAGAGGAAGAGCCTTTGGGGTTTTTAGATAGGGCATTTTAAGGGGTGGGAGGGTTAGGGCGGGTGTTGGGGTAGCCCGTCGAGGGAAACCAGTCTCGCGCTACGTGGCGATTATTTAGTGGGTTCGGAGGTTATGGGGGAATGTGTTCCTTTTGTGAGGGTGGTTCCATTTGCACGGTAAGTGGGAGGGGCAGGCCTTAATGAGTGCTGAGTCATGGAGCCACACCCCATGGCCTATATAAAGGATCTGCTTTCTGGCAGTCTCTGAGTCAGGCAAAGTCGAACTTATCTTGCTGAAGTCACTTACTGGGCTCCTGCCTGCTCTGGGGGCTTTGCTAGGACTTTGGGCAGAGCTGCAGAGGAGGGAGCATCCTGCCCCAGCCCTGGCTCCATGCCCAAGCAGGCTGCAGAGGAGGGAGCATCCTGCCCCAGCCCTGGCTCCATGCCCAGACAAGCTGCAGAGGAGGGAGCATCCTGCCCCAGCCCTGGCTCCATGCCCAGACAAGCTGCAGAGGAGGGGCACCTCCCGGTCCCAGCCCTGGCTCCTTGCTGCGTGACAGCTGCCCTGCCTGAGCTCCTGGAGGTGCTTGCCGGGTGGCAGTGGAGACCCCCAAACTTTTAGTCATGGGGGACTTTAACTTGCCATCTGCCGGCTCGTCATCGACAGTGGCTCGGGAGTTCATGGCTTCCATGACGGCCTTGGACCTGACTCAAGTAGTTGATGGCCCCACTCACATCGGGGGTGGCACTCTGGATCTTATTTTTATCTCTGGTCAGTGGTTGAAGGATCTGGATTTGAGAGATGTAGTCATAGAACCTTTGTCATGGTCAGATCACTCTCTCCTTCGCCTGGACTTTCTGACCGCCACTCAACACCGCAGGGAGACGGAACCACAACGTTGGTTCCGTCCCAGGCGCCTGATGGACCCGGAGAGGTTCCGGACGGAGCTTGGGCCACTTCCTGAGGGTCTGGCTCACGGCACGGCAGAGGAACTAGCCGCAGCCTGGCAACGGGCTGCGACTGGGGCTTTAGACCGTGTCGTGCCTCTGCGGCCTCTGACCCGCGCAGATCCCAACCGCCCTTGGTTCTCCGAGGAGCTGAGGGGATGAAACGCCGGAGAAGACGCCTAGAGAGCTCCTGGAGGTGCTTGCCAGGGTGGCAGTGGAGACCCCCAAACTTTTAGTCATGGGGGACTTTAACTTGCCATCTGCCGGCTCGTCATCGACAGTGGCTCGGGAGTTCATGGCTTCCATGACGGCCTTGGACCTGACTCAAGTAGTTGATGGCCCCACTCACATCGGGGGTGGCACTCTGGATCTTATTTTTATCTCTGGTCAGTGGTTGAAGGATCTGGATTTGAGAGATGTAGTCATAGAACCTTTGTCATGGTCAGATCACTCTCTCCTTCGCCTGGACTTTCTGACCGCCACTCAACACCGCAGGGAGACGGAACCACAACGTTGGTTCCGTCCCAGGCGCCTGATGGACCCGGAGAGGTTCCGGACGGAGCTTGGGCCACTTCCTGAGGGTCTGGCTCACGGCACGGCAGAGGAACTAGCCGCAGCCTGGCAACGGGCTGCGACTGGGGCTTTAGACCGTGTCGTGCCTCTGCGGCCTCTGACCCGCGCAGATCCCAACCGCCCTTGGTTCTCCGAGGAGCTGAGGGGATGAAACGCCGGAGAAGACGCCTAGAGAGCTCCTGGAGGTCTAGCCGCTTAGAAGCTGATACAAAGCGCCTTTTAGGAATTGGTCTCGCATAATGCTGAGGCTAAAATTGAAGATGGAATGTGTATTTTCCCTACATTTTGCTCTATGAGTAAAATAAAAAGAAATAACACTGTAGCATCTACAATAGATGTGTTTTATGATTAGAACATTTTACTTTGTTCAGACTATAAAATCTGGTTTATATTTAGACTATTTTCCCTCCAGAAGTATTTTTTTTTTCAATTGTAAAACATATTTTCACTGGACCTGCTGTCTGCATTGGAAGACTAATCGTCCTGGCACCCAGTGCATTCAAGCAGGCCTGTGCAGTGGAATAGTCATACCTAGTTATGTCTGCACACCTGATGTTTTATTAACTAGTATTGATTTTTTTTACCCGGGGGACTTTTTTTCTTTCTGTAAAAAAGCAACCTTGCAGGAGTGAAAGGCATTGCAGGGGATGAATTTCTAATGAACCCCTTCTCTCTTTGCCTCTCTTTCTCCCTTTTTTGACTTCTCTTTAATGTGGCTTCATATTTTAAGTGCCTGAACTGAAATTTCATTTTAAGCAATTCCATTTTGATAAATCCTTTTAAACCTTGACTTTCTGTAAGGTTATTAAAAAAAAGATTGTGCTGCTTGACTGACATGCTTAGTAGTGCCTGTAAATTTGAGCATTTCATTATAGGCTGCAATGAAGCGTGATCAGATGCAATGAAATACAGAGAATTTAGCAGTCTGACTACTTGAGTAATGCCAAAGGAAGGAAAGGCACTCTATTTTATACCAAGCAGTAACAAACTTTTTGATATATTTTAAATCTCTTTTTTAATCTTTGTGATGGAATAACACCTAAGTCCCTTCTGCATTATTTTGAGTATTCTGTGCGTTCATGCAGCGCATATCTTTTGTGCATCTTTCAGCCAGATTGGTCTTTCCCCTAGGCTGGCTCCTAACTACCTGCTTCTAAAAGTTGTGCCTGTAAAACCAGAGCGGACTTTGTAATTTGCAGTACAAAACTCTCTTCTGTGACCGGTGGCTGATTTGCTAAATGAGAGATCTGACATTTTCAAAAATTAGGGCTTAGATATTTTTCTAGACTTGTAGAAATAATGTAGGTGCTTGTTGGGAACAGTAATTAACTTAGCATTACTATATAAATTGAGTCATGGAAAGAAAAATATCTTTTTTAAAAAAGATGTGGTCTTTGTTACTTTATAAATAACTAGAGGCAAACAAACATACTACTCCTTCCTCCTCCTATTTTCCACACAAGAACCCCATGTGGTGGGTTGGACTAAGAAAGATTTACTTACCCAACACCACCCATACAATATTGTGTGTAGCTTTATAACATATACAAACATTGTTTGGTAAAAAAGCCAAAATCTTATAAGATCTTATCTACAAGCAGAAATGTCACAAAATTTCAACTATATTTACCATTGGGTTATGCTTATTTTTATTATTATTCTGCTGCTTTCTCTCCTACTTCTTTACAAAAATGAAGTATAGGGCTTATATTCTAGTGTTGTCACAACTATTATGTTGCTGTACTATCAGTCCATCTGGTTATTTGAATATTCGTCTGAAAGTTAAAGATCAAATATGGCGAGGACCAGAAGAAGAATTGGCTTTTCTATTGTTGAAATAGCAATATTTCATTTTTGTCTAGTTTTTAAGAGGTCAAGAATGCATTAATGACAATTTTACATTTTTACAATTTCCTTTTCAAGTATTTGCTTTATATTAACCCTTGTTTAGATGTCATTTGTAGTTTGCTGTTATTCTCTGGATAGGTTTCAGGAATGTTACTGTATGATTCATGCTTGATGTACATTATCACAATAATATATAGTGCAAACAAAAGGTATGTTGTACTCTCTCTATTATAATTTCTCTGAATAATGTCTTCCTCCCATTTTTTCTATTTAGTTTTTGGCACTTGGAACACATTATGGCAAAGTTTATTTGTTAGATGTCCAGGGGAACATCACACAGAAGTTTGACATTGTAAGTACAAATTATTTTACAATATGACTATTGCAACCTAAAATACTGTGTTTAAAATAATATAACATTTATACTTGATTTATTCTTATGTGTGCACTTCATATAGCAGTTTTTGTTGCCATGCCATTGGAACTCAGCATTATGATTAAGATAATAATGAATGATTGAAGAGTTGATAGATTGAAATGCAGTCACATTAATGGCTATGGGAGGTTTATAAAAAAACCTAAACTTTCAGCTAAAACAGTTGGGTAAAAAGAGAGGATTTAAGCTCTTTCCTAAAGTCCAATAAAGAGGAGAGAGACTGATTTTACTTCAGTGATAATTTAGTATGTTATATATCAGAAAAATAAGAATTTGCTGTTCATACTAGAGTCTATTATTTCATAAAGACTGCATGGTTGGAATCTCCTGATTCTTACTCCAAAATCTAAAAATGTCTGTACATGGTAAGGAGGTCCTATGAATGCCTAAGCCATACAAGACTTTATATACCAGAGTGAGCACCTAAAATGAACTTAAATCCTTATATAGTAAACCAGACTAAGAAATAGTCCCATATAAACAGGACAACTTTTATTGTCATAGATATAGTAGCAGAATCTTTAGAATAACAGAGTTGGAAGGGATCTTGGAGGTCTTCTAGTCAAACTCGCTGCTTAGGCAGGAAAGCCTATACCACTCCAGACAAATGGTTAATCAACATCTTCTTAAAAAGTCCCAGTGTTGGAGCATTCACAACTTCTGCAGGCAAGTTGTTCCACTGATTAATTATTCTAATTGTCAGGAAATTTCTCCTTAGTTCTATGTTGCTTCTCTCCTTGATTAGTTTCCATCCATTGCTTCTTGTCCTACCCTCAGGTGCTTTGGAGAATAGCTTCACTCCCTCTTGTTTGTGGCAGCACCTGAGATATTGGAACACTGCTACCGTGTCTCCCCTAGTCCTTCTTTTCATCAGATTAGACATACCTAGTTCCTGCAACTATTCTTCATATGTTTTAGCCTCCAGTTACCTATTCATCTTCGTTGCTGTTCACGGCACTCTTTCTAGAGTCTCAACATCTTTTTTACATTGTGGCGACCAAAACTGAATGCAATATTCCAAGTGTGGCCTTAGGTAAAGGTTCTCCTCGCACATACGTGCTAGTCGTTGCCGACTCTAGGGGGCGATGCTCATCTCCGTTTCAAAGCTGAAGAGCCAGCGCTGTCCGAAGACGTCTCCGTGGTCATGTGGCCGGCATGACTCAATGCCAAAGGCTCACGGAACGCTGTTACCTTCCCACCACAGGTGGTCCCTATTTTTTCTACTTGCATTTTTACGTGCTTTTGAAACGGCTAGGTTGGCAGAAGCTGGGACAAGTAATGGGAGTTCACCCCATTACACGGCAGCACTAGGGATTCAAACCGCCGAGCTGCCGACCTTTCGATCGACAAGTCCTAGCCCCTGAGCCACCACGTCCCTAGTGTGGCCTTACCAAGGCATTATAAAGTGGTATTAACACTTCACGTGATCTTGATTCTATCCCTTTTTTTATGCAGCCCAGAACTGTGTTGGCTTTTTTGGCAGCTGTTGCACACTGCTGGCTCATATTTAAATAGTTGTCCACTAGGACTCCAAGATCCCTCTCACAGTTACTTCTATTGAGCAAGGTACCACATTTTGTTTTTCTTGCCTAAATGTAGAACCTTACTTTTCTCACCATTGAATTTCATTTTGTTAGATAGTGCCCAATGTTCAAGTCTGTCAAGATCCGTCTGTATCTTAAGCTTATCTTTTGGAGTGTTGGCTATTCCTGCCAGCTTGCTGTCATTTGCAAATTTGATGAGTTCACCATCTATCCCCTCGTCCAAGTCATTGATGAAGATGTTGAAGAGTAATGGGCCTAAAACAGCCTTGGGATACTCCACTGCATACTTCCCTCAATGGAGATGCAGTTCCATTGAGGAATATACAGTGAGTGTGGTTGGTCAGCCAGTTACGAATACGTCTGGTAGTGATGCTGTCTAACCCACATTTTTCTATTTTATCTAGTAGTAGGTTATGGTCTACTTTATCAAATGCCTTATTGAAGTCCAAGTAAATTATATCAACAGTATTCCTCTGGTCCACTAATTTTGTCACTTTGTCAAAGAATGCAATAAGATTAGTCTGCTATGATCTGTTTTTGACAAACCCATGTTGGCTTTTGGTTATTACTTTGTTTGCTTCCAAGATTGTTTGCTTAATCTTGCAGAAGTCAGAATACTTTTCTTCCTCTTTCACCCTTCAGTTTTATGTGAACTGAAGAATGTTTCTCTGAGATGTTTTCTCAAGTTATTTTCCTGGCCTAGGCTCAAGCTCTGTTTTTCTGTCCATTGCCTTGATAGCATCATTTCCTCCTATCTGTCAAGGGCATTCCCTATGCTTTTTACAGAGAAGAAAAATAATTGGTTGTCAATATAGTTATTTAAACCAGAGGTAGGCTTCAACTGGTGAAGTGATTGTTAAAATACTGCCCAGTTGAGTGAAAGCACTATACCCAAATATTTCAATGTGTTTTTAATCCTTATCTCAAATTGCTCTTGCATATTCTCAGACTCATTACCATTACTATCCATCAATAATTCTGACTTTGACCAATTTGCTTTCAATCCTGTCATTTCCTCAAATTCTATTAAATGCTTATATATCTTTTTCAAATCTTTCTCTACATTTTTCAAAATAATTAAAGTATCATCCGCATACAAATTTATCTTATACCCCTTATATCCTTACTTCATCTTTTTCTATCATTTTTGTCAATATCTCCATAGCCAATAAAAATAATGTTGGGGACAGGGGACATCCTTGTCTCGTACCAGCTTCTAATTTTATCTCTTCAGTTAATATTCCATTCACCTTCACTCTTGCACTGCTCTTTTGGTACAATTTTGAAATAACATGTATAAACTTATTACCAAAGCCTAAAGCCTCCACAATTACTTTAATAGTTTCCCATTGTACAGAATCAAAAGCTTTAAAAATATCCAATGATACTATACCAATTTTATCACCATTATATTCAGCTACATCTATAATATTTAATACTCTTCTAACAATATCACTCATGTATCTACCCTTCACAAAACCTACTTGATTATAACTTATATATCTATCTATAAATCTATTTAGTCTATTACTTATAATGGCAGTAAATATCTTTGCATCCTGATTAATTAAAGAAATGGGCCGATAGGACTCAATCCTTTCTAAATCCTTATCTGGTTTAGGAATTAAGGATATCACCGTTCTGTTAAAGAATTGAAAAAATTTAATTATGATGTGGTGATTAACGAAATTGAGAAGAAGATAGATAAATATAAAATTTTAAAGTTGTCTTGGTTTGGCAGAATTGCAATGTGTAAGATGATGTTGCTGCCCAAGTTCAACTTTTTATTCGAGATGCTACCACTAAATTTGACAGAGAAAGATATTGAAGGATATCAGAAAAAACTGGATAAATTTTGTAACGGTGGTAAAAGACCTAGATTAGTGAAGAAAATGTGGTATCAAAGTCAAAAGGAAGGTGGATTAGGAATCCCCAGATTATTTAATTATTACTGTGCGTATGGTATCCGGATAGTGGTAAAAATATTTAAAGGTGAAGATAGCTATTGGAGAGACTTAGAGTTAAGGGATATAGTGAAATTTGGATCAAGGTGGTTTTTAGATAAAGCAAATTTAAAATCCGTAAGTAGAAGTTATTGGTTAAAGGGATTAAGTAAAATGTGGAATAAATTTGTTAAAATTTTAATTCCGGATATAATCTTTTGGGGAGACAATTGAATTTGGCCGATTAAAAATAATATAAAACGTAATGAAGTGATTAAAGAGGAAAATATAGAAATTATTAGAGATTGGATAAAAGTTATGGGAAATGAAAGGAGGAATAAAGAAATTATTGAAAAATTAGGGTTAAGTTGGTTTGAAAAATACAGATAGAAAATGGACAAAAAACTAAAGGAAAATTATTCGATAAATAGATGTGAAACTGAATTTGAATATTTAGTATCTCAGATTATGAAAGATGAAATTGGGCTAAAGGGACTCGTTAGTAGGGTTTATAAGATTATAAATTCTGATGAAAAATTACAAAGAGTGATGAGGACAAATTGGGAAAAAGATCTTAATATTGAAATACCAGAGTCAGATTGGAATGTGAATTTGAAGAGTAGAATTATGAGAACTTTATCTATAAGGATTAAAGAGCACAATTATAAAGTTGTTTGGAAATGGTATTTGACTCCAGTAAGATTGTCACAAATGGATAAAAAATTAGTAAAAATGTTGGAGATGTGAGATGGAATTGGGGACTTATGAACATATGTGGTATAATTGTGATAAGGTTAAAAGTTTTGGCAACAATTGGAGAAAATGATATTTGAAATGATGGGGAAAGTAATAACATTGAGAGTGGAAACTATATTATTGTTGGTAATTAAGGAAATAGAATTAACAAAATATGAAAAAGAATTGATTAGAATTATGATTATAATAGGTAGAATTATAATAGCTAGATATTGGAAACTAGATGTGATTTTTAGAATAGAAGAGTGGAATTCTGAAATGTGGAAATTAGCTTTAAATGATAAAATGACATGTGATATTAAAATTAAAAGTGGTGTGTATAAAGAAGATATTTTCTGGAAGACTTGGAAACCATTTGTGGACTTTGCGCTTGGAACATTGGACGCTTCAGTACCTGTACCTCGAGAACGTGGATTTTGGCAATCATGAGGATATATCCGAAGACCCAAATCTTCCTTTTATGTATAGCACAAGGGTGTAATAATGTATTTTCTTTTTGTTTGTTTGTTGTAAAAAAAGTAATAAAAAAAGTAAAAAAAAAAAATACTGCCCAGTTCGGCAAACCAGCTAATCCCATCACTGGCTGGCCCCGTTCCCGCCCATTTTTTCTGGCTGTTTTCAGCCATTTTTGGGGTTGTTTTTGGGGCCATTTTCATGCCATTTTTTGGGGCATTTTGGAATCCAAAATGGTCCAAAAAATGGCCTGGAAAATGGCCCCCAAAACAGCCCAAAAAATGAAGATTTCAAATCTTCAATTACCCCTCTTGAAGCTGTACAACAATCTGGATTTGAAAGGGGAAGAAGAATTTGTAGCTTGTGTGGGCCCAAACTTCAGACCTCTTAATACCTCGTATCCATTGTGCTTTTTATTGCCCCACTGCACAAATCTTTTAAACATTTGCAGGCAAACACAATGTGAGCCTTCACCCCAAAGCATATTCCCTCTTCTGAATTTGGATTATTACACAACCATATGAAAAAGTATAAAATCACATTAGTAACTCCAGGACTATAGCAAAACTTTATGAAAAAATTGATATTAGTTCCCATACCCCATATATAGATTATGTTGAACAAATGTAATGTCTTTGGCTTGAGTTAAAGAAAATAAGGAAAACAAGAAAACTTGAATTGCCATAATTCATGTTGTCTTCCTAAAGCCCCCTGCTCCCTTCTTTGCTCTAATTACAATTTCTGTACTAATAAACTCAATGTCCAGTTTTGGAACCAATTCTGAGAAAATAAGTTTGAAAGAATGTCAAAAATCCTGCTTGGGAAAAGGTCCCACTTGGACGTTTTCCTTATATCTGTACACTCTTTGCTTTAAAACACATATCTGTCTATAGCACATTTAGTTGGACAACAAGCAGACTCTTTGGAAAGAAATCAAGGAAAGGAGGGAGGAAAACCAAGAGACCCCCCCAAAAATGTAATGGGGTGGGGCAGGGTATCAGTGTAAAACTCCCTTTTTTCCAGTAATAACAGTTCTAGGATAAATCAAATCAATAATAAAGTCTGTCCATGATCTCTCTGTTCAGCTTTTCCTCATCTGATTATTTGAGAATATAAATAAAGACAGAGAAGAACAGTTTTATGATTGAGAGAACTTTGTGTCTATTGATTACAGCTCAATGACAGAGCATAGATATTGCATATTCAGGCAAAGCAGACCTGAGGAAAACTTACATTGAGATCATTGCAAACTTCTTCTCATAAATTATCGTCCATGAAAGTGGAGAGATTACTGATCCTTAAATGCTTTTCTATATTTTTATGCATAAAGCATATTTCTATTAGAGTCTTCCTTCATAGATATGCTGCTCAGGATAATCTATAATTATCCTGAGCAGCATAGGAGACAGCTTTGGTCGCATTGGTGGATGATCTCTGGAGGGCCAGGGACAGGGGTTATTCCTCTGCCCTGGTCCTATTAGACCTCTCATCGGCTTTTGATACCATCGACCATGGTATCTTGCTGC
This sequence comes from Ahaetulla prasina, assembly GCF_028640845.1. Lineage (NCBI taxonomy): Eukaryota > Metazoa > Chordata > Lepidosauria > Squamata > Colubridae > Ahaetulla > Ahaetulla prasina. Next base: position 69,951,080 of record NC_080542.1, read on the forward strand.
GCCGGTTGGGGGGATTGGGAGTGGGAGGCACCGTATATCGGTGGTTCTCCTCCTATCTCTCTGACCGGTCGCAGACGGTGTTGACAGGGGGGCAGAGGTCGACCGCGAGGGACCTCACTTGTGGGGTGCCGCAGGGGTCGATTCTCTCGCCCCTTCTGTTCAACATCTATATGAAGCCGTTGGGTGAGATCATCAGTGGCTTTGGGGTGAGATACCAGCTATACGCTGATGACACCCAGCTGTACTTTTCCACCCCAGGCCACCCCAATGAAGCTGTTGAAGTGCTGTCCCGATGCGTGGAAGCCGTACGGGTCTGGATGGGGAGAAACAGCTTAATCCCTCCAAGACGGAGTGGCTGTGGATGCCGGCACCCTGATTCAGTCAGCTTCAGGCTGACTGTTGGAGGCGAGTTATTGGCCCCAAAGGATAGGGTGCGCAACTTAGGTGTCCTCCTGGATGAACGGCTGTCGTTTGAAGATCATTTGACGGCCGCTCCAGGGGGCCTTCCACCAGGTTCGCCTGGTTCGGCAGTTGCGCCTTCCTTGATCGGGATGCCTTGTGCACGGTCACTCATGCGCTGCTACCTCTCGCCTGGATTATTGTAATGCTCTCTACATGGGCTCCCTTGAAGTGCACTCGGAGGCTTCAGTTAGTCCAGAATGCAGCTGCTGGTGATAGAGGGAGCCCGCGAGCTCCCATATAACACCGCCTCCCGCGCAGACTGCACTGGCTGCCTGTGGTTTCGAGTGCGCTTTAAGGTGTTGGTTACGACCTTTAAAGCGCTCCATGGCTTAGGGCCTGGGTACTTACGGGACCGCCTGCTGTTACCACATGCCTCCCACCGACCCGTACGCTCTCACAGAGAGGGACTTCTCAGGGTGCCGTCCGCCAAGCAATGTCGGCTGGCGGCCCCAGGGGAAGGTCCTTCTCTGTGGGGGCTCCCACACTCTGGAACGAACTTCCCCCGGGTTTACGCCAAATACCTGACCTTCGGACATTCCGTCGCGAACTGAAGACGCATCTTTTTATTTGCGCGGGGCTGTCTTGAATTTTATCTTTTATCAATTTTTAAACAGGGTTTTTAGTATGGAAATTTTTTAATGTTAGGCTAATTTAAATAAGTTTTTTAAATGGTATTTTAATTTGTATATTGTATTGTTTTATCTTGCCTGTACTCCGCCCTGAGTCCTTCGGGAGAAGGGCGGTATAAAAATCAAATAAATAAAATAAATAAATAAAATAAATAATATGTTTTGTTTTTTTTAAAAAAAGGGAGACCAAAGCACAGATCCTGGAAAAGGATCTTAAATGCTGCCCATTTTTGACAGGGTTTTTTAAACTTGCAATCCTAAAATGTGTGGACTTCCAGAATTGCTCAGACAGCATTCTGGAAGTTGAAGTCTATACATCTTAAAGGTAAAGATAAAGGTTCCCCTTGCACATATGTGCTAGGTGTTACTGCCTCTAAGTGGCGGTGCTTATCTCCGTTTCAAATCCAAAGAGCCAGCACTGTTTGAAGACATCTCCGTGGTCATGTGGCCGGCATGCCCAAATGCCAAAGGTGCATGGAACGCTGTTACCTTCCCACTGAAGGTGGTCCCTATTTTTCTACTTGCATTTTTTATGTTCTTTTGAATTGCTAGGTTGGCAGAAGTTGGGACAAGTAACAGGAGCTCACCCCGTTACACGGCACTAGGGATTTGAACCACTGAACTGCCGACCTTTCAGTCGACTAGCTCAGCGTCTTAGCCATTAGAACATCTAGCTCAGGGGTATCCAATCTTGGAAACTTTAAGACTTGTGGACTTCAAAACAAGCCGAAAAATGGGCAGAATCAGGATTAGCCCGAACTGCTCTGAACTGGCTGAATCCCACCTCTGCCTTTGAGGGGAGTGGCCAGGAGGTGGGCTGGGTGTGATGAGTGATTTCAAGTTGGCCATACCCACCCAGTCACATGATCACCTGGCCATGCCCACCCAGCCAGTCATTAGGGCAGAGAACCAATTGTTAAATTATTTGAATCCCACCACTGATTTAAACACAGCATTCCTATGGAATCCCAAAAAGTTGCAATTAGCCATCCATGTCGATACATTTCTTTATTATATTTTATTGATTTTCTATTAAATACATTTCTTAGTGCTTAATAAACATCATGTTATCTTGGTATGTAATTTGTTTAACAATCCAAATTACATTCTTAAACTCCACCCCTTTTTGGTAAAATAAATTCCATGTTTGATAATATTCTTCATCCTTTCTGTTTAATTCACAATCTAGTATTTTCTTGATTATTACTTCATCTTGTGGTATAGCTTCATTTTTTAAATATTGTGCAAAAATAATCCTTGCTGCTGGTAAGATGTGTAATATTAAATACATACTTTTCTTATGAAGTTTTTCTGATATACCTAATACAAGCAATTCAGATTTAAAATCTACATGTTTTCCTATCATCTTTTCTAACCACCTGTGTATCTTTGCCCAATTTTTTTTTGCTTTGACACAAGTCCACCACAAATGGTAAAATTTGCCCATTTTTGGGTTACTTTTCCAACATTTGCTAGACATATTTTTAAACATTTTAGCTAATCTAGCAGGTGGCAGATGACATCTAGAAAACATTTTATATAGATTTTCTTTACAAGAAGTCGCCATTGTTATTTTATAATTCCTTTCCCATAAGTTTTGCCATTTCTATATTTCTACATTATGGCCAATTCCCCCCCCCCCAATTGTAGCCATCAAAATAGGATTCAGACATGAAAAAGTTTGTCTATAAAGGACAAACACCCTTTGATCAGACACTGTTGAACTTTAATAAAAAACTAATTAAGAAGGTATATAACTTCTTACTTTTTTTTTTTTAATTTGCATTTATATCCGCCCTTCACCGAAGACTCAGGGCGGCTTACACTATGTCAAGCAATAGTCTTCATCCTTTTGTATATTATATATAAAGTCAACTTATTGCCCCCAACAATCTGGGTCCTCATTTTACCTACCTTATAAAGGATGGAAGGCTGAGTCAACCTTGGGCCTGGTGGGATTTGAACCTGCAGTAATTGCAAGCAGCTGCTGTTAATAACAGACTGTCTTATCAGTCTGAGCCACCAGAGGCCCTTATTGAATTTGAAAATGGAAAATGAGCAAATAAAAGACATGCTGATACATTTTAAGCCAGTTATAACTTCCAGATCGGCAAAGAATATATTGCAAAAATGAAAGTTAAAATAATTAGTTCCTTTTAATAATTTAAACAATACAGCCAAAAGACGAACAGATTTCACATTGTCATCAGTACCTACATTACAATAATACATTTAAAGCCTCAAATGTAAGATCTAGCAAGAGGTAGATGAAGCCTATAACATATACAGGAAAGCAACCAATAGCAAGCCTTACACCCACGGAAGGTATAGATTTTCATAAATTTTTTTCTGCACGCGCAAGGGAGGCATCTAACAGTTAATGGCAACCACCTCAGCAAACCGCAGGTAATGAGAGTTCCTGTGACTCAATAAAACTTTAAACACAGAGTTTGGATTCATCTGGGGGCCCATAGATAGTATGTATCTTGCAGTGGCTGAAGAAGGCATTTTATGGCCATGATTTGCTGCTGTTGGATTACTCAAGACTATCTGGACCCATTTCGGAAGATGCTCCTTTATTCTGAAAGCCAAACAGTTCTGCTGATGTAATTGTCTCCATAATTACAAACAAATTGGTAAACACAATGCATTTTGGCGCTGATAGGTTGTGCTTCCTTAATTAGGGGCAGCTATAGCTTCTGGGTTTGATGTAATATATCAAAGCTCAGCCGTATTGAATGTTTCTTCAGTCAAGGTGTTTAAACATTGAATCGTCAGGGGGAGATAGTTGAAACGACCGGCTATGGTTCTCTTATTTTACTGTGCCTGTCAAACACCTTGATTACAGTTTGAGCAGAATGTTTGAGTTAAAAATTCAACAGATTGATGGGGTTGCAATGGGAAGTTCTTTAGGTCCAATCTTAGCTGATTTCTTCATGCATAAGATCAAATCACTTATCTGATATACAGGTTTAGAGGAAAGTAGAAGACACTAAAGATTATAATTAAAGAAGAAGCTTAAATTTGTTTATAAATACAGAGTAAAGTAAACTTTTAATGCTGGGCTTATTGAATATTTTTGAACAATCCAAGTTAATTTTAAGAGTGTCTCCTTGTATAAATAGACTGTGTATAAGAGATGTCATGAGTGAGACTGATCTAAAAGTGGACTTAAAAATGACATGCTACAAGAACAATATGGGGGAAAAAATCCTACATTGGACATACAAAAGAGACTTCCGGTTGACGTTATGGTGGGAACAGTTGGAAAATAGCAGAGCTGCACTGGGCTCTGTGAAATGCAGCTGGCAACTACTTGCTGGGAGACCCTATGGGGTCAAATTGCCCTGGAGGGGTGGTGAAGAAAGAAGAGGTGCTTCATCAATCACGAGGAAACTACAATTTCCTCTATCTGAAGAAAGCTCTCTCAAACGGCAACAGAGACAACGGCCATTTTGGTCAGTCACAAGCTGGGGCAACTGGGACACTAAGATCTGGTGCTGGAGTGGTCTATGGACAGAGTAGTGAAAATTCCAAAAAAACAATTACCAAACATTAAGAAAGCAGCAATTGGATTTATAAAGAAGGATTAAAGACTAAAAACCAAAGAGAAAGTTTAAATAGAATAGAATAGAATAGAATTTTTATTGGCCAAGTGTGATTGGACACACAAGGAATTTGTCTTGGTGCATATGCTCTCAGTGTACATAAAAGAAAAGATATGTTCATCAAGGTACAACATTTACAACACAATTGATGGTCAATATATCAATATAAATCATAAGGATTGCCAGCAACAAGTTATAGTCATACAGTCATAAATGGAAAGAGATTGGTGATGGGAACTATGAGAAGATTAATAGTAGTGCAGATTCAGTAAATAGTTTGACAGTGTTGATGGAATTATTTGTTTAGCAGAGTGATGGTCTTCGGGAAAAAACTGTTCTTGTGTCTAGTTGTTCTGGTGTGCAGTGCTCTATAGCGTCGTTTTGAGGGTAGTAGTTGAAACAGTTTATGTCCAGGATGCGAGGGGTCTGTAAATATTTTCACGGCCCTCTTCTTGATTCGTGCAGTATACAGGTCCTCAATGGAAGGCAGGTTGATAGCAATTATTTTTTCTGCAGTTCTAATTATCCTCTGAAGTCTGTGTTTTTCTTGTTGGGTTGCAGAACCGAACCAGACAGTTATAGAGGAGCAAATGAGAGACTCAATAATTCCTCTGTAGAACTGAATCAGCAGCTCCTTGGGCAGTTTGAGCTTACTGAGTTGGCGCAGAAAGAACATTCTTTGTTGTCTTTTTTTAATGATGTTTTTGATGTTAGCTGTTCATTTTAGATCTTGCGATATGATAGAACCTAGAAATTTGAAGGTTTCTACTGTTGATACTGTGTTGTCTAGTATTGTGAGAGGTGGAAGTATGGAAGGGTTTCTCCTAAAGTCTAGCACCATTTCTACGGTTTTGAGTGTGTTCAGTTCCAGATTGTTTTGGTTGCACCACAAGGCTAGTCATTCGACCTCTCGTCTATATGCGGATTCATCATTGTCTCGAATCAGACCAATCACTGTTGTGTCATCTGCGAACTTCAGTAGCTTAACAGATGGATCATTGGAGATGCAGTCATTAGTATACAGAGAGAAGAGAAGTGGGGAGAGCACACAGCCTTGGGCGCCCCCTGTGCTAATTGTACAGGTATTTGATGTGATCTTGCTTAGCTTCACCTGCTGCTTCCTGTTTGTTAGGAAGCTTGTGATCCACTTACAAGTCTGTTCCAGTACCTGTAGCTGGTTTAGCTTAGTTAGAAGAATGTCTGGAATGATGGTATTGAATGCTGAACTAAAGTCTACAAAAAGGACCCTTGCATAGGTCTTTGGAGACTCAAGATGCTGTAGGATGTAGTGCAGAGCCATATTAACAGCATCATCTGTTGATCTGTTTGCTCGGTATGCAAATTGCAAGGGGTCTAACAGCGGATCCGTGATGGTTTTCAAGTAGGAAAGCACTAGCCTTTCAAAAGTTTTCATGACTACAGATGCTAGAGCAACTGGTCTGTAGTCATTCAAGTTCCTTGATGGTGGGCTTCTTCGGCACTGGGATGATAGTAGAGCGTTTGAAGCAAGAAGGAACATAACACATCTCTAGTGATTTATTGAAAATATGAGTGAAGATGGGGGCCAATTGGTCAGCACAGACTTTTAAGCAAGAAGGAGTTATCTTGTCTGGGCCTGGAGCTTTTCCTGGCTTTTGTCTGTGAAATAGGTCCTGCACTTCTTTTTCTGTGATCACTAGGGGTTGCGAACCCAATGAAATGGGGTCAGTTGTAGATTAAAGATTAAAGACAGACACAAAAGAAATATCTAAAGATGCTTTAAAACACAGAAAGTCTGGAAACAGTTGAACAACATTGTGAAAAGTGATTATTGAGAAAAATTGCTTTTCTAAACTCTATCTTTAACTCAGTGGTGAAATTCAAAAATTTTCCTCACTGGTTCTGTGGGCATGGCTTGGTGGGCATGGCTTGGTGGTTATGTGACTGGGTGGGCGTGGCTTGGGGATCATGTGACTGGGAAAACCAACTATGTGACTGGGAAAACCAACTATTACACTTTACAAAAAAATAACAGAAAAGCTATACAACTGATTCACACAATGCAAAAGCAGCTGGGCTTCATACAAAATGGCCCCTGCAACAAGCAGGAACCTCATAGAATCACAGAGAGCTCAAAAACCAACTATCATACTTTACACACAGAATGTCACAAAAGCTACACAACTGACTCACACACAATGCAAAAGCAGCTGGATGTCACACAAAATGGCCCCTGCAACAAGCAGGAATCTCACAGAGTCACACTTTACACAAAAATACCAGTTTGGGCAATAGATAGTAAAAAAATGCTTTAAAAAGTAAAAAAACGTTCCAATGATCATGTGGCACAGCTGATTGTCAGAACCATTTTAAAACTTTTTAAAAGCATTTTTTTACTATCTATTTGCCTGAACCAGTAGTAAAAAAATGCTTAAAATTAGGAGAAAAAAGTTCAGACTATCAGCTATGCTGTGTGATTGTCAGAACTTTTTTTTTACTTTTTAAAGCATTTTTTTTACTATCAGTCGGGCAAACTGGCTGGAACCTGTAGCTTTTAACCCCTCCTGAATGGTTGATAGTCAGCTGTTTTGACTTTTACATTCTATAGAATGCTGGAATTGGGAGCAGAGGAGCCATCTACTAGAGGAAGAAGATTATTGCAATGTGGGAAATTTAAGTGAAAGTGAAAGTGATGAAAGGAGAGAAAGGAGAGAAAGCAAACAACACCTGGAAGGCTATCTGACCTTGATTTTATCTTAGTAGGATGCTTGGAAACATCTACTGAGCTATTGAAATTGTTCATTGAAAGGTGGATTTGAAAGATTTGAGGAAACCTGATGGGCCAAGCTGGATTTGATTTACTAACATTATTTGATAGATCATTCTACAAGACAAATGAAGAAAAGTGATAGAAAAGTGGGGAGAAAAAGGAAAAGGGGGAAAAAAAAGAAAAAAAGACAAATAAGACTTTAAAATTTAGACAATTGGGAAGGTGTAAACTGGAATTTATAAAGGTTGTAAACTATATTTATAGCTTTTAAGGACTAGAAAACTAGGGGACTTAGAGCAATAATTCTGGGATTGACTAAGTTTTATTAATAGATTTTTTGGAGTTTTTAGATATTGGGATACTGGAATATTAGAGATATATTGAGTAATTTTTAATATGTTACAAAATGACTCAGCAGGAGACAATACAATTCTATGAAGAAATATTAGTGATGGTTAAAAGTTTTTATGAAAATGTTGCAAAGAATCATAAGGAGATAATGGGATTTTTCAAAGATAAAGATGTGAGTGTAGAAGACCCTCAACAAATGGTTGGAAAAGATGAATGCAATATTCAGAAGACAGATGAGAAATTAGAAGAACTGGTGAAGGAAACAAATCAAAATTTACAAGAAAACAAAAATATTGAAAAGACAGTAACAATAAATACTAAGAATCAAATAAATAATTCCTTAAGAGGTTACAATAGAACAGACTTTCCAAAAATAATGAAAGGGTTATGGATGGGCATCCAAATGATGCAGCAGAAGGGATAAGGCAGAGGGAACATTCAGTCTGTGCAAAAATGCTAGAAAGAAATATAGGATCGCAAGAGAGAAATATAAAAGAATCACCAAAAAGTCAATAAATGGTGAAATTCTAAAAATGCTGGGAGATGACGGATAAGAGATATAATATTTTGTAATATTGTGACTGTATTAAAACTAATAGAAATAAGTAGAAGTGTGCATGCGCAGAAGTGTCACACGCGAGCATGTCCATGAGCAAACCGGTAGAGACGGGATTTGAAACCCACAACTGACCCAGTCATTATATTGTCCATAAAATATGTTGATTGTTAAAGGAAAACTGCAAATAAAAAAAAGAAACAAACAAAAGAAACCAGCTGATGTCTTAATAATTAAAAGGATATATAAGAAACCAAAATAACAAACCAGTGACCTAAATATTTTTTCTATATTGGATTTACAAAAGAGGCTTGTTAAAGGTTTGAAGAATTTTGTCAGAAGGGACAAAGAAAAAAAAAGGAAAATAAATGTTCTAGGAAATTATTCAACTGAATATCCAGAATTATAAAAGTGAAAAGAAAGAATATGAAGTTGGTTTACTTGATCAAAGTTAAAATATACACATTCTTATCTGGTAATCTTTAATGAATCTTTGTTGACATCAGAACTGAAATGACGAGGTTTTAAAGATTTGTTTATAGATTAAGAGATGGGATATGGAAAAAATGATCATTTGTTTTATCTTAACAGAAAACGATAAGTTACTAAAATTGTTTAAGCTTGTGATGAAGGGGGAAGTCACTTTTTTATGTATTTCTTTTCATTTTCTTTACGATAGTCATATTTTTTCTTTTCCAATTTTTTCTTTATATTGTTTTATTGTTTTGCAATTTGAGTTTCATTGTTGCAATTTTGATTTTTAATAAAAAATATTATTAGAAAAAGAATTTAAATTCAAGTTTTTGTGTTCCTGCCTCTGAATTAATGGATACAGGCTGGAGTATATACTGGAGTATATAATCTCCAATATAATGGAGATTATATTCTATTATGTTTAATAAATGTACAACGAGTTAGAGCCAAATTAAGACTCTGATCATGAAACCAATGGAATAAGCTGTCTTAAAAACACTTACTTCTTTCTGAGTATACAAATAAAGTTGGGTTGGAGTCCAACCTTATGTGACTTTAATAATATGATTAAATATTTTCACAAAAACTTTCTCATAAATAATTAGTCCAAAACTCACATCATAAAATACATTTTCATGTATTTTATACTTTGTTGCACAAGGACAAAATAGTTATTTTTATGATTATAATTAAGAAAATTCATTTGCATCTTTGGATGCTTCTGCCCCCTATATCCTTACACTGTTGATTGTTAATGTGCATCCTATCATATAGAGATGCCAAAAGTAATTGAAAATTGACTGAATGCCTTGCTACTTCAGTTTATCTCCCGCAAATATATAAAGCTAATATTTTATGTGAATGTCCTGAAGCATGGTCTCTTAAGGGATTGTATTGATTGAAAGAGAAGGTTTTTTATTGTTTATTGTAGTTTCTTGGGATGCTAGAAAAATGCAATGTAGAATTTATGTAAAGCCACATTCCAAGACATAAAATATATGTGTATGTGTGAATGCTGAAAAATATACACAACATATTCATGCATAGGACAATCACATATACAATTGGGCAAATACTTCTGAAACAATTGTTCGTTCTTGTCAAAATATCTTAACAGAACAAGTGATCTAAAGATGAAATAATAACCTTTCACAGAAAAGTAAGAGGCTATTTAAAAAATAATTGCACCATGTTTGTGTATAACTCACGCCTTAGAAATTAACTTTTTCAATGCTTTTTCAGGGAATTTTTATGCCTATTTTAGTTTGTTTGATTGTGACCTTCCTGAAAGGCTTTTGTTAGTATTCCAGTTGTTTCATGTCTGTGGCACACTTCAAATTTGTTATGTATTCTGTAGGATTCTTACATAAATTACTTACATAAACACTGAGAGCATATGCACCAAGACAAATTCCTTGTGTGTCCAATCACACTTGGCCAATAAAATTCTATTCTATTCTATTCTAAATTAAGAGGTCTCCATAAGTAAGCATGCCCAAGACCAGAAGGTGGTCCCAATATATATGAATGATTCTTTTCCCATCATAGCCCTGGGATTGATAGGAATTCTTGGTTGGAATTATTCATTTGAATTATGTAAACTTGAGCTGCTCTTGGCTTTTTCACCTTCCCGTTCTCAAAAAATATTTTTTTCTTAACTATCATAAAATCAGGTGAGCAAGTACTTTATGAATAGTCAAATTAGTTAATAAAATTGGTGGCTTCAGGTTTATCTTTGTCTTGCCTGGGTGTTATATCCCTAAAATGATTCTCAGTTGAACCTAGGGCAGAGTGCTCTTCAAGTTTTTTTTTTTCACTGCCTTAGCAATAACACTTTTTTTCTTGAACTGATTGTCCCACTTTATTGGAATTCTTTATTTTCCTTTCTGATTTTTAATTTATGTTTACTTGTTTTCAAAACCCTTCAGAATTGTTCCCCCACCTTTCAGGAAACCTTTTTCAACTATTACAGTCTTTCAGCCTTCAACCTAATTTCCTGAGAGCCAGCACTGTAGGAACAAACTCCCCCTCAACTCTTATGGGTATAAACAGTGCATTTTCCCATTGGTAAATGCCAAACAATAGATAATAATTTATGAGCCTCTATCTGGCAAGAAGCTTTAAAGGTGGCAGACACAGGAGTTTTCATCTTGATATGATATGACAGCTTTTGAAAGATTCTTCTCTCTTCTAGATATTAATGTTGCAGCTGAGTTTCAGCCCAAGCGTGGCTGAAAGATTGAATCCCTTGTCCAAACACTGCTATATTCTCCTCAGTCAGTTAGAACTGCATCTCCTAAACCACTTAATCTCAGATTTTGTCTATAGCCACAGAACCACAGAACTCCAGTGAAACTCATGCTGATCTCTCTGAACCATCACTTCATCCATTAATCCATTACACTGTCTTCATCCAGGCAATCCATTCAAAGATAGGACAGACCCCAAAAATGCTTTTAAAGGGTTCTGATGATCAGGCAACTCAGCTTGGATTGCCAGAGGAAAAAAAGCTTTTAAAGGGTTCTGACAATCCCAGCTGAGTTGTCTGATCGCCAGAACCTTTTAAAAGCATTTTTTTCTACAACCTCTTCAGCCGATCATCAGAGGCTTTTTTTATTTTTAAAAGCATTTTTTCAGCCGAAGAAAAAATGCTTTTAAAAGTAAAAAGAAAAAAATCTCTGATAATCGCATGGCTCAGCTGGGCATGGGCCGGGGGGGGGGGGGAGCAGGGATTTTTGCTACCAGTTCTCTGAACCACCCGCTGCCATCGCTACTGGATCAGGCGATCCATTTGAACTGGGAGCATTTCACCACTGAATTCACCTCAATATTTATGTTGCTAAATGAGAAATTGGTTAAGTGAATTTTGCCCCATTTATGACTTGCCACATTTGTTAAGTGAATCACTGCAGCTATTAAATTAGTAATGCAGTTAAGTGAACATGGCTTCTCCATTGACTTTGCTTGTTAGAAGGTCACAAGGTGATCACAGGACCCCAGTACATTGCAACCATTAGAAATATGCCAAACTTACCAAACATCCAAATGTAAACCTCATGACCATGGGGATGCTATGATGGTCATAAGTGTGAAAAATGATCATAAATAACTTTTTTCAGTGCTGTTGTAACTTTGAACAGTCACTAAGCAAACTGTTGTAAATCGAGGACTACCTGTAATTTCAGAAGAGACTGTCCAGTCTGTTCTTAAAAATCTCCAATAATGGATCACTTATAACTTCTAAAGGCAAATTCAGTTCAATTCAGAAGGCAAGTTCAAATTTCATATGGGGACAGCAGTTTGACTTTATACAATATCTAGCCCATCGTCCTTATGTTTGGAAATTTGGTCTCTTTTCAATAAAGTTTTAGGTTATAACTGCTCGTTTTTTCCTTCTCTGGATAATACTATTTTTACTTGCTAATATAAATCATTTCATAAAAGGCTAGGTACCTCTATCCAGGATAGGTATGGACTGGATCATTTCCTTTGCTTTTTTTATATATATCAACTCTCTTGGTTAGCCTATGGATGCTGCCCTGATTCACCTCCTTTTGTAAGAAGGTAGCCTTTCTGAAAATTAGCTCATTAGTTGAATTATATCATGCTTTACAAAGAGACCACAATTACATTTCAAAGAGACAAATTATCCATCACTCAGATATTTGCAAAATTCCAAAAACAATTTTGAATTAGAATGTCATATTGTTTTTCTTTTCCTCAACTTCCAATAGCATTATAAACATTGCTTCATTCTTTGGAGGCTCATTATTTTTATATGAATTATATTACACTATTAACTCAGGACAAATATTTTTGTCCAGCTTCCAAAGCCTGTGGAGGGGAGTATTCCCACCCACTATTAATCTAAGTCTATTGTGTGAACTATCAAGTGCTACTCTGAGTTGGACAAGCAGCTCAGATGACAGCATTGACAGCCATTCTCTTCTACCTCACCATCACTCAGCACTTCAGACTGGTCTCAGTTTTCAGAGAGTCACAGTCCTTGAAAAGGGGTTCTACTGTCATCTAATGGCAATTAGACTCTCCTCAAAAAAGATGATTAGTGTGCCTCAGAGATCCAATGAAATGGCAATATTTAAGAGATGGAGCCTGGAACACACCCACCCTGTTTAATCTAGAAGGAGGAGCAGATATCCTCAGGGTAGATGGTCACAACTAACCTGGTCCTTTATTATGTATTCAAATAATTCATTTGTAAAGTCATGGGTGATTTACTATTCTTTCAGATGCACTCTGTCAATTTGGAGAATTAAAGATGTTCAGAGGAACCACATTTAATAATGTAGTCCTTGTGATAAATGGGATCCCTGCCGGCAATTATGTAAACTGTTAAAAGTTTCTGAATAGGGCTGTACATGGAGGTATAAATTCTATGTGAACCACATAGTTAATCCTTTTTAGTAAGGGAGAAAGTGAAATAATTCATTATTCTAAAATGAGGTTTTGAGGTTCAAAGTGAGGCATGTTGGTCAAACAAAATATGACCCATGAAGTAGAACTTGGGAAAATGTTTCCATACTCTTTTATTTATTTATTTAGAAAAAAAATATTGGTTTTAAAAACAAACAAAAACAATGGACATTGCTCTACGTCTCTGGTTTCTAACATTTATGTCAAGTTCGAGTTACTATATCATATATTCCTCAGTCTATATACAAATCTACATATCTCCTAATTCCTTATATATCAAGTATATACTATATTACTACTACCCCTACAACTATATACCTATTTAATAAACCTATTATACCCTCACAAATACAATATATGTTGATATATACATTTCCAGACATTCATTATCTCTTGTTTTTGGCATTCTACCTCCTATCAAGTCAGTCTTAGAATTTACTTCAGACCTCATAGTACCTTGATTCACTTTTGTCTTTGAGTTCTAAAGTAAGTCTGTCCATCTCTGAACAGTTGTAGATTTTGTTTATTACTGTTTATTTCTTTACACTTCCATTTTTGAGCAAATGCTAATCTTGCTGCGCTTAATATATGCAATGTTAAGTAGTTTAAATTTTTATCGTATTTGCCATCAGTCATGCCCAATAAGAAAAATCTGGTTTGACCTCTATTTTGACCATTAGCATCTCTTCTAACCAGCTTCTTATTTGCTGCCAGAATTTTTTAGTTTTTTGGCACTCCCACCACATGTGATAGTATGATCCTAACTCGATTTCATATTTCCAATTGGAGAATATTTTTTTACTAAGTTTACTAAGTTTTGCCAATCTTGTGGGCAGGAAGTGCCATTTTGTACAAGTTTTCTTGTAAGAGGCCGCCAATGTGATTTTGATATTTTTTCCCCACAAATTTTGCCAGTTATCCAGATCAATACTGTACCCAAAATATTTACCCCAGATTATCATGGTCTCCTTGATGCATGTCTTGTTCTAATAGGTACCTGTATAGTTTTCTTATGGCCTTTCCCTCTGTATTTAATAAAATTTTATCCAACTCTGATGATTCTAGTTTTATGCCCATTTCTTTTTTTCCCTTCATATATTTAGACTGCATTTCTAGATATACCTACCATTCTAATTCAATTCTTTCTTTCTTTAATTTGTTCTGTGATTTCAGTTCCCCTTTTACATTTAATAATTCTTTATGTGTAACAGCCCCTCCTGTTTTGAGAAGATTTGGACATGTGAGCATTTCTATTACCGATATCCAATTAGGAATCTCTATATAATTACTTATTTTGGTTTTAAGCCAAATATCTAAAAGTACCCTTCTGATGTAGTGCCTTTGGAAGTACTCGTGGACTTTATGTTTCTCTTCCCAGATGATAGCGTGCCACCCTATTTGGAGATCATGTCCTTATAATGTCAACAGCCTTCTATTTTTGAGATGTAGCCAATCACTTACCCAGACCAAAGCTGCTTGCTGATACTTTTCCCAATCTGGTAGGCTGAATCCCCCCCGTCTCTTTTGCATCCTTCAATAGTTTTAATTTAATTTTTTAAAACTATTTTTTGCCCTGCCGTATAAATTTTGCTATAATTCTATTCAAGTTTATAAAGAAATATTTTTTAAGTCGAATTGGTATGCATTGAAACAAATACAGTATTTTGGGTAGCATGTTCATCTTAATCGCAGTGATCCTCCTCATAAAGAAGAGTTGCAATCTTCCCCATCTGTCTAAATCAATTTTAATTTGTTCGATCAATCTATCATAATTCTCTTCTTTGAACGTCATACATCTTGATGTTAATTGAATTCCCAGGTATCTGATTTTTTTGACTGTCTGAATGTCAATTTCCCCCTCTAATTCTTTTTTTTCCCCTCCTCTGTCATACTTTTGACTAACATTTTCATTTTATCCTTATTTATCTTTAGGCCAGCTACCTCCCCATATTCCTCCAGTACTTCCATCAGCCGTACACCAGACTGCCGTGGCTACTCAATAATAAAAACAAGGTCATCTGCAAACGCTTGCACCTCGAAAGTTTCATTTCTGATCTTCAGGCCCCTAATTTGATTATCCTTATGGATTACTCTGTTCAGCGTTTCTAGTGATAAAATAAACAATAACAGCAACAGTGGAAACCCTATCTCGTGCCTTTCTGAATTTGAAAGTTCATTGTTGTTTCCCCATTGATTACGACTTTTGCGTCTTGTTCCGAATAAATTGCTCCACACATCTTTATAAATTTCCCCCCAAAATCCATATATTTTAACTGGTTAGAATCAATTCCCATTTAAGATTAACTTTAATGCCTTTTGTGTGTCTGCAAATATTAGTACCATCTGTTTTTCATTGTGAGTCTCATAATATTTTATGGTATTTAATATTATTCGTAACGTATCACCTGGGCAGAAAACCATTTTGATCTAAGTGGATAAAATTTTCTAAAAATTTTTTAAGTCATTCGGCCATAATCGTCATAAAAATTTTGTAGTCTGAATTTAATAGGGGTATCAGTCTATAATTTTTAATGTGTGTCAGGTCAGAATTTTCCTTTGGGATCAATGTGATTGTCGCTTCTTTCCAAGAGATTGGAATTTTTGCCTCACTTGAAACATCATTGTAGTCATCTAACAATATTCCCTGGTGGTTCTTGTATATCTCTGGTGGTAGCCCATCAGGACCTGGTGCTTTATTTATCTTTTGCTTTTTGATTGCCTCAATTAATTCTAATAATATTACCTCTTTGTTTAATATCTCCTTGTATTCTATCGGGACTTTAGGCAATCCTGTTTTCTGAAAATATTGCCAAATTTTATCTTCCCCAATCTTTTCTTTATCTTCATATAGTTTTTTAAAGAACTCATATGCTACAGTTTTCTTCTCTTATTTTTGATACATCAATTTTCTCTCATCATTATATAATTTGTTAATCCATCTATTATTCCTCTGTTTCTGTAATCTTTATGCTAGCCACTGCCCCAGCTTGTTCACGTTTTCAAAGAAATTGTATTTAATACCTTTTATTTGTTGAGCTAGCCCCTCTTTTTCAATAATAATTAATTTATGTTTAATTTCCCCTATTTGCTGTTTGAACACTTGTTTATTTGGCTCTTTTTGTAATCCCTTCTCCATTCTATTCAGTTCTCTTTCTAAACTTACTTTCATATTTTTTTTGTTTATTGAAAAAAAAAGTTTTTTAAAAAAAAAACAAAGACATTTTCACCCCTTTTTTCCCCCCTCCCTCCCAAAAAACCCCCTTCCCCCCTCCCTTCCCCCGGCCTCCTTGACCATGTACTTTATCGCAAGTCCTCTCATGAAAGCTTTTGCAGTATCCCAGAGATTTTGGTTATTTGTGTCTTCTTTTTTGTTGTCTTGGAAGAATAAACTCATTTGTTCATCCATTCTCTGTTTAAAGTAGGATTCCATTTTTTTATCCTTTTTTGTCCTCTCCATTTAATTCCAATAGGGTTGTGGTCTGCCCATGAATTTATATCAATTTTGATTTCTTCAATTTCCAATCCAGTTATAATGATACCCATGCCATGTCAATCCTGTACCATGTACTATGTCTTCCTGAATAAAAGGTATATTGTTTCATTTTTCGATTCCTTTCTCTCCAACTATCTTTAATATCTAACTCCTCCACCATTTGAAAAAACATAGTAGATAGTATCCTTTTAGTACTTTTCCTCTTTTTATCACTCTTATGTTCCAATTCCCTATCAGTTATTGCATTGAAATCCCCAACAATATAGTTATTGTCATACTCCAATTCTCCAATCATCTTGTGTAATTTTTTATAAAATATAATTTGGCCCTCATTTGATGCTTATAATCCCACCAAGACAACTTTCTTTCCATTTAATCTTATCTCAATTATTAATATCCTTTCCTCCTCGTCTTTGCTAATCTGTTTTGCTAAAATTCGTTCTTTGATATATATCACATTCCCCCCCCCCCTTTTTGTGATAGGGTTGTGAACATATTCCCCAGTTTAGGACATTCTAATAACTGTTGCTGTGATTCCTTTATATGTGTTTCCTGTAAAATGATTATATTTAACTGCATTTTACTCAATTTATTGAAGTAATTTTTTCTCTTTATCGGCAAGTTTAAGCAATCAACATTTACTTATAGGTTATTCCCTCTTGTGCATCTCTATTTCTGTTTGGATCTTGTCACCCTCATCTGTCTAATTTCTGTGTTTTCTTTGTGCTTACTTTCATTATATCCTTCTATATCCATTCTTCCTTCCTCCCCATTTCCTCTGTTTTGTTGTTGAAGCTTCTGTCACTTCCAGAGCCTATTCCTTTAATTCCTATTCTTCTCTTAATTCACTTTCCTCTAATTTATCAACCTTGCCAAAATTTTGTCTGTAAAATTCTTCCGCTTTGTCCACGGTATCAAGCCTGAGTCTTTTTTCCTGCCAAGTTACCATATCTTCTGGGATCAGCCATCAGAAGTTGATATTTAGAAGTTTAGAAATATTTAGTTTAGAAATCAAAGTCTGGTAGGGCCTTCTCAGTTCTCTCACTCTCCTGGGTACTTGCTTAAGAGCCACCAACTGTCTCCCTCCATACTCCAACAGGTCGTCTCTTGTCTTATGCAAAATTTCCTCACGCATCAACTTTTTACAAACTTGATATGAACCTCTCTTGGTAGATTGTGCCTCCTTGCGTAATTGGTGTGGATTCAATAGATTTTGTCCATCTCATTCACCATTTCCTCTTTGCCAATTCCTAATATTCCTGCCAACATATCTGCCATCATCTCCAGCAGATCTTCACCTTTATTTTTCTTTACATTTTGAAAGCGCAAGTAGTGGTAGGCTTTTTCTGTCTCTAATTGAATAACCGTTAATTCAAGTTCTTTATTGGCTTGTATTAATGCCATAATTCATTTCATCCACACGTTTTTCTTTTCAACCCATTCTTTTTTCCTGTAATTTTTGTTCATTTCTCATGATTTGCCGATGGAAACATTCAAATTTACCATCTATTGACATTATCTTTTCTTTTAGTTCACTGCTATCATTCCTCACTTCCCCTCTCTCCCTTTTCAAATTCGTGTGGTTTCTCAATATTACATCTTGCATAAATTGCAGCATTAGTTGTAAGTCCTTGAAAGTATTTGATCTTTTTTTTTTTTGCAACATCTCTCCTATTGATTTTTTCCCTGCTGGACTCAACTCCGCCGTCATCGTTTGGGCTACCTGCCTCCTTCCTGTGCCAATCTTCGTTAAGTTAGGTATACTCGTCATCTCTGTAACCAGCTTGAACCAACCTCCCCACTTATTTACGATCTTCTTGTACCTCTCCAGCACACCCTAACCAATGCTTAATTTATTCCTTCCCTATTTATCTCCAAGTCTATCTTCTTATTTCTATCTCTAATGTTCACACTCTTAAACATATTAAGCCAATAACTTCTACTTTCTAAATGCTTATGTCAATTCACACTTCAGAAATATCGTATCTGTCACATCAATCAATATCAAAAATTCATTAGCAATGACATATATAACTTATCATTTATAGCATTAATAATACTAACATCATCAATAATTAATACACAGAGTGATAACGATCCTTTCCAATATATGTTTAAGTTTGAATAATAGACTATGCAATTATAAATACTACTACAACCACAACTATACTGACTATAGCTCAATTAATTAATAACAAGTTCTCTCCCATAATTCATTTCATCCACACGTTTTTCTTTTCAACCCATTCTTTTTTCCTGTAATTTTTGTTCATTTCTCATGATTTGCCGATGGAAACATTCAAATTTACCATCTATTGACATTATCTTTTCTTTTAGTTCACTGCTATCATTCCTCACTTCCCCTCTCTCCCTTTTCAAATTCGTGTGGTTTCTCAATATTACATCTTGCATAAATTGCAGCATTAGTTGTAAGTCCTTGAAAGTATTTGATCTTTTTTTTTTTTGCAACATCTCTCCTATTGATTTTTTCCCTGCTGGACTCAACTCCGCCGTCATCGTTTGGGCTACCTGCCTCCTTCCTGTGCCAATCTTCGTTAAGTTAGGTATACTCGTCATCTCTGTAACCAGCTTGAACCAACCTCCCCACTTATTTACGATCTTCTTGTACCTCTCCAGCACACCCTAACCAATGCTTAATTTATTCCTTCCCTATTTATCTCCAAGTCTATCTTCTTATTTCTATCTCTAATGTTCACACTCTTAAACATATTAAGCCAATAACTTCTACTTTCTAAATGCTTATGTCAATTCACACTTCAGAAATATCGTATCTGTCACATCAATCAATATCAAAAATTCATTAGCAATGACATATATAACTTATCATTTATAGCATTAATAATACTAACATCATCAATAATTAATACACAGAGTGATAACGATCCTTTCCAATATATGTTTAAGTTTGAATAATAGACTATGCAATTATAAATACTACTACAACCACAACTATACTGACTATAGCTCAATTAATTAATAACAAGTTCTCTCCCACAATTCTTTTTTTTCTCCTCCTCTCTATAGATTTTCTTTTTTTCCCCTATCCTTAAATTAATCCTCCTAACAGTTGTCACTTTCCTTTTGTAAAACTTCTTATTTCCTTCTTAGACAGCATACGTCTCCCTTGTCTCTTTCAGTATGACTCAGTAATAAAAGTTTCTCCACAGTGTCAATAACCTCCAAATTAACAGCACTTTACTCTCAGTCTCCGGCTTCTAATTGCTTCTGAATTTAATAGTACTCAGAAAAAGAAGAAGAAGCCTTTAAAATCCTTGGTTCCTTCTCTGCCAATTTAATCTGTTCCAGTGCAGAAATCTCTTTTATGCCCAAACTTGCCTTCGCCGCTTTCTCTCAAAGAGGCTACGTATGTCCTTTTCCTTTCTGGGCCTCCTTTTTTCTCTTCGACTTTGGAAGTCTCCTGGATCGATCTTCTTCCGAGACCACTCTCTCAAAGTTGCGAAAAACACTTTAAACCAGATCTGTTTTGCCATTGTCCCGCTAGTCCAACACTATCTTTGTCCAGCTGTCTGCTGTTATCTCTTTGCAGCTGCCATTGCAGGCTGTGTCCTTCCCCCGATCTGCTTCTCCGAAGCTGTCTGCCACCCGCTTTCTCAGCTGCCACCAAGAGCTACGCTGCAGAGCACCTCTTTCTTTCAATCCCCCTCCAGCGGATCTGGAACTCCACAAAGACTGCCGATTGGTTGGAATTCACTGTGGAAGCAACTCTCTTTAATGGAGAAATTGCTTTCCACAGCTTTCCTCCTTGACAGCTGGCTTTGCCTCCCCATAGTTCCATACTCTTAATGACTGATCATGTACTGATCATTTATATGTCCATTCTGTTTTGTTTCTGCTCACCAACATGGCTACCTTTTTAAGATTAACTGATCTGTGTTCACAGATTGTAACCATTTGACAAACGGGTGTTCTCTTATATTAGGGTTCAATGCTTTGAATGAGATGAAATCTGTCAAATGAATTAAAATTATGACTTAAAGGCAACAGAGAGGAAAAGCCCGTGAATTCCATTGACAAAGGAGGATGCAGAGCAATTTATGGTGTATTAATTCCAAATGCTTCATCTTTTCTGTTCCTTCAGAGAGTATCTAAAATTTATTAATATAATTATTGCTTCAGCTGACATCCTTGCAGATTAAAAATATAAAAGCTATACAAACACATTTGGCTAAGTGACTAATCAAATATGCTTTCAGAAGACATTCACATGCTGTTGTCAGATGTTTTAATAAATTCTTATTTCAATAAAATGTAACAAGGCATGGTTTCTGCCAAAGAAATCTTGCACTTTCTTTAGAGAAGAGAGTATGTAGGCTGCTTTATAAGTGTTGTGTTTATATTGAATGGTTTAGTCATGGTACATGAGAATGAGAAACAATTTTAGTAATAGTCTAATATTTTAGACCATTATTCTGTAGGTAGGAGAAAATTAAAATCCTTATGTCATGTGGCTCCTTTTAGGGGAAATACCTTTCAATGCCAAGGGTTTTACATTTAGATACAGTACAAAACCTTGGAGGTTTTGCTTAATCAAAATGAAAGGAAAAAGTTTGAAGAAACTAGATTGCAATTTTGTAAACCTAGAAACCTTGAAAAATACTTTATTTCTGTAATACTTTTAAAATTTTAATATTTAAAAATAGAGCAAGAATCCTGCTGATCAATCAAAAAGAGTGCTGTAGAGTGTTCTGTCAAATAACATTAATAATCCATATCCAAATTAATCCACTAGATTTCCTCCAGTCTTTCAAATCCACAATCCAATAGCCAGTTTCAGTATTCAATCCAATAGCCAGTTTCTATTGAAATTGCAAATTGTTATTTGCAATTTAAATTTGCAATTTAGTTCATCTTAAAAATCTTCAAATAAGAAAAGAAACCTACTATGTATTTCAAAATATCCAGATTATCTTCTAAAATAGAATCAAGGTCAGCCAGCTTTCCAGGTGGTGTTTACTTTCTTCTGTTACGTGTATTAGACATTCCTCACTTTCATTGAAAGTTCTCACACTGTAGTGCTCCTCTTCTTCCAGTAGATGGCTCTCCTGTTCCAAATTCAACATTAAACAGTATGACAAAAACAGCTCATTATCCAATAAGTCCAGAGGTGTCAAAAATACAAATAAAAAAGACAGTTTCTCCCAAAAATCACCTTTCAAATTGTTTAAGCTTTTTCCCAAGCTTTCTATATTTTAAAGCTTCCTTTGGGCATTTAATTTTTTAGAGAGAATTAAGAGAGACTCTTAGTGAGGGTCTGGAGGCTGGGGACAGCAAAAAAGTCATTTCCTGTCCAACCGGAAGTTGGGAAATGGGCTGTTTCTGGCCTCTGGAGGGTTTCCATGGGGATGTGGAAGGCCGTTTTTGCACTCCCCAGACTCATAGAGAGACTCTAGAGCCAGGCTTGAGCTGTTCCAGAATTATGCTGGATATATATATATACATACATATCTATATCTATATCTATATATCTATTATATCTATCTATCTATCTATCTATCTATCTATCTATCTATCTATCTATCTATCTATCTATCTATCTATCTATCTATACATACATACATACATATATATGTATGTGTGTGTGTATATATGTATATACACACACACATACAAGGAAGAAACAGCTGCGATCACACATTGCTCCCAGAAGCACGAAGCTGAAGCCTGAAGATGACGAATGAGACTTCGTCGAAACGTCGCCAAGACACTTCCAATTTTACACGGGAGAAAACCCGAACAACCAAAGACCTATATACAAACACCCGTGAAAACCTCAGAAAACATATACATACATACATACATACATACATACATACATACATACATATATATATATATATATATATATATATATATATATATATATGTAGGTCTTTGGTTGTTCGGGTTTTCTCCCGTGGAAAATTGGAAGTGTCTTGGCGACGCTTCATCAAGTCTCATTCGTCATCTTCAGGCTTCAGCTTCGTGCTTCTGGGAGCAATGTGTGATCGCAGCTGTTTCTTCCTTTTAACTGCTAGTGGGGGTTTGAACTGATTGGGTGGGAGCTTGGCTGTGCTCTGATTGGATGGGGGTTTTTTTGTGCTCTGATTGGCTGGGGGTGTGTCCTGTTTGGGTAGGGGCTTGATTGTGCTCAGTTTAGTCTGTGTTGCAGGGGGATTTGAGCTGGTGAGCTGCATAGCTGTTGTTTGGCTTTGTGGTCGTGCTACATCTTCATAGTGGGTGTCAGTCTGCTGCATGTATGGATTGGAGGGGTTTGAAATGGCTAATGTTGCAGCTGCTAATGAAATGGCTAATGTTACAGCCCAGCGACCTACTCGTGAGCTTTGATGTCATATCCCTCTTCACCCAAGTGCCAATCAAAGAAGCCTTGACAGCTATCCAAAACAAATATAACCCCCCCAAGCACATCCTAGATCTGACCAACCACTGCCTATCCAACACATACTTCATCTATAATGGACAAAAATACAAACAAGTAGAAGGAGCACCCATGGGATCACCCCTCTCACCTGTCATTGCCAATCTCTACATGGAACACTTTGAAACCCAAGCTCTAGAAAAATCTGATCACAAACCCAAACTCTGGCTCAGATATGTAGACGACACCTTCATAATCTGGCCACACGGGAAAGAAAAACTTGACAACTTCCTCACACACCTCAATAGCCTACACCCCAAAATACAGTTCACCATGGAAACAGAAGTTAACAACCAACTTCCCTTCCTGGATGTCTTAGTCTACAGAAAACCCAATGGCTCCCTAGGACACACCATCTACCAGAAGAAAACACACACAAACCGCTATCTGCACGCACTCACACCACCACCCAGCACAGATCAACTCAGAGCCAAGACACTCATCTCCAGAACAAAATGCTTAGCTGATGAACAACACCTAAAACCGAACTAGACACTCTCACTAACGTACTAACATCCAATGGATTCCAAAGAAATAAGATTACCAAGCTAATCCAAAAGAACCCCCACTAAAATCCAAGAAAGAGAACAAGAAAACGGCACAGCCCTCCTCCCATATATAAAAGGCACCACAGACAGAATCAGCAAGATCCTCCACAACCACAACATCAAGACAGCATTCTGCACAAACCAAAAATATCCACCATCCTAAGAAACCCCAAAGACAAAATTGAGTTAGAAAATCAAGGAGTATATGAAATCCCATGCACCGCCTGCCCCACCACATACATTGGACAAACCAACAGAAGAATAAGTGCACGATTGAAGAACACAAGAACTCAGTCAAAAAGAGGAACTAACTTCTTCCTGGTCCAACACTTTAAAGTCACAGGACATGATATTGACTTTAAAAAGACCAGAACTATCGCCAAAACTGAACACTTTAACAACAGAATAATCAGAGAAGCCATTGAGATAGAAAAACGCCCACACAGCATGAACAAACGAGATGATACCTCCCGCCTACCAGCCATTTGAAACCCGCCTTATTGACAAACGAGTCCCTAACACGAGGAATGACACCAGACCCACACTCACGAGGTCCACACAGGATGTCACCACCGCACATCCACCCAGAAAGCAGACCCAAACCCACACTGATCATGAAGCACGACCAAGGACCAGAAGCCAGACCGCAGCTGCAACATTAGCCATTTCAAACCCCTCCAATCCATACATGCAGCAGACTGACACCCACTATGAAGATGTAGCACGACCACAAAGCCAAACAACAGCTATGCAGCTCACCAGCTCAAATCCCCCTGCAGCACAGACTAGACTGAGCACAACCCAGCCCCCCCCCACACCGCACACACCCCCAGCCAATCAAAGCACAAAAAACCCCCATCCAATCAGAGCACAGCCAAGCTCCCACCCAATCAGTTCAAACCCCCACTAGCAGTTAAAAGGAAGAAACAGCTGCGATCACACATTGCTCCCAGAAGCACGAAGCTGAAGCCTGAAGATGACGAATGAGACTTCGTCGAAACGTCGCCAAGACACTTCCAATTTTACACGGGAGAAAACCCGAACAACCAAAGACCTACATACAAACACCCGTGAAAACCTCAGAAAACAAATATATATATATATACACATACATATATACATATATACATACATACATACATACATACATACGTAATCAGGGGTGAAATCTGAAAATTTTCCCTACCGGTTCTGTTGGGTGGCTTAATTAGTGGGCGTGGCTTGGTGGTCAGATGACTGGGTGGGTGTGGCCAATAACAATAAATAATAAAAAAATAACAAAGTATACAAAACAATAACAGGTACCAAAAACCAACTTTCACACTTTACACACACATATCACAACACAACTGACTCACACACAATATAAAAGCAGCTACACCTCACCCAAAATGGCCCCTGCAACAAGCAGGAACCTCATACAGCCACAAAAAGCTTAAAAACCAACTTTCACACTTTACACACACAACACAACATAACACAACTGACTCACACACACACACAAAATGCCACATACAGCTTTGTGATATTTTGTGTGTTTGTGTAGTTAGAGTGAAACACTACAGAAACACACCAAATCTCAGAAAGATGCACAAATATTTTATTTTATTTTATTTTATTTATATTTTTAGATAAAATCAGTTAAATTTAAAACTTCCCTTTAAATTTAGATATAGCAATTTAAAGTTAATTAAATCTAAAAAACAATAAAACTCTTAAAAAACCCAATTAACTATTTTTTTAAAGCTCCCCCCACAGTTACTTACCCCATTCAAGGGACAAGGCAGGCAGATTCAGTTGCTCACTGATGAGATGGATTGCAGGAAGGCAGATTCAGTTGCTAGCTGATGCAATTGATTGCAGCAGCCGAAGCAAAGCAAGGCAGGAGCGAGCCCGAAAGAAGCAGCAAGTAGGCAAGTGGGGATTGGGCGATTGGGTGGGCCTTGGCGGGTGGGTGGGCAGGGATTTTTGCTACCGGTTCTCTGAACTACCTGCCCCTATCGCTACTGGATCACATGATCTGGTCTGAATCAGGAGCATTTCACCCCTGCTTGAGTTGTATGAGTTTTCATTACTATATCCTGATAAGATATTTTAATAATTTTATTTTATTCAGAACATTAAAATAAAAAAAGGGGGAGAATATAAAAGCAAGGCAAAGTTAGACAAGAGAAAAAAATAGATGTGCATGAAAAGAAAAAAAACAAACATAACATAGATTGATTGATTGTCTCCCCAGTTGAATACTGATAAATATATTTCAAGAATAATAGTTTTCCTCCCTTGTGAAATATGCCCACAGTTTATCATCTTCTACAATTGTTTACCCACCAATTTTATCTGACATCTACTATATAGAAAAAAAGCATAGTTAAACCTACCAAATAAATTAAATTGCAAAGCCTTCTGTTAATAATCTATTGTATTTCATATGCAAAAAGTCCACAACAGTTTCTAATCTAGTATAAACTACCACAATCTTTGTCTCTGCTACTTCCAGGACCAAATATCCTTGACTGATTTTTAATAATCAAGTTTTTTCTTTAACTGGAATCCTTTTCAACAATTGAATCTCATTCCCCAAAATTGTAAGTCTCTGCAGAATTTGTTGTTTTTAAAAAAAACATACAGGTTGAAATGTAACACCTTTTAACAATTGCTTTCCAATTAGATATAATAAATCCATTCCCAAATCTCCCTCAGTCTTCTT
The DNA here is from genome assembly GCF_028640845.1 of Ahaetulla prasina. NCBI lineage: Eukaryota > Metazoa > Chordata > Lepidosauria > Squamata > Colubridae > Ahaetulla > Ahaetulla prasina. Next base: position 69,977,551 of record NC_080542.1, read on the forward strand.
AAGAAAGTTCAGTTCATCATTCATCAAATGTTCTGTTAACTTGAGTTTTTAAAATCCATGTCCTTTTCAGCCTTCTCCAACAAGTTTCCTTCAAATTTGTCAGCAACAAATTAGATTTCAATCCATCTGGTTGTAAGTCTGGTTTAACTGCTGTTACTTAAACCTGAGTATCGTCTTTGGGTTGATCTAAAATTATTGATATTTTATCAAACTTTTATCTAAGTTTTCAATTTCAACTTGTAGGTTAAAAGCATTTTTTTCAAAAGCTTCCCAAAGAGTTTTATCTTTAAATTGATGCATTGTTTGCATTTTTTTACATAGTGCAAGACTGTTTTTAATTTAACTTTTACTACCAAGCACAAACAGTTTCTCTTAAGGACAGGGGAATTTGATGTACCATAACAAAATAATTTCAGAGAATGTTGAGATAATATTTCTCATAATGAAAATGAATGGGGAAAAAGGGAAATTTCCATCAAAGGTTAAAAAAGTAGGGGCCTTTAAAAATTAACAGAATGCAAAATCCCTATAGTGAAAATGCAATGTAAATGTAAATCAAATCAGATCATCATTTTCTCTACTCAGGAAATCATTGTCGGCTTCCATATGGAGACAGCAAAACTGATTTTCAGCAGCAGAGCAAAGCAATTTAAAAAACTGCAAAAAAATTATGCTAAATCCAGCATGAGGTTAGAATAAATTAGCATTCAGCCAGTTGATTAACATATAAAAATAAGAATAAAAATAGAACAAAAAAGAATAAAAAAGAATAAAAAAGGAAACTTCAAATTGTGCAATTAAATCAACTTGTGCTCAAAACAAACAGCTGAAGGAAAAAATGGAGATCTGAGTCTCGATGCTTCTACTGAAAATTGCCACCATTAATATTCCTCTTCCCAGGTAGTTCATAGAGGGTCATTTTGGGTCATTACTAATTGCTCCCTTTCAATTCTGGATAAATTTAGTTATCCTTATTTGGATGTCTGTGGTTTCATTGGATCCTGTGTCCTTATTCTTTCATAATGCATCTAATGCATCTAAAAATCTCAGTGTCTGTTCCCTGCTTTACTTTGAAACCTAAATCTTCACTGATACCATTTCACATTCTTATGTGCAAAAGCTTTGTTCCTACCATATTTAGTTAAATATAGTGGAGTTGTGAAATATATTGGAAGTTGTGGAAGTTTGCATGAGTTTTTATTTGTCAAAATATGCAGTATTAGTTAATAAATTGATCTAGTTTGGATACAGATCTGATTTTTTTCCTCTCCTTTTTAATCTTCATGGAGATGGAAGACACTTGTTTCCATTTTAAATTCATTGTTCTAGTTAAACTGGGAGAAATTGTGGTTGGTTAAAATAATCCAGAGGTATAGTCAAAATGCACTTGGGACTTCCATTGTTGGCTAGTAGATTTAAAGATAAAATTTAAAGTGTGATTTTATCTTACTATGTTTTCCCAAAAATAAGACCCAGTCTTATATTTTTGGGCTCTCAAATAAGCACCTAGGGCTTATTTTTGGGAAAACACAATTTCAAGGTGATCAGCCCAGCTGGGTACCCTGTCCCTGGCACACGCACAAGAGACAGCAAGCGCACGGGGACCGACTGTATCCGATATCAGCTACAGCCTGCTGGTCCCTCGGTCTGCACATTCTGGGGCTGCGCAGCCCACGCAGCGCAGGTAAGATATCCGGATGAGCTGCAGGAAAGCTAAATGTTGGTGGGCCGGAGCAGGTGGCTGGCGGTGGAATGTTTGTCTTTGCACGGTGGCACTGGTAGAAGACAGAGGCAGAGGCATGGGGCGGAAGCAGGTGAACCCGACGCGCTGCACTACAGGCAAGCCAAGAGACGCGAAGACGAGTCTCCTTCAGCTGCCTACCTGGTCCGGCCCACCAACTCAGTTTTTGGTTTTACAGAAGCAAGTTCTTCAAGGGGCTGTTTTTAATTGCTAATAGTTCTGTAGGAATTGTTTATCTTGCTTAGAAGTTAATATTATTGTGATTGTATGTATGTATATTGTATGTTACTGAGGGTTTTAAGGGTACTGAGGATAAAATTCTAAGAAGAATAAATATGAAAATTCATAAATAAACACAGTGTAACTATTTTAGTGTGCCAGATGAGCACACTAATTGACTGATATCACATTTCTTCGCACATTGAATAAACCTTGTCTTAAAGATACAGAATCCAAGCTCTATAGAGAAAAACTGTATTGTACAGCCAAATATATATCCTAACAGGATTGCTTTAAGCAAATTTATTGGGATGTATAGCACATTGTGCAAAACTCATACTGGCACCAATTTATTTTTAAGAAGACTTGAAAAAATAATACTCGGAGTATAAAATAAGTCTGAAGACCTTGGTTACTAGCCACGGCTAAAAAGTATAAATTGTACAGGAAACTTTTTTAAATGTTTAGTTTTCTGACTCACTAATATTGCTTCTCCCCTGGAATTGGAGTTTACTCTAGACTAAATGGATGTTATTAATCTTCCCTTCCATCCATTGAGATGCAGCAGTGAAAGAATCAATTATTTATTCGTTATCAGAAGAGTTTTACAGATTATACATTAGCAGATTGATTTTTCAGGTTCACTGTTCAGGGACTGAACTTATAAGGTGAGATGCTGATGAGCATCAAGGGAGGAGAAGTTGCCATACAGTTAAAAGGGATTCTTTGGCCATGAATTTATCTGTAATTGAAAAGCTGACATAATCCATACTAAGTATATTTATTTCAAGCATTTTACATTAGGTAATTGATTGTCACAAGGATGTATTTTGTAAATGGCAGACTTTCTTCAAATAAAGTTACTCAGCAGTCTTCTGCCAAAAGAACTTCAAATTTTTCCTAAACTTTTCTTTTTCTTATTAAAGTTAAATATTTGTTCTAATAATGTCAGCTTAGCATTATTGATTTTTTTTGAACAGTCAAACTTACTTATATTGTCCAGAATTCCAAACAGGCCTGCATGAGAAATAACTTTGCAACTAGTAGTGATTCAGTGGAAGATGCTAGTTCCTACTTGACACAGATATTCGTCATGAATCCTGATATTAGTCTGTGGCTTAATTACCAGGAGCCATTTCAATTATTTGCCATTCCTTAATATTAAGCCATATGTAATATGTGTGACAATACAGCATATACCTGTGAGGGCGAAACTATTATTATTATTATTATTATTATTTATTAAATTTTTATACCGCCCTTCTCCCGAAGGACTCAGGGTGGTGTACAGCCAGAAATAAAATTTACAAGATATGTACAATTAAAACAAATTAAAACATAGCAAAATTACAAAAACGGCTAATAATTAAAATTAAAATTTAAAATATTTAAGAATATTAATAAAACCCCAATTTAAAATCAAACTATTATGCCAGTCCCACTTGAGTAAATATGTATGTTTTTAGCTCACGACGGAAGGTCCGAAGATCAGGCACTTGACGTAGGCCAGGGGGGAGTTCATTCCAGAGCGTCGATGCTCCCACAGAGAAGGCCCTACCCCTGGGGGCCGCCAGCCGACACTGTTTGGCGGACGGCACCCTGAGGAGACCCTCTCTCTGAGAGCGTACGGGTCGGTGGGAGGCATAGCGTAACAGCAGGCGGTCTCGTAAGTACCCGGGTCCTAAGCCATGGAGCGCTTTAAAGGTGGTAACCAAAATCTTGAAGCGCACCTGAAAGACCACAGGAAGCCAGTGCAGACTACGGAGCAGTGGTGTTACGTGGGAGCCATGAGCGGCTCCCATTACTACTCGCGCAGCCGCATTCTGGACTAACTGCAGCCTCCGGGTGCACCTCAAGGGCAGCCCCATGTAGAGAGCATTGCAGTAATCCAACCGAGACGTAACCAGAGCGTGAGTGACTGTGCATAAGGCATCCCGGTCAAGGAAGGGACGCAACTGGCGGACCAAGCGGACTTGGTAAAAGGCCCTCCTGGAGACGGCCGCCAGATGTTCATCAAAGGACAGCCGTCCATCCAGGAGGACGCCCAAGTTGCGAACTACCTCCTTTGGGGCCACTAACTCGCCCCCAACAGTCAGCTGCGAATGCAGCTGGCTGTACCGGGGTGCCGGCATCCACAGCCACTCCATCTTGGAGGGATTGAGCTTGAGTCTGTTTCTCCCCATCCAGACCCGTACAGCTTCCAGGCACCGGGACAGCACTTCAACCGCTTCGTTGGGGTGGTCCGGGGTGGAAAAGTACAGCTGAGTATCATCAGCGTACAGATGATAACTCACCCCGAAACCACTGATGACCTCACCCAGCGGCTTCATATAGATGTTGAACAGGGTAGGCGAGAGAATCGACCCCTGAGGTACCCCACAAGTGAGAAGCCTCGCGGACGACCTCTGCCCCCTGTCAACACCGTCTGCGACCGGTCGGAGAGATAGGAGGAGAACCACCGATAAACGGTGCCTCCCACTCCCAATCCCTCCAACCGGCGCAGCAGGATACCATGGTCGATGGTATCAAAAGCCGCTGAGAGATCTAATAGGACCAAGTCAGAGGAACTACCCCTGTCCCTGGCCCTCCAGAGGTCATCCACCAACGCGACCAAAGCCGTCTCCGTGCTGTAACCGGGTCGGAAGCCGGACTGGAACGGGTCTAGATAGACAGTTTCCTCCAGGTGCCGGGGGAGCTGCCACGCAACCACACTCTCTACAACCTTCGCCACAAAGCGAAGGTTGGAGACTGGACGGTAGTTTCCCAAAATAGCTGGGTCCAGGGAAGGCTTCTTCAGGAGAGGTCTCACCACCGCCTCTTTCAAGGCGGCGGGGAAAACCCCTTCAACCAAAGAAGCATTTATAATCCCCTGGAGCCAGCCTCGTGTCACTTCCTGAGCAGCCAGCACTAGCCAGGAAGGACACGGGTCCAGTAAACATGTAGTTGCATGTAACCTCCCCAGCAACCTGTCCACGTCCTCGAGAGCCACAGAATCAAACTCATCCCAAATAACCTCAACAAGACGTGTCTCCGCCATCTCGGTTGGATCATCGCAATCTTGGTCCAAGCTATCCCGAAGCTGAACGATTTTATCATATAGATAACCGTTAAACTCCTCAGCCCGTCCCTGTAGGGGGTCATCCCGTCCCTCCTGATGAAGGAGGGAATGGGTCACCCGAAACAGGGCGGGCTCAGGTCTGGCACGCATGCGTGCGCTGGCCAGCTTATTTTTGGGCCTTCTGGGCCCACCAGAAGTAGGGAAACAGGCTATTTCCTGCCTCTGGAGGGCCTGGGGAGTGGTGGGGAAGGCCCGTTTTTTTCTCCAGAGCCTCTCTATGAGTTTGGGTAGGGCAAAAATGGCCTCCCCCCCCGAGGCCCTCCAGAGGCCAGAAACAGCCCATTTCCCAACTTCTGGTTGGACAGGAAGTGATGTTTTTGCTGTCCCCAGCGTCCAGAGCCTCTCTAGGATGTGGGGTGCATAAAATTATGGGTGTGGGAACACACGCAACGCCCCCCCAACTCCCCCATCCTGGCATATACCATACTGCAACAAAATCCTCATTTTTTAAGAAAAACTGCTGTTGGTTGGTGTGAAATCAGTCTATTGATGTACATGTAAGTTCCTTCCGTTTATCAGTCTTTTTTCATAGATCTGCTCTTGTGAACTGTCTGCTTTTGTACAGATCTACAGATAGATCTGCTCTTGCAAAAACCTTTTTGTTCTCTTTTTAGAATTAAAGTGATTATCTGATTGTTGGAAGTTACTATTTTATTTATATTCTGCCCTTTTAATAGTACTTCAGTGATAATGCAATAAAATATTGCCCCAAAGCGTGGCTATATCAGAATATTTTAACTATTCTTTAAATATTTTTACTGTTCTATCCTCACTACACATTAGTGTGTGGCAGCTCAACATGCAGCTAAACCCACCTATCCTCCAATAAAACAGACCGTGTGCTTAGATCTGAATGCTTTATTGAAAGAACAGGATATGGGGAAAGTGGGGAAAGTGGGGAAAATATGGATAAAATGAGAACCTTATACAAGATAGTATTGAGTTACTGCTGAACATAACAATTAATAAATACAAGCAATTTAAATCTCACCAGCGATGCTCTATATATGGGATGGGTTTGTCCTTGGATAACCATGTGCCACAGATGGATTCTTCTTCGCGCTTCTGCATTCTCCAAATGCTAAAGGAAATGGAGTCTGGCTTCCCAGCATGCACTTGTTTTGAGAGTGTGGGCTAATGGGTAAATGGGTGGGGTCAGCTTCAAACAATATACCTGGTATTTGTCTCTGGCCACTAGATGGGGCTAGAGAGCAACAACAATATATAAAAGTAATATGCTGGGGCATGACACCTACTTTTTTAAGTTCTAAAAAAGAGAGAACCAACTGTTTTTTCAGAAGGGTATACCCCATCTCAGCTTAGCTACTGGAAGCCTTATTCCAATGAAATACGATCAGAAATCATGGAGGAGGTAATAAATGTAAAATGGGGACAGATAATAAAGGGAAGAGAAGATAGTATTTCAGACAGTGAGTTCTGAAGCTATTAGTTTTTGTTACCTGAATAGTTGCAGGTACCTCTACAGGGCAACAAAACTGTTCTAGAAATTTGGGCGATAGTAAAATCCATATTAGTCTGATAACAATTTTGAGAAAGATAGTATATTATGATCTTCTGGTCTACTATTTCCCTAGCAGAAAAGTTTGATAAAGTGATTCTCCCTATATTGTTTTTTTCCATTTAGCTAACCTTTTAAATATTAGAATATTGTAGATATTTGTTAAATGGTATAGATCAGAACATAAATTATTATATGGAGATAACAACATTGATAAATGAGCCAAAATTAACTATTTGTTGGTTAATTGGTCTTAGTTGAAAAAAATGTAAGAACCAAAATGTAATCTTGGCATATTAAAACCATTAAGGTCAGACATTGCTTAGCTATAGGAAAAACTTTATGGAATAGGACAATCTTTATTAATGAAGTATTAGATGAGACAGGCTTACCACACAAATACTTTAACAAAAATTAAAAGTGTGACTATTTTATCTTGCAAAGGGTTCCCAATTGATGTACAACAAGTTATCACTGATGTAAATGGGTTTTTATTTAATTTTATGTAGTAAAATATCAGGAACTGCAATAGTTGTTAATATTTATGAACCTAAATGTCAGCCTCCACTCCAATCTTCACTTCTATTTGTGCATTTTATATTTAGTAGTTAGAGTGCAATGTTATTAAGTTTAGTGTAGAATAGCTCATGGACTTAAGGTGTATTACTATCCTATACAGGAAAGGAGAAGAGGGCCCTTTAAGAGTGTCATCTGACATAAAAAGGGGGAGGGTGAGAAAAGGTTTGAAATCAACATGAAGACCAGATGCGCGGGCTTTTCAACGAAAACTGCATTCCTGACATGCCAAGCAGCTGGAGACCTTCGGAAGAAGTTTACCACGGGGGCCGAGAGGGAGCTGGCATTGGCCCAGCCCTGCCTGACCTCTTGTGGGTAGGAGGGACTAATGAGGGGATATGGGATTTTGGCCCCCTTCTATGAGAATTGGTATAGGAGGTTTAATACGCAATGGGGATGTGTGTTCTGGTTTTAGTAAGCTAACATGGAAGATGGGGTGAATTCTCCTCAGTTTTTTCGGCAATTCTGGTTGTAGAGTCACTGGGTTGATGATTTTCACTATGGGGAAAGGTCCCACATATTTGGGTCCCAGTTTCTTAGATTTCTGAGTGGTTTGTAAGTATTTGGTGGAGAGATAAACCTTATCTCCAACTTGGTATTTGTTTTCAGGAGACCATTTTTTTATCAGCTTGTTTTTTGTGTGCACGGTGTGTGTCATCAATAGCTTTGCGAGTTATTTTCCATGTGCTTTGTATTTGATCTATCCATTCTGATAACGATGAAATTGTGGTTTTTCCCTCTGGAAGTTCTGAGATGGGGACAAAGTCTTGGCCAGAAACTATTTTAAAGGGCGTGAACCCTGTTCTACTATGAACTGAGTTATTGTAGGCTACTTCAGCAAACGGCAGTAGATCTACCCAATTATCCTGTTGATAATTAATGTAACATCTTAGATATTGCTCAAGTACCAAGTTTGAACGTTCACAAGATCCGTTAGTTTGGGGATGATGGGCGGAGCTTAATCCTTGAGAGAAGCCTGTTAGTCGTAGAAATTCTTTCCAAAATTGGGAAGTGAATTGCACTCCCCGGTCTGAGATTATGTGTTCAGGAACTCCATGTAGTCTGTAAATGTGTTGCACAAACAATTTTGCCAAAGTTTTTGAAGTAGATATTTTTGAGCATGGGATGAAATGTACTTGTTTGGAGAACAAGTCAGTCACTACCCAAATAACAGTGTTGCCCCCACTTTTTTTTTATTTACATTTATATCCCGCCCTTCTCCGAAGACTCAGGGCGGCTTACAGTGTATAAGGCAATAGTCTCATTCTATTTGTATATTTACAAAGTCAACTTATTGCCCCCCCCAACAATCTGGGTCCTCATTTTACCTACCTTATAAAGGATGGAAGGCTGAGTCAACCTTGGGCCGGGCTTGAACCTGCAGTAATTGCAGGCTGCTGTGTTTTAATAACAGGCTTCTTACAGCCTGAGCTACCACGGCCCGTAATTCTACTATGAAGTCCATAGATATTTCTTTCCATGGAGCTCCTGGTTGACCTACTGTTTGAAGCAAACCTGGAGGTTTCCCAGGTGGTCTTTTAGCAGCTGCACAGCCGGAACAACTTGCTATATAAGATTCAATGTCCTTTTTAAGTCCTGGCCACCAAAATTGTCTTTTGAGGAGGTGTAATGTTTTCACAAACCCAAAATGTCCCGCCATTTCATTTTAGTATCATGGCATCGTTGGAGTATGGTTTCTCTGAGTGATGTAGGAACATATAGCTTTGCCCCAACCCAAGCTAGTCCATCACACAGCGTGCATTCATGTGAATGAGCCAGGAACCAGTCGTCTGTGTTTAAGGCCTCTTTTAATAACTTAGTTAATTCATCTGGTAGTGATGTCTCGGTTTTAGTATGGCTTCGGGTTATAGCAGGAGCCGCTAATTGTTGAATGGGGAGTATTGGGCGTACCACCTCGGAACAAGCACTATTGTATTGGGGCAGTCATGAAAGAGCATCTGCCAAAAAGTTCTTCCCTCCAGGAATATAATGTAAAGCAAAGTTAAAACGGTTAAAATATTGAGCCCAGCGTGATTGTTTAGGCGAAAGTCTTCTGGAGTTTTTAGGGCTTCCAGGTTTTTGTGATCAGTCCAAACCTCGAAAGGGTGGTTAGATCCGTCTAAGAATTGTCTCCATGTGCGAAGAGCCTAGTGAACCGCGAAAGCTTCTTTTTCCCAAATAGCCCATCTCCTTTCAGTTTCAGTCAATTTCTGGGAAGTGAAAGTACAAGGTTGTAGTTTACCATCAGCATTGTTTTGGAGCAAAACGGCTCCGACTGCTACATCACTAGCGTCCGGTTGTACCACAAAAGGAAAATCCATGTTGGGGTGTTTTAAGGTGGGTTCAGCCGCAAACAGCTGTTTCAGCTTTTCAAAAGCTGCTTGGCATTCCATTGACCATTCAAGGGGTAATGAAGGTTTGGGTTTTGTATTTCCTTTAGTTTTTAGGAGGTTGGTGATAGGCAGAGCAATTTGAGCAAAGGAGGGGATGAATTGACAATAAAAATTCACAAATCCCAAAAAACTTTGCAGCTGTTTGAGCGTTCATGGGGGAGTCCATTCTAAGACAGCTTTCACCTTCTCTGGGTCCATTTCCAATCCGTCCGCCGAGATGCGGTATCCCAAATAGTCTTTTTTTGTCTGATTAAATTCACATTTGGATAACTTGGCATAGAGTTCTGGTGCTAATAATTTTTTGAGTACCATTCTTATTAGCTTTATGTGCTCGTCCATTGTTTCTGTGTAGATAAGAATGTCATCAAGGTAAACAAGGACCCCTTTAAACAAGTGTTGATGGAGTACTTCATTTATCAGTTTCATGAAAACCGCGGGAGCCCCCTGCTGTCCAAACGGAAGCTTGAAACTGAAAACAGCCCCCTGCTGTCCAGACGGAAGCTTGAAACTGAAAACAGCCAAGGGGACAGTAAAGCTGTTTTCCACTCATCCCCTTCCTTTATGCGAACTCTGTAGTAAGCCTCTCGTAAGTCTAATTTGGTGAAAAACTTCCCTTTCGCTAGATGGGCCAACATGTCCTTCATGAGTGGCATGGGGTATACGTTTTCGGTGCATATGGCATTTAGGTTTCTATAGTCCACTATGAGATGAAAAGAGCCATCTTTCTTTTCTCGGAACATCACCGGTGCTGCCACTCAAGGCCTAGCCTGCTAAATGAACCCACGCTCCAAATTTTTGTCTATGAATTTGCGTACCCAATTCTTTCTGGGTCATGGGGTAAGCTTTTGGTTTTGAGAGCTTCACCCCTGGGAGTATGTCTGTTGCACAGTCAGTTGGCCTATGGGGGAGTAGTACATCCGATGCCTTTTCACTAAAGACTTCTCGTAAGTCCCAGTATTCTTGGGAATCTTCTCCTCCCCCTCTATCCATTCCGTCATTGCCCCCATCAAGTCGTGGGGCATGGCAGGCTCCTCCCTAGTGTCCCTTTCCTCCACCTTTAGCACTCTAGAGTGAAAGCGTAAGAACCCCGTCTTCCAGTTAAAATGTGGGTTCCACTTCGGGAGCCATGACAGACCTAGCAGCAGAGGCTGGTCCATCCCCGGGGCTACTATAAATTTTAGGATCTCTCGATTGTCAAAGGGCCCCGTTTCCAACTCACCAGAAGGTCTTCATCGGATTCGGAAGTGGTTTCGCTTTCATCGTACGCGGTCAGAGTCCCACACTCCTCTTCAATGGGAGTGGCCTTCTTGTCAACACCTACTCCCCTCTTTGCCGGCTCTCGCGCCTTGGTAGTTGGTTTCACCGGTCCTTTTCCACCACTAGGGGTTTTCTTTGGCACCAGCTTCACTCGGCAGTCAGCCGCTTGGTGGCCTTCCTTTTCACATCTGAAGCATGCGGTGGATCATTGCCTCCCACTCTCAGAAGTAGGGGAGTCCTTTGGAGAACCTCTAGGGAAATGGGCGGGGTTTTGCCTCCCAGCGCGCTCAGCCCAACTGCAATCCTTTGCCAACTCGATTTCCATCTCCGCTGACAGGGTATACCAGCCATACAGTGTGATTGGAGAGGCCCGCGCCTGGCACAGTGCATACAGGTCCCCATTCAGGCCATCTTTGTAAATATCCAGAAGGGTCTGGAAGGGTCCTCTCATCAGGGGAACCAGTTCACTAAACTCCTGGTTGTAGTCAGCCACTGGTCTCCTCCCCTGTCTGATGGTTTTCATTCGGCCTTTGGCCTTCTGCTCTGCCAGGGGGTCCTCAAATCTCCTCCTCAGGGCGGCCATGAAGTGATCGTAGTTTTCCAGTAAAGGGGAGTGTCCCTTGTATAACGACACAAACCAGGCAGCCGCTTTTCCCGTTAGGTTTTGGGTCACGGCCCTAACCTGCGCTGCTTCCGACCAATATTCTTCCTCCCAGTCCATAATATGATTATTCACTAATGCCAGGAACAACCCTAACTCCTTGGCATCTCCATCGAATTTTCCAGACCGGGGGTGGTGGTGATTTTTGGCTTTTTCCTTCCTCTGCGCAGCCTCACTTGGCCAGCAGGTGGCACCTGTCCTTCATCAGACTCGGTTGCCTCTGGGAAAGGGGTTTCTGGCTCTTTTTCCTCCAAAACCTCTTCACGGTAGGACACTCCCCCAGCTGCTCCCCTGGCAGTTCCTTCATCTTCATCCCCCTCACCCCTCAGTGAGCTGCTTGCCTCTCTCTCACCTCTTGGTATAGACGTAACACCTCATCTAACTGGAGCTTATCTCTGATTTCCTGCTCTCGTTGCCAATCTGACAGCCTCTCTTTTTTCTTTCTTCTTGTAGTCACTCCAGAAGGAAGCTCTTCAGGGTCTGGCAGACTGTCCACCCCTAACGACCATTTGATCTTGGCTGGCTTCTCATAGAATTTTTCTTTTCGACCCCCCTCGGTATTTAAATTTAAATCCTGGTTGGTCGACATGGTGGTGGGATTCAACTAAATGTCAGACTGTCTCTGATTATATTTAGGAAAGAAAACACCTTGACTTCATTTGAAAATAAAGAAATTGATAGTTGAATCTGAGACAAATATGGCCAACATCCCATATCCCCTCATTAGTCCCTCCTACCCACAAGAGGTCAGGCAGGGCTGGGCCAATGCCAGCTCCCTCTTGGCCCCCGTGGTAAACTTCTTCCGAAGGTCTCCAGCTGCTTGGCATGTCAGGAATGCAGGTTTCGTTGAAAAGCCCGCGCATCTGGTCTTCATGTTGATTTCAAACCTTTTCTCACCCTCCCCCTTTTTATGTCAGATGACACTCTTAAAGGGCCCTCTTCTCCTTTCCTGTATAGGATAGTAATACACCTTAAGTCCATGAGCTATTCTACACTAAACTTAATAACATTGCACTCTAACTACTAAATATAAAATGCACAAATAGAAGTGAAGATTGGAGTGGAGGCTGACACTAATTTATATTCGGATATTAAGTTTTAAGTTTTATGAATGTTTCCAACACTTGAATGAGCATATTTATGATAAAATAGTAATAAGAGCAGATTTCAATGAAATATTGGATTCCCAAGCTTCATAGAAATTCACTGGCATGAAAAAACCCCAGTCATTTGTGAGGCAAAGAGTTAAGACTTATATGAATAATTTAATTTAATAGACCTCTCACATTTGATATATACATCTTAAAAAGGATACACATTTTGTTCTGGTGTGCATTTTATAATCTATTTCACCAAATGGCTATAAATGCAGACTAGTTGCCAAGCACCCAAAATGCAGTCATGTGTTCATAGGGGACGGCAGCTGTTGGAAATTCAAATCTGTGTCAAGTAGTCTTTTCAGGGTCTGAGCTAACTGACCAGTCATAAGGACTATGTGTAATAATGGGCAAGTTGGGTTACGGTTGCTGATCATTCCTCTAATGTGCAGAGTGCTAGAAGTACAGTGAATATATCATAATTAAATTATACTCAAGAATCCCTTGTAAGTAAGGGATACTTAGTAGATAGATTAAAATAGTGTTTTGTGAAGATAGAAAAGATTGATAACTATTGTATAGTAGGAATAGTAGACAAATCTTGTGGATACACATTTATGTGCTATCTTTTCTACAATTCTAATAAATTATTATATATAAATAATGGACAGTACTGAACTTGAGTTGAGGACATAGCAGGTAAGTTTTTATCTTGAACAGAAAGCTGAAACAATTTGCTTATTGTAGGTGATACTTCTTTCTTAATTTATTTTTTCTTTTCTGATTGTTAACTTTCAACAGAGTCCAGTCAAGATCAATCAGATTAGCCTTGATGAAAGTGGTGAGCACATGGGTGTGTGTTCTGAAGATGGCAAGGTACATCAAGAGCAAGTTTTTTTTTCCTCTTTATCTGTAAAGGTCCTTCAGTGTTATTTTTCCAGACCACTGGAAGATCTGTGTACAGTGAAATTCTATAATAACATTACCTTAGCGCATCTGCCTTACTACCAAACACACTTCAGAAAGCTCATCATTAAAGTCATATATATTTGGTTCAAATCTACTTTTGGAAAAGTAATTACAAAAAATGTCAATACTGTTACTGGTATTAAGCTGATTAACAGCTATGGCAGAGGCACATGTCACTGCAATTATTGCTGTGGTGCCAGTTATAGTTCACTGACTAGTCTGATGTTCCTGCAAGAATGTGTCTTAATGCTTCTTTGGTATAAATCCAGAAAATTGGATTCCTGTGTGCAAAATTTCTATGGACTGGTAGTTTTTCATCCATATATATTTTAAAACTTTTATGTTTGCTACTTCTGGAATATTTTGATAAGCAGTCACCATCTATCAGGCTTTATAGTCAGTGAACTATTACAGCATTAAAGAAATGTGAAATCAATAACACATGCACACACCCTGTTTCTTTTAAAAAATGTGGCACCCTCTGTCTCAATTGGGAACATGCATCATTTTTTTGCACAGCCAACAATTACCCATGTTTTTCAGGAACAAAGGGAGCTGTGACATTTTAGTGATTTTGAGGATTGATTTCTTCACTTATTAGAATGTCTTTATTTGTTTATTTTTAAGTGTGCAGCAACCTTGACTAATAGTAATTCAGGGTGATAAAACTCTGTTATAATCTATTCAGATGCCTTTCCAGGAAATAATATTGCTTGTATATTGCGTGCATTTGATACCACTCCTCAAGGTCTGAGTGATTGAAGTGGTCCAAACTTGTTTATTATTGAATTGTTTGACAGGTTCATATCAAATTAAACAACAAGCTTATTGTATCTAGCTAAACTTATTTTAACAGTATTAAGTTTCAGATTTAGGTACATTACATGTGTAGCCATAGACCATTGCAAAAACTTTACGTTGTATGAGCTGCAGTATAATCAAGCTAATTTTCACTTAGTAGTCATCATTTAAAAGAGAGAATTTTCATACATTTATTGTCATAACTTTGAATGTTTGACACAGAACTTTAAGCTGAAAAAAAGAGTACCACACATTAAGGGAAAAATGATCGGACAGCAAAACATTATTTTGTCCTCATCAGTTCCACCATAGAGAAAGCCCAAGATTCTGTGTATCTTTTGTTACATGAATGATAGAATGGATAATGTGGCAAGTAATAAGGCAGATCTAAATTAATATTATCTATTATGCCAAAGCAAAGTAGTATAGAACAGTCTACCAAGTACAAATGTGCATGTCTTCTGAAATGTGAATGAAAATGTCAAATCATGAACCTAACATTAGAACCATCATTAAAAAGGCACAACAAAGTATGTTCTTTCTGTGCCAACTCAGAAAGCTCAGACTGTCCCAGGAGCTGATATAGTTCTTCAGAGGAATTATTAAGTCTATCATTTGTACTTATAACTGTCCGTTTTGGTATAGCAACCAAACGGGACATAATACAGACTTCAACAAATAGTTGGGTGTGAAGAAAAAACTATTGCAATCAGCCTGCCTTCCATTGAGGACCTGTATACTGCTTGAGTCAGAAACAGGGCTGAGAAAATATCTAAAGAACCTTCACATCCTGTAAATAAACTTGTTTCAACTCCTCCCCTCAAAATGCTGCTACATTGTATGCCAAAACAACTAGACAAGAGACCGTTTTTTTCCTCATTCCTTCATTCTGTCGAATACTTAATTTCCACAGTTCTGTCTTATGTCTGAGTATATTATCCATTTAATACGGCTATATTAATTTTATCTTTCTCATCTGTTCTATTACTTCTCTGTTGGCATCATTATGATTATGATTATTATCTTTTGTTACTATGATTATTATTACTTTGTTGTTTTGGATGTACACTGAGAGCTTATGCACCAGAGACAAATTCATTGTGTATTTAATCACACTTGACCAATAAAATATTCTATTCTCTAACACAGCATCAGTAATTAAAATCCCACTAACTCATATACCTGAAGCAATAAAAGGGTTTTGGTATGACTATGAGGAAAGAGAGTAAAGATAGTAAAAATAGTGGTGCAGTCATTTTATTTTATCAGAAGCACCATGTCAAAAGAGGAAATTCCTCACATTATCTGGTTCGTGTAGTTTATAGCTTTAAAGGTACCATTGTTTAATATTTATAATAATAAATAATAAATAAATAACTTCAAATGGTTAAAATACTGCTGCCATTTGTTTTTTTGTTTTTTGTTTTTTTGAAGTATAATTGGATATATTTGATAATTCTTTTGACCTTTTTAATTAAATAACAGATAAATCAATACAATACTAAAAACATTATTTATTCCAGGTGCAGGTATTTGGATTATACACAGGAGAAGAATTCCATGAAACATTTGATTGTCCAATTAAAGTAAATAATTTATTTTATTTTAATTTATTCTTTATGTTATTATATTCTTCAATTTATTTAAATATTTTACTTTATTTTCAACAATATAGTACTTGTCAGGCCTGGAAGATATTTTTTGCATTGGGCTTTCAGGCCTGCCACATTTAGTGCTGTGGGAAAATGGAGCAGGAATGAAATATAGCCGTGATGGCGAACCTAAGGCACACATGGCACACAGCGCCCTCTCTGTGGGCATGCGAGCCATCACCCCAGTTCAGCTCTCCTGTGCATGGCACACATGTCCCCTGACCAGCTGGTCATCAGGTCTCTACCGTGCATATACGGGGGGCGGGGCATGTGTGGGGGGCTGTGTGTGCAAGGGGTGTGGGGGGTGTGGGGGCGCACATGCATAAGGGGGCAGGGCCCATGTATGGGGCCCATGAGTACATTGCATTTTGGGGCTTCGGGTGCACGCTTGTGCATTCACGTGGGCGTGCATGCACATTGGGCACTCAGTCCAGAAAAGGTTAGCCATCACTGATATATAGTCATAATAACATTCCTTTTTCAGAGAGTCAAGGACATCTTGCCCTGCACCTGGAGGGGTGTAACTGGGAGGCATCTCTAGTTGGGATGGTGCTTTGATTGGACCATGTGATGGACATGTGGGTGCTGGGCAGGAACTTGGACTTTCCTTTGGGTGGGGAAAACCTGGAAGCTTTCAGATTCAGTTTTCTCAGATGTGGCAATATGATATCTCTAATAAAATGAAACTTTGAGGAATTTCAAGCCTCGGAGTCTTCTTTTGTTGGGGATATTACTTGGAACCCTGACAGTACTGTTATGTAAAAATAGTTGTACGTATTCCGATAAGATAGGAATAACTAACAAACTACTCCTGACTTGATAAAATTAACAGTTACCTAATGATCTTTTGTGATTTATACTGTTTTATAGATATCCATCATCAGATCAATGTATGTTGTACTATGAGCCATGTTGCGTAGGGCACAATAGGATGGAATCCAGTTGTGGAACTAACAGTTCAGTTGGTTACCATCTTTCTTGGCCTTAGTACTGTTAGCCAGAATGATACTCTGCAAAGCTGGATGATACTAGGACAGGGGTGTCAAACTCAAGGCCCACAGGCCAGATTCAGCCTGCGATGTGGTTAGATCCGGCCAGCAGAGACACCCTGGAAACAGTGAAGGACTGGTTCGTGGTTACTCATCCCGGCCCAGACCAACTGGGTACTGATTTACAACCTGGTGGTGGCCATCTGGGCCAGAAAGTCAGCCTTAGATCTGCGGGGTCACCCTGGAGCCAGTGAGGGGCTGGCTCTGCCCCACACCCTGTGCTCATGGATAGGAGGCAGTGAATGTGCATTGGGCATGGCGTTCCTGAAGACTGTCTCCTCCCACTGGCTCACTGCATTCTGAGCATGTTCCTTTCAACCAGGACGCAAGACCCTGCATGCTCACCAACTCCTATGTGTATGCTATGGGGACGGGACCAGCTGGGTGGTCCCTTGCTGGTTTCAGGGTGGCCCTGCGGGTCTGATCTAAGTCCGGGTGCAGGAACCAATGCTGTCCATGGCCAGTGTGCTGCTTACTCACATGTACCGGCCTTACGGTTTGAGTACAGGAATAAAGCCTTCAACTCATGTCCAGCCTGCCGGAGTTTGCTGCTCCGGGGAGGAATGACACCCTGTTGTCCCATGGACCCTGCCTGCATGCAAATGGGGCATTTGCATGTCCCGTGGACCCCGCCCGCCTGCATGCAAATGGAGCATCTGCATGCAAATGAGGTACTTGGAAATGAGCTATTTTTGAGGGTAGTCCCATTGCTGCACTTCTGCTTTCTTCAGCTCAGACACAGCTGGGGCACCCAAGCTGGTGGCGGCAGGCGCCATTCAGCAGCCATGATCCCCTCTCCTCAGCCAGCCAGCTCTGCCTGACCTACTTCCCACCTGGCTGGCTGGCACAAACCCTCGCTGCTCTCCCCCTCCTCCCCACTTAAGCATCAGTGGGCTCTGTGGGACTCTCACTCCCCCGGTGCAGTAAGCTCCAGCAGACTGGATGGAGGGGCAGGCCCTGTTGCGCTGCTTGCTTGTTTGTGCCGGCCATCCCAACCCCCCAAATTCAACCACAACTCTAATGCGGCCCTCAACAAAATCGAGTTTGACATCCTGTAATAGGACAAAGAAAATTGGTAGGGTCAAAAGAAAGTAGTATCGATTTTAAGTTCAGACAGTTGATTTTAGTTAATATTACTGTATATAATTTTATATGAAATAATATTTGTTTTTTCTTTTTGAAGAAATAACAGCTATAGGTAGTCAGTTAAAGACAGCTGTTGAGATCAGAATTTCAGTTGCTAAGCTGCGCTGTTGTAAAGCACAATGTCATAGTTGTACCACTTGTCAACAGCATTTTTGGCAATTTCAATTGTCATCATTAAGCAAATCCTGGGATGTCGTTAAGTGAAACATTGCATCAATTTAGGACCTCTTTCTGGTTTCCCCATTGACCTTGCTATCAAATGCTAGTTATGAAGAACATAAAAGACAATTGTATGATTGGAGGTTGCTGTGACATTGTAATTGCACATCAAGTGCAAACGACACGACTGAAGAACTAGTTGCGGCCTGGGAACAGACCGCGGCTGGAGCTTTGGACTGTGTCGTGACTTTGCGGCCTCTGACCTGGCGTCGGTCTCAACCAGCTCCTTGGTTCTCCGAGGAGCTGAGGGAGATGAAACGTCGGAGAAGACGCCTAGAGAGTGTCTGGAGATCCAGCTGTTCTGAGGCTGACCGGACACTAGTTAGGTCCTATAGCAGGACCTACCTAGTGGCACTGAGGGATGTGAAACGTTCCTACGTTTCCTCCCTCATTGCGTCGGCAGATAACTGCCCGGCCGCCCTGTTTCGGGTGACCCACTCTCTCCTTCAACAGGAGGGGCGGGAGGACCCCCTACAAGGGCGTGCTGAGGAGTTTAACGGTTATCTATACGATAAAATCGTTCAGCTTCGGGACGGATTGGATCAAAATTGGGTAGATCCAGGCAAGGGTTCCGAGACCCGTCTTGTTGAGGTGGTTTGGGATGATTTTGATCCTGTGACTCCCAAGGACATGGACAGGTTGCTGGGTAGGCTGAATGCCACCACATGTTTACTGGATCCGTGCCCCTCCTGGTTAGTACTGGCTACTCAGGAGGTGACACGAGGCTGGCTCCGGGGGATTACAAATGCTTCTTTGCGGGAGGGGGTCTTTCCCGCTGCCTTGAAAGAGGCGGTGGTGAGACCTCTCCTCAAGAAGCCTTCCCTGGACCCAGCTGTTTTAGGGAATTACTGGCCAGTCTCCAATCTTCGCTTCACAGCGAAGGTTGTAGAGATTGTGGTGGCATGTCAGCTACCCCAGTACCTGGATGAAGTGGTCTATCTAGACCCGTTCCAGTCCAGCTTCCGGCCCGGATACAGTACGGAAACAGCCTTGATCGCACTGGTGGATGATCTCTGGAGGGCCAGGGATAAGGGTTACTCCTCTGCCCTGGTCCTATTAGACCTCTCAGCGGCTTTTGATACCATCGACCATGGTATCCTGCTGCGCCGGTTGGAGGGGTGGGGAGTGGGAGGCACCGTTTATCGGTGGTTCTCCTCCTACCTCTCTAACCGGACACAGACGGTGTTGACAGGGGGGCAGAGATCGACTCCAAGGTGCCTCATGTGTGGGGTGCCTCAGGGGTCGATTCTCTCACCCCTCCTGTTCAACATCCATATGAAGCCGCTGGGTGAGATCATCAGTGGCTTTGGGGTGAGATACCACTGTACGCTGATGATACTCAGTTGTACTTTTCCACCCCGGGCCACGCCAGTGAAGCTGTCGAAGTACTGTCCCGGTGTTTGGAAGCCGTACGGGTCTGGATGGGGAGGAACAGGCTCAAACTTAATCCCTCCAAGACGGAGTGGCTGTGGATGCCGGTACCTCAGTACAGTCAGCTGCAGATGCGGCTGTCTGTCGGGGGTGAGTCATTGGCCCCGATGGAGAAGGTACGCAACTTGGGCGTGCTCCTGGATGGTCGGTTGTCCTTTGAAGATCATTTGGCGACCGTCTCCAGGAGAGCTTTTTATCAGGTTCGCCTGATCCGCCAGTTGCATCCCTTCCTGGACCGGGATGCCTTATGCACGGTCACTCATGCTCTCGTAACTTCTCGCCTGGACTAATGCAATGCTCTCTACATGGGGCTCCCCTTGAAGAGCACCCGGAGACTTCAGCTAATCCAGAATGCGGCTGTGCGGGTTATTGAGGGAGCGGTTCGGAGCTCCCACGTAACACCTATCCTGCGTAGACTGCACTGGCTACCTGTTGTTTTCCGGGTGCGCTTCAAAGTATTGGTTACCACCTTTAAAGCCCTCCATGGCTTAGGACCGGGCTACTTACGGGACCGTCTACTGCCAGCCTCTATCTCCCATCGTCCGGTGCGTTCCCACAGAGAGGGACTCCTCAGGGTGCCGTCAGCCAAACAGTGTAGACTGGCGGCCCCCAGGGGGAGGGCCTTCTCTGTGGGGGCTCCGACCCTGTGGAACGAACTTTCACTCGGGCTTCGACAACTACCTGACCTTAGGACCTTTCGCCGTGAACTTAAAATCTATTTATTCCGTATGGCTGGACTAGCTTGATTTTACCTTTAAATTTTAATTGAATTTGATGGGTTTTTAAATTTTTGTAATTTTATGGGGTGTATTGTTATTTTAAATTTTTGGGCAAATTTAAATCAGTTTTTTAAGGGTTGTTTTAATTACTGTGTATGTTTATATTTTATCTGCCTGTTCACCGCCCTGAGTCCTTCGGGAGAAGGGCGGTATACAAATTAAAACATTATTATTATTATTATTATTATTATTATTATTATTATTATTATTATTATTATTATTATTATTATTAGTGCCCAGATCATAATTGCATGATTGACGGGATGCTGCAATAAGTGAAATTTTGAGGACTGGTCATAAGTACTACATGTTCAGCAACTCATTAAATAGGCACCACTGTATTCCTAGCATCACAATACAAATGTATTTTTTTTTCTCCATTATATTCAGATTGTTGCTGTTCACCCTCAGTTTGTGAGATCGCATTGTAAGCAGTTTGTAACAGGAGGAAACAAAGTAAGTTTTCTCATTTCATAAACTTTTAAAATTTATAGCAGAGTTCAGTTTAGCACAAATGAGATTTATGACAAAGACATTTGCTTAGAAATCTCAGGTTTCCTGATTATAACTTTAATGAGAGGCTTTTTAGAAGCTGTATATTAAATTCATATTATATATTGATTTCTGTTTCAGTGAATGTAAAACTGGGATTAATCTGTTGTATTTTTTGTTCAACTACTTCATATTTTGAAAAATAATTATTTTTAAACCAAATTAATATTATGCAATGGAAGATAGTTTTGCGTTTCCAAAAGCTGATAAAAGATTCCCCATTGAGTAAGTAAACTGTAACAAGCATGTAATCTAGCCATATTTATTACCATAGAACTGAATGTGATTTGTTTTTTGGCTGATGTACCTACAAGTGCATCCCATGTGGGATAAAGACAAATCAAGCTTAATATTTTCTTTTCTTCATACAGTATAGGGGTTTAATAGAAGATATGATGTCATGTGTGCTAAAATTTCATTATGCAAATGATGTAGGTTATTTATAGATAGTATACAATCTGGTTTGTTTTGTCTCTTATCATTCCAGATAATTCTCATATTCATATCTATTTGCATTCTTTGCTACAGGACCATATGTGGCATACATCTATTACTACCACAAAGATCTTATGATACTTTTAAAAATAACTAAAATTAGTTAATGCCACATATGTCCTTTAGTAAAGAATGCAAATATCAAGTAGGCCAAATTTTTCTGCTTATCAGTTCAATTTGGCATTTAGAATTCTTAATTATGAACATGTTGATTAGTCTATCCATTTGATATAAACCCAGATTGGGGGTGGCTGGCAATAAACATTTATACAAAGTTCATGGAGTTTAGTTATAAGAAACAAGTATTTTGTCATCTACAAGAGTTCATGCAATAACAAATGGACTCATATTTAAATGACATAAGATTCCTTGATTTTGTTGCAGAATGAGTATGTTTGAACTTCTGAAATATACATCACTAGAATATACAGTACACAAGGTGTATTTATTTATATATATATCTTGTGTACATGTATGTACACTGATTTTTTTTGTTTGGATTTGTTCAGTTATTACAGTGAAAGAGATAGCTCTATGCACGCAAAAGGATCCAGGTATCTACAACTCCTTCAACTGAAGTTGCTGCTCAAAGCTGTTCATGGAGGACTTTGAATACATATTAAAGCAAATAGGCCTCAGGCTCAGTGCTAAAGATTGCACCCTGGAAATATATATCATTTGTGTTTTGCTTTGATCTGAAGACAAATGGTTTGCAGCTTAGTGAAACTATTTGCTGTGTGGAATCAAGAAAGTCTTGTTGTGTGATCATGCAATCCTTAGTAAATGTCCAAATGAACATGCAGCTGTCAACCTGGTGGCAGATTCTTGAATATAAAAAAGTAATGTTGGATAGAACATACAAACAAATTTGCATTCTGAACTACATGTAGTGTTTCTTGCATGTATGACTTTGCTAGGCTATGATTCTTACTGATTCATACAAGGCCTTTTTCCAGTATAGATTATATGTTATTATCTTATGTATGTTTCTCATTTGTATTTTCCAAACCTAATTCCCTGGTCATTTTTTTTATAAATCTTCCCGTCTCCCTTTCATTTTACACAAATATTGAGGCGTATACATGAAAGATGCAAATATTATCACTGGACTAATTTAAAAAATAAATTATAATGTACAAATTATTAGAGATACTTAAATTACAAAAGCAAATTAATTAGTGATGGATATAGAAGTAGCCTTTCTAACAAAATTATTCTGATTTATTTATTATGATAATTACACAAAAGGAATAATCTATTGTTAATAAAGAATAAGGTTTTTTAGCTAGGAAATTTGTATGGATACAAAATTACTCTTTGAACTCTTTTAACTGGATTATTGCTTGGATAAGGCATAGCAAACTAAAACTGAATCAAGACAAGACTGAATGTATTGTTTTTGCTGATGACTGTCTTTTGAAAGGTTATTTTCCTATTCTGGGGAAAACCCTTATCCTGAACAAGCAGATTGACAGCTTGAGGTACTTCTGTATTCTGTCTGGTCTGTGAATGCTCAAATGAGCATAAGTGATGGATATCTTATTTCAGCTACTCATGATTTAATATTATCCATCTTACATAGGACAGATCTGGTATCATTAATCTTTATACTGATCACCATCAAAATAGATTATTGCAATGCAGTTTACACAAGGATGCCTTTGAAAGAAACCTAGAAATTGCACCAAATCATTGCTATTAAGCATTTATATACTTATTGAATTGAGACCATATGCTCTTTAGGTGGTGTACAAAATTGCAAGAAAAAAAAAGAAAAATGTAATCAATAAATACAAAATAATATAAAATACAATAAAAGTGCAATCAGAACTGAAATATTTATCATGTGGGTTCTCATCCTAATCTCAAGGCCTCAAGGTCTTAATTATCTTCCTAAAGGCCTTTTAGGTTGGAGCCAACCATCTGTCAGCAGGAAGATTGTTTCAGAAGGCAGGGACCATCTGCCTTCTGGGTCCCACAAGATAACATGCTTTATTGAAGGGACCTAGAATGTGCCTCCATCAGAGTGTTTGAGATGGGTAGATACCCTTAAGAATAATCAGTCTACCCATTAAGCCACTCCTATGGCATTTAGGACATTACAGGTAATTACAATACCTTGAATTACACCTAGAAATATATTGGGATCAGTGCAGCTTGTAAAGCACAGATGTTACAAGATCATAACAATAAATATTGATAACAGTCTGCACCACTGCACTGAACCTTTTGAATGGTCTTCAAGGGCATATATAGAATACTGCAGATAAGTTAGTTGTGAGTGACTGTGAACAGAGTCCCCCAGTCCACGAAGGTGCAGAACTGATGTACAGGTATATATGAGGAGAATTTTCCTCAATCTGTTACCATTCTATCAAGTTGTATTCAACTATCATAATTGATAGTTGTATTCTTCTATCATAATAGAAGTCTGAGATGAAGTAACAAAGGCAATCATAAAATTTGGAGTATGGTATTTTGCCCTTGACCACAATTCTACTACAGTGTTCTTTTATGTTATCAAGATCTTGGTATCATACAACAGAAATACACTCTATTTCTGACCAATGGCTAAAGGGCTGACTAACTGAACCATTCCTACTCTTTTCACACTATAATTAATAGTAAAAATTGAATGGAACACTTGGGCAGAAGATGGTAACATTACAATAATAATACTCTGTAAATAACAGGACATTACTAGCCAAAGAAAACTGTTGGAATTTTGTGACATAAAGAAAAAGACATATAGTGCTACTATAGGCCGTAACGTTCTACCTTTAAAAGATGGTCTAATCTTAAAAAATAACAGGGTGAAAGGCTTGCTAAATGACGGTGGAAAAGCTGAAGTAGAAGGTCTTCAGTTATCTCTCAAAGAGATGCCACATTTTTAACTTTCTAGCTTAAATGAATGTTGTACATAGCTATTTTAAGTATATTAAAAAATCTAAATAGCTAAAATTTTGAAAATGGAAAAAAAATGAGAACACATCAATTTTGAAATAATATGTTCATTGCTGTTTTTTAAATACCTTAAACTTTTGGGTAAAAATATATCTTATTTTAAAATAATATTTTTACAATTTAGAGAAGAAATAAGTATTGAAGAACATAGGCCTACATTTTGTTGAATGGCTGATAGCTTTCCACTGTCAATTTTTAATGAATATGATCATCTTTTTTGATGACTAAGAAATAGATATTGAAGAAGTGCATTTTTCCATTTTGTTGATGCTGTTCATCCCCTTAACTGTTCTAAGATTCTTTTTTCTGGAAGTTGTTTTACAGTAAAGTTAGTTTTTTTACTAATTTTACTAATCTTTTACTAATTATTGCTGGAGGGGGAGGTCTCTGGCATTTCCTGGGTGAAAAAAGGAATGACAAATGATCTAATGCAAATATAAAGGTTCTTTTAGTTGAGATTGTCTCCTAACGATCTTTTTAACATGTCTGCACAATTTACTTGCCAATAACATGGAAATGGTACATCACTCTAGCGTATTGTACCTGGACCTATACATGATATGTCTCATGGGCTTATAGAACTACAGGATGGAAAAATATATGAAGAATTTACATTATATGTAGCCTTTTTTATATTTACACACAGACATGCCAATTGATCGTAGACAAAAAGCAGAGGAATGTATGAAAAATGATACTGTATGAAATTAAAGAATCACTTCTACATTAGATTGTTAAATCTAGAATATAGGTGAAGCAGAAATGTTTTGAATAGTTGTTGGTATTTCAGGAATGGCGGTAGGATTTGTATTTTTGCTGTTAATCCTGCAAAATACTATATTGGTTTTTTTAAAAATTGCCTTGATTTTTAGTGTCAGCAAAAATCTCTTTCTCTTTGCTTTGTGAGTAAGTAAGTGACCTTTACCTCTGAACCCCATAATATGTGCTTCATAATAACTGTTTAGATCACTTTGACAAATTATTAAATTGTCAGGATGCTGTTTGCAGCACAGTCCTTTTTTAGAAACAGGGTAGTCAGCTGTTTGGTATTGCATTGGTAGATGAAGAGGACCAGAAAAGAAAGGCAGATTGCTTTGTAAGCTATAAAATGTCAGTCAGTAAATACTGAAAAGTCCCATTTAAGTGAAATAAGAGTAAATACCACAGCAATGTCTGTTCAGATATTGGGAGATTTACTTTAAATTGTGTACACTTTATAGTTGTAGTAACTTCTAGCATGGAATTGCTGTCTGAAATAAATTCCCTTTAAAATGTTGAAATAATATTCTGTGCATCTCTACTGTGCTAGACAACTGGGAGTACAAAAATATATTTTCCATCTGGAACCTGGTGCTACAACTTGATCTAGTTCCCCTAGATCTCCATCTTTTAATTTGAGTCACATTTTATTTAATAATTTTAGAAATATATACAGTTGCTCAACTCTGCAATTACTCTTGGAAAAAACTTCTACCAAAATACAAAGTTGTTTCAGTACTACAGATGAGCTATAAAGAAAAGGTATAAATATGTTAGAAAATCTGTATTTTTCTTTCACTTAAACATTCAGATTTCCATCTCTCTTTCCAATCTGACATTCAAATGTTGCAAATATTAGAGAATCATGTAGCAAATAATGTAGTAGAAAAGAAAATTTTAGAATCCACTTATAGAAAAACTATCATTTCCTTGTTCATATTTCCCACATTTTTATTTACTTATAAGTCATATTTTTATTGTTTTTGTAAACAAGGCAGTGAACATACCTAATACTTCTTCTGCTTCTTTTCCCACAACCACCACCATCACCAGTGGTGGGCTGCTGCATGGTCGCAAGGGTTTGGGTGAACCCTTAGTTCTGATTGCTGGCTGGATCCGCCCACCTACCCTTGTGCTATGCTTTCCATTTATAACTAACTTTCTGACTCGTTGGCTGGCCCAGCTGTGATCTGCGCTGCCCCTGCTGTATTCAGCTGCCTGAGTTGAGTAGGAGCCTGTTTGAAGCTCTGTTTCTCTCCCAAAGGGGCACGCGCGAACAAAGCGAGCACGCTCACAACCAGCGAACCCTTTGTTAAACTAAGTGCAGCCCACCTCTAACCACCACTCTGGGCTGGGCTGAGAGAGCATGGCTCAATAACCCCTAGCTGGCTTATGTCACTAAAGCAGATCTTGAACTCACAGTTTCCTCATGTTTAGCCTGGTACTTAACTACTAGACCAGACTGGCTCTTTTGCACCTGTTCATTTGACTTGTAACATCATCAGTTTCCATAAATCAGGATTTCTGTCCTTACAGTGCATCCCAACGCCAATGTTTTATATTTGGTTTTGCACATTAAATGTTCATACTAGCAGAACTAGCTAACTAGCCACCCTGAGTCTTCGGAGAAGGGCGGGATATAAATGCAAAAAAAAAAAAAAAAGAACAGTAATAATTCAACCTTTTCCCTCTTAAATCTTTATATTATAATTGAGAATATAAATTACTCAGAATATAAATTGATCAACATAGTAAATCATTTTTCTGGAGAAGGAAAAAAATAGAAATGTTACTTGGGGTGCTTACAAGTAGAAAGGTAGCTTGAAAACTTTCTTCTTGAAATTAATTGTTCTTTTAAAAGCTGTCCTAGAGTACCATTTCTGTTGCTTTTAAAATGTTGTCAATTTTTCAATTTACGTTTCAGCCCATTGCATATCTGATTTAAGATTTCTAATTAAGATGACAGAAGAATCTTTTAGACATATTCAAGACTAGGCTACATATAATTAACATTAGTGTTAATTATGTTTCAACACTTTGTTAAACTGAAACAGCTGTCTTATTTTAATTAACTGTTGCCTGAAGCTAGATTTTAATAGCTGTCCATATTTGTCCTAGTGCATTTGTTATGCATTATGAATTCTTAGGCTTGGTCTAAGCAGCAAGCATTTCTAAAAGGAAAAGTAGAGCTATTTAGCCTACAGCATGAGATATTCAGACTTTGAACCACTGAAATTTTATCTCATAATTTTTAACAGTTCACAGAAAAGGTAACAGACTTTGAGCACTTTTCAGGGCTGTTCTGTAAAGCAGAGGTATGACATCCTTCAGAAATAAGGGTGCAGCCCTCAGAGAATAATGACTAAAAGTTGGTACTAAACTGTAAAATTTGAAATGTCAGTAAGAAAAGGATATAATTTGAAGCTATCTTAATTATAATTAAGTTTAGTTAAATGCAAATGAAGTTTAGGTGCTAATTCCATTTATTGATGTTTGGAATGTGGCTGCCATGCATAAACAAAGGCTAAGAGGCACTCTTTTGGCCTAGAAGACTAATATGTAACTCTGATCTAGAAAAACGTATTTGTCCTTGGGAAATATTTGTTATAGCTACCTTGGCCTCAAAAGAAGAATGCATTGCATGGAAGAAGACATAGACTACTTTTTTTTTGGATCAAGTTTTATTGATTTTTTTTCTTTCACACACACCCACATATTTTATGAATACAGTATTGATCATATCATATCTTATACAACTTGTCATATCCAAATACATTTTACATAGTTACAATTTCTGCCAAAATGTTATTTATTTTTTCATATTTTTTAATCTTATCTTAATTCTTTTACGCTTATTATATAAACAACATCTTCTTCCGTCCTCAAATTCTAATTTCTCCATTTTTAATCATATATATTCTCTTTTAATTTTCATAGTAATTCATTCTTCATCCTGATAATTTTAAACATGTTCGGGGTTGTCTTTCTTCCATTTAATCTTTTTTGTTTTATTGCAATCCTTGTCCCTCTCTTCTCTTTCCTCTTCTTCCCTTCTTTTATCCTTTCTACTTTCTTCATTCCTCCTCTCCTACTTCTTCTCTACTTCCCCTTCCTTTCTCCCTCTCCTCCTTTTTTCCTCCCTATCTAACCTTCTCTCCTACTCTTATTTCTCCTCCCTTTCTTCCTCTCCTTTTCCCTTTCTTCTATTCCTCTCTCTCCTTCCTCTCTCCTCCCTCCCTTCCATCTCCCTACTCCTCCTTCCTCTCTTCTCCCTCTATTGCTGTATTCATTTTCAATTCAATATTTTCTGCTATGGTGTCCGGGCAACCCCGATGTTTTCTCCATTTATTGAATATATTTCTCAAAATCCCCATCACATTTTTTAATTATTAACAGTATATTTCAACTTAAAACCTTATAACTAAATTAACCTTCCACTTCTTATTTTCTTTAGTTCCTAATTTCTTATTCCCACATCAATTGTTTTTCTCATTTACTAGCATTTCAGTTTTATACCTTAGTTTCAATTATTTTCACATTTAAACCACTCTATCTTTCACATTTGCATCTGCTGATCCATTTTACAATAAACAATATACTTCTTTTTTGCTTCTTAAATACATTACATTTCATCCTTACATACATCATTTACTAACATTTCAATTTTGTATCTTATTTATTCCATTTTACAGCAATCTGTATTCTTCTTCTGATTTACTTCTTTCATTCAGTTTCTACTACTAATACCATTCCCTTAAATCAACAAATTAATGTTTTAATTCCCTTTCAACTATACACTATGCCTCCCCTTTTACCCATTTTCTTTTGGTCTCTCCAAAATTCTATTTCTTGATATTTTTCTCCCATTCTCTTATTTCTTTCTTTTTCTTTTTATATTTATTGTATCTTTCCTCCTGAATCCTTTTTCTAGTTTTTAAGATTGTTACCTTCTTGATTCTCTCCCTCAATCTTTTCCCATTTCCTTCTCTTCCCTTCTTTTTTGAGGAATATTCCCCCTATCCATTTTATTTTGTCACTGTCAATCCCAGTATAATTATCTATTTTTATCCTCAAATATTTTCTTTTCAACATTATGTTCTTGCTTCTCATTTGTATTTTCTTTTCATTTTTCTTTGTATTCTAACCAGTCCTCTGCTTCTTTATTTCCTTTAAATGCTTCTCACACCTTCTTAAGCATTACCCTTAATTCCTCATACTCATACTCCCAATTTTCCATGTTGTCAATTCAAAGAAAAAATCTTTAAGTTTTATTGTTATTTTAGTTTATGTATATTCATATTCAAGTCCATATAATGTCTCTTTTTCGTTTTTATTTCCAAATAGTGTCCAGTTCAATATTCATTTAGACCATTCCAGTTTAAGGCTTTATTTTTCCACTTCTTTTGAAGTCATACTCCAGCTGTTCAAACAAAAACTCCTCAAAATTTCCCACGATAGTCTAAATCCTTTTTCTTCAATTTTAAAACAATCATTGCAATGCTTTTTTCCACCAGCAGATGTCCCCTCCGATCCACAAATTCCCAGGCAACAAAGTATCAGTGTTAAATCCATTTCTCTTCCATTAAGTACTTTCTTCCATTTCATCTTTTTTGTTTTACAGCAATCCTCCTTCTCCCTCTCTTCTCTTTCCCCTTCTTCCCTTCTTTTATCCTTCCTACTTTCTTCATTCCTCCTCTCCTACTTCTCTACTTCCCTTTCCTTTCACCCACTCCTCCTTTTTTCCTCTCTTTGTAACCTTCCCTCCTACTCTTATTTCCCCTCCCTCCCTAACTTTCTTCCTTTCCTTTTCCCTTTCTTCTATTCCCCTCTCTCCTTCCTCTCTTCTCCCTTCCTTCCATCTCCCTGCTCCTTCTTCCTTTCTCTCTCTATTGCTGCATTCATTTTCAGTTCAATATTTTCCACTATGGTGTCCAGGCAACTCCATTTTTTTCCATTTATTGAATATATTTCTCAGAATCCCATCACATTTTTAAATTATTAACAGTGTATTTCAACTTATTCCATTTTTACCTTAAAACTTTATAACTAAATTAACCTTCTACCTCATATTTTCTTTCCTAATTTCTTATTCCCACATCAATTAATTGTTTTTTTCATTTGCTAGCATTTCAATTTTATAGCTCAGTTTCAATTATTTTCACATTTAAACCACTCTATCTTTCACATTGCCTCTGCTGATCCATTTTACAATAAACAATATACTTCTTTTTTGCTTCTTACATACATTACATTTCATCCTTACATACTTCATTTACTAACATTTCAATTTTATATCTTAATTATTCCATTTTACAGTAATTTGTATACTTCTTCTAATTTACTTCTTACGTACAGTTTCTACTACTAATACCATTCCCTTAAATCAACAAATTAATGCTTTAATTCCCTTTCTACTGTCCACTATTCTTCCCCTTTTAACCATTTTCTTTTGGTCTCTCTAGAATTCAATTTCTTGATATTTTTCTCCCTTTCTCCCATTTTCTTATTTCCTTCTTTTTTACATATATATTTATTGTAACTTTCCTCCTGAATCCTTTCTCTAGTTTTTAAAATTGTTACTTTCTTGATTCTCCCCCCCAATCTTTTCCCATTTCCTTCTCTTCCCTTCTTTTTTGAGGAATATTCCCCCCTATCCATTTTTATTTTGTCTCTGTCAATCCCAGTATAATTATCTATTTTTTATCCTCAAATATTTTCTTTTCAACATTATGTTCTTGCTTCACATTTGTATTTTCTTTTTCATTTTTCTTTGTATTCTAACCAGTCCTCTGCTTCTTTATTTCCTTTAAATGCTTCTCACACCTTCTTAAGCATTACCCTTAATTCCTCATACTCATACTCCCAATTTTCCATGTTGTCAATTCAAAGAAAAAAATCTTTTAAGTTTATTGTTATTTTAGTTTATGTATATTCATATTCAAGTCCGTATAATGTCTCTTTTTTCGTTTTTTATTTCCAAATAGTGTCCAGTTCAAATATTCATTTAGACCATTCTAGTTTAAGGCTTTATTTTTTCCACTTCTTTTGAAGTCATACTCCAGCTGTTCAAACAAAAACTCCTCAAAATTTCCCACGATAGTCTAAATCCTTTTTTTTCTTCAATTTTTAAAACAATCATTGCAATGCTTTTTTTCCACCAGCAGATGTCCCCCTCCGATCCACAAATTCCCAGGCAACAAAGTATCAGTGTTAAATCCATTTTCTCTTCCATTAAGTACTTTCTCTTCCATTAATTCCTTTTTTTGTTAAAAAATGCTTTCCCTCTGTTTTCTCTTTGTTATATTATTTTTAATCTTCTCCAAATCCAATTATAAATCCAGGTAGAAAGTTCTCCTTTTTGGGCTTTAATCTTCTAAGTTCCTCTTTGTTTGTTTGTTTTCCCTTCACTTTAAATTCCCAAGTGCCAATTAGCCGCTTATTTCACACTGGGATCTCTTTTAAGCTTTCAGAAGATTTTTCTTCTTACCTGTGACTTTGCCAATCGTTCACCCGGTAACAATACTCCATTCAATCACCGCTCCAGCGCAAATCTTAGTCCAGTTGCCCCAGCTTGTAGTGGTTGTTTCAGTGGCCGCCGGCACTGCCACCGGATCAAAGAGCTGCCTCCAACCCTTCAAAGAACTTGCCTGTCACTCTTGGTCTTCCAAGGCACCTCTCTTGAAGACATAGACTTGAGGTTGATGTTACAATTTTGCTTTCCTTGGACTGGATGAAACCTTGTTGATGTAATAGTAAAGAATACAACACAACTTCAGGGTTTTTTAGCCTCTTTATCTCCCAAACAATTATTTCATAGGACTCCCATATATTATGGATAATTCTTTAAAGGACTTCAAATATATCCTGTGTTAACTAACCCACTTTTTGATGGTAAATCCAGGGCCATTCCATTAATTCTTAGAAAAAGGTCTTCATTTATCAGGCAGTTATGTTGTCAGAAACAGCAGTTCCATTATTCTGTTTTAAATGTTTCTTTTTTGTTGTTGTTATCAATCACATTCCTCCAAATATTTGGTAAGAAGGGTTGCCAACACAATAAACATCCTTTCCCCATTTTCCAAAGGAATTTGTTTTCCTAAATTCCCCATAATTGTCTTATTATAAGACAAATCGAGCTATTCATGTGAATGTGTGGACATCTGACTCCTATACCCATTTAATCTATATAGGATTTCAAAGTGCAGGCTCATTGTGCAATGCATTTTATAATTCTTGTGCTGTGTTATTCAGTAACCAGTAGAAGTGGCTATACTGACCATTTTAATTCAGATAAATTTATCTGATTATTGTGATTCAAATAGATTTATCAAGTAAACTGGTGACTTCAGATGTGTAGATCACAGATCCTATGTGATGGCGAACCTATGGAGCCATTTTGGCAAGCTGTTGCCCTAGGTCAGCTCCACCACGCATCTATGCACGCCTCCTGCCGGTCAGCTGATTTTCAGGTCTCTGCTGCATATCCGGGAGACGTGTGTGCATGCCCATGCCTCCCCTCCCCTCCCAGGAGTCTCCACGCGGCCCGTTTTGGATGCCAAGTAAGTAAAGGGCTCGCGTGGAGCTCCGGGAGGGTGAAAAACAGGCTTGCCACAAGTCCGTAAACAGGCTGTTTCTGGTCTCTGGAGGGCCGGGTGAGGCTGTTTTCATCCTCCTGGAGGCTCCAGGAAAACCTCCAGAGACTGGGGAGAACAAAAAATGGACCTGTCAGAAACAGGCCCCAAAAGGGCATGGGT
The DNA here is from genome assembly GCF_028640845.1 of Ahaetulla prasina. NCBI lineage: Eukaryota > Metazoa > Chordata > Lepidosauria > Squamata > Colubridae > Ahaetulla > Ahaetulla prasina. Next base: position 70,010,702 of record NC_080542.1, read on the forward strand.
GGGTCGCACGGCTTGTGTGAGTGGGGAGCACAAGGGGGGGTCATACGCACACATGCAGGGGACAGGGCGTGTGTGTGTGGCATTGCATTATGGGTGTGGGCACATGCGCACACTCTATCATGTGTGCATGCACGCTTTTGGCACCTGAGGAAAAAAAGGTTAGCCATCACTGCCCTACGATCTGCAATAGCATGGAGCCTTAGAATTATTCTGTCACATATCTGGAGCATACCGTATTAGGGAAGATTAGTTTATTCTTACTGTGGAATGTTACTTTTCCTTAATTGGCTTCTAAAGAACTCAACAGTTTCTAGGTATTACTGTTAATTACTGTTTTCAAAGACCCAAATTACAAACTATATGGAAAAGATGTCCAAATGTCTAAGAAATACCAATCGGAAGAATAAACATAACCATCATTATGCTGTCATGAATGTTATTTGGTTGAAGTTATTCTGGTGATGTAATCTGATGCTATACATACAAAATCTGATGTGACATGCAACTTAGGTGTGACTATATTGTAACAAAGCATTAAATAGGTATACCAGCAGAAAACATGCAGAGGAATCAAGTATCTTGCCAAGGAAGTGATTTTACAGCTGCCGTTATTGCTATTGAAATATAAGTACTGAGAATGCTGTCTGCCAGAATGGGAATTTATGGGAAATAAAGCCCTAAAATATTTTCTTGAGACAAGAAGAAAGGAAACAACTCAGTCATACAATCATCATTTCCTTCCTTTGTAGGTAACTCCTATTAAATTTAAATGGGTATTGTTTTATTATGATTATGGCAACTCTAAACTACGGCAAGAGAAAGATGAACTACATAAATTAGCCAACTGTTTTTAAAAAGCATGTGCTTCATGGATAGCTGTTTTTTTTTAGAAAGCTCTATGTTTCTGAAGTTGCAATGCAGCTATATTATGAAACTATAGAGATTTTTTTCCATTTTTAAAAATGTACTTGTTAGTAAAGCAAGAATTAATACCTCATGCATTTAAGCCTACAAAATCCTCATTATTAACATAGCTCTAGGTCTAGGATTTACAGTCTGTGTCCAAAGTTACAGCCATTGAACTTTCTCCATAGATGTAGAGGACTGGCAGAGCCTGGAAGTGGAGTTGAAAGAAGGATCAGTCTAGAGCTGCTACATAGCCACAAATGTAATGAGTCCATCCCACTGTGAATTCTATTGATCCTTATCTAGCTTCTAACAAATGCTAACTGTTGAGAATATTCCTGTGCATAGCATAGGCATGAGCAATAAATCTATTTAATTGGAACTTCATGTGTGGTCCTGCTCTTTCATGCCTGGCATTCATATTTTCAATTCAGTCCAACTTTTTAACAAATTGCAATGAAAAACTTCAGAATTGCGCAATAAACACTGACCTGCTGGCTGGAGCAGTATCTGACCAAGCTACGGACATGTGCGTAATATCAACTATGATGCTTCAGTTGGTCCAGCAAATGCAGAATTTGATTCAGTCTCTTGATACTGATAATCCCAGATCCCACACATGCTGCAACAGCACTGCCTGTTTTACAGAGAACTAATGGCAGCTTTGGAGGAGAGTCAGAAAAGATGAGAACCTTCATAGCACAATGTGAGTTATTTATGGGGTCGAGCAGGAGAGTTTCCAACCTCTTTTGTACTAAGTCTCCTCAAGTCTTCAGCATCACAGTGGGCACACTTCATCATTGAACGTAATGATCTTATTATGATAACTATCAGAAGCTAATGGCAAACTTCCTGGGCCACTTTGGGGATTCAGTATGAGAGGTTACAACAATATGCTGGATTCATAAACTACAAGTTCAGAATATATAGCAGAAGTTAAGTTGGTCACAATAGACTTGGATTGAAATATGGCAGTTATGTTGACTGAATTCAAACAGATTCTGAATCACTGAATCACTGATTAATTCATCAGGCAACGAGTTCCACAGGCTTTAGACCAAATCTACTAGCTTTGCATTATTATTGATTCACCTTTGAAAGAAATTCAAGCCTGCTCCAATCATTGCAGACAGCCAATGTGTCAGCCTCACTATCTTGCCTTTGGTCCCTGATGCCAACAGGGATGGAACAAGGGGAGGAGGAGCACATTCAAATAGGGCAACTAGATGCTCATTGGCTGCAGAAGAATGACAGAGGTACACAGACTTGGCACTCTGTTTTGACTGTGGTGAATCTGGAAACATGGCCAGAAATTGCCCTTCCAGAATCCACAAGAAAGGAGAAAGGCATCCCAGCACAGCTCAAGAACATAGTCTTCAAAGCCAAGGAAGCTGCAACAGCCTCTTTACAAAGAGCTTGCAGGAGGGGCTGTTCAAGCAGTAAACAGAGCTCTACACCATTCCCCAAGGGGTACTTTTTTGAATATTTATGTTGCCCACATGGCCAGGAGGAAACATTGCTGCAATGGTGGATTCAGGGGCACTTCATCAACCCACTGCACATATCTCTAGACCAATATACAGAGCTGTTAATTCTTTATGTCACAAGCTACCTCCATTTTGCACAGTGGAGGGTGGGATCAGAGTGGCTGATGCTTCACAGCCCCTTGATAAATTGAGGCATAGAAATTATGTCTTTTATCCACCGTCTTGCTCTCATCACAGTGCCCAGAAGGCAAACCCCTCTCTGGTCAGCAGTAAACCCCAGAGAAGCAAATCTCAAACTACCAAGCAAGGATGCAGATTTCACAGCTATATTTGGAGAGAAATAAGTGGTAGTCCTTCCCCCATACAGAGACTGTGATTATGCTATAGACTTAGTTTCAGGGGCTAAAATACTTGCTAAAAAGCAGTTTCCCATGCCAACTAAGGAGATACTGATTTTAAAGCAGTATTTGGTCTCTGAATTGCAGGAGGGCTTAATTAGAGCTTTGAAGTCACCTGCCCCATTGCCTACCCTTTTCATCTCCAAGAAGCAAGATCCAGGCATCACAAACCCAAATGGTGAAATTCCATTTTGTGCATTATTCAGATCAGTGACGGTGAGGGATCATTACCCTCTATCCCTACTATCGGACTTGCTGGATAGATTACAAAGCACATACATTTTTATCAAGTTGGATCTTTATAGTGGGCACAATCTCATTAGGATTTAGGAGAGCCACAAATTCTTTTCTTTTTTTTAATAAATAATTTTTATTTCCATTTTCCAACATCATATTTATGTACGAACTATTATCCATCATTAATCATTAATTTTTATTTATTACTGATTCAGGCCTGCCCGACTGCCACTTCCTTTCTTCACAACCTCCCTCTCTACCCTCTACTACTTTCCCATCCATCCTCATCTCCTTCACTTTACTACTTCCTCTCCTCCTTCTCCACTCCTCCCTTCTTCCACCCTATCTAACCTTCTTATTCCCCTCCTCCTTCTCTACTCATTCCTACCTACTTTCTTCCCTCCTTCTACTCCTCTCTCCTTTCTTCCTGAAATGGTAGTCGAGCATCCCCAATATCATTTAAATTTTTTTAATTTCATATCTTCAAAAATTACTGTACATTAATAATCAATCCATGTATCATTTCCCCCCCCCCTTCTCCACCTCCTCCCCCTTCCCCTCCCCAGACTTCCCAGAGCAAATACCGGGTATTATGACCAACAATCACAAACTAACGTATACAAAATATACATAACCTCCCACCTTTAAAAATTTAAAACTTTAGATCCCCTCACAATAAAAATAAAAAGATAGGAAAGAATAATAAAAAAAAAGAAAAGAAGAGAAGCAATACCAACTTCACATATTACTTCTTCTTACAGTCCATTTTTAAAATTAATCCATCTTCTCAAATTCAAAATTTTTTTCCACTTGTATATTCCTTCAAATTTCATAAGTCCATTTCTCAAATTACTGTCCATCTTCTCGAACTCAAATTTTTATCACTTATATATTTCTTCAATTGCCATAACATTTAATGTCCGTTCTTCTTACAGTCCATTTTAAAAATTAGTCCATCTTCTAAAGTTCAATTTTTTTCAGCCACTTGTATATTCCTTCAAATTTCATAAGTCCATTTCTTAATTTACAATCCAGCTTCTCAAATTCAAATTTTCATCACTTATATATTTCTTCAATTGTCATAAGATTTAATATCCAATCTTCCAATACTACTCCATCAATCAAATATCATTTCGAATAAAATCTCTCAAATATAGTATTTCCAGCTTAACTTCGTAACTTTTACTATCTATAAACGTATCATTTAAAACAAATAATTATTTAAACTACATCCACAATATAACAGTAAGCATTACATCCACATTATCTAAAATCATTACATCCACATTATCTAAATTCATAAATTTCACTTTCCATCCTTCACAATTGAATAATATCATCCCATAAATTTATACCATACGAATAGCAAATAACAAAAATCCTATAATTTATATCCTAAACAAATCAATTCCAAAAATTAGCCATAATCATCATATTCTCATCTTAAACATTTCTCCCCTCTCCCATTCTATTTTCCATCATTTCCAAACCAATTAACTTAGCATCTAATAACAAAGGATTCCCACTCTTTAAAACATTAATATAAAAATGTCTCGCTGTCATAACTGAATTAAGAAAATACTTTCTGCCTCTAAAATTCACTGACAAACCCATTGGGACTTCCCATCTAAAATATATCTGATGTTTCTTAAACTCATCCACTAAAAAAGCAAATTCTCTTCTCTTTCTTAACATTTTAGGAGGAATTTCCTTCATCATTTTTATATCTTGTCCCAATATTTGGAATTTATTTTTATAAAAGGCTTGCAAAATTTCATACCTAACCTTTTTAGTTGTAAAATAAATAACCACATCCCTCGGTACTCTATTTTGTCTTGCCCACCAAGAATTAACACGATAAATTCTTTCAATATTAGTCTCAAAATCTTCCGGCTCCACACCCTTTATCTGAGCAAAGGCTTGCGTAAAAATCTCCTTTAAATTTTCCTTCCTATTTTGTTTCAACCCCCTCACCCTTATAGCATATTCCATTAATCTATATTGTAATATTACTCTTTCTTCATCTGCCCTATCTACCTTTGCCTGTATATCTTCCATCTTATTATCTAAGTTCCAATTGTTTTGATTTTTTTGAGTTTCTTCTATTTTCCTTTGCAACTCTAAATTAGCTTTATTAATTTCTGCAAGATCATCCTCCATCTGAATACAAGAGCTCAATATTTGCGCAATTGCATCCTTTACCATTTTCATTTCCCTCTTCTGCTCTTCCACCACTTCCTTAAAATCCAACATCTCTTTCTCTATTTCATCAAATTTTTGATCTATTTCTAAAAAATGACTCTCCAAAAACTCCTGTAAAGAATTTCTTAATTTCTTTTTAATTTCTTCTTTTAATTTTTGAATCTGAGCTGAAGAAATGTCAAAGTTTTTAATGACTTTTGGCACTATTTGCTTAAAAGCCATTTAAAAAAAAAAAAAAAATAGCTTGATAATGGACCAAGAAGAAGAAGAAGAAAAAAATTCAAAAAGAAACATTCAAACAACTTTTCTTCTAAACCACTATAATCCCAAAGAAGAAGAAAAAATATAAATCATAAGATTCTCATTTCTTCCATTTAATCATTCCTATATATCTTCTATTTCGACACTAGCTGTTAGCTTTAACTTTCGTTTTCAATACACACATTCCACAAAACCGCCATTTGCTTTCTTCTCTCCTATCTTCGCACAAATATATCCTCAGGGGCTTGCAGTCTTCTTACAAACAAGTGTTAAAACTCCAGTTTCTGCTCCGTCCACGTTACAGTCCATCATAAATCAACTCCAGCCGTGGAAATTGGACGCTTCGTTTGTCCGTCATAAAGGCAGAAGCCTCGCCCAGCCAGGAGCTTATCAGGCTATGGAAGGAGAACTCCCCGTAAGCCTTAGAAGCTTATTAGGGTGTCTCAACTTCAAACCTGAATGCTCATCTTTCCTTCTTTGCCCGAAGGAGAGAATTCCAAGCTGTCGGACCCAGATTTACGATGTCCTGACAGCTCTACTGTTAGCAGCTAAATCATAGCTGCTCTCCACGAAGCGGAGCCATACCGGAAGTCCGAGAGCCACAAATTCTTAACTGCATTTGATACCAGATACAGTATGTTCAAATGCACTGTAAGGCCATTAAGACTTATTAACTGCAGAGCACTCTTCTCAAGATTTATGAATCAGATTTTTTCTCATGTGACTGACAAGTTTGTGATGTTTTTTAGATGACATCCTGATCTACACTAAAGCACAACCACTGTGTTTGAGTAGACTGAGGGAAAAATCACCTTTTTGCTAAATTAGAAAAATGTGTTTTTCTTTTGAAGCAGCTAAATTTTTTGGACTGTCACATTTCTATAAATAGAATTCAAATGAATCCCTTGAGAAGTCCAAGCAGTGCTTGAGTGACAAACCACCACAAAGCTACAGTAAGGACATTCAGAGCTTCTTAAACTTTGTGAACTATTAGAGAAAATTGATCCCATGCTTTGCCCATAAAGTTAAACTCATAACACTGCCATTGAAAAAGTTAAATTTGCTTGGATACACCCATAACAAACTGCATTTGAGGAGTTAAAACAGCTCTTTGTTTGACAAACCCTCCTTCAACATTGTCCAAGAGATTTATTGTCCAGACTATTGCCTCTGATGTGGTTATCAGAGCCATTCTTTTGCAAGAAGCACTGGGATGAGAGAACTACTTTTTGCTATGTGTTTTTCTCAAGAACTTTGACCATTACTCCACAGCAGAATACCATGCCCCTGTATGGCTTAATTGTAAATTAAGCTGCCATAATTGTAAATTAGATGTCAAACTCAATGTTACCATGAGGATTATTAGCAGATGTATTAAAACCACTCCAACTTGCTGACTTCCTGTTCTGAGCCATGTAGCACTGCCAGCTTTATTAAGATAAGATGCACTTGTGAGAGAATCCTGAAAAATTATGAACAACTCAATCCTACCAATGCCTGCTAATCTTTCTCATTTATCAGCTGGAAGACTCAAATCCAGGAAATCCACTTGCCCAGCATCTGCCCAGCAATTTTAACATTGATTCCGAATGGAAAGCCAAATGGGTCACTGAATGCCCAGATGTTGGAAGACATATGACCCCATTAAAAAAGTGCCATCCTTTGAACTACCATGTCAACAATGGGCAATTCTGAATAGGATTTGCATCTCACACAGAGTTTGCCGAAGTATATAAATGGGGCACAGTATCCTTCCATCTATGACTGCAGAATTCCATGTCAAACTATAGATCGGGGTGTCAAACTCAAGGCTTGCAGGCCAGATCCGGCCCGCGGGGTGCTTAAATCTGTTAAACTTGGTATTTAACCATAGATCTTTTTATCCTTTATATTTTTTGTTTTGCTAATCTATTTGAAAAGTTAATATATATTGCTAGTTCATGTATGATATGCCATAAGCTAAATAAATGAACTGTATCACCATTTCTATAAAATGTTCATCCAAGGTGAAGAAGAGTTATAGCTCAGTGGAAACAATCTCTGGTTTTTTGTTTCTCTGTTTATTCTTTTTTATCATTTTATTTGGGGAGAGGCATTTATTTGGGGAGGGGCATTAGGTCTTTCTTTTGGGCTGTCCAGGGTTTTTGGAACTGGACAAGTACAAATTTAATATACAATAATAATATTCCAGATTTTATCTCTCCCTTCTGTAAGCAAAGTTGAAAAGAATGAAGGTTAGATCATTGTTGATTTAGTTCAATATAATTTGGCATGAGGCAGTTGTATTTTTCAAAATATTGGATTTTTTTTTTGAGAAATCATGTGAAATTATCAAATATATAAAATCAGAATGATGCCTCCCCACCCCACAAAAGAAGCAAACAGAAAATAAAATGTACAGAACTCTGTTCTGAATACAAATTGCTTCCACATCCTACACTGAATATATGGTCTATCCATCCTTCCTTGGGAAATATTTTCCTTTTATGTCTATGATACAATTACACAACTACTAAGTGCCATTGAAATAATAACAGTAATCAGTTTTTCATAACACAAATAGTTTTTTAGCTCCCTTCTGTATTCTTGTTTTACAATAGAATATTCATAATCCATTTGCTGGAAACTTTAATTTGATTTAATATTGAAATGAAATTGTTTTTGCTGCATTCAATAGAAATCAAGTATAATATATAGTATTCTGATATATGATTTAATATATACCATTTATGTAAATGGTGAAAACTGGACAATTTCTGTTTCTTTAACGGTGCAAGCATATATTTTAGTTTATCAACTTTCTCCAATCTAATTTAGTTTGACTAATTTTGAACTTGTTTCAAAATTTTTGTCTTTTGGTACCACCTTGTGGTTGTGCATAAAATAACCACACTCCATTTTTCTTAAGCAAAAAATCAATTTAATAGTTGAATAATTATTACATATAGGTTTCAATGAGTTGTACTTACTCATTCTCTGTCCATTCACTGGCCTTGATCCAGGCAATTTGTGATGATTTATTTCCTCACTGTTTCCTCCAAAACAATTTGCAAACTGGTCTGTCTTTAACTACTGTAATAGAAATTAGGGGAAAAGCTTCTTATGAAGCAAATGTTGCAAAGTAATCCTTCTCACAATCTTGTTTAATATAATAAACATAATATTTTCACAGTAAAATCTCAAGGGTGAACACTACATATTAAAGAAACAAACAGTAGACTATGTATGTCTTTCAGTCAGTCTGGATTCTTGGCAACTTAATGGATAAATCGTCATAATTTTCTTGATAACATTTGCAGAAGTGGCTTGTCATTGTCTTACTAATGATGAGAGAAAGTTAGTGTGCCAGAATCATCCAATTGGTTTCTGTACCTAAAATAGATGGAACTCCCAACTTCTAATCCAATAGCTTTAATCACCATACCACATTGGCTTTCAAATTGGAGCATTATGGATTAAAGGCAAAAAAAATTATATGATCTGTAGAAAAAAGCAGAGTAAATCCAAGATTAAATCCAGATGTAATCATATTTTAATAGAAAATGTTTAAACAAATAGAATATACCGGTAACTGTATTTTGATATATTAAGTACAGTACAGCTGTACTGAGTGCAAGTAGTTTTTGATTCCATGAATGTGATTCTTGCTTAAATACCTAACTTTGTTGTTAGTTGCAAAGTTGTGTCTGACCCATCGCAACCCCAGGGAAAACTTTCCTCCAGGCTTTCCTATCCTCTACCATCCCCCAGAGGCCATTTAAGCTCACGCTGACTGCTTCAGTTACTCCATCCAGCCACTTCATTCTCTGCTGTCCCCTTCTTTTGCCCTCAGTCTTTCCCAGCATTAGGCTCCAGTCCTTTCTACTTATTAGATGGTCAAAGTATTTCAGTTTCATTTTCTGGATCTGGCCTTCTAAAGAACAGTGAGGGTTGATTTCTAGGACTGATTGGTTTTATCGCCTTGCAGTCCAAGGAGGAGTCTTCTCCAGCACCATAGTTCAAAGGCCTCAATTCTTTGACGCCCAGCCTTCTTATGGTCCAACTTCCACAACCATACATTGCAACTGGGAAAATCATAGCCTTGACTATATGCACTTTTGTTGGCATGGTGATATCTCTATTTTTTTGTATGCTGTATAACTTTGTCATAGCTTTCCTTTCTAGGAGCAAGTGTTTTTTAATTTCTTGGTTGTAGTGCCCATCTGCGGTGATCTTGGAGCCCAGGAGAATAAAATTTGTCACTACCTCCATTTCTTCTGCATCTATTTGCCAGGAATTGAGAGGGCCAGAAGCCACGATCTTAGTTTTCTTAATGTTGAGTTTCAAGCCAACTTTTGCACTCTCCTTCTTCACCCGCATCAAGAGGCTCTTTAGTTCCCCTTCACTTTCTTCCATTAGAGTGGTATCATCTGCATATCTGAGGTTGTTGATATTTCTCCTAGCAATCTTAATTCCAACCTGTGATTTATCTAGCCCTGCTTTTCTCATGATGTGAGAAAATAGGCAGGGCAACAGTATACAACCTTGCTGAACTCCTTTCTCAATTTTGAACCAATCAGTGGTTCCGTGTCCAGTTCTCACTGTTGCTTCTTAACCCGCACATAGGTTTCTCAAGAGACAAATATGATGGTCTGGTACTCCCATCTCTTTGAGAATTTGCCACAATTTGTTGCGATCCACACAATCAAAGATTTTAGTCAACGAAGCAGAAGTAGAGGTTTTTCTGGAACTCCCTAGCTTTCTCCATGATCCAGTGTATGTTGGCAATTCGATCTCTAGTTCCTCTGTCTCTTCAAAATTCTACCTGTACTTCTGATAGTTCTCGGTCCACATACTGCTTGAGCCTAGCTTGTAGGATTTTGAGCATACAATATATCACAGAATATACCCCCTCACATTTAGTAAATATTTAATATTTACACAATATACACAGAGTACACCCCCTCACATTTAGTAAATATTTAAATATATCTTTTCATACAACAACACTGAAGAAATGACACTTGACTACAATGTAAAGTAGTGAGTGTACAGCTTGTATAACAGTGTAAATGTGCTGTCCTGTCAAAATGACGCAACACACAGCCATTAATGTATAAATGCTGGCAGCAAAAGTGAGTATACCCCTAAGTGATAATGTCCAAATGGGGCCCAAGTAGCCATTTTCCCTTCCTGGTGTCATATGACTTGTTAGTGGTACAAGGTCGCATGTGTGAAGGGGGAGCAGATGTGTTAAATTTGGTGTTATCGGTGTCACTCTCATACTGGTCACTGGAAGTTCAACATGGCACCTCATGGCAATGAACTCTCTTGAGGATATGAAAAAACAAATTGTTGCTCTACATAAAGATGGGCTAGGCTATAAGAAAATTGCCAAGACTCTGAACCTGAGTTGCAGCACTGTGGCCAAGATCATAAAGAAATTTAACAGGATAGGTTCCACTCAGAACAAGCCTTGCCATGACTGACCAAAGAAGTTGAGTGCTCATGTTCCATGTCATATCCAGAGGTTGGCTTTGGGAAATAGACGTATGAGTGCTGCCAACATTGCTGCAGAGGTTGAAGGGGAATGGGGAGAGTCAGCCTGCCAATGCTCAGACTATACACCACACGCTTCATCAAATTGGTCTGGAGGGCTGTCATCCCTCTTCTAAAGATGAAGCACAAGAAAGTCCACAAACGGTTTGCTGCAAACAAGCAGCAAAGGACATGGATTTCTGGAACCATGTCCTGTGGTCCAATGAGACCAAGATAAACTTATTTGATTCAGATCAGAGGTGAAATGCTACCAGTTTGCACTGGTTCAGATGAACCGATAGTGATAAAAACTACCGGTTCAGGTGAACCAGTAGTAAAAAAAAAGTTACTGGTTTGTCCGAACTGGTATTTCCGACGATCAGCTGTGCCACACGGTTTATATTTAGTGAAGCTAAATTGCACGGCACAGCTATTCCCCCCCTCGCTGTGCTACTTGTCTTCCCAAGCCTCCTTTTTCTGCACAAAGCACGTGTTTGGCTCACATGTGCATGCATGCGTGTTTGGCATGCATGTGCATGTGTGCAGCATGCTTTTGGTGCACCCTGCACATGCATGCATGCAGCACACATTTGGCGCACATGCGCAGGTAGCAAATCAGTGGCAATCCGTGGATGATTTCATCCCGGTTCAGATGGTGTGTGACAGCAACCAGGTAGTACAAAGACAAGTGTGTCTTGCCTACAGTCAAGCATGGTGGTGGGTATGTCATGGTCTGGGGCTGCATGAGTGCTGCCAGCACTGGGGAGCTACAGTTCATTGAGGGAACCATGAATGCCAACATGTACTGTGACATACTGAAGCAGAGCATGATCTCCTCCCATTGGAGACTGGGCCACAGGGCAGTATTCCAACATGATAACAACCTCAAACATACCTCCAAAATGACCACTGCCTTGCTAAAGAAGCTGAGGGTAAAGGTGATAGATTGACCAAGCATGTCTCCAGACCTAAACCCTATTGAGCATCTGTGGGGCATCCTGAAATGGAAGGTGGAGGTGCACAAGGTCTCTAACATCCACCAGCTCCGTTACGTTGTCATGGAGGAGTGGACGAGGACTCCAGTGGCAACTTGTGAACCTCTGGTGAACTCTATGCCCAAGAGGGTTAAGGCAGTGCTGGAAAATAATGGTAGCCACATAAATATTGACACTTGGGGGCCCATTTGGACATTATCACTTAGGGGTATACTCATTTTTGTTGCCAAGGGTTTAAACATTAATGGCTGTGTGTTGCGCTAGGTTGGAGACCGGACGATAATTATCCAAAATAGCTGGGTCCAGGGAGGGCTTCTTGAGGAGGGTTCTCACCACCGCATCTTTCAAGGCGGCAGGGAAAACCCCTTCCAACAAAGAAGCGTTGATAATCCCCTGGAGCGAGCCTCGTGTCACCTCCTGAGTGGCCAGCACCAGCCAAGAAGGGCACGGGTCCAGTAAACATGTGGTGGCGTGGAGCCTCCCCAACAACCTGTCCATGTCCTCGGGAGTCACAAGATCATACTCATCCCAAACAAACTCAACAAGACGTGCCTCCTCCCTCTCACATGGATCATCCCAATTTCGGTCCAAGCCATCCCGGAGCTGAGCGATTTTATCGTATAGATAACCACTAAACTCCTCGGCTCGTCCCTGCAAAGGGTCATCCCGCACCTCCTGGTGAAGGAGAGAGCGGGTCACCCGAAACAGGGCGGCTGGGCGTATCTGCCAACACAATGAGGGTGGAAGCGTACGAACGCTTCGCCTCCCTCATTGCCACTAGGTAGGTCCTAGAATAAGACCTAACTAGTGTCCGATCAGCTTCGAAACGACTGGACCTCCAAGTACTCTCTAGACGTCTTCTCCGGCGTTTCATCTCCCTCAGCCCCTCAGAGAACCAAGGGGCCGGCTGAGATCTGCGCCGGGTCAGAGGCCGCAAAGGCACGACACGGTCCAAGGCTCCAGCCGCGGCCTGTTCCCAGGCCACAACTAGTTCCTCAGCCGTGCCGTGGGCCAGATCTTCAGGAAATGGCCCAAGCTCCGTCAGGAACCTCTCAGGGTCCATCAGGTGCCTGGGACGGAACCAACGTATAGGTTCCATCTCCCTGCGATGGTGGGTGGCGGTTCGGAAGTCCAGGCGAAGGAGGAAATGATCTGACCATGACATCGGTTCTGTTACTAAATCATCTAATTCCAGATCATTTAACCACTGTCCAGAGATATAAATTAGATCCAGCGTGCCTCCTCCCATGTGGGTAGGGCCATCATTTATTCGAATCAGGTCCAAGGCCGTCATGGAAGCCTGGAACTCCCGAGCTGCAGTCGATGACAAGCCGGTCGATGGCAGATTGAAATCCCCCATGACTATAAGTCTGGGGGTCTCAACCGCCACCCCGGCAAGTACCTCCAACAGCTCGGGTAGGGCTGTGGTCACGCAGTAAGGAGCCAGGTACGCGATCAACAGACCCAACTGATTCCTATGGCCCCACCTCACATAGAGGGATTCACAGCCGGCAATCTGAGGAACAGTGGCCTCCCTTGGCTCTAAATCTTCCTTAATAACCGCCACCCCCCCTACCTTGGGCCCTCGGTTGATGAAATGCTCGGAAACCCAGAGGGCACAGCTCAACGAGGGGGACCCCCCCCTCTGGGCCCAACCAGGTCTCCGTAATGCCCATAAGGTCCGCGGACTCCCCCTGAATAAGATCACAGATCAGGGGAGCTTTATTAACCACGGACCGAGCATTATATAACATCAACCGAAGACCCAAGCTCTGAGGATCATGGCCGCCTGAGGAACGGGTAGGGACTGAGGGGCCGGAGCACGTGATCGCTTTCAAACAGCAAGCACGTGCTCCCAACACTCGATACGACCCCTCTCCTCCGCCATATCTCCCACTTACCGTACAGATTGAACAACCCTCTACTCCTGGAACAAACCTCTCCCCCCCTGCCTTCAGACCAGATGCCATAAAGCCGCGAACAAGCACAGGGACTGGCTCCCTCCCCAAGGGTTATTTCCCCCACCCGTCATATCCCTCCCCCCTTTAAAAGACCCTTATTTAAAAATCTATTTAAAAATCCCCAAAGGTTCTTCTTGGCCGCATGCCACCTCTCTGGGTCCCAAGACCCTTCATTAAGGTAGGCCCTCGATAACGTGGAGGGCCATTCTTGCGAGGCGGGGGAATCTCGCAAGCGAAAAAGTTCGAAAGGTGAGTATCTCATAGAGAAAAAGGAGGCTAAAAGGTGGCATTGATCCTGATCAATGAAGTGATAAATAAATAAAAACTATTTCAGCTTAATTGGGTCCATTTTAGGGTCTGGTGCAAGATGGAAAAAAGTTCGACAATCAGTCACCCAGGCAAAAAGTCCTGGATAGAATAAATAGTCTGCTAGATGACAATCACAGACACCTTCAAAGCACACAGGACCAAGATAACACGGACCATAATAGGGGTTGGCGCGGCCTACAGGATATATCTCCCTCGTCCCTCCAGTTCCGTTATCGCCTCCATCACTCTGTCCCTCCACATGGCACAGCCCCATCTTAGGCATTCTGGAACAGTCCAACCAGATTTCATCCCCGAGGATCGCATCCACTTCTATCTTCCCCACCAATGTCCTCAGGCAAGGCTGGAATTGTCCGGGCAGCCAAAAGTTCCAAAAGTCAGCAGAAAACGGCCAAGGCAGCAGGAAACGCTGCAGAAGAAACCACCGTTGCTGGAAAATCATAGCTGCCACCATTGGAGAGTCCCAGCTGGCGATGGAAAACCTTATCGGCTATGGGAGAAACCCCCTCACCGATAGGTAAATCTCAGCTGGGAAGATGCCAATCCTAAGGAACCAATGGACAGCCGCCACCACCAGGAAGCCACCAGGAAGCCGCCCGACAGCGAACAGGATCCAGGCCGAAGCAACTAACGCAGGCTAGGACAGGCTGGAAACAGGCCGGACCGGGACGCTAGGCCGGGACACTGAAGCAGTCCGGGACACTGAAGCAGGCTGGGACGCTGGGGCAGGCCAGATCGAAACGCCGCCTCCACGCGCCAATGAAGGTAACTAGATAAACCGTTGTCGCCAAAAAGCCCCCAGCCAGTAAACAAACCTCTTGTTGCGGCCTTCAGCTGTCCTATTTCGGCCGGGACTGGCTAGGCCGATATGCCGCCCCCATGCGCCCAAAATGGACGCCGCCACACGCCGTTCGCCTCCCCGACTCAATTCTCAGCGACCAAAAGGTTTTCCCGAGGCCCGAAGGTCTCATTCGGTTGCCGAGACGTTCTAACTTCGAGTCGGGGAGCAGAACCGGCCTGGTGGCAGATCCGGGCGCCGCATTAACTCAGGATCTCTAGCCCATCATTCCTCGGCGAATCAAAAAGCCTCCATTTTCGCGCATGCGCGAAAATATATAAAATATATATAAAATATATAAAAGAATGGAAAAATTAATTGAAGTTAAGATATAAAATTGTAAAGAAGGTAAAAAAGAAGAAATATATTGTTTTTTAAAAATAATAATAATAAATAGTCCAGCAGATGGAATGTGAAAGATAGTATCGTTTATAAGTGAAAATGATTGTTATTGAGATGTAAAAGGAAGCCAAATTGAAATGTTAGCAAATGATGTATGATATTGGAAGAGAATAATAATTATTGATTTAAGAACAAAAAAACTCTAAGAAAATAAGAGGTGGAAGGTTGTAATAATTGATTGTAAGATATAAAGGGAATAAGATGAAGATAATATTAATAACCAAAATTATTGGGGAAGTTCAAGAAATATATCTAATAAATGAGAAAATTGGGGTTGCCTGGACACCAGAAATATTGAAATGAAAATAAATACAGCAATGGAGAGAGATAAGAAGAAAAAGAGAGATGAAAAGGGAGGAGGAGGGGGAGAGAAAGAAGAAAGGGAAAAGGAGAGGAGGAAAGGTAGGGGAAATAAGAGTAGAAGAGAAGATTAGAAAGGGAGGAAGTGGGGAGGAGGGGGGAAAGAAAGGGGAAGTAGAGAAGGAACAGGAGAGGAGAGAAGGAAGTAGGTAGGATGAAAGAAGGGAGGAAGAGGAATGAGAAGAAGAAAGCATAGCTGTGAAAAGGAAAAGATGAAATGGAAGAAAAGCAACCCCGAACATATTTGAATATATTTGGATAAAAATTGAAACAGTTAAAAAAGATGGATGAAAGAGAATGCATACCAATAAAAATGGAGAAATTAGAATTTGAGGGTGAAAGAAGATGAGACTTAGTGAAATGAGCAAGGAAATATTAGGATATGAATAAAAACTATGAAAAAAGAATACTTTGGCAAAAATTGTAACTAAGTAAAATTTATTTGAATATATTGAATTGTATAAGACATGATACCCTGTTCATAAATTATGTATGTGTGTGTGTGTGGGGGGGGGGAACTAAAAAAACCAATAAAAACTTGTTCAAAAAATATATATGATAAAAGCTGACTCAATAATAAATCTCAGCCTGAAACCCATGTCTAGATAATGAATTTCCTCCAGGATTCTTCTCACCTGCTGACTGACCATCTTCTCAACAAGCTTCACAAAGAATGGGAGTTTCATGACTGGTAATTAGTTATCAAAAATTACTGGGTTCAAGGATAGCTTCTTCTTTTTAAAAAATAATATTTATTAAATTTCCAAAAGTTAAAATACACAATATAATTGCATCTTGAGATATATATATATATCAAGATGCAACCACACAGCCAACCAACCCACTTACAGCAATACTACCCACCTCCCCACCAGTATTTATAGAGAGACGGCAGCTCCGACCACGCTTTGCTTGCACAAGCACAAAGCCGAAAGCACCAGCCTGAAGATGATGAGTGAGACCTCGTCGAAATGTTGCCATGTAAGGTTGAGATACTCTCAACCTTACATGGGAAAAGACCCGAATATGCCAAGAGCTGCATACCTATACCCATGAAAACCTACGAAAATGCATCAAAATTACATTACTCGTAACAGCTTTTCCTACATAGGTATCTCTTATCTTATTTAACCTCTATATACAGATTCTATTTCCAAGTATCTCTATAAACCAACATTCTTATTTAAATTATTTTAACCTCTATTCATAATTCAGTCTCATGGCAAAAATCTCCCTTAAGTTTTGTGCTTACTCTCCAGCCAGGAATACCATTTATTCCATATTCCAGGATAGCTTCTTAAGGGGGGAACATCACTTCCTCTTTCGAGGCTGGAGCCACTTCCTCAGTCAAAGGAGCTAATTCTGCTGCATGGGCATAATTGTGGTCCACCTTCCTGGCTGCTTTTACAGCTGAGTAGGATCCAGGATCCAGGTGACCAAACTGACAGCACAGAAAGTACTGTCCACTTCCTTAGGAGTCACCAGTTCAAATAATGTAAGCTGCAGCTAATAATATATTTTTTAAACCATAGAAATAGCAATGATGTGTATTTAGATGAAAAGTGAAGAGAAGGACTCCAGTTTTCCAATAGTTACACATAGAAAGGAAGGAATAAAAACATGAAGACAAAATATGTAAATCTCTGTAAATCTCCATGTTAATACGTATTTGCTGTAGTTATTTCCAGGTTTGCAATTGAAATTTGATATTGTCCATTTTACAAAGGTTCATATTTTGAAAGTATGACATTTAAATCATACTGGGTGATTTAGCTTTGTCAAACCATTCAAAAGCAAAAATTCTGGATTACGTTTTTGGCTATCCTATATTTTATGTAAAGCACTAAAATCTTACACTTTTATTTCTGCTTATATTGCCTATATTATATTTCTTGTTGCGGTCATTTAACAACTGAAGACATTGTGTCCTGTACTTTGAGAGAGAGAGAGAGAGAGAGAGAGAGATGATACACATAATATATATATCTATTCATATTAATCTATTTTTAAAATTTAAAAATTACTCTTCTACCCAGTTATTGTTATTTGAAAAGAATTGGATGAATAGATGGAAGCATTCTGTTTTACATGAAGGAGAGGGACCTATAAGAAGCGTGAAATGGAGAGGAAATCTGATTGCATGGGCCAACAATATGGTGAGTGTCATTACTTTAAATTCATATGGCTTCATATGTGTGAGAATGTGCATGAGAAAAATATTATGTATTTATATTTTAAAAACTGAAGGCAGAAAAGATAAGCCAGTAACTTGTTAAGACACATTGTTATTGTCATTCAGAAAATGTTTAGAAATTTAATTTGCAGAGGATGGTAGAACAAACTCTTATTTAGGATTCTTCAGCCCAAAACCATAGATTGTAGATTGCTTTATGAACAAAAACTGTTGACTTACTTATATGTAATCTTATATATTTCTCTTACCCTCTGCCGTGGTTTTAATGTAATTCTCACTTTTTGTTAGTAGGAAAACAAAAAACTGTAGAATAACTCAAAGTTCAGAAAAAAAATGTACTCCCATTCACTTTTCCGGAAACATAGTACTATCACATTCCTCCACAATTTGTCCTAAAATCAGTGCATTTTCTTTAAGGTGGAACTAGGAGACCTGTACCTTCCAAATATTCTAATTTGAACACTTCAAATTTCCTCACACCATAATCAATGGTGAAAAATTCTGGGACCTGTAGTTTAGAAACATTTAAAGGGACTAAGATGTGCAACCAGAAAAGTCATTATGTAGGCCCTTTAAAATACTACATCTTGTGAGTATTCAGTCATGCTGTAAAACTGATAAATATTCTTAAAAAAATTGAGGAAAGAAGGGGCTTTCTCCCCCTTACATAAAGTAGTTTAGAACAGTTTTGTAGACTCCTCCCATAGTTATAAGAGACAGAGATTTCTACTTCAAACATTCCTAGTTTAATTTTGACAATCTGTATTAAAACAGTGGAGCATCTTGTCAGTATATGCCTTTTTTCCTGAGAAAAAGAAATTGTAGCATTTACTTCTGTATCCTGTGATTTGAAATTATTGTTCAAACATATTGTCCAAATAATTTACAGTTTTGTAATTACAAAAGTGGAAGCATTGAACTGCTTATAGAGTTTCATCCCATGGTCATAGCCATATTCTGTTCAGTTCCCATAACAGAAAACATGATGCATTTGTACAGAATTTGTAATCAATTTTGCTAGCGTAAACAAAGCTAACTTCAAGAAAGAAATGAGTTTCTAAACAATATGCTTAGAAGATAGCACAAATTAATTCTCGCAATTTAAAGAACAGTGAAAAATAAATTCTTTCATATATTTTGTAAATCTTATCACACGTTTGTAGTTTTTTTGCAGAATAAGAAATACAAAAAGGAAAGATCAATGTGCATGTATATTTGTATGTATATGTAAGTTTTGATTGTAAACTGGGGCAGCAAAGCAAAATTACATAACTGATTCCCTTGTTTACTTAAATATTTTAAAGAGCTTGTTGTTGAAGAAAATTTACATTAAGTTTTCTGCCAAATTCTTCCAATCGTTCACCAAAATATTGTTTGTGCTCCAATAGGATAGTGCTGCCACCTTGATATAGCTGGTGATACTTCTATGTTTTGTGTGTAAAATGTCACACAGAATTCTCTTACTGTGTATTAAACTTCCAGGGCGTGAAGATATTCGACATGATTGCTAAGCAAAGAATCACCAATGTGCCAAGAGACGATATAAGCCTTCGTCCTGATATGTATCCCTGTAGCCTTTGCTGGAAAGATAATTTAACACTGATTATTGGCTGGGGAAATTCAGTAAAGGTACAATTACCTGTCTTTGTAATAAATGCTTGCTGCTATCACAGACAAACAGAGGATTATTTCTGAAAAGCAAAAGCAATAGGGAGGGGAAAAAAAGAAGGAAATTTGATTTGACTACTGTGCAGAGAACTCCTGCTGCCATAGAAATGTCATTGAGCTGACCTTCATAAGAAGGAATAATGACAAATGCTCAGTGGTCAGATAGATTTCTCTAAGATGTGTGAGTAGGCAAGACTGGGACGATCTTCCTCTTTTCTTTTCCAACAGTGTGCTTCGAGGCTGCTAAAAGTGTTTTGGGTTTCATTAACTGCTTAGTTTGGAAAGGAAGTACATAAGCTGCATGTTTTATCAACTATTTTCCATCAGTTTTAACTTTAGTGAGTAATGAATCCTGGGAGATAGAACACATGCTTTCTTAGAGGGGTTATGGAGGGGGCAGACACAACAGTTTTCTACCAAACAATTGCCCTTCATTTCTAACCAAAAGACCCAAAAGGACAGGACTTTAACCTCTCTTTCGTGGTAATTAGTACCATTGAATATAATGGCACTTGAGTAGACATTGTGAATCCTAAGAAATGTTTGAAAGTTGTATGATGTATATAAAAATGTTGTATATAAAAATGCTTATTTTCTTGACCAACCAAAACATATATTCATATGAATTTAAAACAGTGCTAAAAACATGGAAATAATTATTTTGTGGCAAAAATAAAAATAAGTAACTAAGAATCATAGTTCTACCACTTTCCATAGACAAAAATCTTTCTTGGATGCATCTGAGGCAAAAAAAATCTACAGAACTACAAACAGCATAAATTTGGTAGATTTCAAAATGACAAAGGACTTTTTGTCGGTTTTACCATTTACAGTCTGACAGAGTTGCTAATCTGACATCTATAAAAGCTACGATACTTAACTTAATGTTATACTTCAAATTTAAACAAGAACAAACTTTTACAGATGCTTTCTGAAACATTTATGTACTTTATATGCTGCTCCTTCTAGGATTGGTCTCTTAAATTGTAATATTTACTAAATTATTTATTTATTTATTTTATTTATTTATTAAATTTTTATACCGCCCTTCTCCCAAAGGACTCAGGGCGGTGTACAGCCAAAGATAAAACACAAGATATATACAATTAAAACCAACATTTAAAACATAGCAGATTACAAAAGGCTGGTAATTAAAATTTAGATTTAAAAATTTAAAAATATTAATAAAAACCCCAAATTAAAATTCAAAACTATTATGCCAGTCCCGCTTGAATGAATAAGTGTGTTTTTAGCTCACAACGGAAGGTCCGAAGATCATTATAATTATAATCTTACAGTAACATTATTGTGGTTAGGCACCTTTGCCAATACATCAGTATAATCTCACACTATTTTCTAAAACAAGTAATAATTAATACGATTTTCTTTATAGATATGTTCAGTGAAAGAACGACATGCAAGTGAAATGCGGGATCTACCTAGTCGTTATGTGGAAATAGGTACGAATGAAACATTTTTGTGAGTTAACTTATAATAAATACTAGTTTTTACAATTAAACATTCAAAATCACAAAGTTTTCCTCTTTTTCAAAAAGTCTTTACTTGCAGTACTATGTATTTAGTACATTCAAAGTATTTCAGAGGAGAATTAATTTGATCTAGTAATTAAGACACCTAGCTGGAAATCAGGAGACTGTCAGTTGTGGTCCTATTTAAGGCATGAAAGTTAGCTGGGTGAAGTTAGGCCACTTACTCTCTATGGTATCACATTCTATCACGCCCAAATGAAAAGCTGGTTGATAAATTTCTTTTTCAACCAATTAATTAACATTTGGTTGATTTAAAAAAAATCAACAAAAAGAAAACAAACCAATGGAAGAAAACACTGATGGAAGAAAATAATTGGGAAAAAACAAATCAATGTATTTGAGACATGATACTGGCTTATTCTGTAAATAGGAAGTTGTTAGAAATTGGTAGTCCAAACTTATAGATATGAGACCCAGTTTACTAAACCAATATACAAAATATGGATGAAATGCATGCTCACTTAATCATAAAAAGGTAAAGGTTCCCCTCGCACATACGTGCTAGTCGTTCCCGACTCTAGGGGGAGGTGCTCATCTCCGTTTCAAAGCCAAAGAGCCAGCGCTGTCTCTGTGGTCATGTGGCCGGCATGACTCAATGCCAAAAGCGCACGGAACACTGTTACCTTCCCACCAGAGGTGTTTCCTATTTTTTCTACTTGCATTTTTTACGTGCTTTCGAACTGCTAGGTTGGCAGAAGCTGGGACAAGTAACGGAGCTCACCCCGTTACACAGCAGCACTAGGGATTCGAACTGCTGATCTTTCAATCGACAAGCTCAGCGTCTTAGCCACCACGTCCCTACCACTTAATCATACATGAGGATAAATCAGAGGTTATATTGTCATATAATATGGGTATTTCATTGTTATGCATAGGGTAATATTTGGGTATGTGCAGTATTCTTCCTATTGCTGCAGTGTAACTTTTAGAACAAGAATAGATGATTGATGCTATTCAAGCCAAAGAATACTTTGTTATAAATGTGCCGAATATATATTACAAAAGTGGAATATTTTGGAATATTTTACTTCTTTATCTTCCCTTTCCCAGCCCACATCTTCCTTATGTCAGGGTTCCAAGTAACACCCCCAATAGAAATAAGACTCCGAAGCAGGCATTTCCTTAAAGTTCAATTTTATTAGAAATGTCATATTAGCACATCTGGGAAAACCCAAATCTGAAAGTCTCCTGGGTTTTCCCCACCCAAAGTCCCTTCCCCTGCACCCGCATGTCCATCATATGGTCCAGTCAAGTCACCACCCTAACTGGAGTTGTTTCCCAGTCATACCTCCCCAGGTGCAGGCTGAAGGTCCTTGACTCCCAGAGAAAAAATGTTGTTATCATTATACATCTCACTCCGTCTCCATCCAACCCCACTTCCATTTCCCACAGCATGCCCATCCAGCAACTGTGGTAGCTCTGAAGATCTAAAGAAAAAGATGGCCTCCAGGGCTGACAGGCTACTCCCCCCTCAGCCGATGAGCATGTCCTGAAATGAGATGAATATAGGAGGTTAGTCCAGACAGTCCCTAATCACCTCTCTCCCCAAGGATGATCCAAATTTTTCTTAACTTCATAATGGGTTTCTCCTTGCACTACCATTGGTTTAGGTGCTGGGTGGTCCTGTGGTCTCAGTCTTGAACTAACAGCAGGCTTCAGCAAGCTGCTGTGGAAGACTGGATGTAGTTTCCCTAATAGGCATACAAGGCTAAGTTGAACTGTTACTGGGTTAATCACTTTCTCTATTGGAAACGGTCCTAAGAAGTTCTAGCTTTTGCTGGGCAATTTCAATTTAATGTATTTGGTGGACAGGTAAATGCAATCTCACACGTGAAAGGGAAGTTGAAGAAATTGGTGTTTATCTGATTGTTTTTTGAATGCTTCTGCTGCCTCTGCTAGTGCTTTCTTGGTGTTTTCCCAACTCTTGAGCAACTCCATCCATTCGGCTAGACAGGCTCTCTCGGCAGCTCAGGCATGGGAATCAATTCCATGCCATTTGTGACTTGAAAGGGAGTTAATCCGGTGCTGCTATGCACTGTGTTGTTATAAACCACTTCTGCAAAAGGCAACAGAACTGCCCAATTTTTCTTGTTGTAATCCACATAGCATTTTATGTACTCCTCTACCACGGCGGTCATACATTCCGCGGTTCCGTTTGTGCTCAGATGAAAAGCCAAGCTGAGTCCCTGAGTTGACCCGATGGATTTCAGAAATTCTCTCTGGAATTTAATGACGAACTGAATGCCTCTGTCTGAGATTATCCTGCGGGGCACTCCTTTCAGCCGGTAGATTTGCTTGATGAACATCTTAGCCAGTTTGCTGGCTGAGGGCAATCTGGAGCAGGCAATAAAGTGGGCTTGCTTAGAGAATAAGTCAATCACAGTCCAGATGACTGTGTTTTCCTCCACTCTCTGGGAGCTTGACTATAAAGTCCATAACGATCTCCCAGGGCCGGCTGGAGTCAGCTACTTGTTGGAGATGTCCGGGAGGTTTTCCTGCCCTCACCTTCATAGTGGTGCATGTAGCACAATTTTTTACATAATCCTCTACATCGGCTTTCATTTTCAGAACTCCCTCTGGGCTAAGTAGAGAGTTTTTAGGAAGCCAAAGTGACCGGCCAGTCGGGAGTCATGGCTGTGTTGTAGGACCTGCAGCCTCAAGCTGGTGGGGACACATAGCTTGGACTCTTTCCAAGCTACTCCGTCTCTCATGGTCAGGATGTCCCAGTTTTCATTAAACCACTGATCAGCTGGAAGCGCAGCTTTTAGCACAGCTGTCAGTTGCCCTGCTCTGGGGTCATTTGGCATTTGGTTTGGCCCCTGGTGGTGACTTGTGCAGCTGGTTGAGGATGGGGGATGATTGCATGGACAACTTCCTTCGACTATCGAATTGTGGCTTTCTGGATAATGCATCTGCTAGCAGGTTTTTCCCTCCTGGGATATATTTTACTTCAAAGTTAAACCATTTGAAATACTGTGTCCAGAGGACTTGTTTGGGAGAGAACTTTTGGGGGGTCTTTAGGGCCTCGAGATCTTTGTGATCAGTCCAGACTTCAAAAGGCACTTTACTTCCTTCTAGGAAGTGCCTCCAGGAGAGAAGAGCCCAGCAGACTGCATAAGCCTCATTCTCCTGAGAGCTTCCAGGAGAGTCCAAGAATGGGTTGACTTGTCTGTTCTGCCCAGAGACTGAGCTATCAACTTTGTGGCCACGCCCCCATCGTCATCCTCTCTGGCCCAGTTTCGGCTCAGTCTCAGCCCTGAAGAGATGTGTCAACTGGAATTCTTGGACTCTCATGACAGTTTTTTCTTTGCATTGCGGGATTCTGAGTGCAGGATTATGAAAGGAGCCGCAGCTTGCCACCGCACATGCCATTTACCTCATTGCGCCACCAGCCTGTCATCCGAGCGTTCAGCAGCTTGAGATTGCCACATCACACAACCGCACTCTCCCTTTGCCCGGTGGGATCGCCGGATAAACATCCAATCATCTGGCCACTCCAATTCAGCTGGGAAAACAACAATCATCACTGAGTGTGCCTCAGTGGGGATTTGGGTGGAGAAACACCTTCTCTTCTTCAGAGCGGAGCACATCACGGGAATAGCAAATATGCAGGCAGACTGCCTCAGCAGGTTCACAATAAACCATTCCAAATGGAGGTTACATCCTGACCTCTTCAGGGAGCTATCCGAGAGATTTGATCAGCTGGTGGTGAACATTTTCGCCTCCCCGATGAATGCTCAATTATCATGATATTTCACCAGATTTGCAACACCAGGAGCAGAAGGGACCAACGCTCTCCACAGCCCATGACCCAGGGGTCTGCTGTATGCCTTCCCCCCTCTTTTCCTCATTCCAGGGGTCATTCAGAAGGTATTGGCAGAGAGGGAAAAGATCTGTTGTGTCTCGTCCGCTTTCACCGCAGCCAGGGCCTTCTTATCTGCTTCCGAACGCTGAGGAATGTCCTAGTATGCCTCCCGGCCCTAGCCCTGGCTCCATGCCCAGACAGGCTGAGGAGGAAGAAGTACCTCCAGCCCCCAGCTCTGGCTCCATGCCCAGGCAAACGGAGCAACTAGACCCCTCCCCCTCCCCCACAGCATGTGAGCCTGAGGGAGGTCAATTACCAACAGCTGCAGACTGGAGTGACCCTCGCTTCAGAAGAATTGATAGGCGGCGGCAACAGAAGGAAGGGAGGGGCAGGCTGGATAAGTGCTGAGTCATGGAGCCACACCCCATGGCCTATATAAAGGATCTGCTTTCTGGCATTCTCTGAGTCAGGCAAAGTCTAACATATCTTGCTGAAGTCACTTTCTGGTCTCCTGCCTGCCTTGAGAACTTTGCTAGGACTTTGGCAGAGCTGCAGAGGCACGCCTGATTCAGATTTCCCTGACCCGGCCGTCAGCGGAGGAGTGGGACATGACAAGATCCTGTCCTTGCTCTCCACTGGCCCAGATGTCCGTGGTTCGCAGACCTGGTTGGCCTTTCGATTTCTCAGCCCTAGAGGATTCCTCAGGAGACAATCTTCCTCAATCAGGGCGTCTTGGTCCATCCGGAGCCACAGTGGCTCCAACTGATCATCTGGCAATTGAGAGGAGCCTGCTGAGGAAGGACAATTACTCCTCCAAGGTAATAGAGACAATTCAGGCTTCAAGAAAGCCATCTACAAACAGAATGTACAATTCTATTTGGACAGCTTTTACTAGCTGGTGTCTTAAAGGGAACATTGTTCCACCTCAGCGTCAGTACCACAAATCCTGGATTTCCTTCAGGAAGGACTAAACAAGGACCTGTCGCACAACACCATCTGCAGGCAAGTGGCAGCCCTTTCAAAGTTGTTGGTGTGTGGGGAACAGAAATCTCTGGCTCACCGCCCAGTTATTTGGAGATTTATCAAGGGGGCAGCAAACCTGAAACCGCCTATGATTCACAGGTACTGCACTTGGGACTTATCTAAGGTCCTATAGACCCTAACCTCTGCACCCTTTGAGCTGTTATGGACTGTGAGCTTGTTTTCCTTTAAGGTCATGTTCCTTGTGGCTATCACCTCAGCCAGGCGCATATCAGAACTGGCAGCTCTTTCAATCAGAAAGGACTTATGCCATCAGAACAGGATGGTCCTCAGGATGGATCCCTCCTTCATCCCCAAAGTGAACTCCTGGTTCCATAGGGCCCAGGAGATCATTTTGCCAGACTTCTGCCCAGGGCCAACTCATGCCCTGGAGAAGAAATGACATACCTTGGATGTAAGAAGGGCCATCTGAATTTACATCAAGAGGACATACTCTACTAGGAAGATGAAGGCACTGTTCATGTCTTTCCATCCTTCATCAAGGGGTGCCAAGGTAACTCCTTCAATAATAAGCCATTGGCTGAGGGCTTGTATAGCTACGGCCTATTTGGTACAGGTCTTACCAGCTCCCAGAGGGGTGACTGCCCATTCTACAAGAAGTGCAGCCACAACGGCGGTGTGAGCGACACAAGCGTCCATTGAAGACATTTGCAGGGCGGCGATGGGCTTCTCCCTCACTCTTTATTCCTCATTACAAGTTAGATGTTTTCACTTCGATGGAAGCATCCTTTGGATGGAGGGTCCTGCAAAGAGTGCATGAGGATAGGAGGACTTCCGACCAAGTGGCATCCCACCCTTAGATCTTTGGTAAGTCCCATTCTTGGACTCTCCCAGGAGGTCTCAGGAGAAGTGGGTGTTGGTCTTACCTGATACGCCTTTTCTCTGAGTAACCCTGGGAGAGTCCAAATCCGCCCTGGCGACCATTTGGTCTCTGTCACTTGGTCACTGTCAGGAGCTGTCACTTAACAGTTGAGATTTGATTTCATAGCTGTGTCCTCCCCGAAACTGGGCCAGAGCGGATGACGATGGGGGCATGGCCACAAATTTATTTATTTATTTATTTATTTATTTATTTATTTATTTATTTATTTATTTATTTATTTATTTATTTATTTATTATTTATTTATTTGATTTTTATACCGCCCTTCTCCCGAAGGACACAGGGCGGTTTACAGCCAACATAAGAACAGTTTTATAAATAGAATTAAAAAACATTTTAAAAATCTTATTCAATTTGGCTCACCCCAAAGTTGACAGCTCGGTCTCTGGGCAGAACTGACAAGTCAACCCATTCTTGGACTCTCTCTTGGACTCTTTCAGAGCTACTCAGAGAAAGGGCATATCAGGTAGGACCAATGCCCTTTCTGCCATATTGCCCACTGTTTCTCAATGTCGGTGAGTTTTTGGACACATACGCATAGGGCAAAAGCCGTCCCCGGGGATCCTTTTGCAGAAACACTGCTGCCATGGCTACGTCGCTGGCGTCGGCTTGAACGATGAACAGGGTTGGGGTGCTCCTGGCAAAGAGTTTTTTTAACTTCTCAAATGCTTTTTAGCAATCTAGCGACCAGGCCAGTGGTTGGGTTGGATGCGGTTTCGCAAAGGGGGGGCTGTTTTCAGTAGAAATAAGGCTATTTCTGCAAATGCTGGAATGAATTGCCTATAGAAGTTTGCGACCCGCAAGAAGCTCTGGAGTTGCTTGCGGGTTCATGGGAGTTGCCAGTCCAGAATTGTTTTCATTTTCCCTAGATCCATCTCGATCCTCTTACTTGACACTTGGCCCAGATAGTCTAGGGAAGTCTTTGGAACTCACGTTTAGAAAGCTTCGCATAGAGCTTCGCGCCTAGGAGTTTTTTTAGTACCTGCTGCACTAATTTAATGTGTTCTTCCAGTGTCTCACTAAGCATGAGAATGTCATTCAGGTAAACTAGACCTCCTTGTACAGATGTACATGCAGCACCTCATTGATTAGCTACATGAATACGGTGGGGGCTCCCTGGAGCCTGAACGACATGACCTTAAATTGGAAGCTGTCCAGTGGGCAGTTGAATGCGATCTTCCATTTGTCCCCTTTCCTAATCCATATCCAGTAGTAGGCTTCTCTTAGGTTCAGCTTAGTGAACACCTTGCCCTTCGCTAAGTGACTTAGCATATCTTTCAGGGGGAGTGGGTAGGTGTTCTCCACTCACATGGCATTATTTCTGAGAAAATCCACACAAAGCCTCATCCCCCTGTCTTTTTTCTCTTTGAACAGCACCAGGCCATCACTTTGGATTTGGCGGGTTGAATGACACCCCTAGCTAAAATGGCGTCAATGTATTTTCTCAATTGAGTCATTTCTTAGGGGTCATGGAATACATTTTGGGCTTTGGCAACTTGGCTCCCAGTACGAACTCAATCATGCAGTCAGCAGGGGGCGGGAGTTGCAGTCCTTCTCACTAAAGGCGGCCATCAAATCCCAATATTAGTTGGGCACCTGAGGACAGCCAAGGAGCCATCTGTGGCAGCTGCAGCACTCTCCAGTCGACTGGGGCTGCAAGGGGTTGATGCCTGTTGGCATTTATTCGGAGGAACTGGTGGCAATAGGTCAATGACTATTCTTAGCTTTTGGTAGCCATCTTCCCACTTGATGGTTGGGCCCCACTTGTCCAGCCAAGTGAGGCCTAATATGATCGATTCAGTCATTTTGGGGGCTACTATGAAACATATGAGTTCCTGGCGATGTCCCATCTCCAATCTAATGAGCTCCGTGACTAAGGTGGCTGAGGCTCCTCCTATTAGTGTCCCATCAACCTTCTCAAAGTGTATGGGATGCACCAGGCGCTTTGTGCTTATCCCTAGCTTTTGGACAATTGGGAGGCGGATTAGACACCTGGTACAGCCGGTGTCTATAATGGCCTCTATGCCCCCCAGGGCCCCAGTTCTTGGCACTACTATTCAGGACTTAATGGAGAAGGGGCAGATGGCTTCACTTACCATCGGATCCTCTTCCCCACTGTTCTCACTGGTGGAGCCCGGAGTGGGTTCTGAAGCTGGAGTTTCCTCCTCTCCAGCAGAAAGGGGAGGAACCTCAACAGCTTGTCGGGTGATCCTTCCCTTGTCTGGCGGTTTCCTTGGGATTTTCCTTCCCCGGGATGCTGATGGAGTTCAGAGTTGAGGGATTGGAGCAGGATGAAAGTGGTGAATCCATTCTTGCTTTCCTTAGCCTTTTTTATACCATTGACTGTGGTATCTTTTTGGACTGACTTAGTGATTTGAGGATGGGCAGCAGAGTTTTGTGCTGGTTCATCTCGTTCCTCAAGGCTGGTCCCAATCGGTGTTGATAGAGAACAAAAGGTTCAGCTCATGGCCCCTTCTTTGTAGTGTGCCACAGACTTAATGTCAAGGTTCCAGAAAAACCTCTTCTGCATAAAAAAACCTCAGAAGCCATTGTTTTCCAGAGTTCTTTACTAGCATGAGGAAACTGGCACACGATGAGTGAAATTCCAAAACTGAATTTCCGGATTCTTTTCTCCAGTTATACAAACCCCAAGAGTCCCATCCCCCTGACCCCTTTGATGGTCACATGGTCCCACGTTCTCCCAGTTCATTCGAATATCTTCTTGCCACTCTTCCTGCAGATGTGAACACCATCCGACCTTGACCGCTTGAAGAATGTTACCATACCCCTCAGCCCCCCTTCCTCCCCTCAGGGGAAAAATGTGGCAGCGTCTGGAACCCTAAAGTCTAATACATTCTCCATTCCTTTTTAATATCTAGATGAAATTACTGGATGAGATAATCCATCACCATAGATGAAATATCAAAAAATATTGTGATGATAGCCATCTCAGATGAAGTGAGTAATGCTGTGGACATTCTTTCACCATGTCTAGAGGCTGTGGGGGCCTGGATGGGAACAACATACTTCAGGTGAACCCTGATAAGGTGGAGTGGCTATTGGCTACTGGATTCACCACCTTCATCCTGTTCCTTCCAGAAATCACCCATGTGTGTGACCAATGTTGTTTCTGTCCCTTATCCAGAATGTTATCCAGAATGGTAGGTCCAGCGATGGCTTCTTGAAGAGGGGATATACCAGGGCCTTTTCAAAAGGAACTAGAACTGACTTCAGGTTGACATTGTGGCAATATCAGACACAAGGAATGGGTCTCCGCATTCCCTGTGCTGACTTCTCCCTGTTTGTGGGCTCCGAGAGGAGCCAAAGCCACCCTGTAGGGGCAGTGAAGCAAAGGGGGGCACCCTATGAAGTCGAGGAGAGTCGCAGCTGTCCTGTCTGACGGGGGGGGAAGGTTTCCTTCTCAGCCACAGCAAGAAGAAGAGGCAGCCAAAAGAGACTGCCACAAACCAAGGAACAACTAAGACTGGTGCTGGAGTGAAGTAGGTGAACTGTGCTGGAACTGGGGGAGAGGATTTCTTTTTGCCTTAATTTTAACCCCAAAGAATAATTTAGAACTATTTGCTCAGAATTATTTTTAAAGCACCGTCTAAGCATTCTGAGAAAATACCAAACCATAAGGGGAAGGCACAAAGAGAAAAATAATAAATATTGAAATAGAAAATTGGACTCTTAAACTGGGAAGATGTGGTATTGGGAAGGCATTTTAAAATGCTGGAATCATTTACTTACAAGACTTATTCTGCTTTTATAATTGATTTACAACTAAAATGACAATTGACTAGCGGCAATACTGAAATTTAAGTTAAGTGTGCCACCTGCTGATGAAAGGAAAAATTACAAGTCTCAGAATACCTATATAGAATAGAATAGAGTAGAATTTTATTGGCCAAGTGTGATTGGACACACAAGGAATTTGTCTTGGTGCATATGCTCTCAGCGTACATAAAAGAAAAGATACGTTCATCAAGGTACAACATTTACAACACAAATGATGGTCAATATATCAATATAAATCATAAGGATTTATATTGTAAATCATAAGAATATGAAGAACTGTGAAAATATCTATTGGATTATTCTTAACTTTGTTAGTTGTGAAGTCGTGTTCGACCCATTGTGACCCCATAGACAATGTTCCTCTAGGCTTTCCTGTCCTCTACCATACTCTGGAGTCCATTTAAACTCATGCCTACTGCTTCAGTGACTCCATCCAGCCACCGCGTTCTCTGTCGTCCTGTTCTTCTTTTGCTTTCAATCTGTCCCAGCATTAGGCTCTTCTCCAGTGAGTCCTTCTTTTTCATTAGGTGGTCAAAGTATTTGAGTTTAATCTTCAGGATCCGGCCTTCTAAAGAGCGGTCAGGATTGATCTCCTGTTGGACTGACCGGATTGATCGCCTTGCAGTCCAAGGGACTCACAGAAGTCTTCTCCAGCACTACAGTTCAAAGGCCTCAATTCTTCAGTGCTCAGCCTTTTTTATAGTCCAACTTTCACAGCCATACATTGCAACTGGGAAAACCATACTGTTGTGACCCAGGTTCCTGGACCCAGACTCCTGGACTCGGATGATTCAGAAAGTGAGGGAGAAGACCTGGCAAGCCCTGCTTCTCTTGAGCCCTTTCCCTCCCTGGCACCCACTCAAAGGGAGGAGGAGAGGCCGGCAAGGCCTGATTCCCTGGAGCCTTTGTGACCCAGTTTGCGGTCCCCGTGGTTCCGGTGGACCCTCCGATGCGGGTAGAGACAATTGATGGACGAGAACTGGTGTCCGGCCCCATTAAATTTGCCACCCAGCCTTTGCGCCTGGCTATTGGGGACCATGAGGAGGCGATCCAGTTTTATGTCACGGCGGATCTTCATTTTCCTTTGGTCCTTGGGATGGCCTGGCTTCGGACCCACGATCCTCAGGTGGCCTGGTCGCGGAACGCCATCTCTTTCCCGAGTCTGCAGTGGTCGACCACATCCGTCACACCTGTGCCGGCCAGAACGTCCCCACCGCTGCCATCACCTTGCCTCCTGAGCTGACGGACTTCGCCGACGTGTTCAGCGAGAAGGAGGCGGACCGACTACCCCTGCATCGGCCCTACGATTGCCCCGTGGACCTTCTGCCCAACGCACCACTGCCTGTGGGACGCCTGTATTCCATGTCGGAGCCCGAGTTGGCTGCCCTCAGGGACTTCCTGGACAAAAACCTGACCCGAGGGTTCATCCGGCCTTCAAAGTCCCCTCTCTCGGCCCCGGTCCTCTTCGTGAAGAAGAAGACAGGGGACTTGCGCCTGTGCTGTGGTTACCGCCAGCTAAACGCCATTACGGTGCGGAATCGCTACCCCCTGCCGCTCATCTCGGAGCTACTGGAGAGGTTGCGGGAGGCCACGATCTTCACCAAGCTCGATCTCCGGGGGGCCTACAACCTGGTGCGGATGCGAGAAGGAGACGAATGGAAGACGGCATTCGGCACCCGATACGGACACTACGAATACACTGTCATGCCATTTGGGTTGACCAACGCTCCCGCCGTTTTCCAGCACTTCATGAACGACGTGTTCCGAGACATGTTGGATCGGTTCGTGGTTATCTACCTGAACGACATCCTGATTTACTCGGTCCAGGAAAGCCACCTTCGACACGCCGGTCTGGTTCTGCAACGCTATGGAGCAACAACTCAATGCGGTTGGAGAAATGCGTCTTCTTCTGGACTTCCATAGAATTCCTCGGCATATCATCTCGCCCGAGGGCATAGCCATGGACCCATGTAAAGTAGAAGCTTTGTGTAGCTGGGAAGCCCTCGTCGGGTGAAGGATGTTCAGCGCCTGCTGGCCGCCAACTACTACCGGACCTTCATCCCGGGCTTCGCCACACTGACGGCTCCACTTACCCAGCTCCTCAGGAAGAAGGTTGCGTTCCGGTGGGGTCCCCCGCAGCAAGAAGCATTCACAGCCCTCAAGAAAGCCTTCATCACGGAACCCGTCCTGAGGCATCCCGACCCGCTCCGGCCTTTTGTGGTGGAAACGGACGCATCCAATGTGGCTCTGGGAGCGGTGCTGCTACAGGCTCCGACGAATGGCGGCACACTTTTTCCCTGCGCTTACTACTCCCGGAAACTCAATCCTTCCGAGCGCAACTACACTATCTGGGAAAAAGAGTTGCTGGCTATCAAGGCTGCATTCGAGGCTTGGCGACACCATCTGGAGGGGGCCCGACATCAGGTGGAGGTCCGAACGGACCATCGGAATCTCGAGCACCTCACCACAGCTCGGAAGTTGAACCAGCGGCAGATCCGGTGGTCGTTGTTTTTTGCCCGGTTCAACTTCCGTGTGACCTACATTCCCAGCGGTCACAACCGGAGGGCGGATGCCCTGTCCCGCAAGCCAGAGTACCTCTGCCCCAAGGACCCCCTTCCTCCACGGACAGTGCTGCCGGCAGAAGCCTTGGCCGCAGCATGGGAGCCAGTGGACTTGCGGGCCCAGGTGCGAGAGGCGCAGCGCTAGGACGCCTGGTCGCAGCAAAGGAGAGCGGAGGTGGGCCCCGCGTCTCCTTGGACCTTGGAGGAGGACTTACTCAAGTTTCGGGGGCGATTATATGTGCCCACAGGACCACTCCGAGCCCTCGTCATGACCCAGTGCCACGACAACCCTGCAGCCGGACATTTTGGGTTCTTCAAGACCCTCCACCTGGTGACACGGACTTTTTGGTGGCCCCGAGTGCGGCATGATGTACATGCCTACGTGACATCCTGCGTACCGTGCCGGCAAGCCAAGGCCGCCACAGGGGCCCCTCCCGGGCTCCTCCAGCCCTTGGCGACACCCGACAGACCCTGGGGGGCGATCTCCATGGACTTCCTGACGGACCTGCCGCCGTCCTCTGGGTTCACCACGATGCTGATGGTGGTGGACATGCTCAACAAGATGGCACACTTCATCCCATGCCGCGGACTGCCCACAGCTGCAAAAACAGCCCGTCTCTTTCTGCAGCACATCTTCCGCCTCCATGGTCTACCGGACAGGGTGGTTTCGGACCGCGGAATTCAGTTCACAGCTCGCTTCTGGAAGAGCCTGATGGCCGCGTTGGAGGTGCAGGTGTGTCTGTCGTCATCGCACCATCCGGAGACCGACGGGGGTACAGAGAAGGTCATCGGTATCCTGGAACAGTATCTCCGTTGCTTCATCAACCAGCAACAGGACAACTGGGCCGATTACCTGTCCCTGGCGGAGTTTGCTTTTAACAACTCTCAGCACACCTCTACTCAGATGACCCTGTTCTTTGCCAATGTGGGGTACCATCCGCAGCTCTTCCCTCTGGCACCACCGGATTCTCCTGTTCCCGAAACGCAGACCTTCCTGATGGAATTGCATGCAGTCCAACAGTTGGTACGTCAGCAGCTGAATCGGGCAAACGAGGACTACAAACGGTCCGCCAACCGCTTCCGACGGGCAACGCCCCCGCTGGCAGTTGGAGACCAGGTGTGGCTCTCCACCAAACACCTCCCGTCCGACCGCCCGGTAAAGAAGTTGGACCACCGATTCATCGGCCCATTCCCTGTCGAGGCAGTCATCAACCCGGTAGCCTACCGACTGACCCTGCCACGATCCATGCGGATCCACCCCGTTTTTCACCGGTCCCTTCTGGTTCCTGAGGCCACACCGAGTCCCCTTCGGTGCCCAACAGCACCCGTCACTGTCGCCAAGGAAGGGTCGGAGGAATACGAAGTCCACAGTGTACGAGACTCCCGCTGGCTGAAGGGTCGTTTCCAATATTTGATCGCGTGGAAGGGATACGGGACTGATTTCTCCTGGGTAGATGCCTCCGACGTTCATGCCCCTGACCTGGTGCAGGCCTTCCATGAGCAGAACCCAGCCCGACCGCATCCCGATCGTCAGCCCGGGGAAGGGCCCTGCGGTGAGGATAGTGTTGTGACCCAGGTTCCTGGACCCGGACTCCTGGACTCGGATGATTCAGAAAGTGAGGAGAAGACCTGGCAAGCCCTGCTTCTCTTGAGCCCTTTCCTCCCTGGCACCCACTCAAAGGGAGGAGGAGGGCCGGCAAGGCCTGATTCCTGGAGCCTTCTTCTGATTTGGCAACGCCCAAGAACAGTTTTGGAGTGATGCAAGACTGCGAGGCGTGATCGGCGCAGCAGAAGAGTTGGGACAAAGCCAAGTCATAATTGTCATGCAGTGACATCTGCAGAGACTATAAATAGGAGCGGGACTTCCTGGTTTTTGTCTTGGACAAAGCAATGAATTCTTGAGCAAACTGTATCAATGGAGGGAAGAATATATTCGTGAGTAATTCTGGCCTTATCTGTAATTTCCTTGTTATCTCCAGAAACTTGGCAGGCCCGTGGGTAGACGTGGCCAGGACATTTATATATATGTAAATAAATCAGAAAAGGAGGCCTCTGACTGACTCTTTGCTGGGAGTATTGGGGGAAGGGAAACAGAACACATAGCCTTGACTATACACACTTTTGTTGGCAATGTGATGTCTCTGCTTTTTAGTATGCTCTCTAGATTTGCCATAGCTTTCCTCCCCAGGAGCAAGTGTCTTTTAATTTCTTGGCTGCAGTCCCCATCTGCGGTGATCTTGGAGACCAGGAAAATAAAATCTGTCACTACCTCTATTTCTTCCCCATCTGTTTGCCAGGAATTAAAAGGGCCAGATGCTATGATCTTAGTTTTCTTAATGTTGAGTTTCAAGCCAACTTTTGCACTCTCCTCCTTCACCCGCATCAAGAGGCTCTTTAGTTCCTCTTTGCTTTCTGCCATTAGAATGGTATCATCTGCATATCTCAGGTGTTGATATTTCTCCCGGCAATCTTAATTCCAATTTTTGATTCATCTAGCCCCGCCTTTCTCATGATGTGCTCTGCATATAAGTTAAATAGGCAGGGTGATAGTATATACCCTTGCTGGACTCCTTTCCCAATTTTGAACCAATCAATGATTCCGTGTCCAGTTCTCACTGTTGCTTCTTGACCCGCATACAGGTTTCTCAAGAGACAAATAAGATGGTCTCTTGAGAAACCATCTCTTTAAGAAATTGCCACAATTTGTTGTGATCACACAATCAAAGGCTTTAGCATTGTCAATGGAGCAGAAGTAGATGTTTTTCTGGAACTTCCTAGCTTTCTCCATGATCTAGCGTATGTTGGCAATTTGATCTCTAGTTCCTCTGCCTCTTCAAAATCCTCCCTGTACTTCTGTTAGGTCTCAATCCACATACTGCTGAGCCTAGCTTGTAGGATTTTAAGCATAACTTTACTAGCATGTGAAATGAGTGCAATGGTGCGATAGTTTGAACATTCTTTGGCATTGCCTTTCTTTGGAATTGGAATGTAAACTGACCTTTTCCAATCCTGTGACCACTAATGAGTTTTCCAAATTTGCTGGCAAATTGAGTGTAGCACTTTTACTGCATCGTCTTTTAAGATTTTGAATAGCTCAGCTGCAATATTGTCACCTCCACCAGCTTTATTGATTTCCTAAGGTCCATTTGACTTCACATTCTAGGATGTCTGGCTTGAGGTCAGTGACCACCCCATCGTAGTTATTAGGGATGTTAAGCTCCTTCTTGTACAGTTCCTCTGTGTAATTTTGCCACCTCTTCTTAATCTCTTCTGCCTCTGTTAGGTCCCTGCCATTTTGGTCCTTTATTATGCCTATCTTTGCATGAACTGTTGCTTTCATATTTTCAATTTTCTTGAAGAGATCTCTGGTCCTTCCTATTCTATTATTTTCTTCTATTTCTTTGCACTGTTCATTTAAGAAGGCATTCTTATCTCTTCTAACTATTCTCTGAAATTCTGCATTTAATTGGGTATTTCTTTCTCTTTCTCCCTTACCTCTCGCTTCCTTTCTTTCTTCAGCTATTTGTAAGGCTTCCTCAGACAACAATTTTGCTTCCTTGCATTTTTTTTTCTTTGGGATGGTTTTAGTTGCTACCTCTTGTACATTGTTGCGAACCTCTGTCCTTAGTTCTTCAAACATTCTGTCTCTAGTTCTTCAGGCATTCTGTCACCTCTACTATTCATCAGGGATATGATTTAGTTGATACCTGAATGGCCTAGTGTTTGTCAGAGCTCTCTGCTATGACCTGTCCGTCTTGGTTGGCCCTGCATAGTATAGCTCATAGCTTCATTGCACTGCACAAGCCCTTTCTGCACGACAAGGCAGTGATCCATGAAAGGGAAAGTGCCTTATAATCACCCAATAAGTTTGTTGAATGATATATTTGATAACTGTTAAGTCCTGTCTTTTCATCAGGATCTTAAGGTTCTATAAATAATACTCTGATTTTCCCCCACAATAGCCAAGCTGCAAAATAGAATATGACTGTCCAAACTCACCCAGTGAGCTTCCATCATTGAGAGTGGTATTATATGTAAGATTTCATAATTTTAATCCAATCCATTAACCACTATATAATGCTGAAGTAGGAAAAGTCATTATCTCCCTTCAACTTTTCCTGCTTACTAAACTAATTGGAAAAAATGCTGATTTCAATTTATATCTTTATAGGTTCCCTAATATAGTTCTTTTATATTATCTAGGACACTAGACTGTATTTGAACTTGAATATGTTGGGAGGGGAGGACATATTATTCCCTGTATCTGATAGATGGTTTCTGTCAAATTCCTGAATATCAGGTCTTTACAGGGCATTACTTTTGTTAAGGATTTCTGCAAGACAGGCAGTCTGATTCCTTAAATCCAACCAATCGCCTTCTGAGCATCTGAGTCTAACCCAATAACCAATAACTCCAACTTAAAGTTAACCATTGCACTTGAACTGTGTTTCTCATTCAGTTCAAGTTTGACATCATATAAATGTATTTTACACTGACTTACTGCTTGTGAGGGGTATAAACCCTGAATACCTACCTTTTAGGTTTTATTATCTCTTGAGCACAGCATTAAAAAAATAGCATTTCCTTGCTTTTCAATTCTAAAGTTACAAGAAAAGTTTTTATGAAACAGTATATTTATTTTGACTGGTGTTAGATTATGTTGAATTTATGTCTACAACTATATAAAAATCCATTTCTGACCAGTTGTAATACTGAAAATATTGTGCTATGTATTCTTTCATGTAGGGAAAATCCAGCAATATCTTCTTTTTGGCTCTCATTCTGCATTTTCTTTTCTTGTACATTTGATTTCTTTCTTTTTAATTTGCAATAAAAAAGTTGTAGCAGAAATGTAATTTGAGAAGGTATGCATTCTTTGAGTGGATTATAACTCACCCACCCTTGGCCACCAGTCTCGGAAAAGAAGATACAATCCATCATTAAAAGCTTAAAGAGCAATAAACACCGCCCTGAGTCCTTCGGGAGAAGGGCGGTATAAAAATCAAATAAATAAATAAATAAATAAAAATAAATAAATAAAGCCCCAGGTGAGGATTTTTTTAACCAGCATAATTTTTCAAGAAATTTCCCAATTGGTGGGGCCCAGTGTTGGCAAGTCTTTTTACACATAAAAATAACACCTGCCATACACCAGATGCGTGGAAGATGGCAATAGTTGTTCCCATATATAAAAAAGGAAATAAAAAGGATCCTAGTAATTTTAGGCCTATTAGCCTGATTGACACTGCAGCAAAAATATATGCTAGGTTTCTTTTGAATAGAATTGAAATCTGGTAGAAGAAAACAGTATCCTCACAGAAGAACAAGCAGAACAAAGCTGATCCACTATTGATAACTGCTTTGCCTTGAACCATCTAATTGCCAAATATGCCTATAAGAGGATATATTCCTTACAGCAGCATTTGATATGGTAAACAGAGAAGTAATATGGAGTAAACTGACATCTCTTAAAATCGATCCTAGATGGTTGGCTTTGATTAAAGCCCTTTACACAAGTACCTGTTTGAGGGTACAGTATGGGGTTAATGGGGTTCTGACTAACAGGATTCACACAAATAAAGGGGTAAGGCAAGGATGTATCCTGGCCCCATTACTATTTAGTTTATATATCAATGACTTGCCAGGGTTAATGAAGGACCCCATGGTACACATGCTGAAGATCCTAAATACTTACTGATAACAGCTTGCTTTATGCGGATGATATGATTTTATTATCATATTCACTAGTAGGATTACATAGGCTATTAAGAAGAAAAAACACCACACTACTAACCAGAGCATATAAAACATTTGCTAGACCAATTCTAGAATACAGCTCACCTGTTTGGAACCCTCACCACATCTCTGACATCAATACAATTGAACGTGTCCAGAAATATTTTACAAGAAGAGTTCTCCATTCCTCTGAAAACAACAAAATACCTTATCCCACCAGACTTGAAATCCTAGGCTTAGAAAACTTGGAACTCCGTCGCCTTCGACAAGACCTAAGTTTAACTCACAGAATCATCTATTGTAATGTCCTTCCTGTCAAAGACTACTTCAGCTTTAATTGCAATAATACAAGGGCAACCAATAGATTTAAACTTAATGTAAACCGCTTTAATCTAGATTGCAGAAAATACGACTTCTGCAACAGAATCATCAGTGCTTGGAATACTTTACCTGACTCTGTGGTCTCTTCCCATAATCCTAACAGCTTTAACCAAAAACTTTCTACTATTGACCTCACCCCATTCCTAAGAGGACCATAAGGGGTGTGCATAAGCGCACAAACGTGCCTACCGTTCCTGTCCTATTGTTTTTCTTTTCTTCTTCCTATATATGTTTATATGTGTATATACTATATAATCTTTTTGTATGATGTTGTGACAAAATAAATAAATAAATAAATAAATAAATAAAGATTCAGCTCTTATTGCCAGGATAACTCTCTATCCATTAGTAAATTTAAATTGAAAATAAAGGTGTTTGGAAAACATCATCAGAGACATGGTGGCAATTAGACGGTGAACTTTTGTTAACACCTTTGTATATTTAGGTGTAACCTTTTCCAAGACTGGGTCTTGAGCTTGCCATCATTAACATAGTACGCTTAGAGCAAACACCTGTTTGAATTTACTGCTTAAATTAAAGAACCATAGTTACCCAGGGTCCTAGCCCCATTAATTAAAGTATACAAAGCTAAGGTTACTCCTATACTCTTGTATGGAGCAGAAGTTTGGGGTCTATATTCAACCACAGCCACAGAACACACAGTCCCAGCATTTGAGATGTATTCTGGGTGTCGATGCAAGAACATCTGCTGCAGAGTTAGGGCTGAATTGGGAATTCATACAATTCATGCACTATCCAAAATTAGAGCATATAACTACTGGTGCAAAGTCAATGAAATGGAGAATGATAGACTCCCCGAGTTATAGAGCAAATAAAATTACAATCACAAATCTCCTGGATCATCAAACTAATGAATTTTGTAAGAAGCTGTGGTCTTCCTGTCTCTTGCATAACAGGATAACAATTCAAAAAAAGAGCTGCCCAAAGAATTAAGGATATAGAAGCACAAAATGATATAGCTATCCTTAGTAAGGTGGGTAACTTGAAATGGCTGAGCAAATACAAACATAATTTTCAAGTACACAGCTATTTGAAGTTATAACTGCCAAAACATCTTAGGGAGATATTTACATGAGGGTGATTCAAGCAGCTTGACACAATGGTCAGATATGGGAGATTTGATTCTTTGCCCTACAATGAGCGTCCCTGCATTTGTGGAGTGGCAGAGGTAGAAAACCCAGCTCACATCCCTATTTAACTGTTGCTTGTATAAGGGGGTGTAAGACAGGTACCTTGGTCCATATACCAAACGAATGACCCATTGGGATCCCCATATCGAAACAACTTACTTTATGTGCAGCCAGAATCTGAAAATAACATTTAACACAGCACAGTACTTAAACAAAATGGTTCAGATGCGATCTGCATACATGGGACTGATAGAGGTAGATTGTAAGGGTGACACTGAAATATAATTTTATGTCATTTTATTGTATTTTATATTATATTGTATCTTATCCTGTAACTATTGTATTTTACCCTACTCTTATTTTAAATTATTTATTGGTGATACGTGTTTGCACCTTGTGCTTTGATATGGCCTATAGGCTAATCAAAGCCATCATTTTAAACTGTATTTTATCTGATTCCATTTTAAAAAAATTTATCAGATTTTAGTAATAAATTGTGCATAGAACTTTGCACTTTGATATGGCCCAAAGGGCTAATCAATAAAGTAAATTAAAAAGGAGTGGATTATATTGGTTCTAGTGATTAAAATAAAATCCCAGTTGGAAATATTGTATAGTAATGTTATAATCTGAATTTGACTATTTTGTTAGTTAAAAGTAATTAACCACCACTATTTGTATTCGGACTCACACTAAAGAACTTCAAAGTCAATCTGTCATCATATCCATTTCTGCTAACCTCAACAGACAGAAAGCATATGAGTCACCCATGACCTCTTTCCCTCCTTGCTGACTAATTTAAGATTGTAGAGGATGTTATTTAATCAGCACTCCAAGTCTAGAGCCAAGGCAAATTATGGAATTATTGTAATCTCATCATTCCTATTCCATACAAAATGGAAAAATGAATTCTCAGTACACCTTCATGAAAGGATATTGTAAATTTTTCAGCCACCTTTCATCTAATAGCCTCTTTGTACTGTATCAATGAATAGCATTACTTTATTAGTATTCCCAGTAATTGTAACCATGGCTGCCTATTGCTTAGTGTCTAGAATAGCAGAAACTGGGAGAAACATATCAATGAGTAGGATGCTGAAATACACCAAGGTAGATACATTGTTTTTGACATTAGAAGCTGGGAGTTGAAGAAAAAAAGCCCAATAAGAGAAAAAGAGACTGTTACAAATGTTACAGAACGTCAGCATTACAAAAAACTCCCAAAATCTTAAAACCAATACATGTGTGATGGCAACATATGAACTAGAGCTGATTCTGTACTGTTACCCAAATCTTATGTGATGAAGTCTTATATTCATAATATGTGTCATGACAGAATATCCTTTTGACAAAATTAATCTATAATGCAGATATATAAAAAGTTCTTCTGAAATTCAGTAAAGCCCGTGTTCATTCTTTTTTCTTTTCAATGGAGCTTGGATGTTCTAATTACTGCAGCTTTCCACAGATGGTGGAAATACCATAATATTCTTAGTATTAAAATAATTATTTGTATTGAACTGTTACAGTTGCAAAATATATGTTCACATTGAACAGTATCTTGGATTACTACCTTGTGTGTAACTGAAGGTTTGTTTTATCAGTCTTGAGCATATAGGGCTGTGATGGCAAACCTATGGCACGTGTGCCACAGGTAGCACATATAGCCATAT
The DNA here is from genome assembly GCF_028640845.1 of Ahaetulla prasina. Lineage (NCBI taxonomy): Eukaryota > Metazoa > Chordata > Lepidosauria > Squamata > Colubridae > Ahaetulla > Ahaetulla prasina. The sequence continues at coordinate 70,053,032 of NC_080542.1, forward strand.
CAGTGGGCACCTGAGCTCAGGTCCCGCACCCAGCTGATTTTTGGCCCTCCTGGGCCCACCAGAAGTAGGGAAACAGGCTGTTTCCTGCCTCTGGAGGCCAGAAGAGGCCCATTTGCCAACTTCCAGTCGGACTGGAAGGCCCATTTTTTGCTGTCCCCAGCCTCAGAGCCTTTCTAGGAGTCTGGGGAGGGCAAAAACGGCCTTCCACACCCCCATAGGCCCTCCGGAGACCGAAAACGGCTCATTTGCCAACTTCTGCTCCCACTGGGCCATTTCTGGACTCCAGAGAGCCTCCGGGGGGTGGAGAAAGCCATTTTCGCCCTCCCCAGACTCCTAGAAAGGCTCTGGAGGCTGGGGATGGCAAAAAATGGGCCTACCGTGCCATTGTGTGCTGGAAGCGGGGGGTGGGGTGTCACACACATATGCGTGGGGGCAGGGTGCATAGAATTATGGGTGTGGGCATGCTTGTGCATGACATACACTCCTGCTCCTGTCATGAGATGGCAAAAAGGTTAGCCATCACTGATATAGGGTATAGTATACACCTCTTTCTCCTACAGAAATTAAAGTTATTTACCATAAAAATTAACTTTATGGTAATCAATTTTGGCATAGAATACAAATTTTATACCAAATTTGTCAAATTTTAGAGATTAATTTTAAAGGAAAATTAAATGTCTGCTGATCTGTCTCTCAGGAAATTATTATAATGATATTGACTTCATTTGCATATTAAAATATCTGTGATATTATTTCATCATGAAAACACAGCCAATAATTTCAATTAATAATAAACTAACTGTTTCTTTATTTGTCTGCTGCTTAGTGTCTCAGTTCAACACTGAATTTTATATCAGTGGGATTGCACCTCTCTGTGACCAGCTTGTCATTCTTTCATTTGTAAAGGAGATTTCAGAGAAAATGGTAAGTGATATAATATCAAATAATTAAAGAGTGTTGAGTGGAACTCAACCTTCAGTGACTACATTGATTAGTCTATTGAATTACCTTGATAGTGACATAGGTACTTGTTTTAAGATATGTACTCCACACTTATTCTTAAACAGAACTATTTCCTTTTTATATTCATATTTGAATTCCTTAAAAATGTTAAGGAAGGCAGGACTATCTTATCTAACTGCTTATGGCATGCTATTAACTGCCCAATGTCCCTCTTTTATAAGACAGCAATAGAGAATTCATATTTTTCAAGACTTTGTATTTTAGTATCTTCCAAGTGAAAAGAGGTGCTTGATATGCTGAGTCAAAGAAGCATACTGTGATCACCATTTTCAACGTTCTTAGCCAGCTTCTGACAAAGTCAGTGGAGAAGCTGGATTTGCTTAACAATTGCATTATTCACTTAACAACTGTAGTGATTAACAATTGTGGAAAAAAAGATCATAAAATCAAGTATGACTCACCTAACCACCATCTTGCTTAGCAACAGAAATTCTGATTCTAGATTTCCGATTGCAACTTCAGCAAGAACAGCTGCCAGAAGACCCCTCAGGGTCATAGCGGTCTTGTAGGGATGGTGAAAGGAGAGGTGCTTCGCTGACCATGAGGAATCTGCAAATTCCTCGTTAGGTCCGAAGCAAGCTCTTGCCAAATGGCAACAGGCATGGCCGCCATTGCTGACAGCCATGAAGCCGGGAGAACTGGGAACTAAGGTTGTGCAAGAGCAGTGTATGGACAGAACGTTGAAATTGGGTGAGATATTTACCAACGTTTACTTTAATGACTTGCAATAACAAAAAGATTGTGAAAAGAAAACTCCTAAGCTTAAAAAAGTGGTGAATTAAGGGGAAAACAACTAGAAACGAAAAGGCAGGAAAAAAAGCCCAAGAGAAGCTATAAAACTATAGCTAGAGCCCAAGAGAAGCTATAAAATACAGACAGCATGGAGAAAAGCCCAAATAATCTGAGAGTGACTTTAGGGAGAAATTATTTGTTTATTTGAATTTCTAAACCCTTGGATTTATCCAACGATCAGCTGTTTTTGACAGATTGCTTACATTGGATGTAAGGGGCATAAGAGAGCCATCTACTGGAGATGGCTACAACACTACTACAACACTATAGCTGCAGTATATTTAATGAAAACTAATCTAATACATACAAAGTCTAATACACAGAACAGAAGTAACAACATCTGGTAAATGGCCTGACCTTGACTCTGTTGTTAGAAATGACTGGGAAAATTCGAGAACATTCAATTGTGGTGTTTTTTTTCTTTCCTTTTGAAGAGTTACAAAAGAAACTAATTTGCAAATAACTAAATCTTACTAAAATTGACTATTGGATTATGGATTGGAAAGACTGGAAGAACTTAGTGGACTAACTTGGACAAATTGGGACTTGGATTATTAATGTTATTTAATAGAATATTCTAAGGGGCACAAGAAGAAAAGGTCAGAAGAAAAGATAGAAGAAGGAAATAAGACTTTAAAATTTGGACAATTGGGGAACTATAAGGCTGTAAACTATTATGAAATAAAATGTGGAGTTTTGGAGGTGTAACTATGGGATTGATGTAATTGGATTAAATAGAAGTTTCTTCAATATTGAGGTACTGAAGTAATAGAAATATACTTTTTATAAGCTGTATTAAATCACTATAAAATGAATTTAGAGATGTATGAAGAAATATTGTGCATGTTAAAAAGTCTGCGTAAATCCTTAAGAAATGACAAAGAGATAAAGAAATTGTTTAAATTTATAGAAATGAATGTAGACGCTACTGAACAATTAGGGGGAAAAGAGGAACACAATATTCAAGAAGTAGATGAGAAACTAGAAAAAGAAGGGGAAGTGGAGAATAAAAATGAGAAGCAAGAAGTTAGGAACAAAGACGAGAAGAGAAGTAGAAGATAAATACATAACGTCATAATTGATAAGGATACAGAAAGAAGAGAGAAAAACCTGTTTAAAAAATAAAAACGAAAAGAAGTTTTGTGGATGGGTATTCAAAAAATGCAGCAGAAAGAGGCAAAAAGCATTCAGAAGGAAAAGTTTAGTAGACACAAAAAAATTAAAAAGAGATACAAGATTCCAAGAGAGAGAGAGATAAAAGACTGACCAAAAAATCAATAAATGATGGAATTTTTAGAGTTGATGGATAATGAGAAAATATATTAATAAAATTGGAAAATTCCAAAACCCCAATAAGTTTTAGGTTAGTAGATAGTAATTTAAGACTAGACAATTTAACTGAAGTACTAATATTAACAGTTGTTAAAAGATATTGTGAATTTAAAATATTAAGGATTAGAAATGGGGGGACTTGAGATATACTCCCGTGATAGATTGAATATTGTTAATAATTGGTGTTATTTGTAATCCTATACATTTGGAATATTGATGTTATGGTGGAATAATGAGTGATTTTTAAAATATTGAATGACAACTTTTACTAAGGGATAATAAGCACAGGGTGCAAAGAAATGTTATTTATGCTTAAATGAATTAAAGGGAAAATGTAAACGGAATATGAAATGAGACTAGTATTGTTTGAAGTTGGAAGATTAGAATTCTACATGCTATTTGTATTATTATTGTTAACGTTGTATAAAAAAGACCTGACCCAATCAATGTACTGTCCACAAAATATGTATATTTATATTGGAAAAATAAAAAATACTTAATATATATAAAAAAGAATTTCTGATTCCAATCAACGGCCATCTGTACTGAAGATTCCTGATGCCAAATCAGAAAAAAATGTATTTGTTTAATAAAAAGAGGCAAGTTATTATTAGTACCCCCTTCATGGATTGCTGCCTTGTTGTGGTGAAGGGGCTTGCATAGCTCAATCAAGCTATGAGCTATGCCATGCAGGGCCACCCAAGACAGACAGGTCATAGCAGAGAGCTCTGACAAAACGTGATCTACTAGAGAAGGAAATGGCAACCCACTCCAGTATCTGCCATGAAAACCCCATGGACAGTACAAAAAGGAAAAAAGATATGATGCTGGAAGATGAGCCCCTCAGGTCGGAAGGTGTCCAATATGTTACTGGGGAAGAGCAGAGGGCTAGTACTAGTAGCACCAGAAAAAGTGAAGCGACTAGCCCAAAGCCGAAAGGACACTCAGCTGTGGATATATCTGGTGGTAAAAGGAAAGTCTGATGCTGTAAAGATCTATTCTCTGTAGGAACCTGGAATGTAAGGTCCATGAATCAAGGCAAGCTGGATGTGGTCAAACAAGAGATGACAAGACTGAACATCGACTTCTTAGCAATCAGCGAACTAAAATGGACAGGAATGGGTGAATTTAATTCAGATGAACATCAGGTATACTAATGCTAGCAAGAATCCCTCAGAAGAAATGGAGTAGCCTTTAATAAAGAATAGGATACAATCCCCAAAATGACAGAATGATCTCAGTTCGAATCCAAGGCTAAACCATTTAGCATCACAGTACTCCACGTCTATGCCCCAACCACTGGTGCTGAAGAGGCTGAAGTTGACTGGTTCTATGAAGCCCTACAACACCTTATAGAATTAAAACCAAAAAACGATATCCTTATCATCATGGGGGATTGGAATGCTAAAGTAGGAAGCCAAAAAATAACTGGAATAACAGGCAAGTATGGCCTTGGAGTACAAAATGAAGCAGGCCGCAGGCTGATAGAATTTTGTCAACAGAATATGATGGTCATAGCAAACACTCTTTTCCAACAACCCAAGAGACAACTCTACACATGGTCATCACCAGACGGTCAACACAGAAATCAGATTGACTATGTGCTTTGCAGCCAAGATGGAGAACTCTATACAGTCAGTAAAAAGAAGACGAGGAGCTGACAGTGGCTAAGATCATCAGCTTCTTGTTGCAAAATTTAGGCTTAAATTTTAACAAAAATTAGAATAGGGAGGACCAAAAACCTCTTCAAGAAAATTTGAGATATAATGGAATATTTCATTCAAAGTTGAGCATGATAAAGGACCAACATGGCAGGGACCTAACAGAGACAGAAGAAATTAAGAAGAGGTAGCAAAATTACACAGAAAAACTATACAAGAAGGAGCTTAACATCCCTGATAACCACAATGGGATGGTCACTGACCTGGAGCCAGACATCCTAGAATGTGAAGTCAAATGGGCCTTAGGAAATCTGACAAACAACAAAGCTAGTGGAGGTGACAGTATTGCAGCTGAGCTATTCAAAATCTTAAACGATGATGCAGTAAAAGTGCTACACTCAATTTGTCAGCAAATTTGGAAAACTCAACGGTGGCCACAGGATTGGAAAAGGTCAGTTTACATTCCAATGCCAAAGAAAGAGAATGCCAAAGAATGTTCAAACTATCACACCATTGCACTCATTTCACAAGCTAGTAAAGTTATGCTTAAAATCCTACAAGCTAGGCTCCAGCAATATGTGGATCGAGACCTATCAGAAGTACAGTTAGGATTTCGAAGAGGTAGAGGAACTAGAGATCAAATTGCCAATGTACGCTAGATCATGGAGAAAGCTAGGGAGGTCCAGAAAAACATCTACTTCTGCTTCATTGACTATGCTAAAGCCTTTGATTGTGTGGATCACAACAAATTGTGGCAAGTTCTTAAAGAGATGGGAATACCAGACCATCCTATTTGTCCCTTGAAAAACCTATATATGGGCCAAGAAGCAACAGTGAGAACTGGACACAGAACCACTGATTGGTTCAAAATTGGGAAAGGAGTCTGAGAAGGCTGTATGCTGTCACCCTGCCTATTTAACTTATATGCAGAGCACGTCATGAGAAGCAGGGCTAGATGAATCAAAAGTTGGAATTAAGATTGCCAGGAGAAATATTAACAACCTCAGATATGCAGATGATACTTTAGTTCCTCTTCTGAATGTGAAGAGGAACTAAAGAGCGTATTGATGCAGGTGAAGAAGGAGAGTGCAAAAATTGGCTTAAAACCCAACATTAAGAAAACTAAGATCATGGCATTCAGCCCTCTCAATTCCTGGCAAATAGATGGGGAAGAAATGGAGGTAGTGACAGATTTTATTTTCCTGGTCTCCAAGAACACCGCAGATGGGGACTGCAGCCAAGAAATTAAAAGACACTTGCTCCTGGGGAGGAAAGCTATGGCAAATCTAGAGAGCATACTAAAAAGCAGAGACATCACTTTGCCAACAAAAGTATATATAGTCAAGGCTATCATTTTCCTAGTTGCAATGTATGGCTGTGAAAGTTGGATCATGAGAAAGGTGGAGCGCCAAAGAATTAAGGCCTTTGAACTATGGTGCTGGAGAAGACTCCTGCGAGTCCCTTGGACTGCAAGGCTATCAAACCGGTCAGTTCTACAGGAGATCAACCCTGACCGCTCTTTAGAAGGCCAGATCCTGAAGATTAAACTCAAATACTTTGACCACCTAATGAGAAGAAAGGACTCACTGGGGAAGAGCCTAATGCTGGGAATGATTGAGGGTAAAAGAAGAATGGAACGACAGAGAACGTAGTGGCTGAATGGAGTCACTGAAGCAGTAGGTGTGAGCTTAATTGGACTCCAGAGGATGGTAGAGGACAGGAAGGCCTGGAGGAACGTTGTCCATGTGGTCGCGATGGATCGGACACAACTTCACAACTAACAACAACAAAGTTAAGAATAATCCAATAGATATTTTCACAACTAACAACAATAAAATTATTAGTACCAATTTGTTTTAATTTTTTTCCTTGGGGATGAGATAGTGGATTTAAAAAGAAAAAAAAATTTAAAAATCTTCCAAGGAACAAGTTTTGAAAATTTAGAACGATCAGAAAATAGTATCAAAGACATCTTTTTCATCTTCTGAAATAATTACAACAGGTCCATTTTAATATAAACTACACTCAATTTAGCATCACAATCCTTCCAAATCTTAACAAACTGAAATCCGATCAGTTGCTTTCTTAACATGTAACAAAGGGTAAATGGTATGAGTAATCACAACATCTTCATTCCTTTGCAATACCCCTTGCAGATTTGGGGGAGGCAGGAGAGATGTGGAAAACAAGGGAGACCAGGATCTCATTCACATCACTGCTTAAACATTTGAAGAAAATGGAATGAATACTCAGTGACAGTAAGAAAAGGATGAGGGGAAAGGTCTGGAGACCCTAAGGCTCAAGTGGTTCAAAGTCCAATAGGTACACAGTGATGCAGACTTGCAGACTGTTGAACAGGAATTAAAGTTGAATTAAAATCATTGTGCTAATTTTTCACTTTGTCCTAAATAAAGTCTGTTGAGATAATTATTCTCAAATAATTATAGGCAGAGTGAGGGACATGGAGACAAGAACTATTTGATATAGTTGTCTCAATTTGACAATGTCTACTTCAGTTGAAAATGTCTAGATATACAGAGAAAATACTGAATAACTAAAATTTCTCAGGAGACTCTACAAAGTCTTCATGACAATTGTTTTCACTACAAAATGAAAGTATAGAAGAAGTATAGAAGAGGCAAATCTGTGAAATTTAGATTATTCTTTTCATCTCCTTTATAGCAAACTGACATTAGATAGTCATTGTTATAATAATTTTATACAACTAGATACACATTGTTGCTAAGCAATGAAGAACATTGGCTCAAAGTAACACCCATCTATTGAAATCAATTGGGTCTGCTTCTAGCCCTCATGCAGAATGGCCACATATTTTTTATTATTTTAAAGAAAGGATCAAAGGCACTGCTGCAGTTTTTCCCAGGAAAATTAATAGTGTAGACCCTTTCTGTGACTGAGTCTCAGAAAAAAAAATCAAGCTCTAAAGTGAAGTTGAATCCAATGAGTAAAAGTTGGGATAAAATATAGTACACCTGTGGTGTATTATATTTGTGGTGTATAAAGTTTGGGTCTGTGTTGTCATCTTTTTAGCAAGTTGATGTTGTCTATATGGCTTGTTATATAAATTTTGCTAGCATCAAGTGAAATAGCTATGCAACATATCTTTTTTTTAATAATTAGACTACATTTCTCATCATGAAAGGTCCAAATGGATAAAAATTGGGAGTCTATAAGGTGTATTTAATAGTCATGTTGTGAAGCTCCATTGGAAAGCATTTAATACTGTTTATATGCTTACATGGAAAAAAAATTCTTAAGAATACACCAGAGGAATAGCCTTGATATTTTGCTACAATGAAAACAGCAGAATTTGGAGGAACTTAAAATTTAGCATTTCAGCACTTTATTATCACATAAGCTTTTGTAAACTTAAATCCACCTTATCAGATTCAGAGAATACTGTCCTGGGAAAGGACTATTATATATGAGCAACCATTGTGCCATGATGTGCAATGGTAGTTGGTTGTTGTGATGTGCAATGATAGTTGGGTAAAAAGGGAAATAATTAATTAGAAACTGAGAAAACTGAATGAATAGTTGCCATTAAGAAATTCTTATGGGTTGGATAGGTGCATTCTTGTGTTGCTCATATGATTAACACTTTTAATTGAAAGCATAGTCTTTATATTACCTTTGAAAAATAGTGTTAAAAGCCCTGATGAAACTTAGCTCAGCTATTTGACAGATTTTGTCCATTCTGAGGACAGTAATTACTAGAGCTGAAATGTTTGGCCAATGGTTTCAGTGTTGCTATTTTTTAAATCTGATTTTTCTTCACTTATTCTTTGCCTATTTTTTTCTAGTACTGACATTAAAATCCAAAGATTAGTTCTGTATAGGAAAATATATTGAATGCTTGTGCTGTTTTACGTATGTTGTAAAGTGTGCAAGCAAAGCATTCAGAAACCATTTATAACTCTGCTGAAGACTGTTTCTAGTTAATAAATCCTCTTGGGGAATAAAACTGTTCTATCTCACACTGTGGATAGAGTCAAATAATTATATTAAGTTTTATTAATCATAGTTTGCTAAATAAATCACAGCTGACTGTAAACTCATACATTGCGGCAAGTCTTAGACAATGATTCCCAAACCATACTGGCTGTATGCAATAAGCAACAGTATTATGATTCATTGTTCTAAATGGCAACAAATATTTGTGTGGGAGGTGTGGGTGGGTATTTCTTCATTAGCTGAAGGATGTTAGATTTTAATGGTTTGAAAAGAATTTTCATTTACTCTATGAATGTTTTTTTATATTAAATATCAGGTTATAAAACTACAAAAGTATCAGCAATAATTGTCCAAATTATTATTATAAAAATAATGCTTACTTTTAGTTGTTAAATCTTAGTTTTCCACTCAGAGACTGTATTGTATAAATAAAACATTATCTAAAATTTCAGTTCCAATACTTCTTTTCTAACTTTCATAAATCCTGAGGATTCCCATAACCTCTTATATTATGTTTTCTCCAATCAGAAAAGTGCTTTTAAGGTATTAATGGAAAAATCTGTTTTATATACTAAAGAAAATACTATACTATACTAAATACTATAGTATAGTATTGACAAAGTAAATACTATATTTGATTACATGGACTGTTGGGTTGAAACTGATTAAGACAATTTCAATTGGGATTAATACATTCCTATAGATAGATCAGTAATATAGGATGACCATTTTGAAGGCTGAGTATTATTTTCTTTCTGCAGGAAAGAGAATGTTGTGCCCGACCAAGACTTGATATAATTCAACCATTTCCTGAATCTTGTGAAGAAATATCTTCTGATGCACTCACAGTAAGATGCTTCCAAGAAAATGAATGTCGAGATTATTGTTTAGGTAATTATTTCTTCTCAATCTGTTTGCTAATTTTTACAGCAAAGGCTACATTCTAAAGTCAACAATATGGCCTATATTCTAAAGTAAAATTGACCTATTTATCACAAAAAAATAAGAATGATATTCTCCAGTCTATATTATTTTAAATCAAATGTTACAATATGTATCATATCCTATATTTATCCTATATTTTATTGTATACTTTATCTTTATATATATATTTTCCTTCGTAATTGCTATTTATCATGTATGAATGAAGTACCTGCCTAAAGCCTCCTTGAGATTCACTGAGAACTAAGGAATTTTGGCAAAATCTGCTTCAAAGTGTATATATCCAATATGGATCCCATGTTTCTCCTCAGTTCTCTTCCATTTATGACATCTGGAATTTTTTGAAACATTCTTCTTTTTTTCCAAAGAAGATTCTGAATTTTTATACATTCATTGTGATACTCCTTGTGATACTTTCAGGATTTCCTGCCAGAAATCTCTCTAAAAAGTTTCCAACAAGGAAAATCTGCACATGTTCAGAATCCTCACATGTGAATATAGAAAGGACTAACTGAAGAATGTTCACTAATGAGTAACCTATCCTTTCAGTTTAAGTATATGAAGACTGATATTATTGATAATTTGTCACACTTTAAAGAGAGGATTTTGTTCTGAAATTGATCTCATGGTTCTTAATGCCTAATATTGGATCTGTTCGGTTGCTCCCAAGTTCTTAATCATAATTTCTTAAGTAAGATCATAAACTCTAGTATTTGCTTATGATCCCTCCCTTTGAGGTATTAATTTGCGAATGAGGAAGGCTGCTGTAGAGAGTTGCAATATGAAAAGTGCTGATTTTAATGCAAAGCATCCTGTACAGTTGGTTGCGCATGTCAGTGTTTCATGACTGTATTGCAGTGTTAGAAATTTGAGGGGAAAATGATTCAGTTGTTTATATTTTACAGAATATTCTGAAGGTGAATCACTTTTTTATATTGTCAGCCCAAGTGATGTGGTAGTGGCCAAAGAACGAGATCAAGATGATCACATTGAATGGCTGTTGGAGAAAAAGAAATATGAAGTAATTATTAAACCTTTTCCATCTTTCCTTCTTAATGGTGCCATGGGAAAAATAGTTCTCTGTTTTCTAATTGCTACAATAAAAGTCATTGTTATGTTTAAGAATTTTAATATAATTATAGGTGATGTGGTTTTAGACCAAATTATATTCTTTCTAATTACATTTATTTATTTAGATAACGAGATAATGAGAGTCAGCCATTTTGCTACAGTAATTAAGGTGCTGGGCTAGAAACCAAGGAGTCTGTAAATTCTAGTTTTGTCTTCGGTATAAAAGCAGATGGGAAACTTTGGGACAGTTCTTCTCTCTCAGCCCTAAGAAGAAGCAGTAACAAGCCTTCTCTGAAATCTTGCTAAGTAAAATTGCAGGGACTACTTCAAGCAATCTTCAGGAGTTAGCAATTACACAAAGGCAAACAGACATAGACACATAAAACACAGCTTTACTTTGGTAATAACAATCCACAAATCATGCATTTGTCATTATCCCTGAGTGATATACGTATGAATTTAGTATCAAAAATGTATTGATGTTATTCATATTTAACATAATAGAGTTACTTAGATATGCCAGTTAGACAGTAAAAGGACCATAGTCACTTAAATATTTGCATATGTATACTTACTTATTTTTTTTAAAGTAGATGAACATGGCTTTTGAATAATTTATTCAAACTTTTGATACTAATATCTAAAAGACAGCTGTGATGCCAGATAGTAAAGATTCATACTTGAAAATAATAAGAAATTTATATTCAGTTTAATAGTCTGATTTGACTTGAACTGAATCAGACATAATCCTGATATATGTGCTTCTTCTTTTTTCAAGCAGCAGTGAACCAGAAATAGTTGTAATCTTTTTAGTTTTCAAATGAATAGACTAAAATAATAAACATTAGGCTTCTCACTGCTTCATGAACTGATTCTCATTTTAAAGAACCAGATTATCTTGCATTGATCCAAAGAATAACTTGTTTCAATATGTTGAGATTCTGGAAATCAAAGACAACTGAAGCTTTGTCCACTCTTTATCTAGCATGAAATAAATTGGTAATCCATATACAACTTTGGTTCTTTTTATTATAATGGTACATAGTTCGAAGAACATTAGAATGTGATTTACGGGATGTAATCTGCCACATACTATGCTATAGGATGTTAAAATATTAACATCCATTAATATTTTGTTTTTCATTAAAATAAGATGAAATGTATTAGAGCATATAGAAATTATGTGAGTTGAAAAATACACATTTTAAAGAAATTGGTGTGTTGATTTTTCCATACTGTTCCCAATAATAATCTTTTACCATTTCATTTGCTCATTGATTTAAATGATTTCACGTATTACCACACTTACCAAAATCAATCCAGAAATGCCCAGTTTGTCTAGGAAGATAAGATTTAGCCAAATCCCACTGCACTACCTATCAGACACATATTTTTTTTATCTAAACAATAGTCTTTAGATTAAAAAAAATTATCTAAACAATAGTCTTTGTCAAGGGAGGGGGAAAGAGGGGGAAAGCTTTGTAAAACTTTTGCAATAAATTTTTTTTTAAAAAAAATAGTCTTTGTTTTGGTTGCATTTTATGCCTCTAAAAATACCTGACTAGCCTTGCCAATAGCAATCATGAATACTATTAGAATGAAATTCACTATTAGTATTTTACATGTTACACAAATTTAAACACAAAAATAAAGGGACATAAGTTAATTAAAATAAACTAAAGAAGTGTTTACAGTAAAAAGAGATGACAAGCTAGACCATACAGGCATACAATAACAGTGTATAGCTAATTAAATCTAATAAAATTAAACTATGCATAATATAAAAGCCGGGGAAGCCTGTGACTAAGGTCAGGCCAGAAGCCTATAAATTTCTAAATAGAGCAGCATAGTGAAGATAGATAGGGAGGAACAGAGCATTGTAGTGTCTAAAAGGCCAGAATTAAATTTTTATATTAGCACTCGGCTCTAAGAAGGAGCCAGTTGAAGGTTCTATATAGTATAGGGGCAAAAAGGAAAACTTCAATATAACTCAGACTGCAGTATTTTGAATCTGAGACAGCACAAGAGTGATAATCAAAATAAAATGTGAAGCAAATAAGTAGAAAGTGTAGGTAATTTGCTATGTTTACTTAGTTCATTCCAAATGCCAACAGTTTACCCAACTGAAGCATAGCTTTTATTTTCAAGGTATACAGTTTTAGTCATTGGTGTTATTTAAATAATTTTCTTGGATATTTCAGTTATCAAAGGTATGACATGGTGCATAGAGATGAAGCATCCAAGTTTATTATGCTATTTAATGTTATCTGAAATTTTAAGATACATCCTAGTAATTTGTGACAAATGCCTTTTATAAAAACTGAGTTTTTCTTAAAGCTGTGGAATTTTCTTAAATTTGTATATTTACACATAATCTAATATTAATATACTTTAATAATTTTACTTGTAATCCCTATTAAGCTTTCACTTCTCATTTAAGTTGCAATAATTTAAGCTTCGTTTTGAGATCATGGACTCATGGAGTAATGTAGTAAATAAACCACAAATTAAACTTGATGAAAAATAATTTTTCAACTAATATATTTATTCAATGTTAGTGAAACATTAGGAAAACAAGTCACGTTTAAGGTATCTTTCTAATGCAGATGTTGGCTAAAAAAAGGATTTCTTTTAATTATACTACATATATTGCCAATCTTCTGAGATTTGGTCCTGTGATGTTAACATGGAGTGAATGCAGAGGAAGCCAAAGTCTGTTCTGGGGGGGTTAACCATTGCTTCTCCTGATTATAAATTTGATTCTGTTTGTTTTACCATGACATTAAACATTCTAGTACGTTCATGCAGAACATACAAGAAACAAAGGAAGATCTATGTTTTTTCTTTTGAAATTTTCAGTAGATGTCATTTTTACTTTATTATATAGGAAGCTTTGATGGCAGCTGAGATCAGTCAGAAAACTATTAAAAAGCACAAGATTCAGGTAAGTCTACAAATTTCACTTTTGAAATGTAACTGCTTCAGATATGTCAGCGAATAATAAACAGTGTCCATGGGCATTACTAGATTAAATCAGGGATGAAATCCAGCAGGTTTTGACAGGTTCTGGGGAACCAGTAGTGGAAATTTTGACCAGTTTGGAGAACCGGTAGTGGAAATTTTGACCAGTTTGGAGAACTGGCAAATACAACCTCTCACTGGCCTCAAAGTGGGGTGGGAATGGAGATTTTGCAATATCCTTCCCCCAGAAGTGGGGAGGGAATGGGGATTTTGCAGTATCCTTCCCTTGGAATGGTGGGAATGGAGATTTTGCAGTACCCTTCCCCTGGAGTGGGGTGGGAATGGAGATTTTGCAGTATTCTTCCTCTGCCACACCCACCAAGCCACACTACGCCCACAAGCCATGCCATGCCCACCAAGCCACACCCACAGAACCAGTAGTCAACTTTCTAATTTTCCATCTTTCTCTTAAACATGGAATATTTCCAAACTTCTGACATGGTATTAGTGTTTTAAGTTCTTCTTTTTGCCAATGGCAGCTAATGACCTTAAATGGATGTGGAAAAATGCATACTACCTTAGGAACAAGATGAGGGTAAAAGAATCAAGTGTTATGACATGATATTAAAAAAAACCAAGCACATAAGTATTGTGAATAGCAAGGAGTTGCTTTAGCATCCTATCTGTTTTGGTCCAATCAAGAATAATAATCATCAGCCAAGGAGCATTATGTAATTTATCTAATATATGCAATCTACTTAACTCATAATGCTAATATGAAGACTCCCAGAATTGTATTTTAACAATGTTTGTTTATTCTTAGCTGTGACCAATATGTTTCAGTCTCTAATTGCATAGTCATCTTTTTGTGCCATATCCATCATTGGATGTTGGCGATCATGTTGGCAATCGTATTTTTGTCAACAGCCGCATGAAAAAGTGCTGCTGAGTTTTGTCCAAACCAGTCCCTTAGGTTTTGAACAAAGATGTTCTTTTTCTGCCTGGACCTTGTTTGCCTTCAATCTTTCCCTGGAGGATTAAGTGAAAAATGCCATATTTTGATGGGTGTCGCATTATATGTCCGAAATATTCTAACTTTCACTTTTTAATGGCTTTGATGGTTTCCCTTTGCTTTTCCAGGTAGCTTATCACCTCCTCATTTGTGATTTTGTTAACTCAGCTTATACGTAACAGCCATCTGTAAATCCACATTTCAAATGCTTCTAGTTTCTTCAAGTGGTTTTCTGTCGGAGACCAACTCTCTACTCTGTAGAGCAGGATAGAAAAAATGTAACATCTGACAAGACTGATTTTCAGTCTTAAGCTTATGTCGTGACTGCAGAAGACCTTTTTCATTTTGAAGAATGCTGTTCAAGGTTTCTCTATCCTTGTCTTTACTTCACTGATTATGTCCCAGCTTTCATGTAAATTAAAACCGAGGTATGTGGGAACTTTCGGTGTGACGTCACAGTGGACAGACCAAAAGGATGGAGCTCCGTTCCCTTTGTTCAAATTTTTATTTTCCAGAGGCCTGCGAAGGCGAGTTAATCCTGAAGGGATCAATGAAATAGAGGGGAAGTTTGGGAGGCAACAAGGAGAGGAGCAATCTCCTGTTATGACAAGAGGAACCCCCTCAAATCCAACAAGAAAGAAATCGGCCATCATGGCAGAGCCGGAGCCGTGACTGCCAGATATGGTTTAGGAAGTAAGAAGGAAAAAGCAGTGTGAAGGTAGCGGTGAAGATCCGGTGGTTTTAAGTGCCCGATAAAAACGTAGCTTGTGAACAGTGTCAGCGGTAAATGTGAGTCCCCTGGGAGAGGGGAGAAACGGCCCCTAGGACTAAGTGGTGATTTGGTGGTGGGAGCGGTGAATACAAAAACTGCTATTGTTAGACTGAGAGAAAAGGAGTGAAAAGGAGCTTTGGATTAGTATTTAACAAAGTGCTTAAAGATATAATAGATATTTGGACCATGGAGTGTGCTGGAATACAGAACCTTAAGAACTGTTAGAACTTTGAAAATTACAGAGCGCTGTAAGATTATAACTTGCGAAATAGAGAATGTGCTTAATAGACGGAGAAGGCCATCTAGCGGCAAGAAGATGAACAGGACTTGATCAACAGCTAGAATATTGGACAGAGAAATGGTTAGAAATAATTGTGGAATCTGTTGTTTATAAATACTAAACAGTAGAGACTATTTCATAGCACTTTACATATATTTATATTTATCTATTTGTATATTTAGACATCTCATAAATAGAAAATAACAGTGTATATACATTTAAAGGTAAAGGTTCCCCTCGCACATACATGCTAGTCATTCCTGACTCTAGGGGGCGGTGCTCATCTCCGTTTCAAAGCCGAAGAGCCAGTGCTGTCCGAAGACATCTCCATGGTCATGTGGCTGGCATGACTCAATGCCAAAGGCGCACGGAACGCTGTTACCTTCCCACCAAAGGTGGTCCCTATTTTTTCTACTTGCATTTTTTATGTGCTTTCGAACTGCTAGGTTGGCAGAAGCTGGGACAAGTAACAGGAGCTCATCCCGTTACACGGCAGCACTAGGGATTCGAACCACTGAACTACCAACCTTTCAATCGACAAGCTCAATGTCTTAGCCCCTGAGCCACCACGTCCCTTTTTATATTACATCAAATAACTTATATTTAATTGAGTACTTATTTGTGTAAATATTAATCTGATCTAGGCATTTATTTACCTATACTATTATCTTCACTATATTAATGCTATCTATATATTTATATATTTCATAAATAGGATATAATAGTGTACACATATTTACACTAGACCAAATAACCTATATTTAGGCCTGTATTTAATTGTGTATATATTAATCTGATTTAGACATCTGTCTATCTATAATATTATCTATATTATAGTATTGTTAATATTGCTATTGCTTATTGACCTATTCATAGGAATATATACTAGATGATTATATAATTATAAAAGGATTTAATACTGAATAGCAATTTGTATACAAATTTGAGGAATTTTATATAGGAAAGGTGGGAAATTTATAGGTTGATAGTAGCTGATATATGCTATGGTGGAAGAATTTCTTAGAGTTGTGAAAATAACAAGCACAATGACTATTACGAAAATAGGGAAGAAAACAATGTCAAACCCAACATCTACGGTATTATCCCCATTGGGTCAATGCTCAATAGAGAATATGTTGAATGGAGAAAAAACAGGTTCTGCATTGAATATGCAGAACATGCAGATGACCCTTCTTATGATTCAAGAAATGATGGCGAAAACACAAGAGTCAATAGCGATGAAATCACGAGGAAATAAAAAACGAGATAGGAGAGGTAAGCGTGACATTCGTAAACTGGATGATAAAATGGGCACGATACAACTGGCAATATCTAAAAATGAACAAAAAATACGGTGGAAGCAAAAGCAGAACAAACAGAAAAGAAATTAAAAACAGTGGAACAGAAACTGACTGAAGCAAACAAAGATCTGGAAAGGCAATTGTCCGTCTAGAAATGGAAAAAGCAGCCTTCTTGAGATTCCAAAATGTAGTGAAAAATAAGGAAGAGGATTTATTAAAGATTATGACAGAAGTATTAGCTAATACTGTACAGAAAAATAAACAGATGATATATATGAGATTTACAGAATACATACCAACTATGCACGATGATATAAAATACCAAGGGAGGTCCACATGAGATTCTGTCGTGTCCCACTCCTCCGCTGACGGCTGGGTCCGGGAAATCCGAATCAGGCTTGCCTCTGCAGCTCTGCCCAAAGTCCTAGCAAAGTCCTCAGAGCAGGCAGGAGACCAGTAAGTGACTTCAGCAAGATAAGTTTGACTTTTGCCTGACTCAGAGACTGCCAGAAAGTAGCTCCTTTATATAGGCCATGGGGTGTGGCTCCATGACTCAGCACTCATTAAGGCCTGCCCCTCCCTTCCCTCTGTTGCCTTCGCCTCTCCAATCTTCTGATGCGAGGGTCACTCCAATCAGCTGTTCTTGGGAGTAAACCCTCCTCAGGCTCACCTGCTGTGGATGAGGGGGAGGGGTCTAGCTGCTCCGTTTGCCTGGGCATGGAGTCAGGGCTGGGGCAGGGAGATGCTCCTTCTTCTGCAGTTTGTGGGGGCATGGAGCCAGGACTTGGGCCGGAAGGCATACATTCCTCAGTGTTGGGGAGCAGGTAAGAAGGCCCCGGCTGCTCTGAGGGTGGGCAAGACACAACAGATTCTCTAGGAAAACAATGAGAGACAAAATATATAAGACAAGAGATGAACCACTGATCTATTAAAAAAAAAAAGAAATTCAATCCCTAAAACAAATTCCAAGAAGGGTCAGGGAACAGAGAAGACACTACCAATTCTTATCGTCACAACTGATTAAATATAAGTGATGTTCAGATGACTTATCCCAGAAGTAATGGTGATTTTGTGGCAGGATAAGAAGTTAAAATTGGAAAAACAAGAACCGTCACAGTGAGACCAGCTGGAAAAATAGTAGGCTCTGACTAGCTCCGCAAAAATCCAGCTGGACAAACCGCTGTCGGGGTCTTCAGACCACAACCAACCTGTAGGGATGGTGAAGAAGGAGAGGTGCTTTGGATGACCAAGAGGAACAGGTAAGTTCCTCGAAAAGTTGGAGGCTGATCTTCGAATCAGCAGCGGGGGTAGCAGCCTTTGAAAAATGACCACTCTGAAGCTGGGGCAATCGGACTAAGTTTTTTGTGCAGGAGTGGTGTTTGAACTGAGTGCTGGTATCAGGTGAGTGATTGGCCAACTCACAGATAAAAAAGAAAAATTTTAACAACTTTAAAAGATGTCCCAGAGCGAAAATGAGCAGCTTATTGGCACTTGGAAAAGTTAATGGAGGGAGAAGAACAAAGACGAGGTTAAAATACTAAAGTTCCAAGAAAGAAAATTTTACAACTGGATTTAAAATTGAATTTGGATAAACTAAAAACAAAATAAAAGAAAAAGAAACCCGAGGAAAAGAACTCTTTATATGGATTTAAAATATATTGGACAGCTTTGACACTTAGTTGGTCTGAGAATATTGTGGATTTGAGAGAGACATCTGCTGGCAGAAAGTGAGTACTGCAATATTGGTTGGAAGATAGAAGAAAAAAATAACAGCTGTGACCTTGATCAGGAAACTGAGAACTTTTAAGGAGTATCTGTTTTTCTGAACTTCTTGGTTTCAACTGTCAATGGCTGTGGAAGATAACAAAGCTTTAATTTGGAGTGGATTGGATAAATATTTGAATTGGATACTATTTGGAATTCAAAAGAGTCTATATGGACTTTAAAAATTTAATTAAATATAAAGTAAAAGTTTTAACAATTTTTTAAATTGAAAATATGGAGTCTTGGATGTGTGAGGAATTAATTGATGTTTAAAAATATGTGAGAATCACTAAAGGGTAATAAAAAGAAATTTTGCTGGAACATATAGAACAGGAAAAAGAGCATAAATGAGGAGCAAGAAAATAATAGCGAAAGAAAAGGAATTGAAAGCAAAAAGTAGTTAGATGATTTCACTAGGATTAACAGTAGCAAAAAAAGAGTGGATGGGGGGGAATATTCTCCCAAAAAGAATCAAACAAAAAGATGGAAAGAGTGGAAAGAGACAAGGAGAAAACTTGGGGAGAATTAACTCGAGTAATATAGCTAAAAGTAAGAAAAAGGATTCAGGTGAAAAGATATAATAAATATAAAAAGGAAAAAAAGAAAAAGAAGTTGAAAGAATGGGTTAAAAGGAGGAAATTAGTAAGAAGTGGAATTAGTAAGAAAAAGGATTCAGGTGAAAAGATATAATAAATATAAAAAGGAAAAAAAGAAAAAGAAGTTGAAAGAATGGGTTAAAAGGAGGAAATTAGTAAGAAGTGGAATTTTGGAGAGACCAAGAGAAAATGGTTAAAGAGGGGAAGAATAGTGGAAAGGAGAAAGGGAAATAAAGTATATATTAGTAGAATTAAAGGACACAGGGGCCTCTGTGGCTCAGACTGCTAAAGCAGTCTGTTATTAACAGCAGCTGCTTGCAATTACTGCAGGTTCTAGTCCCACCAGGCCCAAGGTTGACTCAGCCTTCCATCCTTTATAAGGTAGGTGAAATGAGGACCCAGATTGTTGGGGGCAATAAGTTGACTTTGTATATAAATATACAAATAGGATGAAGACTATTGCTAACATAGTGTAAGCTACTGAGTCTTTGGAGAAGGGCGGGATGTAAATGCAAATAAATAAATAAATAATAATAATAATAATAATAATAATAATAATAATAATAATAATAATACTGTATTAATATTATTAATTGTGGAAAGTCAATTAAGTTAAAGTGTTTTAATGTAAGAAATAGGGATGCTGTGGCTTAGTGACTAAGATGCTGAATTTATCGATTGAAAGGTCGACAGTTCAGCAGTTCGAATCCCTAGTGCTGCATAACAGGGTGAGCTCCCATTACTTGTCCCAGCTTCTGCCAACCTAGCAGTTCGAAAGCACATAAAAAATGCAAGTAGAAAAAATAGGGACCACCTTTGGTAACAGCATTCTGTGCCCCTTTGGCATTTAGTCATGCTGGCCACATGGCCACAGAGACGTCTTTAGACAGCACTGGCTCTTCGGCTTTGAAACGGAGATGAGCACCGCCCCCTGAATCGGGAACAATTAGCACATATGTGTGAGGTAACCTTTACCTAATGTAAGAAGAGAATATGATGATGTATATTACTTATAGCAAAACAGAATAGCAGCTAAAATATGAAATGGTAATTGGGTTTAATTATGAAGACAAGTTAAATTAAGAGACCAAATTGAAATGTTAAAAAGTGGGATGGGGATTTTGAAAAATACGTGATATAAATGAAGAAAAAAGATAATTAATTGATGTTATTGTAAGAAATTAGGAATTATGGGTGGATAGTGACACTGTTTATGTATTAAGAAGAGTTTAAGATAAGATAGTCAATTAAGTTAAAGGGTTTTAATGTAAGAATTGAACATGATGACATATATTGTATATAGTTAAAAAGTGGGGTATTTTGAGAAATATATTCTGCAAATGGAGAAATAAGGAAAGGAAACAAATACTAGTAAGATTACAAAAACAGAATATGGACATTGTTTGCTTATAGGAAATATATATCAAGAAGCAATATGGTAATATACTAGAATATCCCAAAATGGAGAAATTGCATTTATCCCTCGCACAGCAAAAGAAGAGAGGACTAGTGGTGTATATTAAAAAATGGCTAAAACCTAAGCAAATCTATGCAAACAAAGATTGAAGAATACTATTGATTTAAATGGCAACAAATCAGAAACAAATATTGCTTGTAGTAATTTATGCGATGAATAATAATCAAAGGAATTCTATCATAAACTATATGGAAAAATATTAGTCAGAACATGAAAATATATGCCTAGTAGGTGACTTTAACGCAGTAGTGGACATTAAGAAAGATTAACAGAACTAACCAAAAAAAAAACAAACCCAAGAAAAAATGAATACTGCCAAATACATTCTTTGAGATGGTACAAGAATTGAATTTACAGGACATATGGAGAGAACTAAATTTAAAGAAGAATCAATATACCTTTTATTCAAGTCCCCACAACTCATGCTCAAGGATTCATATGATATGGATGAACCCGGAATTGAGAAGAGACATAGAAGAAGTAGATATAATGATAAATACCTGGGCAGACCATAATCCCTTGAAAGTGAAATGGAAAGGACAGAAGAAGACAAGGAGCTGGACAATGAACCAAAAGATCTTGAAAGAAAAAGATTATGTGCAATTGATGGAAAAAGAAATGGAACCATTTCTTAAAAGAAAACAAGAAAGAAGAAACAATGTTGCAAAATCTATGGGACATGACGAAAGTGTATCTCCAAGGATTAATGATAGCATATGTGGTACAAAGAAATAATGAAAAGAGAAAACAACATTCCATACTGCAGGACAAACTTAAAGAACTGGAACTAGTATTACAAAAAGAACCCCAGAACGATAAAACTAAAGGGAAAAGAGACTCAGTAAAACACAAAATAAACTTAATGACACAAGAAGAATTGGCTCAAAATGTTAAAATGGAAAAACAAAATTTTTTCGAACACGCAAATAAACCGGGGAGATGGTTGTCACATGAATTAAAAAAAGAAAAAGAGAAAAAATTAATACAACAATTGCAAGATGAGAATGGGAACCTACACTACGGGATGGAAGATAAAAAAAAATTACACAAAATTTTTAAAAATATTTGTATAGTCAAAATTGTATTGTATAGTTTTGTATATATCGTATTGTATATATTTTGTATATTGTATATATAGTATTGTGTATATAATATATAATTGTATAGTCAATCAAAAGTCGGAATTAAAATTGTCGGGAGAATTATCAACAACCTCAGTTATGCAGATTATATCTCTTTAATGGCAGAAAGTGAAAAGGAGCTAAAGAGCCTCTTGATGTGGATGAAGAAGGAGAGTGCAAAAGTTGGCTAAAAACCCAACACTAAGAAAAATAAGATCATGGCATCTGGCCCTCTCAATTCCTGGCAAATAGATGGGGAAGAAATGGAGGTAGTGACAGATTTTATTTTCCTGGTCTCTAAAATCACCACAGATGGGAAGTGCAGCCAAAAAATTAAAAGACACTTGTTCCTGGGGAGGAAAGCTATGGCAAATCTAGAGAGCATACTAAAAAGCAGGGACTGTATGGCTGTGAAAGTTGGACCATAAGAAAGGCTGAGCACCAAAGAATTGAGACCTTTGAACTATGGTGCTGGAGAAGACTCCTTAAAGTCCCTTGGACTGCAAGGTGATCAAACTGGTCAGTCCTAGAGGAAAACAACCCTGTCTGCTCTTTAGAAGGCCAGGTCCTGAAGATGAAACTCAAATATTTTGGCCACCTAATCAGAAGGACTCACTGGAGAAGTGCCTAATGCAGGGAAAGATTAAGGGCAAAAGAAAAAAGGGACGACAGAGAACGAGGTGGCTGGATGGAGTCACTGAACTAGTAGACGTGAGGCAAAATGTTCATTAATTAAAGAAAATAACTTCAATTAAACTACCCCACCAAGTAAAAAAAGATTTGGATAATTGGGGAAAATTGCAACTATCATTAATTAGAAGAATAGCCATAATCAAAATGAATATATTACCAAAAAATTTGTTTCTATTTCAAGCAATACCAATAAAATTAGGAAATAAATTTTTTGAAGAGTTAAATAAAGTAACAGCAAAATTGGTTTGGCTAGGGAAAAAAACCGAATAAAATTAAAACTATTACAAGACAGCAGAAATAAGGGCGAATTTGGACTCCCTAATTGGGACTATATTATCATGCAGCGGCAGTGATGTTGATAAAGTACAGGATAAATCTAAAAAATAAAAGGTTATTACGCTGGCACGCATTTATCTGGGAGGGGAAAAATAAAACACATTACACCAAGTCAGAGAAGCCCTCTTATATGTATGGGGGGAAATAAAGAAAGATCATTATATTAAAGTACCAATTTGGCTATCAGCTATGGAGGCATTGATATATCCTAATGTATTGGACTTAGAAAAAATAGTAAGATATAAAGGCCTATTAGATGATCAAGGGGAAATTAAAAACAAATCAAGAATTAAAACATCAAACTATAGCTATAGATTAGTGGCCATATATGCAAATTCAGGCAAGATATAAAAAAGATCTAGAAAACTGGCTTTTATAAGGAGCAACACGAGTTTGATAAAATAGTACAGGAGACGGAGGAAAAAATGATACTGAAAGCGTACAACTATTTCTTGAGATTCAAAATGGAAGAAGAAATGGTCAAAGAAACTATGATAATTTAGGTAAAGAAGTTTGGGTATACTATTGAATTAGAATATTGGGGAAAATTGTGGGAGGAAAATTATAAACTAACAATGTTGGCAACGTAGAAAGAAAATTTATATAAAATGTTTTATTGTTGGCATGTACCCTGAGCAAGATTGGCAAAAATGTTCCAAAATAGAACAGCGAACTGCTGGAAATGCAAGCACAACCCAGGTACATTTTTTCATATGTGGTGGACATGTCCGGAAGCCAAGAAATACTGGACTAAAATAAGAAGATGGTTAAGGAAATTACGAAACAAGAGATTGACTTAAAACCGGAATTATTTCTATTAGGTATAACGAGAAAATTATTGTAAGAAAATTTGATATATTATATTTCACATAACAACTGCGGCCAGAATTACCTATGCACAAAACTGGAAAAATGAGAGCACTCCTTCTGATGGAATAGTGATAAAACAGATGCTAGAATGTGCGGAGATGGACCAGGCTAAAAACGGAAATAAAAGAAAGAGGACAAACGGATTATTATTTGACTTGGGACATATGATATAATTGGTTAGAGAATAGAAGTAAAGAATAAGATCATAATGATAATCTAAGAAATATTATTAAGTTAAAAGGTAAAATGTATAGTTACGAATAATGATATAATATATAGAACCGATATGTATTTAAAGGGTAAGGAAGAACAAGGAAAATAACTGATATGTACTTATGAGTGATTGCTTATTTGTACCCTATGACTATCATTAAGTGCTGTACCTTAGAATTCTTGATAAATGTATAGAGCATATGCACCAAGACAATGTGTGTCCAATCACATTTGGCAATAAAAAATTCTATTCTATTCTATTCTATTCTATTCTATTCTATTCTATTCTATTCTAATCTAATCTCTTTGCAAACTATTTTTCTTTTACCAGTCAAATTTTTCTTCTAATTATTTTCTGTAATTCATTGTATTTTTCTTTGCTTTTATTTTTATAATAGTGTCTTTCATCCATGAGATGAAGAATTTCATCCACCATCCACTGTTGTTTCTTGTGGTACCTCTCTCTTTCTTTTGAGTTTGTTACCGCTACTATTGCATTTTTAAATTTATTCCAATTCATTTCTACATCTTCATTATTTAGGTTGTTGGCTTCTCTTAAATGAATTTCTAGTTCTTCTTTTATCTCCATGTTTAATGATGAAGTCACTGTCAATTCTTGGTTTAGGAGGATCCCCTCCCTGAATCCAAAACGGTTCCCGGTTCCCTGCTGCACATTGCAGGGGAACTGGCCGCTGCCTGAAACGCGGCTCTGAGAATTGGATTGGGGAATCGGGCCAATGGGCAGCGGTGGCTGGAAAGGAGGGACGTTTCACTTTAGGGGCTCCCACTCAGCTCGGCTTCTGGGCATGGAGAGGGCTTAGGCGGTGGCAGCAGCAGTGGCTCCTCACATTGCTGGGGAGTAAAGTCATCGCAACCATTGTCTGGCCTGAGCTGGCCACCAGGCGGGCAGAGAGGTGATCAGCTGCGAACCATGGGGCCCGTCTTGTTCACCAAAGCCACTGGACAGATTTCCCCCCCACCCCACAAACTGTCCCGAAGAGGTTTGTTCCTCAGCCTGTGGCCAACCCAGATCCCCACCGCCTGGAATTGCCTAAAAATGTCCAAAGGGTAGGGGGCGGTGGGTGGGCAGGGCCGCGGTGTGGCTCAGGCTGTAAGAAGCCTGTTATTAAAAACACAGCTGCCTGCAATTACTGCAGGTTCTAGTCCCACCAGGTCCAAGGTTGACTCAGCCTTCCATCCTTTATAAGGTAGGTAAATGAAGACCCAGATTGTTGGGGGGGCAATAAGTTGACTTTGTAAATATACAAATAGAATGAGACTATTGCCTTACACACTGTAAGCCGCCCTGAGTCTCCGGAGAAGGGCGGGATATAAATGTAAATAAATAAATAATAAATAAAATAATAAATTCTGAGTATAAGATGCACCCAGATTTTCACCCTCTTTTTGAGGGTAAAAAGATGCATCTTATACTCCAAAAAATACGGTAACTATGGTATTCTCTCTTTTTTTAATGGTTATCCAGGTCAACATTTTCATTTTCATTTGCTGTTATGGACAACAGACTAGAAGAAAAAGAACTAGAGAAAATCACAAAATACAAAGACCTGCAAATAAAATTAGAATATCTGTTGCAAAAAAAGCAAAAATCATAACAATAATAATAGGTGCCTTGACTGCAGTGCCAATACAGTTGAAGCACCACTTGAGCAGTATTGGCTTGACAAAATCATCATCAGTCAATTGCAAAAGGCAGCTTTAATTGGGATGTTTTACATCCATCCAAAAATGTCCTTAATCTAAAGAAATTACAATAAAACCAGTCAAACATTAAAGATGGCTTGGTTTGAATATAATAAATAGTCATATAGAAAATGGAAGTAGTTGTGGCTGCAAGTAGGTACATATGAGATAAAGTATTCCTCTGGGTTACCTGATCCTAAGACATGTAGTGCTTTCAGTCAGAATCAGCTGTTTGAAGTGGGTCTGGAAATAGAGCAGGAGCTAGTGGAAGTAGTGAAGAACTGGAATAAAATGTTTGTATCTGCCAATCCCAGTAAGCAGTCTAGCTGCTCTATTCTGAACTAACTGACATTTTAACAAATGTTAAACAGTTAACAACATTTGTGGACCATTTTCAATGGCAGACTCTCATACAGTGCTCTGCAGAAGTGTATCTAAAAAGTTACCAGACCATGATATTAACTGGATATCTCTGCCCTGGTAAGATCACAGTTGTTAAAAACACCTGAAGCTGATCCTAAAGCTCCTTGGACTTCTAGTGATAGTGATAGATCAAGGTGCATCCTTAAAACTGTGTGAATCTCTCCTTGAGGATGAGTGCAGATCTCTTCAGGGCATCTTTCAGATGGACAGGAAGACCATCCACAAATAATATCTTTACCTTACTTGGATTGACTTTCAATTTATTGATCTTCCATCAGTTTATTACTTTGCCCAAGCACTGACTGAGGACATCAACTGTCTCATACATTAGAACTGAGTGTCATCCACATATTGATAGTAGCAATAGCAATACCAGTAGCACTTAGACTTATATACTGCTTCACAGTGCTTTACAGCCCTCTCCAAGCGGTTTACAGCATCAGCATATTGCTCCCAACAAACTGGTCCTCATTTTACCGACCTCAGAGAGATGGAAGGCTTGAGCCTGGTGAGATTCTAATTGCCAAATTGTAGGCAGTCAGCCGAAGTAGCCTGCAGTAGTGTATTCTAACCACTGCACCACCATGGCTCATGATCTTAACTCTCATCCTGATGTCTTAACTCGTATCCTGATATCCTCTCACATGACCTTCATGTAAATGTTAAAGACCATAGGGGATAAAATTGAAATTTTGAAGGACTCAGCAACCATGAGACAACAGAGTATCCCCCAGCACCACATTCTGGAATTCAAATATCCAAGTAAGAGTGGAACCATCATATTATAGTGTCTACTTATCCCAATTCTGGTACTCTGCCCTTTCCAGCAGAATACTTTGGTGAGTGGTATAGAAAATTACTGAGAGGAGTCAGGAGAAGGACCAAGGCACTTATATTTCCGCTGTCTTTTTCCTGTTGTAGGTTATCATACAGAGCAAAGCAGAACAGATTAAAATGAATTTAGAAAATCAGTTTCATACATACAACCTGATGTCGATTGTCCACCATCTGCTCTGGCACCTTTCCTAGGAAGGGAATACTGGCTATTGGTTAATGCTTGTTTTCACCCTCTCCTTTCATCCTAGATTTGTATCCAGAGCAAATCTAGGATGAAATTAGAGATCTAGGATAATATTATCAAAGGACTGAAGAGAAAAGGGCATACATAGTTGTCAAGGCACCAGTGAACAGAGTTATATCCTAGATATAAGGTTGTTGAACTATCAGATATCCTTGGATCACAATCTTGCTGAAGGTTGATCATGCTTATTGTTACAAATATGCATAACAAAAACTTTGTATTCTGAGATCATGGAATAATAAGAGTGAAAAAATATTTGTATTCTTCAGAGGTAAGATTAAAAGCTCACACAAATGGTAAATGGTGCTCATACCTTTCTCATACCAGCTGCAATAATCTGTATTATTTTATCTGATTCAATATGACCAAAATTGGAAAGCTATTTTAATGCTCTAACTATTCTTGAATTCATAATAATGCTAATCCATAATATACTCCCAAGAAAATACAGGGGTTTTTTGTGCTTAATTTATATTTTTATTTGAACATGCAAATGGTCCTCACAGAGCTTTTTATTGAAGCAAGCACAGGAATAGAGATACTTCCAATAAAAATGTAGAATTTTTACAGCCCACTTCATTCCCAACAAAATATGCTTCAGATTTCCCTACCCCTACTGGGAGGCAGTGTTCCAGGAACAAAAACATTTTTCAAAGCTTGTTATAAAGTTGTCATTTGAAACAGTAAAACAGTATTTACCTACAGAAAGAATGATGGTAGTTTATTAAAGTCTGAAGTGGTTGAAACAAAATACTTTGGACATATCAAAGAAGAAGAAGACAGAACTCATGGAAGCATGAAAAGAATGCATTTTATGTATGCAGGAATGATGGCATGTTTAATCCTTTGTAATAATGCTTTGCTCCTCTGTAATACTTTTTCTTCTTCTCAGAATCATCTTTCCAAGATAGAAGTTCTATTTTAGAACTGGAAGGGAAAGATAATAAGCTGTGTATAGGGATCTGGGAGTCTCACTTCCCAAATTTTTCTCTAAGAAATGTATACGAAAATAATACGTGTACTTCTGTTGAATTGAAATCACTGTTTTTGGTCTCATTTGGATGCTTCACACCCCATTGTCATCTGCACATATGGTAGAGAAATGATATTTTAATGAGTCATCGTTTTTATTCGTTCTATATCTGAAAATATGATTATAAATGTAGTCATGTATATAATAAGAGTATATTCTCTCATTAAAATCTATTGCATTTAGGTCTGGATAAGAAGATGCATATCTTGAAACTGTTTCTTTTTTCATGTCTATATTATCTTCAGTATTATATGTGGATAACAGATTAAGAGGATTGAAGGGAGCACAATTACATCCAATGAATAGATGAAGAGCACGGTCTTTTTCCATGGTCATTTGTAGGACTGATCAAACAACATAACATTCAGACTGAGCCCATTTTTTTCAAATTTTATTTTAACAGTACTTTTTGACAAGTGTGTTTGGTAATATGTAAATTTGTATACTATCAGAGATAAACTAAATTGTCATATTTAACAAAAAGGTTACAGTACTTGAAAACAAAGTTCATTACTGAGTGCTACCTTTGACTTTTAACTAATTTTGACTAATTTTGTTTTATCTTAGGATATAGGTTTAGCATACATAAACCATCTATTAGAAATTGGAGATTATGATTTAGCCGCAAGGTAATGTTTTTAGCTTACTTTTGTGCACATACAAATATATCATATATATATGATTGTAGTTGCTGAATTTTATGTTTTTTGAATGCCCTTAATCAGATTAAAAAGTAATTCATAATTCATTTTAAATTACTGTTCTGTTACTTCACAAATGATGAAGTTTGCAAGGAATTTTTTTAGCATTGAAAATATGATTTATGAACATTTTGCATATTATATATTTTCTCCTCAGAAAATGTCAGAAGATACTTGGCAAAAACACAAATTTATGGGAACGTGAAGTATATAGATTTAAAGAAATTGGGCAACTTAAGGTTTGTATGACTGAACACTGCTTGCTTGTTACGTGTAGAAGTTAATAAATCATATAGTCATTATGTCTTTATTACTTTCCCCAAAAGTAGGCATATTCAAAGTTTGCTGTACTATATTTAGGTCTGTCTTTATTTGTTCATTTCATCTGTTATTTTCTCCATGTGAGTTGGGTCTGTCTGGCTGCTTCTATATTTCTTTAATGTACAATAGAGTAAGTTTATTAATCGAATTTCAAGAAATAGCATTACATATCCTAGAATCTAAAACTGA
Source organism: Ahaetulla prasina (assembly GCF_028640845.1). Taxonomy (NCBI): domain Eukaryota; kingdom Metazoa; phylum Chordata; class Lepidosauria; order Squamata; family Colubridae; genus Ahaetulla; species Ahaetulla prasina. Next base: position 70,082,676 of record NC_080542.1, read on the forward strand.
AGTAAGTTAATATTCATGGCCTAATAAAAAGTTGAAACATGCTATTCATCACTTTTAAAACATGAAACTTAACAAATATAATATTTTGGTTCCTTGTACAAATTTTTTATATATCAAACATGGAAGCCGAATTAAGTTCATCTGCGTTTGTCAGAGTTGTAACCTTTCAAGAGTCTTTAGTTTTTAGAAGTCTTTAAAAGCACAGTCTCATGATTTAAGAGTTTATTAATGATCATGAGACATATGGTCTCATGATTCAAGAGTTTATTAATATTCATTAATAATATATTCAGAAATTAATTGAGTTTCAACCTTTACAGATTTTGGGCCTGTTGTGTACTGCTAGATTAGAAAAAACTCACGTACTTCGACTACTGGCAGAGCAGATCAGGAACTTTTAAGGGACGTATTAGTCAGCAAGCATCAAAGTTAATAGATTGACCAAGGTATATTTGTTAAAAGGCTGTTACTTCTCAGACAGTAGAAAGCATTTATGAACATGTTTATTGATTGCATATCCATATTCTCACTACGAATTTTATGTCTTCCTATTCAAACTCAATGAACCAAAAGGAGCATATTATTAAGATCTCACAGTAGGTAGTCCTTTTGAGCTGTTAAATTCTGTTCAAGAGTGCAAAAGTATTGCGAAACTGCAGTTTTTCTCATAGCAGCTGCCTTCGTACAGAATTAAAGATGGATGGCAAGACAACAGCACTATTTATGGGTGAAGAGCAGGTTAGTAGGCAGATATTTTGCCAGATTAGAAGATAGCCTCTCAGGTCTGCTTGCCTTCCTCTATTTCACTTCACTCTAAAAGATGTATGGATTAATGGGTGATGTACTACTTCTGCCATCACCCTTCTAGATTTATTTTCAGCTTGAGTATAAACATCTAACAACAATGCCTTATGCTATCTAGAAGACTTTTAAATTTAGAAAATCTTTGTAGATTGTCCCAAAAGCTTGTCTGTGAAATTACTGCCTTTCCAAACTGGTGATCGCTTTTGTTGTAGTTCAATCGCTAAGTCATGTCCATAGACTATATAGCCTACCCGGCCCCTGCCATCTACTGTCTCCCAAAGAATGCCCAAATTGATGTTCATTGTATCAATGACAATATCTCATCCTCTGCTGTCCCTTCTCCCTTTGTCTTCAATCTTTCCCAATATCAGTGTTTTTTTCTAGTGAGTCATCTCTTCTCATTTAGTGGCCAAAATATTTGAGCTTCAGCTTCAGTAATTTTTTTTCCAAAGAACATTCAGGATTAATTTCCTTTAGGATTGACTGGTGTGACCTCCTTGAAGTCCAAGGGACTTTAAAAAGTCTTCTCCAACACCACAGCTCAAAAGCATCAATTCTTTGGCACACAACCTTTGGTCCAACTTTTAAAACCATAGAAAACTATTGGGAAAATCGTAACTTATATCTGCTTTTTAATATTCTATCTAAGTTTGTCATAATTTCCTCCCAAGGAGCAGGCATTATTTAATTTCATGGCTGCAGTTGCTATCTGCAGTACTCTAGGAGCCAAAGAAAATAAAATCTAACTGCTTTCATTTCTTCCCCTTCTATTTGCCAGGAAGTGATGGGATCAGGTTACCTGATCTTTGTTTTTTTACTGTTGAGTTTCAAGCCAACTTTCCACTCTCCTCTCGCCATCAAGAGGTTCTTTAGTTCCTCTTCACTTTCTGCCATTAGAGAGGTTTCATCTACATATCTGAGGTTTATATTTCTCATGACAATCTTAATTCTGACTTGTGATTCATCCAGCCCAGCATTTCACATTAGTCTGCATATAAGTTAAATAAGCAAGATGACAATATTTAGCCCTCTTATATTCCTTCCCCTATTTTGAACCAATCTGTTCTTCCCTGGTTGTTCAGGGTTGCTTCTTCAGGTTTCTCAGGAGACAGGTATGGTGGTCTGGTACTCCCATTTCTTTAAGAACTTAACACATTTTATTATGATCTACCCAATCAAAGGTTTTAACGTAGTCGATGATGCAGAAGTAGATTTCTTTTTGAACTCCCTTCTTTCTCCAAGATCCAGCAAATGTTGGAAATTTGATTTCTAGTTCCTCTGCCTCTGAAACACAGTTTTTACTTCTGGTAGTCTAGCTTGTAGAATTTTGAGCTAGCATGTGAAATGAGTGCAGTTATATGGTAATTTGAACATTCTTTGGCATTGGCCTTCTTTGGAATTGAAACCTAAACTGAGTGTTCATTGTTGAGTTTTCAAAGTTTTCTGGCATATTGAGTGCAGCCCTTTAGCAGTATCATCCTTTAGGATTTTAAATAGTTCAACTGGAATACTGCCACTTCTTCTGGCTTTGTTTTTGGTAATGCTTCCTAAAACTTTGGAAAGATTAAGCATATTTTTAATTGTTTCTTTCCTTAGGCAATTAGCCACTATTTGCCAAGACAAGATTCAATCCTGAAGCCTTTCATTTATGAAATGGTTCTGCATGAATTTCTAGAAAGCGATTATGAGGTAAAGTATTATTTGTTGTTATACCACTGAAACAGAGCAGCAGCTTAATTCTAAATTTGTCACTTTATTGGTAAAGCAGAGATTAGGATGAGACATGCAATCTACCAATAAAACACATAAGGACCATTATGGGCCATGGGAGAGATTTTGTATTGGCCTAACAATGTAATTAGTATCGTTTGGCCACCGTCTGCCAATTTTTTGTATGTTGTGGTGCCATTTGCTTTTGAGAAATGGACAATAACTGCTGTTCCTACATCGCTAAAACATCAGATGATATCACAACTGCATATATTCTATATAGGTTAGCACCAAGAAAATGAAAGAGCTCTCCATGAAGAAGTTTATCCAGGAAATAGGAAGGAAGTATATATATTCTGGATCAGACAGAAGTCCTTATACTTGTGTCCTTCTCACTTGGAATTGGAATTGTTCTTCCCGCTTGGAATTGTGGAGGCCTAATTGTAGTCCCTACTGTAGTTTCTACAATAGAATTTTTAAAAAGGGGGAGCTTATTTGGCTGAATTGGTCCAATTCATATTGCCCAGATGAAAATGATGGTTTTTGTTATTCTCTTAGTTCCTTTAACTAAAGTGCCCAGGCTTTTAGTTTTATTTCTTTTATATAGAAAACTTATATGCTTCCCATGACTGGGCAGCTTATAGTGTGAAACATTAAAGCAGAAAAGACATTTAAATCAACAGTCATGGCACACAGCATATAAAATCATTGTCAATTACAAACCATTAAAATCAAAAGATTTTGATTAATCAACCACCTCTACTATGAAGCTCCCTCATTGAGTCCCCCAGCCATCTGGCAGAGCCAGGTCTTAAGGCTGTTTTGAAACATCAAAATCAGAAGCCAATCAGAGGCAGTAATTGTTACGTTCGGGAAGTAACGAGGCTGGAGACCAGGGTAGTGACAACAGCTCTTTAATATAGGGTGAACCCAGCAACAGGCTGGGGGAAAAACCTCTCCTTTTATACAGTTCTGCAGGAGGCTTCGTCCAATCAGCAACGTGCTGATTTCCCGCTCAAATATTTAAAGGTACAACTGTTAATACATAACAGTAATTGTTATGTAGGCATCCTGCTTTGCTTTGCTTTGCTTTGCTTTGCTTTGCTTTGCTTTGCTTTGCTTTGCTTTGCTTTGCTTTGCTTTGCTTTGCTTTGCTTTGCTTTGCTTTGCTTTGCTTTGCTTTGCTTTGCTTTGCTTTGCTTTGCTTTGCTTTGCTTTGCTTTGCTTTGCTTTGCTTTGCTTAAATGAGTAATACAAACTCATATAATCAGTGGAGTGCTTGGTGCGCCTTGAGCTTAATTGCTTCATTACCCAACTAGGCAGGGGTGAAATGCTACCCATTCGGGGCGGTTCTCCTGAACCGGTAATTAAAATACTACTGGTTTGCCTAAACAGGTAGTAAAAAAAAAGCTTTAAAAAGTAAAAAAAAAAGTTCTGATGATCGCACAGCACAGCTGATCATCTGAACCTTTTTTAAAACTTTTTTAAGCATTTTTTTACCACCTGTTTGGGCAATAGGTAGTAAAAATATGCTTTAAAAAGTAAAAAAAAATGTTCCGACAATCAGCTGTGACAATCAGCTGTGCCATGTGATCCTTGGAACTTTTTAAAGCATTTTTTTTGCTACCTATTGGGGGTCCTTTTTTGCTCCCAAGAGGCTTCCCTGAGGCCTGCTAGGCCAAAAACGGGTGGGGGGTGCTGCAAAAGGAAGGAAGGAAGGAAGGAAGGAAGGAGAGAGAAAGAAAGAAAGAAAGAAAGAAATAGGGAAGGAAGGAGGGAGGGAGGGAAAAGAAGGAAAGAAAGGGAGGGAGGGAGGGAGGGAGGGAAAAAGGATATGAAGAAAGGACCACAAACTTGGCACTAAACGCAGCTTCAGAGGATACCTTGAAAGAGCACAGCAATCCAGGGCTGGAAGGGACCTGAACCCCTTGCTCCAGCAGAACATTGTTAAAGTGAGTTTCTGTCTATTGACACACACACACCGTCTACATGACTACAAAGCCACGCTCACCCAGTCATATGACCCCACCAAGCCCTGCCCACAGAACCGGTAAGAAAAAAAATAGATTTCACCACTGCAACTAGGTAATATCATCAGAAGAAGTGGGTATGGGGTTTCCCCTTTTATATATATACAAAGCAATATTAGTATAATATAATAATAGTATAGTATAAGTTTTTTGTCTTCTGTTCAATTGTGATCAATTCTTGGACACTGGCTTTTTTTAGCAAGATTTTTCAGAATTGGTTTGCTATTGCCTTCTTTCTAGGGCTGACAGAAAGTGACTGACCAAAATAATTCAGCCAACTTTCATTCCTAAAACAGAATTTACAGTCTCCTGGTTTCCTTAATCACTATACTATACTGGCACTCACCTGAAATAATTTGAATGGGCTAAATATTTACTATTGCAAGTAAAATCCTTTTTAAAAGAGGGAAAGTGTAATGTGACTTTGAATGATTGTGATATTTATCATCTAAGTTACTTATGGACAAGGAAAAATTGTCTCTCCAGTAAAACCATCTCTCATATAGTTTTTCTTATAATTAATTGCATTGTGCGTGCACAGTTTCTAATCAATGTTACACCAAAGTGTAAATTGCTTAAGCTAGTCATTGGGCAGACTATCACCTAGATTTTGAGGCTAGATATTTTCACACTCCAGGATCTGAAATCTAAGGAGACCACAGGTATGGCATTAAAAATTGGCAAATAAAAATAAATAAATATTTCAAACACTTATCAAATGTTTATCCATATGCCTCAATAAGCCATCTCTTTCTTCAACTATTATATAGGCTTTCAATTTTTTTAAAGACAATCCTTTTTCCAAATTGAGCAATGAACAAAAGGAAAAGATGGAATCACTCTCAATGAATGGGTATATACAACATTTAAAATAACCCCATGTTTTCAATTATTTTAAGGGTTTTGCAACATTGATTAAAGAATGGCCTGGGAACCTGTACAACAATCCAATCATTGTCCATGCTGTATTGGACCATCTGAAGAAAGATCCACAGAACAGGACATTGCTGAAAACTCTAGCAGAATTGTAAGTCCGTTGACTCAGGAATTTGAATGATACCCACAATTGACTAACATCTAAATAACCAGTTGCTGTTCTTTCCTTGTATAATCAGAATTTTAAATATGTTTTTCCACATAAAACTAATTTGACTTCTTCCCATCTCTACTTTTGTGAGTGGGGGACAAAGTTCAAATATTTTACTAGAAATTTCATTTGAAAAGATTTACATCAACAGCAATATTATTTAAGAGATAGTATTATTGTACTTTAATTTTTCATGTATAAAATGTATAAGGCAAGGAAGAGAAATGTTATTTGGATGCTCCAAAATATCAGAATGTGGTATCTTGCTTCTTTTTTCATGCAATCCACGTTCATGAATTATTCATGCTGTATCAGCCTTAATATCTGACTTTAGTACCTTATTGAGTATTGAGAGATTCTGTTGAGCAGAATCTCCCAAAACCTCTTCTCTTCATATTTTTCAACTTGACTTTTAGACTGCCTTGGCCACTAACTCTTGGTTACTTGTGCTGGAAACATATGTTCAGTTATGGGATTATTCTGAGGTTTTTTTTTAAGGCTCAGTGAGAAATATGTAGATTCAGCTCCAGGAAAACTGAGAGGGAGAAAAATAAGAGCCACACTCCATCTTCACCTCCTTTCCCATTTGCACTATATCTGAAATAATTGTATCTAGAAGTTGTTTTAAGAACATTGAATAAAATTCTTGATATAGTGAAAACTGTATTTTATGATACACAGACAGACAGACAGACAGATAAAAAAGTATCTAAGTGTTTTAATTATTTTAAATATTAAAATAAAAAAATTAATGGGGAAAATGCTGTCAGTGAAGTTTTAATAAAGAATTAAACGGATTCAGAGAGAGGGATTACTGTTGAAAATATCATTAAAATCACAGCACAGAAATCATGGTACAAAAAAACCAAATATTCCGGATTGCAGTTTTTCTTTCATTTATATTCAAGTTATTTGAGGCTTGAAGCAAGCTGTTTTTCAAAAGTGTTTCATTTTCTTAAGTTTTTACACAGTAATGTCTGTCTATTTTGTGTTATTCTCAGGAATGCCTGAATACATACATCCTTAACAATACCCCAGGTTGGCCTGCACTATTTAAGGTTTTTACTATCCTTGAAGCATATCTTAATCAGAAAGACTAAAGACCCTTGAGGGTCTGAAGAAAATTGAAGGAAAAAGTGATATCCTATTACTTTTCTAATACATGTAGTCAGAAAATGTTTTCTATTATTCCAAATAACTATGGGATGTTTTAGCCAAATGATTTCTGTGCTGTTGGATTGCTTTCTTGAAATGTGGGTCTATTCATAACACATGATCTTTCTCATTAGGTACACCTATGACCAACGCTATAGAAAGGCCCTTGAAATTTACCTCACACTGAGACATAAAGATGTTTTCCAGCTGATCCACAAACACAATCTTTTCAGTTCCATCAGGGACAAAATTGTTCTACTAATGGAGTTTGATTCAGAGGTATGATGGATTTCAAGTTATGTGTTAACATTTTTTTTCTCTTTGAGAATGCTTTAAAAATAAACTGAGTTTAACAACCTGAACTTTTTATTATGATATCTGAGAAGGGTAGATTAGCTATACAGTCACATAATTGTTACTAACAATAATGCTTGCTTTTTAAAAAATATTTTAGAAGTGGAAAAGCTGCATTGGGTTAAGGAAAAGGACATAATATTATATTGGGAGAAGATGCTTCATTTTTCTGATTTTAATCCATAATTGTTGGTAAAAAATATAGCCTAGTCCACAAACAATTTTAAACAATAAGCATTTTCTTAAAGAATCCAATATTTTCAAATGAACATGAGGGATAGTGATCCAAATTGTTTAATGGTGAGGAAAACATTTTAATTTAGCACACAGATGCAGCATGAATCTTTTCATTCTGTTCTTTTTGCTGTTGGCTAATCTGTTTGTAAACATTCTTCTATTATAACTTGATTCAAGAGATAACAACTCTGGTTTTTCTGCAGACTTTCCATTCCCTCCCCAATATTGCTACTCCTGAGAGAATTAAGATAGCTGAATTCAAGTGACAGAAATGTCAGATTACAGTGATTTTTTTCAATAAACACAGTCTTCCTAAATTTGGTGTTCTTAATATAGCTCCCAGTCTCTCTCTTTAGCACTGGTAAAAGTTTATACAGGTAATCCCCCGGATATGAGGTTTCCTTCGGTGAATGGTACTTATATTAGAAATTCAAAACTATGATTAAAAAAACAGGTCTCTGTAGCCATGTGACTTGGATTCAGTCACTGCTGTATCAGCCGCCACTTTTAACTCTGTCTTGCCTGAGCTGCTCAGGGTTACGATGCAATTTCCAGAAGCTGACAGGGGTTTTTTTGTCCCTGGTCACATGGCCAAACAAGATCTGCTGATCTTTGCAGTCAGCCCGGCTCCAAGGTTTTTTTTGGGGTGCTGTGTATAGGATCAGCTGCTGACTGGGCTTGAGAACTAGACTGCTAAAATTGCTCTTGTAAATATTTAAAATATTATTTTTTGTTACTCTATTGTTGAAAGAAATATCCATCTGGTCCATTTCCAAGCTAGGAGAAAGACACTGGAAATATGGAGGCTGATTGGAAAGATGGTTTAATGATGAAGCAGAACCACATGGGTTTGTGGTGCTGGGCAGCTGACAAAATGGAGTTGAGAGTGGGGGGCTTTTATACCTTCTTTACACGAGCTTCCTGTTCCTGTGCAAGAAGATGTATTCTATTTGCTGTTGTCAGATTCCTGGGACAGGGGGGTCATGTAGGAATTATATAGATGTCATAGCTGGCTCTATAGGCAAAAGAGCCAGCAAATCCTAGGTGTTTGTCTGAGTTCCCAAGTTTGGTTGAAATTTGGACTGCTTTAAAATGATGCAATGACTGAAATACCCTTAGGAGGTTGTGTAATGTAATGAGCTCTGTGTCTTCTTCTAAATGGTAGTGGGTTAATCTTACTATGTCCTGAAGGATCATATCCTGTTCTTAATTCCATCACCCTGGAGCTGAAGGTCTTTTGTTTTATAGATAGGCTGGCCCAGTTTTTCTTAATGATCTTTCTTAAAGATATTAAAAAAATATCTGCTGGGGCGGAGCTATTAAGAAAGACTGAGTCTGCTTTCTGTCTTTTTAAAAAAAAACATGCTTCTCCATTAGAATATATAATATTCTGCCTTTTTAATATTTCCCAAAATACTTCAAACTTCTGGAGGGGTGGGGGTGATTTCTACACTATAGTAGAACTGCTCTGTTTGTAAGAACTGCTCTGCGTCTTTTTAAGTACTGTACTATACTAAAATGCAATATTGTGTTTGTAAGTACAGTTCTTTTCAAAGATAAAGTTTGTTTGCATTTGCTTTGAAACTGCTTCTAGAAATGCTAGCCAGCATCTTAGGCTGAAATTTACTACTGTGTTTCCCTGAAAAAACCTACCCAGAAAATAAGCCCTAGCATGATTTTTCATGCTGCTCATAATATAAGCCCAACCCTCAAAATAAGCCCTAGTTAAGACATCACCAGCGGGAGTTGGGGCAGGAGGCATGGCCAGCACAGGAAGCAGCAAGCGTTCAGGCCACCAGAGCTCATAGATTTTGTTTGGGGCTCTTCTGTCCCTTCCCAGGGAGGGGTTATGCTTAGCAGTCCCCCCTCCGCCAGCTACAGCAAGCCCTCCACTTGGCCTGCAGCGGTTGTCCACAGCGGCGGCTGTTGACTCATCTCCTTTCCCATGGTCAGTGGCAGAGGCTCCATTGGAGCAAAGCAGATGGCCTGGGCCTGCTCTGCTTGGCCCCATCTAAGCGTGGAGAAGCCAGATCTCCCGTCACTGTTTGGGTGGGTCCTGCTTCGGCAGGGGCCATGCAGGACCACCTGCCCATGCCTGGGCTCCCACGTGCCTTGATTCCTTTTCCTCAGGTTCTACAGGTGACAGAGAAGCATGCTAGAAAAGGCCCAACCTGGCTATCCACCCCCAGCAACCCTTGCCTTACCTTCAACAGAAGCAGTGTCCAGGCCACAGCTGGAAGAGACACTCGTGATCCCCAGCAACAACAAGGACAAGGTGGAGGAGGGTGGCAAGCAGACATATGGCATGGACAGGATGCCTGAGTGCATCTCCTCTTTCTCCAGGGCACCAGCTAATGCCTCCCATCAGCCTGGGCCTCCGGAAGGAGGAGCTACACACCTTCCCCCTTCCAAAACACAGAGCTTATTTCTGGCCTTGCAGGTGCTCTTTGCCCTCCTGACAATGCTGCTCTCGGCCACCCTGCTGGACCGCTCCTGCCTGGTGCAAGGTGAGTCGGCCCAGACCTATTACCACTGGAGCACATACACACACACCATCAGCCTGCCAGGGCCCTTCTGCCAGCAGTCAACAGTGGAGCCACATTGCCCATGCCACCTCACCCGTCGACACCTTCAGGCTGCTGAGTGCCAGCCTATGCTGCAGGTGCCAGGCTATGGGCTGAGCCCGTCACACTTCAGACCCTGACCCCGGTGGATGGTGAAGCTCTTTTTCCAGTTATGCGAGGCAGGCGTGGGGCAACCCCTTCAACCTCTACTTCACCTGAGACCACAGCTGATGCTGCCACCTCCTCTTTCACCCGGCCCATCTAATGGGCCAGTGTTGCTACCACACAGTGAGGCAAGGCAAGTGTTGAGGGAGTAGAGCTGCCTCCCTCTGCCTACCACATACTGAAGCCATGCAGGCCAAGGGAAGGGCATGCCGCCCAGCCTGCAGAATGCATGAGGCAGCTCCAGCAGGAGGTACTGGATAGCAGCTGGGGCTTGGTGCCAGGCCAGACCAGGTGGAAGGCGAGGCAGAAGCAGCAGCAGCCAGCTGCAGAGCAGCCACGGGTGAGATACAGGCTGAGGGGCAGCCCCACACCCACCTTGCACAGCCAGCACAAGAGCTTCAGTGCCCACCAGGGCAGTACCCAAAGAGTGCTGATCTCAACCCATTGCCCAATGCCTCCAGCACCAAGTAGGCATGCAGGCTGGTGTTCATCAGCTCAAAAGTGGTGGCGGGTGAGGCAGCATGGGTGGTTCGACTCTATCAGAGGCAGGAGGCTGTTCCAGAGGTCATAAATCTGGACCAACTTACCCCGTGCTAGGCAGGAGTAGCCCAGCAGGGTGGCCAAGAGCAGCACTGCCAGGAGGGCAAAGAACTCCTGCAAGGCAGCAGCAGTACGGGCAGCCAGCGGCCAAGAAGTGTTCCAGACATAGCAAGTCCAACAGGCAGGACGGGCAAAGGCTGGGACAAGCTGAGAGCTTGGCCATTTGTGCCCGCAGGCAAGCAGATGGTAGGACAGAGAGGACAGGGCCGGCGGTAGTAATGCTCCCACTCCCATCAGCCCCCGCGCTCACGGCCTCCTGTACATGGAAAAAATAAGACATCCCCCCAAAATAAACCCTCATGCCTCTTTTGGAGGGAAAAAATATTTTCAGGGAAACATAGTACCATTCATCTTTCCTAAGTATTTTCTTTAGTGGCTGATTTTGGTTGTATGAACCAGGTTTTTTATTGCTATCAAGCATCAGCTATGTGAACTCGTAGTGAACTTCAGAACTCAGAAATTTTAACTGTAGGCCACAATTGATGGTGGGTTGTTTTTTCATGGATGGATGACGATCTTTACTCCTGGCAACTGTCTGGACATGTATCTATGTTTTTCTTGACAAGATTTTTGAAAGTGGTTTGCCCTTGCTTTCTTCCAAGCGCTGAGAGAGACCTAAGGACCCGAGATCTTGCACCTGGCTTTGTGCCTAAACCAGGACTATAACTCACAATATCTTGCTTTCTAGTTTAGTGTCAGTTTATTACATCAAACTGGCTCTCCTTAAGCAGTAATAGAATCCTATCTTTACCATCTAATTTTGCTTCAGTATTTGTACCATTCTTCCTGGGTGTGTGTGACTACTATTATGGCACAGCTATGTCATTTTTCTTCAACACAGCTTGTCAGAATCTGTAGATGTTTGTAAATAGTTAACATTTTGATTCTTGTCTATCTGTTCACTATCACGGACTTCTTTTTTCCTTTAGAAAGCCGTTGACATGTTTTTGGATAATGAAGACAAAATCTCAGTGAGTTTCAGTATCTAATTATGTTATTGTTGGATGATTGCCCCATCACCTTATAAATAATATCTAAGTAATTTGCCACAAAAATAATCAAGTCTTAAATCTTAATGTTCTTCGTTTAGATTGATAAAGTTGTGGAAGAATTAAAAGATAGGCCTGAATTGCAGCATGTGGTAAGTATATTAGTTTGTTCTTTTCTTAACATATAAGAGCATAAATGCTTCTATACAGTGGCACAACTGTATAGTTCAATTGTAGCAACAGAGGTACTATAATGGTATAGAATACTTTAAAGATAGAAATTCAACCACACTTATTAAAGAAAAACACATGGTTAACCAAGAGAACCCACTGGGGTCTGTCTGACATAAATTATGCTAATTTTATCACATTATAGTGCCTAATTGGGAAACCCTCATGTAAAGTTTAGTTCCTGAAAATGTCCATGCTGTTTTCTTTTCTTTTTTTTTTGCAAAATTTTTTTATTTTTCCATAATAATTCCCACAATTTGACCAGTGTACAATACAATGACTTATCCAACAATCAGTCCTATACTCAAATTATACTCAGTCAGGGCTGCTCGACTGCCACTCCCCCCTTTAATCCTTTCTTCCCTTCTCATCCTTCTTAAACTTCCCCCACCACCTTCTCCTCGCTTTCCTACTTCCCCTCCTCTTTCCCACTTCTCACTACCATCCTTTCTAACCCTCTATCTTCTCCTTCTTCTCCTCCTCCTATCCTTTCTTCTCCCTCCCTTCTTTCCTCCCTACCCACCTACCTACCTACTTTCTTACTTCTTTACTCCTCTTTCCTTACCCTTTCCTTCGGGAGTGTTTGCCGAGCAGTCCCGACATTACACCATTCCAACTTGTTTAATTCTACCATTATTCCTGTACAATGGCAACCAATCAATTTATAGTCTTCCCTTCCCGCCTCCTTCCCCGAGACTTCCCAGAACAGAATACAGGGTATTGTAACTAACAAACATAATCTAAAATATAACATAAAACATATTCCATTTCACACCATCACACTATCAATTCCCTTCTTTCTTAAACTAATACATAATAATTCCTAACTTCACTCAAAAACTAATTGATATTTTTTAATCTGATACTTATTTTGAATATAATCAATCCACTTCCTCCATTCCAATATATATTTTTCTTGTGTACAGTCTTTCAAGTAGGCAGAAATTTTTGCCATTTCTGCTAAATTTGATACTTTACTAATCCATTCTCCAATTGTCTGTTTTTTCATCTCTGACATTTCTTCTGTAATTAATTTAAACTTATCCTCTATCTGGGAAGTTTCCCAATTCATAGCATCGTTAAGAGATTCTTTCATAAATTCTTTCAGGTTATCCTGAAGTGCTTCCAAATTTAGTGATTTTGTATCTGCTGTATGTGCTGGAGAGACTCCTGGTGTTAATGTTCCTGGAGTTTTTGTAGCAGTTGACTTTAATTGTTTTGCTGCCATCTCTTAAAATTTCTCTTTAACTTAATATTACGTATAAACCTTTTAAGTCTTTTTTTTTTCTCCAGTCTCAGTATCTCTTCTCCCTTCTCATTACAATGTTTAAAAAAAAAAAAATTTCCAGCTGGCCTCAGCAATAAACAACAGACAGTGAGACTTGTAACACTTTCGTTTTCAACTATGTAGCTCATTAAAGAACGATCGCCATTTTCACTTTGAAGTCAGATCCAAAACTTTAAAAAAAAAATAACAGGGAATTGATTGATTACTTGCTTTTATAATTAGAGCTCTCCTGTTTCTGTTCAGTCCGGTATTATCTTCTTTAAGTTAAAATTGGTCCCGGCTAATATTACGTATAAACCTTTTAAGTCTTTTTTTTTTTTTAAATCAGTCTCAATATCTCGATCTCTTCTCCCTTCTCATTACAATGTTTAAAAAAAATTTCCAGCTGGCCTTCAGCAATAAACAGCAGACAGAGAATTGTAACACTTTCGTTTTCAACTGCGTAGCTCATTAAAGAACGATCGCCATTTTCACTTTGAAGTCAAATCCAAAACTTAAAAAAAAAAAAATAACAGGGAATTGATTGATTACTTGCTTTTATAATTAGAGCTCTCCTGTTTCTGTTCAGTCCGGTATTATCTTCTTTAAGTTAAAATTGGTCCCGGAAGTTGGTCGCGGCAATTAGGTCTGCCGGAGCAGAAAAAAAGCCTCAGATCTGGAGCACTTTGAAGTTCTGAGGGGGCTTAACCCTTCGAGCCCCCTGGTATCTTCCAGGAGCTCTAGGGAAGCTCTACCTCTGCTTCTTTTTGCTCACCACCGCTTCTTCTCCCGAAGAGGGGGGTTTCCGAACTGCTGGACAGCTGATTGTCGCTGTCTTAGCAGTCCAACATGATCCAGAGGTTGGTGACCAGAAAGATCACCTCCATTGCCAACGGAGCCAACCAGGAAGCGTCCATGCTGTTTTCTTGTCAACAACGTAATGTCCATTTGTAATTGACTGACTTCTGGATTTTTTTAAATTTCCCCTAATGAATCTGGCATTTTATATTGATCTCAAAATCTTAACCAGATATGATTCTGCTTAATATATTGTGGATAAGCCTAAGTTGCTGCCAGTTTTTCTGCTTATTAAATTCCATAAAACATTAGCCAGTTATAGCACAGACCATTCTTCCCTAATCCTTCAAATGGTTCATTATTCAGATAGTTATTCTGGCTAATATAGAAGCTTAGTTCATCACATCATAAATCATTGGGATGGGGAAGACTAGTGTTCCAACACACTACTCTTTTTTTTTTTAATTGAAAAATATTTTCCCCCTTCCCCCTCCCTTCACAAACCCCCCTCCCCCCCCTCCCGACTTCCCAGAACAAACACAAGGTATAGTTAAAAATAAAACAAATATATGCTAAAAAAATTTCCCTCCCAACTCAATTATACTCCTACAATTCTCATCAGTTCCTAAATTCCCCCAAAACAATCAGAAATCATACATCCTAATCGTTCAAAGGCAGTCTGATAACTCTTAGTCTGATATCTATTTTGAAGTCAATCCATTTTTTCCATTCCTTTAAGTATCTTTCTTGCGTATTGTCTTTCAAAAAGGCTGAGATTTTTGCCATCTCAGCCAAATTGGCAACTTTCAATATCCATTCTTCTATTGTAGATACTTCTTTTTTCTTCCAGTACTGCCCTATCAATAATCTTGCCGCTGTTATTAGATTTAAAATCAATTTAGTCTCAATTACTGTACAGTCCGTAATAATTCCCAGCAGAAAAAATTGCGGCAGGAACTTTATCTTCTTTTTCAGAACATTTTGTAAAATCCACCAAATTTTTATCCAAAAGGCCTTAATATCCTTACAAGTCCACCAAATATGAAAATATGTAGCGTCATCACAATTACATCTCCAACATTTTGCTTGCATATCTGGATACATACACGATAGTTTCTTAGGATCTAAATGCCATCTATAAAATATTTTATAAATTTTTTCCCTTAAATTCTGTGCCTGCGTGAATTTAACATTTCTAACCCAAATTTTTTCCCAAATTTCCAATAATATTGGCTCCTGAAAATTTTGTGCCCACTTTATCATACAGTCCTTTATCAAATCCCTTTCAGAATCTATTTCAAGTAACACATTATACAATCTCTTTATATGCTCCTGAGACTGATTTCTAATTTGCTTTACCAAATTTTCCTCATTCTGCACTATACCAATTTTCTGATCTTCCTTCCATCTAGCACATAGTTGCTCATATTGAAACCAAGTATAAATTTTCCCTTCTTTTAATACGCGCAGAGATTTTACTTGCAAATTACCTCTTTCAGTATACAAAAGATCTTTATATGTAATCATTTCCTGATTCTGTTCTATATTTATATTCTCTATTGTATGTCTAGGACTCGTCCACATAGGAACCTTATAATTTGATAGCAGCTATTCTCCCCAGCAACGATAGTTGCAATTTTTTCCAAACAATCATCTCCTTCTGAACTTTTTGCCATAAAATCTCATAATTATTCTTATACAATTTCACATTTGATAATGTAATATAAACCCCTAAATATTTAACCTTTTTTACAATTTCAAATCCTGTTATTTCCTCTAATTTTTCTTTCTATTGTCTGGCCATATTTTTTATTATCACTTTTGTTTTATTCTGATTTACCTTAAACCCTGAAACCTTCCCATATCGATCAATTATTTCCAACAGAGATAAATTTGAGTTTATGGTATTTGTTAAAGTAATCACCAAGTCATCTGCAAAAGCTCTCAGTTTATGTTCATGTTGTCTAACTTTAATTCCCTCTATCTCCTTTACTTCTCGTATTTTATCCAATAATGGCTCTAGAGTTAAAATAAATAATAATGGTGATAAAGGACATCCCTGTCTTGTTCCTTTCACAATCTTAAAAGGTTCTGTTAAGCTATCATTAATTATAATCTGGGCTGTTTGCTCTCCATAAATTGCCCTAATTATTCTTACAAAACAATCTCCAAATTGCATCTTTAATTGCATTAATTTAAATAAAAAATCCCAATGCAATCGATCAAAAGCTTTCTCCGCATCGAGAAAAATAAATGCTGCTGGAATAAAATTTTTCTTTTCTAAAATACTCCAATAAATTAACAATCTGCCTAACATTATTCCTCATCTGTCTCCCTTTTATAAATCCAGATTGATCAGTATGAATTCTTCGCTGTAAAATTAACATTAATCTGTTAGCTATTATTTTAACAAAAATCTTATAATCATTATTTAAAAGTGAAATTGGTCTATAATTCCCAGGTTTAGAACAATCCTGTTCCTCTTTTGGTATCAATAAAATAAAAGAAGTTCTCCATGAGGGGGGAATTCCCCCTCCTAATTGTATCTGATTAAATAATTCCTTAAGTGGACCTAACATCTCATCCTGTAAATTCCTATAATAACTTACTTACTTAACTCCATCCGTATCAGGAGTTTTCCCCATTTTTAATTGTTTAATTACCAAAATAATTTCTTCAGAAGTTATAGGCCCGTTCAATTCTTCCCTTTGTTCTAAAGTTAAATTTTTAACCTTATATTCCTTCAAACAATTATCAATATCCCTGTTCAATATATTATCTTTAAGGTATAAATTTGTGTAATATTCTAAGAAAGCTTTTTTAATTTTATCCTGTTGATATCTCTCTTTACCTTTATATTATTTTTTTCTATAGTGCGTTGTTTTTGTTTTTTTCTTAAAATGTATGCTAACCACCTACCAGGTCTATTTGCATTACAAAAAGTATTATGTTTGGCATATTGTATATTTGTTGCCACCTGATCAGCCATTATCGTATTAAATTGACTCTGTAATAACTTTATTGCATCTTTAAGTTTTTGATCATGCGGATTATGTATTAATAATTGTTGCTTCTTATAAATTTCCTCTTCTAGATACCTACGCTGTCTTTGTTGCTTATTTCTCTGTCTATTATTAATATATATTAATACACCTCTCATAAATGCTTTACTGGCATCCCAAACCATTTCTATCGATGTTTCCTTATTCAAATTATAATCAAAAAATTCTTTCATCTGCTTTTTACATTGATTTACATTATCCTGATATCTAAACAAATTTTCATTTAATCTCCATGTTCTTCTGCCTTCTTTTCCATATTGCAGTTCCATCCAAACAGGACTATGATCAGACAAACATCTTGGAAATATCTTAGTTTTCTTCATCCTAGAAAGCAAATCATTAGAAGTTAATATAAAATCAATACGTGAAAAAGATCGATGCCTATCAGGAAAAAAAGTATAGTCTCTTTCCTCCAGGTTCCGTAGTCTTCAAACATCTCTCAACTCAAAATCTTCCAACACACTAGTCTTAAGTAACTATATAGAATATAGAAAATAAGGATTTAAGAAATATAGTATAATATATACTCTTTTAGACTTACAGATCTATAGCTATATCCTCAGTGTATATATTATCTCACAATTATATCTATATTTAGGAAATTAATACTAACATTGTATAGATTAATCTTAAAAATTATATAATGGTAGAGATTTGAGGGGGGGAGAGAAAAGAACAGAAAAAAAATCTTTATATCTAATACATTTAATATCTCCACAACTAATGTATTATATTATATTTTGGAAAAATTTACTTCGAATAGGAAAAATGACAAGCACAAGCATAACAACAGTAACCAAAATAAGTAAGAAAACGGCCCCAAACCCCACACCTACTACAATTTCACCAGCACATCAATGTTCAATAGAAAGTATGCTTGGAACAGATAAAGCAGACTCAACAACAAATATACAAAGCATCTAAACCATGTTACTAATGATACAAGAGGCAATGACTAAAACACAGGAAGCCATTGCAGACAATCACAAAGAGAAAAAAGAATCACGAAGACCTTAAATCCAACATGGGAGAAATGAAAGAAGATATTTTTAAAAATGGATGATGAAATAGAAAAAAATTCAACAAAACATCTTCAAAAATGAACAAAGGATCCAAACAGTAGAGTCAAAAATGAAACAAACAAATAAAAAAATAGAAACATTGGAACAAAAATATATGACAACTAACAGACTTAGAAGAATCAATAGTATTTCTGGAGATGGAGAAAGCATCCTTCTACCTCAGATTTCAAAACATTACAGAAAATAAAGAAGACGATTTAGGGTAGATTATATCAGAAATCTGAGCAGAGGCAGTACAAAGAGACAAACAAGACATACAGAGCAACATTGACAAGTGTACAGTGTATGTACACTGTAAGTTATGCATGCAGGCACAAGCTGCCAAAAGAAATACACGTTAGATTTTTAAAAAATAAATAAATAATAAAAATAGAAATATATTTAAAAAGGAGGGAAGTTATGCACACAGGCACAAGCTGCCAAAAGAAATACACGTTAGATTTTTTTAAAAAAACAATAAAAGTAGAAATATATTTAAAAAGGAGGGAAGAATCGATATTATATTATATGAAGGAAAGGAAATAATAACCCTTAAACAAATCCCAAGATGAGTGAGAGACCAAAGAAAAAATTATCAATTCCTGACATCACAACTACATAAATATAATGTATGTTCTGATGGTTAATAGCCGGTGAATAGCACAGGCTGGTAAAGCCTGTTATTAAGAACACAAAGCCTGCAATTACTGCAGGTTCGAGCCCGGCCCAAGGTTGACTCAGCCTTCCATCCTTTATAAGGTAGGTAAAATGAGGACCCAGATTGTTGGGGGGGCAATAAGTTGACTTTGTAAAAATATACAAATAGAATGAGACTATTGCCTTATACACTGTAAGCCGCCCTGAGTCTTCGGAAAAGGGCGGGGTATAAATGTAAACAAACAAAAAAAAATACCAGAAGGTATCCTGGTCTCCTGGCAGGAGAAAAAATTCAAGATAGATACACTAGATAAGGCTCAATAATTTTTTGAACATCATTTTGCATTAGAAGAAGAACAAGAGAGTAGAGATGAAGTTAGAGCAAGAGCCAGGAAGAATACCAAACAGAGGAAAATGACAGGGAACAGGAAGAAAAGAGGAAACAGGAAAAGGAACAAATAGAGAAGGAGGAAGAGGAAAAATGCAAAGAGAAACAAGAAATACAAGAAGATTAAGAACTATGAATAAATTAGAAAGAATATGGAGGAAGAAATAAATAATGGAGGATCTCAATAAATATAAATGGTCTAAATTCACCAGCTAAGAGAACTCAGACATTCACGGAACTACAAAAATTAGATATGGACATTATAAATTTACAAGAAGTACACATCAAGAAACAGCACAGAAAGTTATTAGAATATCCAAGAATAGGCAAACTTTACACATCATTAACACACACACAAAAAGAGGAATCACAGTATATATATTAAAAAAAACACAGATGAGGAGGGAAGAATTTTAATGATCAAAATAGGAACAGAACAAAAAACAATATTATTGATCTCAATATACGCACCAAATGATAATCAAAATGAATTTTATAGAAAGATACACAACAAAATAAGAGAATTAGAATATGAAAACATATGCTTAATTGGAGACTTTAACACGATGATGGATGTTAAAAAAGATTATCAAAGCAATAAGAAAAATAAGACAAAGAAAAAGACTTTACCAGATACATTTCATGAAATGACACACAAACTGTGTTTACATGATACATGGAGAGAAATAAACAAGGAAAAAAACCAGTATACATTCTATTCAAATCCACACGAATTATGGTCTGGGATAGATATGGTATGGATAATGCCAGAACTTAGAAAGGAAACAGAAGTGGAAATAATAACAAACATATGGGCAGACCATAATCCATTAAGGGTGATATGGAAAGGCTAGAAGAAAAGAAAGAGAGGATGCTGAACAGAGAAATATTAAAAGAGAAGGAATACATACAAATGATAGAAAATAAATGAATATATTTTTTAGGATAAATACAAAAGAAGAAACATCTCTCCAAAATTTATGGGACACTGCAAAAGCATATATTTGAGGGCTTACAATTGCATATACTGTGAAAAGAAACAACAACAACAAAAACATGAACAAGATAATTTGCAAGAAGAACTAAAAAAATTGGAGCTAGATTTACAGAAGGAACCCAGAATAAAAAAAATTAAAGAAAGAAGAAATTTAATAAGACATAAGATAAACTTGGCCTCCACAAGCTGATATGGCACAGAAAATTAAACTAGGAAAGCAAAACCACTTGGAACATGCAAACAGAGTGGGACAATGGCTAGCATACAAATTGAAAAAAGAAAAAGTGAAAAAAATAATACATCAGTTACAAGATGAGAAAGGAGAGATACATTATAAAAGAGAAGAAAAAAAATAGCAAAAAGTTTTTTCCAAAACTTATACCCCCAAGAGAATATATTAAACAATACTGAATATAGCCAAATTAGAGGAGACAAAAAGGGAGATATTAAATGGGACAATTAGCATGACGGAATTAGTGGAGGCAAGAAAAAAAACAGAAAAATAACAAAATTACCAGGCCCAGATGGAGTTCTGGCAGAATTATATAAGACGTTTCAAGAATCACTAGATGAAACTGTTAAAATTTTTTAATGAAGCACTTATGAAGGCCCGAATACCTGACTCTTGGACAGAAGCCATTATTACTCATATCCCAAAAGAAGATACAGATGAACAACAAATCAAAAACTATAGACCCATTTCACTATTAAATGCAGTTTATAAACTATTCACACTGATAGTTTCGGAAAGATTAAAAAAAGTAATAAATGAATATATCCATCCTGACCAGAACAGCTTTTTGCCAAAAAGGCAGATGATAAAACAACACGAGAACCATAATAGATGTATTAGAATATTATGAGGCAAACCCAGACAAACAAGTGGCATTAATATTTTTGGATGTCCAAAAAGCCTTTGATAACTTAAATTGCAGATTTATTATTTTGCAATTAGTAAGTATGAAATTTGGAGATAAATTTGTAAACATGGTAGAAAGAGTATATTCAATTCAAATGGTAAAGATAATAATAAATGGAGACACTACCGAACAATTCACAATAACAAAGGGAGTGAGACAAGGACATCCCCTATCCCCCTTATTTATTCTAACATTAGAAGTATTGTTAATTAAAATCAGAAGTGAAAATGAAATAAAAGGATTGAAAATAAAAAAAGAAGAGTGTAAAGTCCAAGCCTTTGCTGACGATCTGGTTTTCATTTTAGAACAACCAATACAAATAGGACCCAAATTAATAACACATATAGAATATGGAAAAGTAGCAGGACTTAAAATGAATAAACTCAAATCAAAGGCACTAATGAAAAACTTCACCAAGAATCAGGAGAAAGAATTAGAAGATAAAATGGGCATCCAAACAACTAAAAAAATAAAATACTTAGGAATATGGTTAACAAAGGTTCATCAATTAAAGAAGATAACTATAATAAATTAATACTACAGATAAAGAAAAATTTGGAGAAAATTACAATTATCCCTCTTAGGAAAAATAGCATCGATCAAAAGGAACATTTTACCACAAATATTATTCTTGTTTCAAGTAGTACCCATAAAATTAGGAAAAAAAACTTTAAAGATCTAAATAAATTAACAGCGAACTATATTTGACAGGGGGGGAAATCAAGAATTAAAATATAATCATTACAAGATTAAAGAGGAGATTTTGGACTTCCAGATTGGGAAATTTACTACAAAGCAACCACACTTATTTGGATCAAAGACTGGATGGAATTAAAAAAATTAAAAATCCTAACATTAGGGGGCACAATTTACATAGAGGGTGGCATGATTTTTTATGGGAAGGAAAAAATAGATAACACAGTTACTTTCAGAGACAGTTAATTAGAGATGCACCACTACAAATTAGTCAAGAGATAAAAAAGAATCATTGCGATAAAATTCCAGAATGGTTATCTACAATGGAGGCGCTAATTTATCCGAATGTACTGGACATTGATAAAATTAAAAGATACAAGGATTTACTAAATAGTCAAGGTGAATTGAAAACAAGGCAAGAATTAAAAGAACAGGGTACAGACATTGATTGGTGTGTTTACATGCAAATTCAATCTAGATATAAGACAGATTCAATACAATACGGATTCCAAAGAGAAATACACAAATTAGATAAAATTCTTCAAGTCACAGAAGATAAATTGATTTTTAAAAAATATAATTATTTATTAAGATATATAATGGAAGATGAGGTTAAAGAATGTAATAAAGAATTAATTTTTTAAGAACTAAATTTTATTTAGTTAAAGAATATGATAATTTGAGCAAAAAAAATTTGGATATAACAATGAATTGGATAAATGGGAGAAATTATGGAATAAAAATTATAAACTGAAACTGTTTGTATCCTATAAAGAAAATATGTAAAAAAAATTTCTATAGGTGGCATTTGCCACCAGCAAGACTAGCTAAGATGTTTCCCAATACCCCATCAACATGCTGGAAATGCAAACAACAAAGGGGAACACACAACCATATGTAGTGGACGTGCCACAAAGCAAAACAGTATTGGAGTAAAATTAGATTACAATTAGAAGAGATAATCAAACAACATATAGAGATGTAGCCAGAAATATTTTTATTAGGAATACTCCCAGGGTCTTATGAAAAAAAATACAATATTTAATTATTCATATTATCACAGCAGCAAGAATAATATATGCACAGAATTGGAAAAACAATAATATACCAATCATCAAAGATAATTTGATTAGAAAAGTTTTGGAATGTACAGAAATGGACAAACTTACAAAGGAGATACAAGAAAAAGAGGAAACATTATTATATAGTATGGCAGAAATGGTTTGAATAGTTAGAGGAGAAAGATAAAAGGCAAAGAAGGATCAGATAAGGAAGGTATAGGAGTAGAAATGTAATAACAAATAAGAGGAAACAGAAAAAATGCAGATTGTAGAAATGAAATAGTGTACACTGTTATTTATATGTATATATGTAAATAAAGTAATATTAGAATTATAGGTATAAAGGATACATTGAAATAAGGGAGAAAAAATAGATAACTAAGAAATGGTTCACTGATGCAAAATTGTTGAAGAGAAAAAATAGTTAAAAATTCTTCTGTTTTTTGAAAAATGTTTAATAAAAATTATTTTAAAAAAAAGATTTGTAACTTAAAACTGAAACTTTGAAACCTTCCTGTTTCCTTCTTCCCACCTCATCCAATTTAAATCTTATATCAGTTTTGACTGAATCTGTATCTGCTGAAATTAGCATAAACATTCATGAAAGCACACACTTTTAACACATTTGTTATTGTGAAAAGATGCTTCCAGACTCCTCCTAATTTTCAGCAATTACAGAGTAAAATAACTTCAATCTATAGTGTACTTCCCATGACTGATGCTTCCTTGAACTTTCCTCATCCCTTTACAGGTAGCCCTCAATTTATGACCACAATTGAGCCCAGAATTTATGTTACTAAGTAAAAAAATTATTAAGTGAGTTTTGCCCCACTTTATAACTTTTCTTGCCACATTTGTTAAGTGAATCACTGCAGTTGTTAAATTAGTAACACATTGTTAAGCAAATCTGTTTCCTATTGACTATACTTATCAGAAGGTCACAAAGGGGGATCACATGACCCCAGGACACTGCAACTGTCATAAACAGGAACCCGTCATCAAGCATTTGAATGTAAAGCAAAACTGTAACAGTCATAAGTGTGAAAAATGGTCATAAGTCACTTTTTTCAGTGATGACCAACTTTGAATGGTCACTAAATGAACTGTTGTAAGTTGAAGACTATCTATATTTATGATATAAGAAAGAAATTTAAGCAAAACTATACCTTGTTCTTAATCAAACTTTGCATCAATTAGCAAGGCTAAGGAGAGTGAAATATTGTTTTGATTAGCCTGATGGTTGTTTTGAGGGGTTGGGTTTTTTGGGATTTATACATAAGGAAATTGGAAAACTGAATTAGTTATTATTCTAAAATCCACATTTGGGATGATGGCTAGCTTACAAGTTCTTATGGTTTTATGTTTGGTTGGTTTATAGTATTTGCATAAACTGTTCAAGAGAGATCATCATAAAGGACAAAAGTATCATGAAAAACAAATCAGCCTGTATGCTGAATACGACCGGCCAAATTTACTTCCTTTTTTGAAAAATAGCACCCATTGCCCATTGGAAAAGGTAAGGAAGATGTCTCAAAATATGCCTTTTTTCACCTAGTATAGTAGTGATTGGTTTTATTTATTTTGGTGTGGAGTGTAGAACACTTTTTTGTGTGATTCTTATATTAATCAGAATCAGCTTGGTATTCGTTTTCAATTGGTTTTAAAACCTGGGGCAACTCTTTATATAATACTACCCTCTGCTGGAAAATATGAGAACTAAATGTAATGTTTCATTCTTGAGTTTTCTGCAGAAGGCCACTGTTCTTTATTTTAATAGTTATGCATTTATTCAATATTGTGCTGTTTAATCCTAAGGCATATCAATTTTTTTAAAAGCAATGTATGCAATAAAATAGTACAGCAGCCTAAAACAGAAAATTAGTCTCACACTAAGCTAATTTTTTTAATAAATGAAAATTAATCATTTTGCTTTTTAGCATTGCAAAACAGTAATTTGATTGGTAGCCAGCGAGTTTCTCTAGGACAGGTTTTGCTGATCTGGAAAAATTTAAATTCTTATGTTCTGGGATCCAAATTCATGCCCCTATTGGAGCAGGGACCTTACTCCCTGATTCAGTATGTCTAACATACTGGTTGTTATAAAATGGTTGTTAATAAAATGAAAGGTGGCCTCCATTCTTCCCTGTCCTCCTCCAAGGAATTGGAATTTCTATAAAAAAAAGATGAGAAATAAATCCATGTAGAATATTTCCTTTTCCCCCTCTGTCCTATTATATTATATTTGGTGTCAAGGGAGCAGGAAGTAGAGAAGCCTTAAACTATATTTAATTCATTATAATATCCTAGCCTCTTGTATTTGCTTTTCTAATATTTTCCAGGCTTCTTGCCTATGTTTATCATACATTTCTGTTTATGAAAATAACTTTAAAAATTTCTATAAACACTACAAAAACCATTGGGCTGGTCTTTTTGGAATTATTTAGAAGTTTTAAATTAATGTCACCTATATACTCTTATTCATTATACTTAGAAATGATTCTACAAGGCAGTGAATAAAATGTGTCCCCTTTTAGCATATACCAAATGAGTAAAAAGCTGATGTTCATTAACTTTCAGCAACATTGTTATGTTCCACTGACTGCAGTGGGCCTTAGAGATGCAGCAAATATTATTTATCTATGATTAATAATTAACACTTTGTTCTTGAAATTACAGGCTCTTGAAATTTGTCAGCAAAGATTCTTTGTGGAAGAGACTGTTTATCTTTTGAGTAAGTAGCTGTATTGTGCTTCATTTTGTTTGTTTTTACTTGACAAATTATCAAGGCAGTATTTCCATCACCTATATACAGTGTGATATACGGTTGTTAAGGTACTATACACCCCTATTAAGATGCCAATTTTTTGAGATGTAAAAAAAAAAGATGAAGATATATCACTTCAGAATTTTTTTCAACCTTTAATATAACATTTAATCTGTACAATTGAATTGAAGAGCAAACAAATATTTTAGGCAAAAAATAAAAATCTTACAATGATATGATTGCATAAGTGTGCACACGCTTAAATTAATACTTTGTTGAAGCACCTTTTGATTTTATGACATACCCAAGTTACCCTGAGGCAAGATGGGCATAAATAAATAAATAAATGACAGTATAAATAAATAAATGACTTCATTCTGTCTTTTTGGATAGGACCTATCAGCATGGCATATCCCATCTTGGAAATCTGCCCACTCTTCCTTGCGGTTGCACTCCAAATCAGTACAGTACATTACGCAGCCCTCTTCATGTCACCCCACAGATTTTCAAGTGATTCAGGTCAGGGTTTTGGCTAGGCTATTTGTTGTTGATTTGGAGGTATGCTTTGGGTTGTGTTGAAATGTGAAATTCATCTTCAGATGCCTGAAAGCTTTATGCCAAAATTAACTGATATTTGGAACTGATCATAATTCCCTCCACCTTGATTAAAGCTCCAATTCCAGATGAAGAAAAGCAGAGCCAAAGCATAATGTTGCCACTACCATACTTCACTGTAGGTATGGTGTACTTCGGGTGATGCTCAGTATTATTTTTGCACCAAAAATGCTTTTTCAAAATTATGGCCAAAAAGTTCAGAATTAGTCTCATTGGACCATAACATATTTTTCCACATGCTTTTGTCAAACTTGATGTAGGATTTTGCAAAATGTAGTCAAGCTTCAATGTTTTTCTTTGTAAGAAAAGGCTTTTGTCTTGCCACCCTCCCCATAGTCCAGACATATGAAAAATATGGGAGACCAGCACTTGCCAGAAATTACAACAGCTCCTTTAATCTTGCTGTAGATCCCTTGGCAGCCTCTCAAGCCAGTTTTCTTGTTGTTTTTTCATCAATTTTGGAGGGACATCCAATTCTTGGCAATGTCACAGTTGTGCCATATTTTCTCCACTTGTCTTTATTGTGCTCCATGATATATCCAATGCCTAGGAAATTTTTTGGTATCCTTTTCTTGACTGATAACTTCCAACAATAAGATCCCTTTGATGCTTTGTAAGCATTTTGCAGACCATGGCTTTTGCTCTAAAAGACAACTGGGTAAAAGTCAGAGAAGTCCAGCTGAATTTAACCTGTATTGATCAGACACATTTTAATTAATGGTAGGTGTATACTGACTACTGTTTAACATCAGTTTGAATGTGACTGGTTAATTCTGAACATAGCACATCCCTGCTTATAAGGGTGTACAGTACACACTTATACAACCATGTTATTGTACTTTTCTTATTGTTATTTTCCACCTTAAAAGATTTCAGTTTATTTTTCAGTTGGATAGTACAGTTTATGTTATATTAAGCGTAGAAAAAATTCTGAAGTGATATATCTTAGTCTATATTTTTTTTACATCTCAAAAACCTGGCATTTTAACAGGAATGTATAGACTTTTTATCAGCACTATATAAAATTATCTCCAAGTTAGGAATTTCAGAAATGGGGCGGGTGGGGGGGAAAGAATTTTTAAAACAGTCAAAATAAACACTTGTAACCACTAGCTAATGAATGTGAAACATTGCTGATGTATGATCCAGATTCTTATGACTACCTCAGATGAGTTTTTGCGAATCCTAGCTGTTCAGATATGATCATGGATGGTGCTTTTAACAAGAGGCTAGTGTTCCTAGTACATCTCTTTCTAAAATTCTGAGGTTCTTTGCCTGCAGAGCAGCTTGTTTAAAATTTATTACTTAATTTATGTTAACTAATGTTAGAATTAAGACTTTTAGTTCTTAAATCAGTTCTTCAACTGAAAATGGTAGGAAGCTGCATTGTTGCTATTTTGCAGCAATCTGAGGGCAATAAGTTTTTATCTTGGCTGTACTCTAATGCCTACACTCTATGCTGCTTTTTTAACCTGTATTGCTGCATATAATTCAGTATGTAACTGAATTCCACAAGAAGGTATCTGAATGTAGTCTGGAACTATTTTATTTCTTTGGAAATGGACTATATTGATTTTGTTTAAACAGATGTTCTTTCCTAAAAAGAAAAAAAGAAAAACCATGGATTTTAAAAGTGCTTTCCCCAATCTAGAAAGATGGTCCAATGATTGTGTTCTATTTATCTTTATTATTTATTTATGGTTAATTTTTGTTAGGGATTATGAAAGTTGTAGTCTAACACATCTGGATGCCATCAGGTATGGGAAGGTACTTTTGAAGACAATAAAACCAGAAAGGGATTGCTCATAGAATTAAATTGTGCTTTGTCATTGTTTTTAAGGGGTGTGTTGTTGAGGATTTTTTTGCATATTTTTTTTTCAGGTCGAATGGGCAATAGTCGAAGTGCCCTGAAAATGATCATGGAAGACCTAAATGATGTAGATAAAGCTATAGAGTTTGCTAAAGAGCAAGATGATGCTGAACTTTGGGAAGACCTTATTTTGTACTCAATAGACAAACCTCGTAAGCAATCTAATCTTTGCCCAGTTTATATAATACAGTTATGTCTGTGTCAATGAAACAGAGAATGAATTTAATTAATGGTAAGGAGGACAGGATAGCCAGATTGATTTGAAAATAATGCCAACTTCAATAATACAAAGAAGTGAGTTGCAATATAATCACTGTTACTGAACATCAGTTTAATTATTGAAAGAACACAATGGTCGTGAAAAATGTAACCGATTACATATTCCATAGTTGTGTGACATTTGCTGTTGTCTAGCAAATTAGGGGAACTGCTAGGAATTTTTGGGTTTTCCTAAGCATCTTTATAAAGACAATTTGCCTTCCTTAATAGAAAAATATTAAATGGTATTACATTTTTTCCTAATAAAAATTCCTTTAAGTGTGATTAGACTGTATTAAGAAAAGAAATGCTTCTCCTGGTATATCTGGAAACATGTTATCTTTTCTTGCTGGAACTGCTGTGATTCATGAAACGTTTACTAGTGTTTTTCCTGCCAAAATATAAAGTCAGCAATAGATTTGCAAATCATTCCACAAAGAAAATTAATTTCCCTCTGCATGTAAATACATTGTGAGGAATTGGTAGGATACTGTGATTGAGGGGGAAAAAACTTTTAATATATATTGGAAGAATTTCTTAAGTGCAAAAGTTGATATGGGAAAATAGTGTAAAATTAAAAAATATAATTCTGAGAAACTAGACTAGAAGTATGGCACAAAAATCATAGACAAAGATACAGCCTTTAGAAATAATAAAGTCAGAGGCTTGGGTTAAAGAATAATAGAGTGTGTCAAGAAAAGAGACTAATAGAAATAGGGTGTAAGAAAATTTCTGAAGTAGGGGTGTCAAACACAAGGCTTGCAGGCCGGATGCAACCTGCAATGTGGTTGGATCTGGCCCATAGGGCATCCTGGAAAATGTAAGGGGCTGGCCCGCATTGCTTCATCCCCGTCTACCCAATGCGAAGAGGAAACATTGAGCCAGAGTTGCTTTGGACCAGTCTACCGAATGTGAAGAGGAAACATCAAGCCAGCATTGCTTCAGCCCGGTCTACCCAGTGTGAAAAGGAAACATCGGGCCAGCATGGCTTTGGCCCTGTCTACCCAATGCGAAGAGGAAACATCGGACTAATATGACTTCGGCCCAGTCCACCCAATGCAAAGAGAAACAATGCCAGCAGTTTGGGGAGTGGCATCAAGCTGGCCACGCCCATCCATCTGGCCACACCCACCCAGTTGGCCACACTGGTCCCCCGAGGTCAACCACAGCCCTGATGCAGCCCTCAATGAAATTGAGTTTGACACCCCTGTTCTAGAGAGAAACAAGGGGGATATACCTTACTGAAAGACAATAATGTATACATTAAATAAATACATAAATAAATGCTGGCAGGTTTGAAGTCTAGGTACTTGAATACAAGGTGTACCGAAAAAATAATGATATTAGGCAGTGAAAAAGAACAGACCTTTATGATTTTATGATGTAAAATGAAAAGACCTTAAGGAATACGGGAGAATGAATTACAGTAAAACCATCAAAATTATTCTTGCTACTATCAAAGAGAAAATATGAATAAAAGAAGAGCCACATTAAAACCAAGGTGTCTAAAAAACCAAGATGTCAGCAAAAAAATGTAACAGTATTTCAGACTGTCCTCTCAAATTATTCAAAGAATCAGATCTACAAGAAAACTCAGAATGGGAAAGAACATACGGTAGCTTTTTAATTAAAGTGTATAGCTTAATTTAAACAAAAGCCCTATAAATAACTAGATCTTTCATAGAGATACCTTTAGTTTTCCATTTATTTTCCACTCTCCGCTTTTAAGAGTAATTTACACCACTTAAGAGACTTTAACATTCTGATTCTGACTTAAATGTCCTCTATGTTTTTACAGCTTTTATTACAGGTTTGTTAAACAATATAGGGACTCATGTTGACCCTATTCTCCTGATTCATCGTATTAAGGAAAGTATGGAGATTCCAAACCTGAGAGATTCATTAGTAAAGATTCTTCAGGATTATAATTTGCAGGTAAATTTTAAGATTATGGCTGCCTTTATCCATTCCTCCACTCATGACACCACTGTGTATATTCTTGTGAAGAATAAAATAAGCTTTTAAGGAACGGGTGACAATTCAAAGAATAATCAGGCCATAAAAAATAATTGTCTCACTCTAATGCATTCAGGCAATACCTTCATCAAGATGTGGTTTGCATTAGGTAGCGTGCTTGCCACTGTGTTTATAGAAGTAGCATGAAGAAGTAGCATAAATTTGGTAATGACATTGTCCTCACTGACAATAACTTAAGCCTATCTAATAATGGCAGTATTATTAGATGGTGTTCTAATATTCATGGCAGGGCAAGACAAAGTTGTCTGTCTGGAATTAAAAAGTAAGTAAATTAAAGCTGCATTCTAAAAATTCTTGTATTTTATATCTCACTATTCAATGAAGTGAATATTAAATCATAAATAAAGTAGAGTACTGACAACTGCAGTTTAATTTATATAGCCATAAAATTGTGTGTTCTCTTACAGTAGAGCCACTCATGTATCAACAGTGACACATGCCTTGGAGCAGTATTTAGCTAGTAGAAAATAAATTGCTGTTTCACTGGCAGTGTTTTTTTATTATAATTAAATCACAATAGGCACTCTGACAAGTCTGCCAGGGTGAGCAAGATTACATTGAATTTTAAACAATAAAGCAGTAATTTCCTAATTTTGACACTTTACATGTGCACACAAGCACGTGCATGTGCATACGCGTGCACACAAAGGATGCTATATTTTCAACAGCCATGCATGCAAAACTTTCAAAGAACATGAATATTTTGCTTTCATAAATTACACACAAAAAAAGGATCTTTCAGGGTGAGCCATAGGGGGGTCTAATACTCTAGTAAATTAAATTTTACATAAAATAGGTTCTTGTTTTCTTTAACTTTCAGAAATTCATTTTTCATGTAGTAGGGACTTTTCAGGCCGAGTTGGCACTTCCATTTATTTGACAGATAAACTTTTCATAATAAAAATTATTAAATATGTAATAAAGGGGTCAACTACAGAGCATGGGCTCTTCACAACTGACCATACTTAGATTTTTCTACATGATAACAAAACATTGTATGAGAAAATCAACAAAAGATTCTTAGTTGGATAGTTTACAGCTCCTATTCTCTGGATCCAGCCAATGGAGCAAAGGATTGAATACCAAATTTCTTGCTGTTGGGTTCTTTGTTTAAATAAGTTTGTAAAAGATTAGCCCAATGGGTGTCAGACAAACCTTTTCACTTGTTTAACATATGATTACACTTTTGCATAATGGGTTTTGTTGTCATTGGGAGGTAAGTTTCCTTGTGAAAATTTGTTTTATTAATTCATCCAGAAAATTCGGATCTTTAAGTACTGCTGAAGTAATTTATCTGATACTTGTTTTCAGGGGGGAAAAAGTCATTGCAACTTTTTCACAGAACATTTTTCAGATGTCATTTGCTAATAGTGAGCATATTTGCTAATAGTGAGCATATTTTACAACTTTGAATTCAGGAGTAAATTGCTATTGATCCTAGCTCAGATTATTGATATTGATCTGAACCATTGACATTACTCAGACTATCATGTTATTTTAGCTACTTCAAAATATATATTAAAAAACAGCCATTGCATTACAAAATAATAAAAATGCATGCAGCACAAAGCATGAGACACATTTCTTTTTTAAAAAAATGATCATTTTTTGTGACTGGCATCTAGCATCACAGTACCACTGATCTTTTGAGTCAGTAATGAGAAAAACAAAGTGCAGTGTTTGTGGTTATTATTAAATATGGCTTGACTTCCTACGTTTATGAAATGAAGAGGCATATATAAAATTCACATTTTGTCCTTTTATCTGTCTAAAATTTCATTGTTGAGTTTTTATATCCTGCTCTTCAACAGCTCAATTTTTCCAATACGTGGTGGGAGAAAAATCTGATTCTAGGTTAACTAAATAAAGCCTGCTGATGGTGTTTTGGGGTGTCACAGATTTTAGCTGGGTGAGATGACTAATGCAGAGCCTCTTTTCACAATTACACGATATATGGAGAAAAATGGGTGGGGGAGGGAAACTCCATATGAACATCCTGTTTTTGGCAATAGACTTGTACTTGCCTTTAATTCTGGCTTCACCCTAACTCTGTGTTTCTTAAATTTGAAAACTAAGATGAGTGGGTTGAACTTTCAGAATTCCCAGCATAATGGCTGTGGAATTCTGGGACTGAAATCTACACATTTAAGCTTGCCAAGATGAATAAATACTGTTCTTCTTAACTCATTATAATGCATTTTTTCTTGATTAAAGTAAGTATTATAACAAATAATATTTGTAAAAACCAAAGAAATGAAGAGTTTTACAACTGTCTGTTAATGCAAAGGTTCTCAAACTATGTTTTTTGACTGCACTATGAGGCTTGCATAGACAAAGTTGTCAAAAGTTTGATCACTTTTTATTTGTGCAAGGCCAAAACGTTTGAGAGTCCTATGATATATAAATTGCAATTCAATTATTTAAAAATTGTTTATATCTTTCTTACCCAATCTCTTTGCCATGAAAACCTTATAGATAGTGCCAAAAGGCAAAAAGATATGACTCTGGAAGATGAGTCCTTCAGGTCAGAAGGTGTCCAATATGCTACTGGGGAAGAGCAGAGGGCTAGTACTAGTAGTGCCAGAAAGAGTGAAGCGACTGGCCCAAAGCCGAAAGGACGCTCAGCTGTGGATGTATCTGGTGGTGAAAGGAATGTCTGATGCTATAAAGATCTATTCTCCATAGGAACCTGGAATGTAAGATCCATGAATCAAGGCAAGCTGGACGTGGTCAAACAAGAGATGACAAGACTGAACATCAACTTCTTAGGAATCAGCGAACTAAAATGGACAGGAATGAGTGAATTTAATTCAGATAACATCAGGTATACTACTCTGGGAAAGAATCCCTCAGAAGAAATGGAGTAACCTTCATAACCAATAAAAGAGTAGGAAAAGCAATACTGGATACAATCCCCAAAATGACAGAATTATCTCAGTTTGAATCCAAGGCAAACCATTCAATATCACAGTAGTCCAAGTCTATGGCCCAACCACAGGTGCTGAGGATGAGGATGAAATTGACCAGTTCTATGAAGCCCTACAGCACCTTATAGAATTAACACTAAAAAAATGATGTCCTTATTATCATGCGGGATTGGAATGCTAAAGTAGGAAGCCAAAGGATAACCGGAATAACAGGCAAGTTTCGCCTTGAGTACAAAATGAAGCAGGGCACAGGCTGATATAATTTTGTCAAGAGAATATGATGGTTATAACAAACACCCTTTTCCAACAACCCAAGAGACAACTCTACACATGGACATCACCAGACAGTCAAAACAGAAATCAGATTGACTTGTGCTCTGCAGCCAAAGATGGAGATGCTCTATACAGCCAGTAAAAACAAGACCAGGAGCTGACTGTAGTCAGATCATGAGCTTCTCGTTGCAAAATGTAGGCTTAAATTGAAGAAAGTAGGAAAAAGCACTAGGCCACTCAGGTATGATTTAAACCATATCCCTGATGAATATATAGTAGAGATGACAAATAGATTTAAGGAATTAGATATGGACAGAAGTTTGCAACATTGTACCATCCCAAAACTATCCCAGAAAAAAAGAAATTCAAGAAAGCAAAATGGCTGTCTGAGGAAGCTTTGCAAATAGCTGCGGAAAGAATGGAAGAGAAAGGCAAGGAAGAAAGAGAAAGATACACCCAATTGAATGCAGAATTCCAGAGAATAGCTAGAAGAGATAAGAATGCCTTCTTAAATGAACAGTGCAAAGAAATAGAAGAAAACAAAAGAATAGGAAGGACCAGAGATCTCTTCAAGAATAGTGGAGATATGAAGGGAACATTTCATGCAAAGATAATAATCGTAATAACAGAGTTGGAAGGGACCTTGGAGGTATTCTAGTCCAATCCCCTGCTCAGGCAGGAAACCTTACACCTCTTCAGACAAATGGTTATCCAACATCTTCTTAAAAATTTCCAGTGTTGGAGCATTCACAACTTCTGCAGGCAAGTTGTTCCACTCATTAATTGTTCTGACTGTCAGGAAATTTCTCCTTAGTTCTAAGTTGTTTCTTTCCTTGATCAGTTTCCACCCATTGCTTCTTGTTGCTTTGGAGAATAGTTTGACTCCTTCTTCTTTGTGGCAACCCCTGAGATATTGGAATACTGCTATCATGTCTCCCCTAGTCCTTCTTTTCATTAAACTAGACATACCAAGTTCCTGCAACCATTCGTCATACATTTTAGCCTCCAGTCCCCTAATCATCTTTGTTGCTCTTCTCTGCACTCTTTCTAGAGTCTCAACATATTTTTTACATTGTGGCGACCAAAACTTAATGCAATATTCCAAGTGTGGCCTTACCAAGGCATTATAAATTGGTATTAATACTTCACATGATCTTGATTCTATCCCTCTGTTTATGCAGCCTAGAGCTGTGTTGGGTTTTTCGGCAGTTGCTGCACACTGCTGGCTCATATCTAAATGGTTGTCCACTAAGACTCCAAGATCCCTCTCACAGTTACTAATATTAAGCGAGGTTCCACATATACGGTACCTATGCATCTTGGTTTTTTTGCCTAAATGTAGAACCTTACTTTTTTCACTGTTGAATTTCATTTTGTTAGTTAGCGCCCAATGTTCAAGTCTGTCAAGATCCTTCTATATCTTGAGCCTATCTTCTGGAGTGTTGGCTATTCCTGCCAGCTTGGTGTCATCTGCAAATTTGATGAGTTCACCATCTATCCCCTTATCTAAGTCATTGATGAAGATGTTGAAGAGTACTGGGCCTAAAACAGAGCCTTGGGATACTCCACTGCATACTTCCCTCCATGTTGATGTAGTTCCATTGAGGACTACTCATTGAGTGCAGTTGGTGAGCCAGTTACAAAACCATCTGGTGGTGATGCTGTTTAACCCACATTTTTCTATTTTATCTAGTAGTAGGTTATGATCTACTTTATCAAATGCTTTACTGAAGTCCAAGTAAATTATATCGACAGCATTCCTCTAGTCCACTAATTTTGTCACTTTGTCAAAGAATGCAAAAAGATTAGTCTTGCATGATCTGATTTTGACAAACCCATGTTGGCTTTTGGTTATTACTTCGTTTGCTTCTAGGTGTTCAGTGATCCGTTGCTTGATAATCTTTTCCAGAATCTTTCCTGGTATTGAGGTCAGGCTGATAGGTTTATAATTTCCTGGATTTGTTTTTTTTTTCTTTTTTTGAAGGAAAGGCATGATGGGCATGGTAAAGGACCAAAATGGCAGGGACCTAACAGAGGCAGAAGAGATTAAGAAGAGGTGGCAAAATTACACAGAAGAACTATACAAGAACAAGCTTAACATCCCTGATAACTACAATTGGGTGGTCACTGACCTCGAGCCAGACATCCTAGAATGTGAAGTCAAATGGGCCTTAGGAAATCTGAGCAACAACAAAGCTAGTGGAGGTGACAGTATTCCAGCTGAGCTATTCAAAATCTTAAAAGATGATGCAGTAAAAGTGCTACATTCAATTTGCCAGCAAATTTGGGAAACTCAACAGTGGCCAAAGGATTGGAAAAGGTCAGTTTACATTCCAATTCCAAAGAAAGGCAATGCCAAAGAATGTTCAAACTATCGCACCATTGCACTC
Organism: Ahaetulla prasina; assembly: GCF_028640845.1. Lineage (NCBI taxonomy): Eukaryota > Metazoa > Chordata > Lepidosauria > Squamata > Colubridae > Ahaetulla > Ahaetulla prasina. Next base: position 70,118,643 of record NC_080542.1, read on the forward strand.
ATTTCACATGCTAGTACAGTTATGCTTAAAATCCTACAAGCTAGACTCCAGCAGTATGTGGATCGAGACCTACCAGAAGTACAGGGAGGATTTCGAAGAGGCAGAGGAACTAGAGATCAAATTGCCAATATACGCTAGATCATGGAGAAAGCTAGGGAGTTCCAGAAAAATATCTACTTCTGCTTCATTGACTATGCTAAATTAACTATGCTTTGTGTGGATCACAACAAATTGTGGCAAGTTCTTAAAGAGATGGTTTCTCAAGAGACCATCTTATTTGTCTTTTTCTTTTTTTTGAATTTTTTTTTATTTTTTGAAAATAAACCACATACATCATATTTTTGAGCAAAGTATCAGTCAGGTACATAGTCAAACCCAATTCAAATTTCCCTCACTGTATATTTTGTCAAATCTATTTCCCTTCCCCTCTTTTAATTCAATTATTTGCATACCTCTAGCTAAAAAATTCAATCTAACCCTCTGTCCTGAATTTAACTCTTTAATCAAGTCTACCACCACTTTTTGCTCCACTTCTTATCCCTAAATTAAATTAAATTTAGGGATTTAAATTAAAACCCTATATTCCCAGTTACAATTTTCTTTCTTTTCAATCTTTACATAATCATTACATTTCACTAAACATTTTTTTTTTAAAAAGATCATTATTCTTATTTTTATCAAAGGAAAAACAATAAGAAAAAATAAAGAATAGCATAGAATAGAATAGAATTTTTTATTGGCCAAGTGTGATTGTAACATTCATTGTTTCAAAAAATGTCTTATACAGAGTTCTCATTTCTTAGATATTTCAAAAAAAACCTCTTATGCATTAAATTCTCATCTTTAATATTTCAATCTTGATCTATATTAAATCCCTTCTTATTTTCCTTTAAAGTTCCTTGCTTCAAATATTTCAATAAAATTCTGCTCATTTCTGTAGCTTCAATAGCAATAATTTCTTTAACAATATAATGGAAAAGCAAAAGTGAAAAGGAGCAAACGTTTGTCGTATTTCAAAAAGTTTTATGCTTATCTTTGTATATTCTCATCTCTTAGAAGTTTTAGTCTTAAACTATTTCAATACAGTTATTATTCGCTTAAAGTTCAATATCATCTTAGCTTGTCTTATATTTCTATTATTTCTCCCTTTTCCCTCCTTCCCCCTTCTTTGTATCTCTCTAATAACCTTTAATATAATCTTTTCAATTTATATTTTAACTGTCACTGCTAAAAGCAACTCTTAGTTTTTTTCCTAAATCATTATTTTCCCTCCAGTCTAGTTATTTCTTGTGGTCTTTGCTTAAACTTTGCTTTGTACTTTTCTTAGTTTCAGTTGATTCTCTGCTTCATTCTTTGAAGTTGTAATTTTTATTCTTGTGAAGGTCAGTCAGCTTGTTAGTAGAAACCTCCCTTAAAATTCTCACTGTTTCTTATCACAGTCATAGGAGCTGTTCAACAATGACTATGTGCTTATAGTTTCTCTTCCACCTTTAGATGTCACTCTATAGTCCACAATTCCAATTCACAATTAACAAAAGTATCCCATTTAAAATACATAGTTTCAATTTAATACTTTGCTTAGTCCAAATCCATGGAGTATAGAGGAAATCGGAGATATTCAATCAGAGTCCAGTTTTAAATCCTCAGTTGTTTTCCTTTTTTCCTGTTTTTAGTCTTTAATTAGTTGTTAAAAAAAACAAAACTTCCAAATTATCCAAATTTCCAGTTTTGATCAATAGTTCTATTTTTCTCTTTTAGTTTAAAGGCTCTAGACTTCAATTTCAGAAGCCAAATTCTTGTCAGGTCTTTGGGTACTGTTTCTGGTTTTTTTTCCAATTGTATCAACAATCTTTTTCAATTTAGGCGCCATTTCAGGTTTTTTTTTAAGGCTTATTGCAGAAGTCAATTTTAAAGTGCCTCTTCATGAGTTGATGTTCAGTCACTCGGCTTCAATACTTTGTTCAATTTCACCACTTCAACCTCCTGCACGATCTTTGTGGCCATCCCGACTTTGGCAGTTTGTGGTAGCTGCAGTCCTCATTGCTGGGTCAAAGGCTAAAAAACCCGTGCTGCAGGCAATTTGCAACTTCTCTGTTCGCTCCGGCAGTTCCTTCTTTCTTCACTGTCCCTGCAGGACAGCTATAGTCCATTACGGACCCCCATACGATGGGATTTTCGGCACTCCCCCCCCCAGAGCTCCTAGGGTTCGTGTCCGTCTCATCGCAACGTGACCACGCCTCCTTACTCGTCTCTTGAGAAACCTATATGCAGGCCAAGAAGCAACAGTGAGAACTGGACACAGAACCACTGATTGGTTCAAAATTGGGAAAGGAGTCTGGCAAGGCTGTATACTGTTGCTCTGCCTACTTATATGTAGAGCACATCATGAGAAAGGTGGGCTAAATGAATCAAAAGTTGGAATTAAGATTGCCGGGAGAAATATCAACAACCTCAGATATGCAGATGATACCACTTTAATGGCAGAAAGTGAAGAGGAACTAAAGAGCCTCTTGAGACAGGTGAAGGAGGAGAGTACAAAAGTTGGCTTGAAACTCAATAGTAAGAAAACTAAGATCATGGCATCCGGCCCTCTCAATTCCTGGCAAATAGATGAGGAAGAAATGGAGGTAGTGACAGATTTTATTTTCCTGGGCTCCAAGAGCACCACAGATGAGGATTACAGCCAAGAAATTAAAAGATGCTTGCTCCTGGGAGGAAAGCTATGGTGAATCTAGACAGGCTGTGGTTTTCCCAGTTGCAATGTATGGCTGTGAAAGTTGGACCATAAGAAAGGCTAAGCGCCAAAGAATTGAGGCCTTTGAACTCTGGTGCTGGAGAAGACTCCTGTGAGTCCCTTGGACTGCAAAGTGATCAAACTGGTCAGTCCTGGAAGAGATCAACCGCGACTGCTCTTTAGAAGGCCAGATCCTGGAGATGAAACTCAAATACTTTGACTACCTAATGAGAAGGAAGGACTCACTGGAGAAGAGCCTAATGTTGGTAAAGATTGAGGGCAAAAGAAAAAAGGGACGACAGAGAATGAGGTGGCTGGATGGAGTCACTGAAGCAGGTGTGAGCTTAAATGGACTCCAGAGGATGGAGAGGACAGGAAGGCCTGGAGGAACATTGTCCATGGGGTCAGACATGACTTCGCAACTAACAACAACAATTATTATTTAGTTTAATAATGGGGTTACAAATTGCTTTATTATTTTAGAAGATCACAGTAGCATAAAGTCTGAGAACTTCTGTACTAGTAGATAGAATTCTTAATCTTTGAACAATAATTAAAAATTGGCAGACAAATGGTAAGGGTTTGAGGTTTTTTATAACAAAATGTGATGTGAAATTGTCTCAAAGGCAATAAGGTTCAAAGTTATGAGAATGGTTCCCCTACAAATTTTCTGGACTTCTGGACACTTGCTTTTATTTCTCTTTTTGATTACTTGAGCCAAATAATTGGAATACTTGGTCCTAACCCAGATAAACTGCCATTAATGCATGGTTTCAAATAATAATTTAGGAATTGTTAATCTGTTATTTTTCTAAGACAAAGCTTTAGCAAAAGGAATTTTAAAATGAGATAGAATGAAAAACATTGCAGTAAGTAGGAACAATAGATATCAATATGTAAAAAATTAAATAAAATGTAATTGATTAACCAATAAGGAATATTCATCTAAAATTGATTGAGTAGCTATTTGTTAGAAGGCTATATTGCTACTGGTACAGATTTCATTTCATTATTATAATGCAGATGATTATTAAGAAAATGTAAGTGCTCTTGTCAAAAATGACATTAAAATGTATCAGAAAATAAGAAGTAATAGATCATTTGCAGATATCCATATCTATTTTAAGGAAAGTTACAGAAAAAAGTTTTATCCTGAAATTCTAGTAGGATTACATATATTGTTGTACTATGTCACATACTTAACATTGATAATGCTTAATTTTAATTAATCCTTTTTTAAATCTTCAGAAGTCATTGTCTTTAATAATATTTAGACTTAGAAATAAAATTTGAAAATCTGCTGACAAATTATCATATAGTTGTGTTTTGTCTTTTTTAGATTTTGCTTCGAGAAGGATGCAAGAAGATTCTTGTGGCTGACTCTCTTTCATTGTTGAAAAAGATGCACCGAACACAAATGCGTGGAGTACTTGTAGATGGTAAGTTCCATAAATAGTTGCAGATATAAAATATAAGCCTATCTCTGAGCTCTCTGAACACCAAGGACTTCACAAGTCATCCCTGAGCTACAAATATTCTCTTCTGTTAAAACTTACCTTGGCAGTTGAAGAGTTTTTGGGATTATCTCTCATTTTATTTCAGTGATGTATCCTTCAACTAACAGATTTAAGAGAGGAGCCTTTTGCTTGCTATAACAATAGTTGAGCACATGATTTCTCTATTGTATTATTTAGTCTACAAAATACAGTAGTTCATAAGAGACTTATAGGTATTGAATATATATTAATATTTTCATTGATATATCAAAACCTATTTTTCATATATAGGTAGTCCTTGATTGATAACAACAATTGAGCCCAAAATTGCTGTTTCTAAGCAAAACAGTTGTTAAATGACTTTTGTCCCAGTAATTTCAGTGATTAAGCGAATCTGGCTTCCCTCATTCACTTTCCTTTTTGGAAGCTGGCTGGGAAGGTTATATATGATCGTCACATGACCCTGGAACATTGCAACCATCATAAATGCATGCCACTTGCCAAGCATCCACATTCTGATTATGTGACCATGGGGAAGCTGCAACTGTTGTACATGTAAAAAATGTTACTTTTTTTAATGACTTCAAATGGTCACTAAACAAATGGTTGTAAGTCAAGGACTATCCATACTAAAAATGTCTCAACTTTGAGAATTATACTCAAAACAGAAACAAATGCATTATATTAATTTTGTATGTCATTATTTTTTCTTATAGAGGAAAATATCTGTGAAATATGCCTTTCTCCTATACTGCCTACAGGTAGGATTATATGGCGTGCTTTGCATTCACTATACATGTTCTGTAGAAAATAAATACTGTCTGGGATCTGTTTAATATAGTTGTAATAGTTGTTAGAAATGTTACTTTAGTGCTCCACCTGTAGTCCTAGCCAGTCTTCTTTTCTTTTCTTTTCCATTTGCATTCTTTTCCATTTGGATTCTTTGCCATATGAATTCAATTGAGTAATCTAAGAACAGAGCTAAATTTGACCCTTTTAATACCATTGGAATCCTTTCTGATACTTGCTTGAAACGGTTGGTATTGCTTCAAGAGATATATAAAATATTTCAAATTATAGGTAGTTCTTGACTTATAACCAGACTCCTTTTAGCAGTTTTTCAGAATTGAGAAGTCAGTACACTTCAGTTCCAAATTTGAAAAAAGTAGCCGGTGGTTCTCCAAAATCCATAACCGTAGTCTCCTCTATCAAAACGTTGCCTCCCAGATTTAAAGTGATAGTCCAATTACCTCTGCTTCCTTTAAAAAAAGAATTAGTGCTATGTTATTTTATATGATAAAAAATTACAATATTTACAATGTGATAGTTTATTAACAAGTTAATTACTATGTAATCAAATTGAGAAGCTATATAAAATTACTTAGGAAAAGAAATAATAGCTGATTTTAAATTTAACTGCTGTATTTCAAGAGGCCATAATAATCCATTTTATAGACAGAGATCTCAGAGTAGGATATTTTACTAAACTAGATGTGTCACATCTAGTTTCTTTCTCACAATGTATGTTTATCTTAAAACCATACCTGTCTACCTGCTTCCATGGATAAACATGACTTTTCAAGAACAAAAATACTGTATTTTTCGGTCTATAAAACACACTTCCCCCTTCCTCCCAAAGTGAGTGGAAATGTCTGTGTGTCTTATACAGCAAATGTTGCTGAAGCCACACCCACCCGCCGGCCCCCATCCTTCATCCTCTGGTTTCCAGCAATTTGCCTCCTTGCAGCAAACACCAAACAGCTTGGTCAGCTTCAGCACAGCTGATTTAGCACAAGCAGATGATTGGCAGTGGGATCGGAATAGTATTCCGGACTGGCCTCATTGCTGCCGCTGCCTATCACTGCTTTCACACACCCCATTTTTGGCTTCCGCACATCCTGTTTTTGGCCCATTCCAGGCTGCAGGGTTCACCATCATCACCATCGCCTATTGCCACCTCCACATGCCCCATTTTTGGCTCCGCGCATCCTGTTTTCAGCCCGTTCCAGGCTGGAATGCGCGGAGATTGAAAATGGAGCACATGGAGTCCGAAAATGAGGCATGTAGAAGTGGCAGTGGACGGTGGCGGTGATGGGTGGCAGTGATCCCCGCAGCCTGGAACAGCTGATCGACAATAATCCAGGAGGCCGATCCAACTGCCAATCAGCTGTATTATGCTAAATCAGTCTGTGCTGAAGCTGACAGGCTGTTTCATGCCAGGAGGCAAATTGCTGGAAGGTAGAGGCAGATTGTTTTTTTCTTGTTTTCCTTCCCAAAAGCTAGATGGTGTAGAGCGTCTTATGGTGTAGAGCGTCTTATAGTGCAAAAAATACAGTAATCTCTCTTCCTAATAAATATTATTTTACTTCCAACTGCTAACAATGGAATCACAATATTACAATAGCCGAAGGAATGTTTTAAAAAGAATGGAGTGTCTTAATACAGATTTTTGGGGAGGGATAGGGAGTATTTGCATTTGTAAGGAGGGCATTAGAGAGCTAGTATACTATAGTGGTTAAAGGCACTAGGCTAGAAATTAGGAGAGTGAGTTTTAGTAATAACTTAGCCATTAGGCCAGGTGGTTGATTTTGTGCCGATCAAAAATTCTAGGAAGCAGGCAATGGGAAACCACATCTGAAAATGCTAAAAATTGCATGGACCTGTATAAGTAATAATCAGGAGTTAGGATTGACTCAAAGGTGTAATCACAATCGCACCAACACGCAAGCAGAACATTACAAAACGATCTTTCTTGGATAAAGCTATAAAACAGTAGGAAATGTCTTGGACTTTTAGATGTTAGCATTTTCACATAGTAATACATAGTTACAGGATATCTCCATGAATATGCAGAAACAAAACTCAGTTTATCTAATTGGTGAAAGAAATTTGAAAATGTTCATATCTCCTCATTAACAAAGTGTAATATTTTATCATAATACAATCTTCTGCTGATTTTTATAACTTACATTAATACACATCATGTATTTTTCTCTTTTCCCTTGCCAGATGCATCTAAATCTTTCAGTGTAATAGTATTTCATTGCAGGCATATGTTCCACAAAGAATGTTTTCCTGAACCTAACACAGTAAGCAACCAATTTAATCTCTTTGTATTCTGAACATTGTCCTAGTCCGGGTGTTGACAACCGGCAGCTCTGGAGCAACATGTGGCTCCTTGACCGCTTCTCTGTGGCTTCCTGCTGATCCGGTCATGCAACCTGCTCTCCGCCCCAAGACACTGACACAACCCAGCCATGGCCAATGCCAGCCTCGTTAACACGGGGCTATCAGGGTGGGAATGGGATCTGGGAGGAGGGTATGATGGAAAGGGGGATGGGCTCACACCTGAGGAGCAAGCATGAGCCACAGTAGCAGCTTCCCTAAAGATGACCCTCCTCCTTCTCATGCGATCCCCTGGCCGGCTGTTGTGGGGCCAGGAGGATGTGCATGAGCAGGCAGCAAAAGTCCCCCATGCAAGATTTAAAGCCTCCTGGAGGATGCTTTTCAATCGTGCTGGCGGCACCACTCAGCTGGAGGAATAAAGAAACTCAGGGCAGCAAGAAAAGGGGCTGACCCCACTGAACCTCCCACATCCACCCCGGGGATCAGGCTCAGAGAAAGCCAGAGTGCCCTTGCCAAAGACACTCACCCATCAGTTGGTCCACCTGCCAGCTCCACGTGCCTTCACTACGTTTTGGCTGAGCCTGGCCACTCGCTTGCAGAGACTATCTCCACTCGTGCACGCGAGAGCGTATCCTCACTCACGCGCAAGAGAGAGAGAGAGAAATGAGAGAGAAAAGGGGAAAAAGGGAGAAAGAGAAATGAAAGAGAGAAAGAAAGAGAGAGAAATGAGAAAATGAGAGAGAGCGAGAATGAGAGAGGAAAAAGAGAAACAAATGAGAGAGAGAAGGGGGAGAGGGAGAGGGAAAGGAAGGAGAGGGAAAGGAGAGAGAAACGAGATAATAGAGGAGAGAAAGAAAGAAAAAGAAAGGGAGAGAGAGAAAGGAAAAAACAGACATGAGGGCGAGAAAGAGAGAAATTAGAGAAAAGGAGAAAAAGAAAGAGAAATGAGAAAATGATGGAGGGAGAGAATGAGAGAGAGGAAAAACAGAGCGAGAGAAGGGGAGAGGGAGAGTGAAATAAGAGAGCTGGAGGGAGAGTGAGAGAGGGAAAAGAGACAGAAACAAATGAGAAAGAAGGGGAAGAGAAAGAAAGAAAGAGAGGAAAGAAAAAAAGAGAGGAAAAAGAGAGAAAAATAGAAATGAGAAGGGAGGGAGGGGGAGGGGGGAGAGACCCATTTCCCACAGAAAACACCCAGGAGCTACAAAACCTGGGTAGGGATGGCGGGGGTGGGAGTGACATTGAGTTGGCTATGTACATCCAGGTTTTGTGGCTCCTGGTATTTTCTGTGGGAAACGGGTCCAAATGGTTCTTTGAATATTTAAGGCAAAAGGATGAATGAAATATTTTTGCCAGCTACTGAGAAAAGCATGTATTTACTGACGATGATAATATAGTAATTATTCTTACCTGGATCTCTGCAGGAGTTACAAATTACAGTACTAAGGTGATGCAAAATAATCTTTCTTTCCCCACTTCCATCTGTCCAATACACTGTGTTTTTTAACAGTTGTATTATTCTATGAATGTAATTGCAACTCAAGAGAGCAAATGGAAACTCACTTAGACTTTAACAAAAGGTTATTTTTATATCCCATTTAATAGGATAGCACTTAAAAATCAAGTTATCTATTAAGCTGCATATATTTTGATAGCCTTAGTAAAATCTACTAGTTTAATGTTTGAATAGTTAGGGAGACATTTTAATCTGTGGAAAAAATTATTTTCCCACAACAGGGTCAAAATACTTGTTGCATAATTTAGCACTCAAAATGCAAGTTGCAATACTGTACATATTTAACTGGGATTTTCAATCAGTTTAATGACAATTACTTCTGGGACTGAAAAGATTATTGGAGAAGCCATTTCCTAATTAATTCCTGTCTTGAATCACAAAAGTGGTTTTTTCCAGCTTATTCCTTTCAGTTAACAGTAGGCAAAATATTAGAGTCTCCTTGTGGAATAAGATCAATTTCATTTCTAAGAACTGAAGTAGATTTAGATTCTCTTTCTCCCTATATTTAGCATCTTCTCAAAAATAAATATGGAATATTTTCATGTGTTTTGCAATGTGGAAATTCAAGTTGCATGTTTTAAGATTACAACTATTATTCTATTACTGGAGTAAATAAACTCACTTGTATATGATTGTATATGTTTGGTAGGCATTTATTCATTTAATTTTATACCTTGACTTTTAACCACTCTGGATAGTTTTCAGATAAAAACGCACAGGACACACAAAAAAGAACAAAACATGGCACAAACCAGACAACATCCAAACCACACCTATATTCTGTGGAAGGGGGCTTTGAACACCCTTGCCAAAGGCCTGGATACAAAATCAAATCTTCAAGGCTTTTTGAAATACCAACAAGGTGGGGGACATCCAGATTTGAGGAATCTTATTCTAGACAGCATGAGCTACAGTAGAGAAAATGTTGGGCTTCTGATAGATAATTGTTTAATTGAAGGTATCCCAGAGCACATCAATCCTGCCACATTGAATTAGTCAGACAGATGCTATGGGAGACAAACAGTCCCCCCAGTAACCAGACCCTGTGCCCTGTAAGGGTTTGTTGGTAATAACTGGCACAGTGAATCGCAAACTGAAAATCAGTGCAGCTCACAGAATAGGGTGTCACATTTCATACTGAGCACATTTCATAAATATTGATTAATCTTGGAAAAAGCATTTGACTAACCCCATGCACGCAAAGGAAATCTGAATTTGTACTTCTCAAGCAACAGAACAATACATCATCCTTAAAGCAAACTGTTATCAAATGTGGTTTCTAATTATTTCAAAGCCTATAATTCAAAGAATATGAACATGATATATAATAAAGCAATACTGTGAGATACAGGTAATTGTCACTTAACAAGCACAACTGAACCTGGATTCTTAGTCATAAGTCTTTACAGTCATTAAGTGGTCACTGACTTAAGTTTACAATCTCTTTTATGATAGTCATAAAGCAAGTCACTGCTGTTGTTAAGCAAATCACTTGGTTGTTAAGGAATTCCATTCTCCCAAATGAGCTTTTGTGTGTGTGTGTGCTGGAAACTGACAAAACAACATCACAATGCTGTTATGTGACTGCAGGTGGCATAGTTAATGAATTTGAACCATAGATTGTGTATATTAATTTTTACTTAAGGATGAATGTTGTAATGCTCTGGGCAAATTTTCTCTTTTATACTTCTCTCTTTATTAAATCAATCAAACAAAAAAACTATAATCTCTTATTTCAGTTCTTATTTGTTTATTTATTTATTTATTTATTTGATCAGATTTGTATGCCGCCCTATCTCCCAAAGGACTCAGGGCGGTTTACAGGCATTTAAAAACACATAAATACAATCTAAAAACAATTAAAAAACTTATTCTAAAAGCCCAATAATTAAAAATATAAAAGTAAAACCAATTTAAAACCCATAATTTAAAATCTAACTCAGTCCTGCGCAGTTAAATAAGTATGTTTTAAGCTCGCGGCGGAAGGTCCGAAGGTCCGGAAGCTGACGAAGTCCTGGAGGTAGTTCGTTCCAGAGGGTGGGAGCCCCCACAGAGAAGGCCCTTCCCCTGGGCGCCGCCAGACGACATTGCCTCGCTGACGGCACCCTGAGGAGTCCCTCTCTATGAGGCGCGGGTCGGTGAGAGGTATTCGGTAGCAGTAGGCGGTCCCGTAGATAACCCGGCCCTATGCCATGGAGCGCTTTAAAGGTGGTCACCAAAACCTTGAAGCGCACCCGGAAGGCCACAGGTAGCCAGTGCAGTCTGCGCAGGATGGGTGTTATGCGGGAGCCACGAGGGGCTCCCTCTATCACCCGCGCAGCCGCATTCTGGACTAACTGTAGCCTCCGGATGCCCTTCAAGAGGAGCCCCATGTAGAGAGCATTGCAGTAATCCAGGCGAGACGTCACGAGTGTGTGAGTGACCGTGCATAGGGCATCCCGATCCAGAAAGGGGCGCAACTGGCGCACCAGGCGAACCTGGTAGAACGCTCTCCTGGAGACGGCCGTCAGATGCTCTTCTAAAGACAGCCGTTCATCCAGGAGGACGCCTAAGTTGCGCACCCTCTCCATCGGGGCCAATGACTCGCCACCGATGGTCAGCCGCGGATTTAGCTGACTGTACCGGGACGCCGGCATCCACAGCCACTCTGTCTTGGAGGGATTGAGCTTGAGCCTGTTTCTCCCCATCCAGACCCGTACGGCCTCCAGACACCGGGACAGCACTTCGATAGCTTCGTTGGGGTGGTCCGGCGTGGAAAAGTACAGCTGGGTGTCATCCGCATTATTAGTTCTGCTAATAAAGTAATGTTGGTTGGACTTATTTTTTTCTAGAGTCATAATCTTATCAGTTTTGCTTTCATTTTGCTGCCAAATATGCAGTAATATTATAAAACCAATCATTTTTTTTTTATTTCCAGGAATCTTCATTACACTTCTGTAATATTTGCAGTGCTAAACACCGTGGACCAGGCAGCGCCATCTTGGAGATGAAAAAATAACCTTCTCTCGCATATCAAAAATATCTGTGTGTGTATGTGACTGCTTTCATGTGGGACAAAAGAACAATGCTTCATATATATCTTTCTTCGTTTAACTATATGATAAGAAGACCTTTAATCGTACATCTCACTGATATTTCCTATATAAATTTGAAGTCCTATGAGCACATGCAGGCTATTGTTATTGACTCGTTATTGCTGCAGTTCAAATTGGCCACCTGTTTGGCCAAACCTATATTACATCACATAAAATAAATGTCTATGGGAAAATTTATAGTGTTGATACAGTATGACCGCAAACTAAATCATGTTATGTAGAATGCATTTTGAATCTATATTTATGAACAGGTTCAAACATTAGTCGCCATTTAGATCTTATTCATTTTTTTCTTCTGAGAATTCCAAACAGTTTTTGTTGGTAGCAGTGTTAAGAAAAAAGTAACAAGAGAGTGGAGAAAGTTATAGTGGAAATGGATAACAGGTTGTTAAATGATATCCATGTATTTGTGTTTTAAGTTTTCAATAAAGACAGGTTTTAAATGGACTTTTAAAGAATATAATTTGTAGACAAGTGCTTATAACTTACTATGGGATTGATAAAGAAAAAAACCCTGGGCCAAGAAAATTTGGGAATGACATTTTTTTACAATTAATGTAGTAAGAAGGCAATAGAGCAGGGATGTCAAACTCAAGGCCTGTGGGCCAGGTCTGACCCACAATATGGTTAGATCTGGCCCACGGAGCCACCCTGGAAACAGCAAAGGATCATCCTGCGGCGCCTCGGCCCAGCCCAGGTTGACAACCCAGTGATGGCCATCTGGGCTGGAAAGCAATCAGCCTTAGAGCTGCAGGACCATTGAGCGGCTGCCCTCTGAGCACGTGGACAAGAGTCAGCAAGCGTGCAGGGGGCGTAGCATTTCTGGGTCCGTCTTCTCCCACAGGCTGACTGCATCCTGAGTGCCTCCCTTTCACCCAGGATGCCAGCCCCTATGTGCTCGCCACCTCCAATGTGTATGCCCAGGGGGTAGGGCCAAGGCAGCTAGGTCAGAGGTGGTATTCAGCAAGTTCTGACCAGTTCTGGAGAACCGGTAGCAGAAATTTTGAGTAGTTTGGAGAACCGGTAAATACCACCTCTGATTGGCCCCACTCCCATCTATTCTCTGCCTCCTGAGTCCCAGCTGATTGGGACTTGGGAGGATTTTGCAAAATTGGGATTTTGCAGTAACCTTCCCCTGGAGTGGGGAGAGAATGGAGATTTTACAGTATCCTTCCCATGGAATGGGGTGAGAATTGAGATTTTACAGTATCCTTCCCCTGCCACACCCACCAAGCCACGCCCACAGAACCAGTAGTGAAAAAATTTTAATCTCGCCGTTGGGCTGGGTGTTCCCTTCCTGACTCCAGGGCAGCCTCATGGATTGAATCTAAGGCTGGGTGCAGGAACCAATGCTGTCCATGGCCCAGGTGGCTGCTCGCTCATGTGCGCCAGCCTTACTGTTTGAGTTCAGGAATGAAGCCAGTGGTAGTCAACCTGATCCCTACCACCCACTAGTGGGCGTTCCAGTTTTCATGGTGGGTGGTAGGGGTTTTATGCGAGCATTTTCCTTTTTTTAAATTTAATTGACTTTTTAAAAAATTTTCATAGCATTATTTAAAAACATTTTCATTCCCTATGACAATTTAAATTTCTGAAAATATACTATTTGTATCGCCCGTGCATAAGTTTACATTACGTAAGTGAAACTAAATGGCACTATAGTGTGACCGCAAACAAAAAAGCCTCGTCCCAGAATAGCTCGCGCATCTCCCCCCACACCACCCAGCTGCATTAGACAAGTAGAGCTGGTGCCCACCCCCCCAACCTACTTTATAAATCACTATTACTGTGTAACCGGTCGGCGGTTAGAAAATTTTATTACTAACAGAGATACAAAAATGGGCGGTAGATATAAAAAGGTTGACTACCCCTGTTTTACATTAAAGCATCTCCTTGCTTGCTGAACTAGGTCTTTTCCTACATATTCCGTATCCTTTCAATAACTCCAACATATTTTGTATATGTAAAAAATAATTATGAGCTTCTTATAGATCTTCATGCTCTATTGAAGAGGTGTCAAACTTGATTTTGTTGACAGCTGTATCATGGCTGTGGTTAAACTTGGGGAACTTGGCCTTCAACTGAGTGAGGAGGCACCCACATCCAGCCTATCAGAGCTCACCATGCCGGGGGAGAAATGAGAGACCCCATTGTCTAGCAGAACCCACCAAAGTTTGAGTGGGGAGGATGAGGAGAAGAGTGGCGAGGTTTTGTGCCAGCTGGCCAGGCAGGGAGTAGGTCAGGCAGGGCTGGCTGGGGAAGGTTATCATGGCTGCTCAGATGGCTCCCACCACAGCCGCCAGCAGTGGGATGGCCCTCAAAGATAGCTCCATTACCAAGTGCCCCATTTGCACGCAGATGCCCCATTTGCATGCAAACAAGGTCTGCAGGACAATGGAGTCTCATTCCTCCCCCAGTGCAGTGAACTCTTGTGGGCTGGATGCGGGTGTGAGGGGCCTAGACCCACAGTGCCTCCTTGCTCAGTTGAAGGCTTCATTCAGGGGTAGTCAACCTTTTTATACCTATCATCCACTTTTGTATCTCTGTTAATAGTAAAATTTTCTAACCACCCACCGGTTCCACAGTAATATGCCATATATTGTTGTTTGTGCATGCCTCTCATGCATTGTGGATTGGATTTGGCGGGGGGGGGCTGGCTACCAGCTCTGCTTGTCTGTTACAACTGGGTGATGTGGGGGGAGATGCATGAGCTATTCTGGGATGAGGCTTTTTGTTTGCAGTCGCACTATAGTGCCATTTAGTTTCACTTACGTAACGTGAACTAAACTTATGCGCAGGCGATACAAATAGTATATTTTCAGAAATTTAAATTGTCACTGAGAATTTTATGAAAACCTAATGAAAATGTTTTTAAATAATGCTATGAAAAAATTTTTAAAAGTCAATTACATTTTTTAAAAAGGAAAGTGCTTCAGTATCGGACAAAACCCTTACCGCCCACCATGAAAGCTGGAACGCCCACTAGTGGGCGGTAGGGACCAGGTTGACTACCACAGCCTTAAGAGATCAAAATATAACATATGATACACAGAAAGACATTCCTGAAGTGAGGAAAGAACCTTTGAAGGGCATATTGAAGGCTCAACAGAGTGAAGAAGCTGTAGAGATAGATAAAATACTTATCTAGATCATGTTAGATCAAACATGAACAATGTAAGAAGATACAAGATCTCAAGGGGGGGGAGCATGGGAGATATGCCAAGAAGTCAATAAGAGTTGAAATACAAAACTGGGCAAGAGATGAGGGGTAGATACAGAATACTTCCTAATACAGGAGCTGTTTTATTAAGAGTTAATATAGAGGTAGAAACTAGAAATGGAAAAATATTACTATGTATATTCTTATAAAATATTATATAATTATTATGCAGATGTAAAGATTAGAAGTTGAAAGATGACCTTATGTGTTTTATCAATGATTAGATAATAGAAGCAAAAGTTAGAAACTAAAAGATTAAGAGAATGATTAATCAAACAAAAATGTATTAGTATGGAGAAGCAAATATTACTATCAATATATGACTACAATTACAGTTATGATTATTATTGTCATTATTATTGGTACTTCTTAAAGTACCCAGTCAACAAACTGTTCATGTAGTTATTGAGCTTTTATGTAATTTTCAGAAAAAATTATAAATAAAATAATAATAATAAAAAAAGAACAGTTAACTATTTTCATTAAAACATGCCATCTTTGGTTGGGTGATTATGCCTTTTTTAAATGTAAAAATATCCCTTTTATTTTCAGAGCATTTAAGAATGGGTGTTAATTTGATGTATCACATAAGATGGATTGATTAATCACTAAGGGCCTATTTTAACTGATGAGCCTCTTTAGAAGATTATTTAGTTTCTGGTGTACTAAATAATAGAGAATTTTAGTATACAAAGAATAGAAAATTTTAGTATATAGCACCAAATTTTCTGCTGATATATGCCATTTCTATCACTATTTATGCCTCAACAGACTAACTATAAAATTCATAAAACCAGTATTAATCCCTCAGGAAATAAAATTTTCAGAATTTGTTATAAACTTAAAAGAAACAAAGACTAATTTTAATTCTTACATTTTTGCATGACATTTTGGGAATTATGATAAAAATCAGTAATTTTATTCCATCCTAAATTGTAAAGGATATATTTCAGGACAAATACTGGTTTATAGTATATTTTATCCAGGATTAGTATTTCAGCAGAGCTATAAAATTCTATAATCTAATAGCTTTACATATTATGGTGAAATATAAGGTTTCTCATGGCATTCAATCACCTCAAGAGGAAAACTCACTTGAGGCCACAAGATAAACAACTCTCATCTAGTATTAGTATTATGCCCTCTGTAACAGGAAAAAAAACTATAGCTTAACCCTTACTGGTCAAAATATAATGCAAGTCTAACTGTAAAACTTAAAAGTAGTACTTCATTTCTCGTATTATATTCCTGCACAGTCCAACGGGGAATTGAAGCATCAGTATAATCTAAAGCTGTTCTGACAACAGTATGTTTTCATCAACTCTTAAAAAATCCTAGCCATCTGTTCACATTCTGCCATTTTAATTGGATCACCTTGCATCATTTTTTACTGTCTAACTTCTTTTATTTCTTCAACTTTCTAGATTTGGCCTAAGATTCCTAGGAAAGAGGTTGCCCATGAAAATGCCATAATATTAGGATAGCCCTATATTATATGCCTATTGATCAATAAATCCCATAAAATTCAGGGGACCTTAGTTCTATGTAGCACCACAAAATTCAGATTGAACTGTAAATGTGTTTCCTGTTGCAAACATCATAGATCAGTACCTTGGACAGCTACATCGCTGTGTGGCATTGGGATTCTCAATATTTGGGACTTTTGAAATGTTGAGAATACATGCAGAATGGCTACTGAAGGACACTTGTTTCATTACAGAATTGAGAGCAGAGTTCTAAACATATCACTGAGCTTATGCCATTCATTAGTTTTATTTTCTAAGACTGAAGGTCAGGATCATTTGGAGCCAGAAGCAAACATAAATATGGGCTGGAAGCTCTAGTGTCTTGCTTTCTAACATATCAGCTTTCTGATAAGTTGGATTTCTATATCAACTTTCTGTAGGGTTTCAGTAAGAACCCAACATCAGTTCAAAGTACATGTTTTGGGGGGGGAGAACAGGTTTAATGACAAAGAGTTATCCAGGACATATCCTGCAGAATCATAGACTTTGGACACATATTATTTGAATGATTTGCCTTAACTTGATTTTAAACATGCATTTGTAAATACAATTAATAAGAACGGAGTAAAAGACACAAACTGCGCTATTTTAGTCCAGGAGTGGGCAACCTGAGTTTCTCCAGCTTTGATGGACTTCAATTCCCACCATCCCTCTGGACTGAACAAATGAACGAGGATATCCCGATTTCAGTCAAGATAGATTGCTTGTCGCCTCCCAGTTTAATTCTATACAGGTGTAAACTCCTCCAAACTTTTTCCTGGAAGTAATTGTTGTGTAACTCTGTAATAAAATAAAGAGAAACCTCTTTATTTTCTAGAACGCCTATAGGCAACAATCTTGCATACTTCCAGGATTTAAAAAAATACGCGTCGGCCTAACCTCAAAACCGTAATCCATGGAATTCCTCGTGGTCTCACGCAGGGTTTTTGGAGGGGGGTGGATGGGTAAAAGAACCAACAAGATGCTCTAGATGTTACTACATTGCTGCAAGCTAGTTTTTAAGTATGCTTAAAACCGTAGTCTTCCAACTTGATCCTCCCAATCTGTCGGATTGTGTCATGCGTGATCCCATATCTGAGTCTTCTCGCGCCAGCTCTCTCTTTAAGTAACCCCCCTTCTTCCCTATGGCCCTCCCCCTTTCTCTCTCGCTCGCGCTCTCTTTCTCTCGCTCTCGCTCGCTCTGCGACTCAGCCTCGTTTCTCTCCTCCCTCTTCTTCTTACAGTTGTGTTCTTGAATTGCCTCCGCGTCAGGATTCCTTGAACCAGCCACCATGGCTGACATGAAAACGGGCATCTTTGCGAAAAATGTCCAAAAGAGGCTGAACAGGGCACAGGAAAAGGTAAGCAAGACGCAGCAACTGCTAGACAAAAAGCTGAATCTGTGCGCTTTGGGATTTCACGGCGTTGGAGAGGAAGCGTAGAAGTGCGAGGGGAAGGGGGGGGGACCTTGCAGCAGATCCTAAATGTGGGGGACAGAGATCAGCACCCCGCGGATTCATCTGAGAAGGGCTGCACAACCAAGCCGAGCCAGAAGACGTGCAGCGCTGCTACAGCGTTGCAAAAGCTGAGCGCTTCCATCGCGCTTTCGGGCAAGGCAGCGGCTGCGGGTACCGGCGTGGATCAACGTCTGGCTTTCAATAGCTGCGCTGCCGCCCTCGCCCGATCCGCTTTCTGTAGACTGGTTTGCACAGAGGGCATTATCTGTATGAATTGGAGCTCTTACAAGATGGGGTGGAAGGCGGTAGGGCGAGCGAGGACCAAGTGTCTGAATTAATCAGAAGGACACGGGCATTTTAAGTGCTGTATCGAATCCCTCCCCGCGGGAAATTAAAAAGAAATATCCAAGGCCGTCTGACCTTTGTTGCCCCATTTGCATCAGTGCCTTGCAGGGCAATTAAAGGTGGCGTTGTTTGTCCTTCCGCAATTTTTTTTAAAAAAAATATCAGAGGAATCGCCGTGCATCATCAAAACCGCGGTCCCTGCTTGTATACAGAACAGCGCTGTTTGGGAAAATGGTTGAATTCGGGCTCAGTGGGCTGGAAGCTGCGGCACAGAAATACCGGCGTGGACTTCATTCCTTACTCGTTTGTGTGCCTGAAGTGCGCCCTGCATTCGAGACCGGAGCATAAATAAATCTTGGTAAAGAGATGGTGGACCGCGGAAAGATGCCTCCCTCCCCAAGGAACTTTTAGTTAATACCTCGTCTATAATTACCGTCATGCTTTCTCCCTCCCTCTTCTGTTGGCAAGCTGCCCTCATCAATGGTGTTATATAATATCTCTTGGCCCACTGAATAATTATCATCTTCATGAAGCCCTTTTAATCTGAGGAAAGATGTAAGGCAGATTTAGATTCAGACTGCCTTATACCTATTCCTCTATCATTAACCCAATAATTATGTATTATTTCCCCCCACAGAACAATCAAACAGTTGCAGGGGTTTTGCTTTTGGGGTTAGCTTGCTCAGAATCAAAAACTGTTTACCAAGAGATAGTGGCTCCAGATTTTTGCAGCTTCTTGGCTAATGAAAGAACCTGTATAATCTGTGAGCTGGCTCCATACAAAACATTGGAGTTTTGATCCTTTTCGTTGAATAATAAGGCCTCTAGAGATGTATGACTTTACTACTTTCTGGATATAGTCTTGCTAAGATCATCTATTTTTTTATTTGGGAAAGACATTGGGCCCCTTAGTCTTATACTTCCCACTTTCCTTTACCAGGGTTCTGGTACTTTGTTAATATTGCAGCTGCTATCAAAGGATCATAAGCCTCTTGGTAACCTGCAGCTTGGAAGGAGGATTGGAAATATAGTTCTCTCTGCATAAAGATTTGGTCTCCCTAAGCCCCATCTTTATGTGCCCATTTCACTAGACTATAAGAGGATTGTGTTTCTTTTAATAACTGCCCAAGCTTAGTGTAAAGTTATTTGATCTCTTGTCTGCATTCATCTGAAGACTAAAGGAGCATTGATCAGAGTGGCCTTCTCCAAATGGCTTCTGTCACTAATCCACAATGGCCATCAAACACCTCCTATTCCAGTGTTTTATCAGAAACTCCTGCCAGGTTTTTATTCAAGATTCAGAGTTCCAGCTGTTTAAAATATGTTAAAAGGAAACAAAATCCACATTACTCAGGTTCCTGTTGAATTGTAGCGGAATCTGGAGGTCAGTTCTAATTCTTAGGAAGGAAGGCCCAATAGAGACAAATAAGAGATGATACAAATGGGGTGGAAGATTCTGGTAGCAACATGAGATGGAAGAATGGATGGCCTTGGGCTTAAATTCAGGGAAATAAACTTTTCATGTCTTGCCATATTTAAAAGCAGTGCTTTTTCTCTTAGTAAGTCAGGATAGTTTCCTGTAGGTCTGAATTAAATTGCTCAGGTATACGGTGACTAAATAACTGCAGAGTTACTTGAAAACATTTTGAAATCTATCAAATATAAATCTTTTTTAAAATGATGCTTGTTTAACAGCTATCAAACCACACAAAATGAGAGTGTTGAAATCCTCTCCCTTCCTCACAGTTGTCTCCAAGAGTGTTAACATTAATCTTCAAATAGGTTGTTAGAATTCTAATATGCGGACTCCACTGTGTAATTCTTTTACATTCTTTTTTTTATTGAAAAAGTTTTACAAGATTTTTTTCCCCATACATTCCCCCCTCCCCCCAACCCTAACCCTTCCCCTCCCTCCTCCCTCCTTCCCCCCTCCCCTCTGCCCCCCTCCCGACTTCCCAGAGCAAATACAGGGTATCGTATCTAACAATCATAAACTAACATGCTAATTAACATAAACTTCCATCCCTCTTCTTGAACCTCAACTCCCCTTTTCCATAAAAAAGAAGGAAAAGGAAAATATTAATACTAATACAATTTCCTTCTATTCATTTAAAAGCTATTTAGTATTTTGTTATTTCAATCTCCATTATATATATCTTTCAAAAATAATATTTCAAATATGGTGATAATTCAATCTTCTCATTTAAGTCCATT
Source organism: Ahaetulla prasina (assembly GCF_028640845.1). Lineage (NCBI taxonomy): Eukaryota > Metazoa > Chordata > Lepidosauria > Squamata > Colubridae > Ahaetulla > Ahaetulla prasina. Next base: position 70,139,348 of record NC_080542.1, read on the forward strand.
ATTATTATTATTATTATTATTATTATTATTATTATTATTATTATTATTATTATTATTATTATTATTATTATTATTTAATTTTTATACCGCCCTTCTCCCAAAGGACTCAGGGCGGTTCACAGCCAGATAAAATCAACAATGAATAGGTACAATACAAGTAAAAACACTAATAAAAAACTTATTAAATTTGGCCCCAAAATTAAAATACATAAAACCATAAAACCCATTTAAAATTCCAAATAAAACTAATTCTATGCCAGTCCTGCACGGAAGAATAAATACGTCTTCAGCTCACGGTGGAAGGTCCGGAGATCAGGAAGTTGACGAAGTCCTGGGGGAAGCTCGTTCCAGAGGGTAGGGGCCCCCACAGAGAAGGCCCTCCCCGTGGGGGCCGCCAGCCGACATTGTTTGGCTGACGGACCCTGAGGAGGCCCTCCCTATGGGAGCGCACGGGTCGGTGGAGGCAAACGGTTGCAGAAGGCGATCCCGTAGATTTCCCCGGTCCTAAACCATGGAGCGCTTTAAAGGTGGTAACAAACACCTTGAAGCGCACCCGGAAGACCACAGGCAGCCAGTGCAGCTTGTGCAGGAGAGGTGTTATTTGGGAGCCATGAGTGGCTCCCTCTATCACCCGCGCAACCGCATTCTGGACCAACTGAAGCCTCCAGGTGCTCTTCAAGGGGAGCCCTATGTAGAGAGCATTGCAGTAGTCCAGGCGAGAAGTGACGAGAGCATGAGTGACTGTGCATAGGGAATCCCGGTCTAGAAAGGGGTGCAACTGTCAAATCAGGCATACCTGATAGAAAGCTCTCCTGGAGACGGTTGTCAGATGTTCTTCAAAGGACAACCGCCCATCCAGGAGAACGCCCAAGTTGTGCACCCTCTCCACCGGGGCCAGTGACTCGCCCCCAACAGTCAGCCGCGGCTGCAGCTGGCTGTACCGGGATGCCGGCATCCACAATCACTCCATCTTGGAGGGGTTGAGCTTGAGTCTGTTTCTCCCCATCCAGATCTGCACGGCCTCCAGACACCGGGACAGCACTTCGACAGCTTCTTTGGGCTGGCCTGGGGTGGAAATGTACAGCTGAGTGTCATCAGCGTACAGTTGGTAACTCACCCCATTAAATTTAAAGTCCAATCTTCTGTAATAAACAATATTTATTTATTTTATTTATTTATTAATTAATTAAACTTTTATACCGCCCTTCTCCCGAAGGACTCAGGGCGGTGTACAGCCAAGATAAAAAGCAATAAATATACAAAGTTAAAAATCAATTTAAAATACTTATTCAATGGTGGCCGAATTAAAACCGTCAAATTGATGAACCTAAAATACCCCATATAAAATTACAGAAGATTTAAAAATTTAAAATTAAAATTTAGAAATTTAAAAAGTCTAAAAAATCAGTCCAGTCCCGCTTGAATGAATAAGTGAGTTTTTAATTCCCGACGAAAGGTCCGAAGGTCAGATATTTGGCGCAAACCGGGGGGAAGGTCGTTCCAGAGAGTAGGTGCTCCAACAGAGAAGGCCCTTCCCCTGGGGGCCGCCAGCCGGCATTGCTTGGCGAACGGCACCCTGAGGAGACCCTCTCTGTGGGAGCGTACGGGTCGATGGGAGGCATAGGGTAACAGCAGGCGGTCCCATAAGTACCCGGGCCCTAAGCCATGGAGCGCTTTAAAGGTGGTAACCAAAACCTTAAAGCGCACCCGAAAGACCACAGGTAGCCAGTGCAGACTGCGCAGGAGTGGTGTTACCCGGGAGCAACGTGGTGCTCCCTCAATCACCCGCGCAGCTGCATTCTGGACTAGCTGAAGTCTCCGAGTGCACTTCAGGGGTAGCCCCATGTAGAGAGCATTGCAATAATCCAGGCGAGAAGTGACAGCATGAGTGACCGTGCATAAGGCACCCCGGTCCAGAAAGGGGCGCAACTGGCGAACCAGGCGGACCTGGTAAAAAGCTCTCCTGGAGACGGCCGCCACATGGTCTTCAAATGACAGCCGTCCATCCAGGAGAACGCCCAAGTTGCGCACCCCTTCCGTCGGGGCCAATGACTGCCCCAACAGTCAGCCGCGGCTGCAGCTGGCTGTATCGGGTTGCCGGCATCCACAATCACTCCATCTTGGAGGGGTTGAGCTTGAGCCTGTTTCTCCCCATCCAGATCTGCACGGCCTCCAGACACCGGGACAGCACTTCGACAGCTTCTTTGGGCTGGCCTGGGGTGGAAATGTACAGCTGAGTGTCATCAGCGTACAGTTGGTAACTCACCCCATTAAATTTAAAGTCCAATCTTCTGTAATAAACAATATTTATTTATTTTATTTATTTATTAATTAATTAAACTTTTATACCGCCCTTCTCCCGAAGGACTCAGGGCGGTGTACAGCCAAGATAAAAAGCAATAAATATACAAAGTTAAAAATCAATTTAAAATACTTATTCAATGGTGGCCGAATTAAAACCGTCAAATTGATGAACCTAAAATACCCCATATAAAATTACAGAAGATTTAAAAATTTAAAATTAAAATTTAGAAATTTAAAAAGTCTAAAAAATCAGTCCAGTCCCGCTTGAATGAATAAGTGAGTTTTTAATTCCCGGCGAAAGGTCCGAAGGTCAGATATTTGGCGCAAACCGGGGGGAAGGTCGTTCCAGAGAGTAGGTGCTCCAACAGAGAAGGCCCTTCCCCTGGGGGCCGCCAGCCGGCATTGCTTGGCGGACGGCACCCTGAGGAGACCCTCTCTGTGAGAGCGTACGGGTCGATGGGAGGCATGAGGTAACAGCAGGCGGTCCCGTAAGTACCCGGGCCCTAAGCCATGGAGCGCTTTGAAGGTGGTAACCAGAACCTTGAAGCGCACCCGAAAGACCACAGGTAGCCAGTGCAGACTGCGCAGGAGTGGTGTTACCCGGGAGCAACGTGGTGCTCCCTCAATCACCCGCGCAGCTGCATTCTGGACTAGCTGAAGTCTCCGAGTGCACTTCAGGGGTAGCCCCATGTAGAGAGCATTGCAATAATCCAGGCGAGAAGTGACGAGAGCATGAGTGACCGTGCATAAGGCATCCCGGTCCAGAAAGGGGCGCAACTGGCGAACCAGGCGGACCTGGTAAAAAGCTCTCCTGGAGACGGCCGCCACATGGTCTTCAAATGACAGCCGTCCATCCAGGAGAACGCCCAAGTTGCGCACCCCTTCCGTCGGGGCCAATGACTCGCCCCCAACAGTCAGCTGCGGTTGCAGCTGACTGTACCGAGATGCCGGCATCCACAGCCACTCCGTCTTGGATGGATTGAGTCTGAGTCTGTTTCTCCCCATCCAGACCCGTACGGCCTCCAGACAACGGGACAGCACTTCGACAGCTTCGCTGGGGTGGCCTGGGGTGGAAAAGTACAGCTGAGTATCATCAGCATACAGATGATAGCTCACCCCAAAGCCACTGATGACCTCACCCAACGGCTTCATATAGATGTTGAACAGGAGAGGCGAGAGAATCGACCCCTGCGGCACCCCACAAGTGAGGTGCCTCGCGGTCGATCTCTGCTCTCCTGTCAACACCGTCTGCGACCAGTCAGAGAGGTAGGAGGAGAACCACCGATAAACGGTGCCTCCCACTCCCAACCCCTCCAACCGGCGCAGCAAGATACCATGGTCGATGGTATCAAAAGCCGATGAGAGATCTAACAGGACCAAGGCAGAGGAGCAACCCCTGTCCCTGTCCTCAGAGGTCATCCCCCAACGCGAGCAACGCTGTCCCCGTGCTATGCCTGGGCCGGAAGCCGGACTGGACGGGGTCTAGATAGACAGCTTCCTCCAGGTACTGAGGAAACTGCCACGCCACCACACTCTCTACAACCTTCGCGATAAAGCGAAGGTTGGAGACTGGACGATAATTACCCAAAATAGCTGGGTCCAGGGAAGGCTTCTTGAGGAGGGGTCTCACCACCGCCTCTTTCAAGGCGGCGGGGAAGATCCCCTCCATCAAAGAAGCATTTATAATCCCCTGGAGCCAGCCTCGTGTCACCTCCTGAGTGGCCAGCACCAGCCAGGAGGGGCACGGGTCCAGTAAACATGTAGTGGCATGCAGCCTCCCCAGCAGCCTGTCCACGTCCTCGGGAGTCACAGAATCGAACTCATCCCAAACGGTATCAACAAGACGCGCCTCAGTCATCTCATCCGGATCATCGCAATCTTGGTCCAAGCTATCCTGGAGCTGAGCGATTTTATCGTATAGACAACCATTAAACTCCTCGGCACGTCCCTGTAAGGGGTCATCCCGCTCCCCCTGGTGAAGGAGGGAACGGGTCACCCGAAACAGGGCGGCTTGGTGGTTATCTGCCGACGCAATGAGGGAGGAAGCGTAGGAGCGCCTCGCCACCCTCAGTGCCACTAGGTAGGTCTTTGAAAAAGACCTAACTAGTGTCCAATCAGCTTCGGAACGGCTGGACCTCCACACACTCTCTAGGCGTCTTCTCCGGCGTTTCATCTCTCTCAGCTCCTCAGAGAACCAAGGAGCTAATTGAGATCTGTGCCGGGTCAGAGGCCGCAAAGGCACGACACGGTCCAAAGCCCCAGCCGCGGCCTGTTCCCAGGCCGCAACTAGTTCTTCAGTCGTGCCGTGGGCAAGATCCTCAGGAAACGGCCCAAGCTCCGTCTGGAACCTCTCAGGGTCCATCAGGCGCCTGGGACGGAACCAACGTATTGGTTCTGTCTCCCTGCGGTGGTGAGTAGCGGTCTGAAAGTCTAGGCGGAGGAGAAAATGATCTGACCATGACACCGGTAACGTCACTAAATCTCTTACTACCAGATCATTAAACCACTGTCCAGAGATATAAATCAGGTCCAGCGCGGATCCCCCCGTGTGGGTGGGGCCATCAATTATTTGAACCAGGTCCAAGGCCGTCATGGAAGCCTGGAACTCCTGAACCACTGTCGACGACAAGCCGGCCGATGCCAAGTTGAAGTCACCCATGACCAAGAGTCTGGGGATCTCCACCGCCACCCTGGCTAGCACCTCCAGCAGCTCAGGCAGGGCTGTAGTCACGTAGCAAGGAGCCAGGTACGCGATCAACAGACCCATCTGATTCTTATGGCCCCACTTCACAAGAAGGGATTCACAGCCGGCTATCTGAGGAACAGTGGTCTCTCTCGGCTCCAGACCCTCTTTCATAACAACCGCCACCCCTCCACCCCTACCCTGGGCCCTCGGTTGATGGAATGCTCGGAAACCTGGAGGGCACAGTTCAACTAGGGGCACACCCCCTTCTGCGCCCAACCAGGTCTCCATAATGCCCATAAAGATTCCCCCTGAATAAGGTCACAAATCAGGGGGGCTTTATTAGCCACGGACCGGGCATTACATAACATCAACCGGAGGCCCGGGCTCTGAGGATCCTGACCTACCGGGGAACGGGAAAAGACTGGGGGGCCGGAGCACGTGATTGCTTTTAAACAGCGAGCACGAGCTCCCAGAAAGCAATACGGCCCCTTGCTTCCGCCATATCTGCCCCTCCCACTTACCGTACAGATGGAGCCAACTTCCACCTCTGGAACGTACCCCTCACCCCCCTCCCTCGGACCTAATGGATAAACGCCGGGAACAATTTCCGGGACTAGACCTGCCCTCCCTGACGGGTTCTTCCCCCCACCCGACACTACCCTCCCCCCCCTCCAACCCAAACCCGTCAGTTCCGCCTCCCTTAAAATTCCATTAAAATTCCCTTAAAAGCCGATTAAAATAATTAATTAAAATCCCTGAGTCTCCTATTTTGGCATGCCATCTCTCGGGGTTCCAAAACCGTCCTCAAGATGGGCCCTCGATAATGTGGGGGCCAGACCATGAGAGAGGGAATCTCGCAGGGCAAGAAGGTCAGCCGCTGTAAATGTCCGCATGATAAGAGTCCGCAAACAGACCCATCTGATTCTTATGGCCCCACTTCACAAGAAGGGATTCACAGCCGGTTATCTGAGGAACAGTGGTCTCCCTCGGCTCCAGACCCTCTTTCATAACAACCCTCCACCCCTACCCCGGGCCCTCGGTTGATGGAGTGCTCGGGAACCTGGAGGCACAGTTCAACTAGGGGCACACCCCCTTCTGCGCCCAACCAGGTCTCCGTAATGCCCATAAAGTCCGTGGATTCCCCCTGAATAAGGTCACAAATCAGGGGGGCTTTATTAACCACGGACCAGGCATTACATAACATCAACCGGAGGCCCGGGCTCTGAGGATCCTGACCTACCGGGGAACGGGAAAAGACTGGGGGGCCGGAGCACGTGATCGCTTTTAAACAGCGAGCACGAGCTCCCAGAAAGCGATACGGCCCCTTGCTTCCGCCATATCTGCCCCTCCCACTTACCATACAGATGGAGCCAACTTCCACCTCTGGAACGTACCCCTCACCCCCCTCCCTCGGACCTAATGGATAAACGCCGGGAACAATTTCCGGGACTAGACCTGCCCTCCCCGACGGGTTCTTCCCCCCACCCGACACTACCCTCCCCCCCTCCAACCCAAACCCGTCAGTTCCCGCCCTCCCCTTAAAATTCCCATTAAAATTCCCCTTAAAAAGCCGATTAAAATAATTAATTAAAAATCCCCTGAGTCTCCTATTTTTGGCATGCCATCTCTCGGGGTTCCAAAACCCGTCCTCAAGATGGGCCCTCGATAATGTGGGGGGCCAGACCCGCGAGAGAGGGGAATCTCGCAGGGCAAGAAGGTCAGCCGCTGTAAATGTCCGCATGATAAGAGTCCGGCAAACAGACCCATCCTGGACCTGTCAAGATGAAAACTGACGCACCAGTAATTCCAAGTGAAAGACAGACGGGATATAGGTCTTAGGCGGTAGATAAACAAAACCGCCATGATTCAGTCAGAGCTCCAACCCCTCATCTCCAATCCCGAGGGGTGGTCTATGGACGAGGGGGGGGGGAGAAGGATGTAGTCCTACAATAGTCAAGCTAGGATTGTCCAGGACCATCCTCAATTCCCCCAACTGGGGACCAAAGGTCTTCAGAAGATCCCCTTGCAGCCAGCCCATGGGCATCCTCCAAGATGGTAAAAAGGTGCCCACATGGCCCGTGATCGTCCTTCAAGTTGACAAAGAGGCCGAAGCACGCGCCTAATGGGCCAAGCTGCTCCACCGACGAGGCATCTCTCTCCCAAAGTCCGGCGGGGGGGGCAAAGGACTCAAAAAAAGGTATTGGATGAGAGGGTGTTGGGGTCATATCTTTCCTACTAATCGGGTGATGGCATGGACGTCAAGACGCAAAAAAAAGGAATACTAAGGTATTCCTCAGTATACCTTATAATCCATCATATTATATCTCCATCATATCCCATCTTTCAATGTTGTAATATCAAAAATTATTCCTCAGTATACCTTATAATCCATCATATTATATCTCCATCATACTTAATAATAAACATAATCTTTCCTTATATGAATTTAACATTTACCTCATATTCTTCCCCATATTCCCCATACCATAACTTTCTAAACAATTTACACCCCATTTATCATACATTCCATGACCTTTCTACTTTTTCTATTCAGAAATATCGCTTATAATTTACCCTATCCCATGAAAGGAAAGTCTTTTCATTTGAAAATATTACTTCTTTAAGGTAAAGGTAAAGGTTCCCTTCACACATATGTGCTAGTCGTTGCCGACTCTAGGGGGCGGTGCTCATCTCCGTTTCAAAGCTGAAGAGCCAGCGCTGTCCGAAGACGTCTCCAGGGTCATGTGGCCGGCATGACTCAACGCCAAAGGCGCACGGAACGCTGTTACCTTCCCACCAAAGGTGGTCCCTATTTTTTCTACTTGCATTTTTATGTGCTTTCAAAACTGCTAGGTTGGCAGAAGCTGGGATAAGTAACGGGAGCTCACCCCATTACATGGCAGCACTAGGGATTCAAACCACTGAGCTGCCGACCTTTTGATCGACAAGCTCAATGCCCTAGCCCCTGAGCCACCGCGTCCCTGTATTTCTTCTTTACTCCTTGCTATTTACGTTCAGTAGTTACAATCATATTTTGATCCTTCCCTACGGCTTTCTGTGTTTCTTCTCCCAAATTTACAGCCCCAATTTTAGATTGTATTTGCTTTGCTTCCTTTTCCCCTTTTTTAACCATTCCCACCTCTCCTTTCATCTTAACTTCTAACAATGGCAAACTTCCAATCTTCAATACTTTAGTATAAAAATCTCTTGCTTCAAAAACTATATTAAGACAATATCTCCCTCCCTTATAGTTTACTGTTAATCCAGCTGGTACATTCCATCTATACTGTATCTGGAGATTTCTAAACTGATCCACCAAAAAAGCATATTCTTTTCTATTTCTTAACATTTTAGGAGGAATTTCTTTCAGTACCAATACCTCTTGTCCCAATATTTGAATTTTATTTTTATAAGAAACTTGTGAAATTTCATTCCTAATCTTCCTAGATGTAAAATAAATTACTACATCTCTTGGCAAATGTTTCTGCTTTGCAACCCATGAAAAACATGGTAATTTTTTTCAATTTGGATTTCAAAGTCCTCTGGTTTCTGTCCGATCAGCTGTACAAAAGCCTCTGCAAAAATCTTTTTCAAGTCCTCTCATTTAGTTTCTTTCAAACCTCTTAATCTCAATGCAAATTCCATAACTCTGTATTGCAATAGAACCCGCTCTTCTTCTGCTCTCTCTGCCTTAATCTGGAGCTCCTCTATTTTTATTTTTTAAGTCCAAATTAACTTGATTAATTTCTTCAACTCTATCATCCAACTGCTTTATATTCTCTGCCTTGATCTGAAACTCCTCTATTTTGCTTTTTAAATTCAAATTAACTTGATCCATCTCTTCCACTTTTTCACCCAATTGTTTTGTGTATTCAACTAAAGTCTTAAATGCTGCCAGCACTTCTTCTCTTATCTCTTCATCCTCAGCTGCAACAAAGTCTTTAATTTTCAATATTTTCTCCTCAATTTCCTTAATTTTTTTATCCCAAACAGAAATTTGAGCCTTCAGGAATTCCTTCAGCTCCTCTTGTAATTCATATAGTTGAACTAACGGCGGTCCAACTTCCTTGAAAACAGCAGGCTGTATTTGTACAGAAGCCATCTTACTTTAATTTTATAATTTGAAACAAAGTCAAAGTCTTTCCATAAACACAGGATTTAAGATAAATTAGGTCAGTTGTATAATCCTTCCAGCTTTCACTTTATAGTTTCTTCATATAAACGTATAATCCAGCAAGTTTAAGCAAAGTTATAAACGGTAACAATGTTAATAAGCTCCTCTTTCACACCCTTTATACTCAGACGCCATTTCCTTTCTACTCAAACAAAATCCATACAGGGGATTGATGTCTGATACTTACATCTACCTTGCCTCCTGACATTGCTCTGTCCGGTTAAGTCAAAAATCCATTTAAACTCATTATTGATCGCAGATGTGGATGCGGCGTTTTGCTCTGCCAAAAAAAAGACAGAGGCGTCCTGGATCCGGAGCTCTTCAGGCTACCAAGGGAGCTTCAAGCCTCCAGGATCATTCCTGGAGCTTTGGGGGGAGTTCTACCTCCACCTGATCACTCACCTTTCCCTCTTCACCCGAGGGAAAGGTTTCCAAGCCTCTAGACAGCTGATTTTCGCTGTCTTAGCGGCTCTATGTGATCCAGGGCTGACGTCCTCAACAACGAGCGGAGCCACAGGAAGTCCCACAATGTAATTCTTTTTAACTCCAAACTCTTAAATAGTAATATATAGTTAATGTTGATTATTTCATATTGAATCCGCAATTTGATTTAGATACAGATGCTCCATAAACAAATAAAATCAAGCCACCATCCACATATTTCTAGACTGGCCATGGCCTATGTGTAAAGTAAAGGTTACTTTACACATAGGCCACCACATTCATTTATTGACTTCTTTAGAGAAAGCTGGAGGGCTGCTGCCAGTAAATAAATAAACAAATATAAACATTCCTGCATTCAATTCAAATAATAGTTGGTTGGATCCAAGATCTATGGAAATCAATGAGAAATTAGTATGACATTGTTTTCACTGATCTATTAATAGCAAACTTAAGTCAGAATGCAACTTATTTGCTGGTTTCATAGACCAGGCTAAGCTAATTATGATTTGTTGACTGAACTGTAACAATCTAGTTCCCACATAATGCTAATTGTGATATTCTAGCATTAAAATCAAACAAACAACATTATGGCTGTGTGTACAGGTGGGCATGCGTACATACGTTGTTATGAGTAAGATATCCAGAAATTAAGTCATTGATAGAGCTTGTTTAGGATTTGTTTTGTAGCTTTTTTTTTAGTTGAGTAGTTGAATTTCCAACTTGTTTCTTCATTTTCTATTTGGTTATTTTTTGTTCTGTTTTGCTATATTGTGAGTTGCCCAGAGTACTTTGAGAATCTGGCAATGCCTAAATTGAAAAAAAAAAGAGATGAGTGGCTTAATATGGGATGGGATGGGATGGGACAGGACCTTGTAAGTCTTCGATTCCAACCCCCCTGCTTAAGCAGGAGAATCTATACCGTTTCAGACAAGTGTCTGTTTAGTCTCTTCTTAAAAACCTCCAAAGATGAAGTGCCCACAAATGAGTTAGACAGGTTTATTTTGGGAAAGAGGGATCAAGAGAAGAAATTATTGCAATCTTCAAAGATCTGTAAAACTATTATGGAGAAAGTGGAATAGGTTGTTCTCCATTTCACCAAAAAACAGGTGATCATTGATTGAAACCAGATTTTGGTTAAATGTTTCGCTCATTCCTAATAGCAAACATTGTTTGAGATAGAAACAGCCTGCCTGAGAAGATGATGTGCTCTTCTTGAGATCTTTAAGCATTCAACTTAATGAGATGCTGAAGCTGCACCCAGTGTCCACATACTACATTGGCTGAGAGTTAAGCCAGATAAACAGCACAATCAGTTCCAAATCAATGATGTATTTAAGTTTATACAGTAGAGTTTAATGTTTTAAGGTGGTTTACATCATAAAAAACCAATCAGATCCAAACAAAGTATTAACATTTCCCACCCCCCCTTATTTAAAAAAGACCAGTAAACTCTTTGAAGGGGAGAAAGCCAGAGCACTAGAAAATAAGATCAAATGCAGAAGAAATCACCCTGCCTCCCCTTCAGCTGGAAATTATTCTTTTACAAAGCCATGTGAAGATATTGGAAAACATTATTTTTACTAGCACTTTTCTTTACAACGTTAAAAGGCCATCCACCCTTTTATATCAGGAATCCAGTATTTCTAAGTTAAAGGCTTTCCTTTCAAAAGCATCAAATGCCAAGTCTAGAAGACCCTGCCAACACTTCTTTTCCTATACTTGTAAACAGACATAAGGTGTCATTCTGCCTGTTTTTAATGTTCATTCATGAGTGGCATAGCTCATATAGCCTGAAATGATACCATCCACATCATCAACATCAGAGTTAGGGTATGCAGACGTACAAACAATCTTAGAAAAAGATTTTTTTTCAAAAAAAAAATGTGGTCATGATGTGTTGATGACAGACCTGCTTTCCAAAACAACTGGTTGGGAAAAGGAATGGAATAGAATATCCTTAAACAGGATGGGATTGCTTCACTGGACAACAATAAGAGCATTTCCATGCTGCAACCTTGAATGGTTATATAGTTTTATAATATGCATTATAGTTTGTTGTTATTATTTCCAGCTGTTTCATCTGGCAGGTAAGAAGGGAACAATGGTATTTATATACTCCCTTATCTTGTATTTGTGAGTCTGTGCCTTTGAGGCAGGGTGGATTACTGACAATGACATAGAATAGTGCCTGCTCTTTTCTTGTCAAGATTTCAGAAGTGGTTGCCATTGCCACCACCTTCTTAGGGCTGAGAGACAATGACTAGCCCAAGGTAACCCAGCTGTTATACTTAAGACAGGTCTAGAACTCATAGTCTCCTAGCTTTTAGCCTGATGCCTTAACTAGAACCCAAACTAATTAAAGTCATTCTTTGTATCTTTACACAAAAGGAAAAATAGTCCAATCTATTAAAAAACAGATTAGGAATACAAATCAAGAGAGGCAAGAAAAGATAACACCTATACTTCAGATGAGTTCAAATTTCCATGACCAGATGGATTATATTCTAGGGTTCTGAAGGAGCTGGCAGATGTGATCTCAGAACCATTGAACCATATTTTTCAAAGATGCTGGAGTACTGGGGAACTACTAGAGGACTGGAAAACACTGATGTGGTTCAGATCTTCAAAAAGTGGTGAGGGAAAAATGAGTCCAGGAAATTATAGACCAATCACTTTGACATCAATTCCTGTGAAGATCCTGAAAAAGATAATCAACCAATGAATCTGTGAACACCTATAAACAAACTAAACTAAGCTAACATGCTTTTTGTCAAAAGCAGATCATAGCAGACAAACATTGCTGGATTCTTTAACAAAGTGAATACTATGGAAATACTATGGACATTGGTTACTTAGACATCAGTAAGTCAACTGATAAACAGACCACAATCTACTCCTTGGTAAGATATAAAAATGTGGGATAGACAGTAGCAGCACCAGATGGCTGACCATATTCATCATCTAGTTCTCAATGGAACTACATCTGAATGAAGGTTAAGTATGCAATATGATACCTCAAACCTCTGTCTTAGGCCCTGTACTCCAATATCTCCATAAATGATTTAGATGAGATAGAAGGGGTGCTCATCAAATTTGCAGACAACATCAAGTTGTGGGGAATAGACAACGTTTTAGATGATAGATTCAAGTTACTGTAATATTTTGACAGTCTTGAACACAGAGACCTATCCAACAAAATGCAATTCAATGGTGAGAAAAGTAAGGACTTACACTTATGCATGAAAAATCAAATTCACAAGTATAGCATCTTCTTCAAGAGTAACTGACAGTAATTGTGAGAGGGATCTAAGTGTTCTAGTGAACAATCACTTTAAGTATGAAACAGCAGCATGCTGCTGCTTCCAAAAAAGCCAATGCAGTCCTAGGCTGCATCAACAGAGTGATAGTATCAAGATCAGGTGAAGTATTAGTACCACTTCATACTGCCTTGATAACACTATACTTGAATATTGCATCTAGTTTTGGTCACCATGATACCTCAAAAAAAAAAGTTGAGATTCTTGAAAGAATGCATAGATGTGCAACGAAGATGATTAGGAGACTGGATACTAAATTGATGAATGATTGTGTGAACTAGTTGTGTCAAGTCTAATGAAGGAAGGACTAGGGCTTACACAATAGCAGTTTTCCACTATATTTGTGAGCTGTCACAGAGAAGTGGGGGGTCAACCTATTCTTCAAAGCATCTGAGGGTATGACAAGAAGTAACAGAAGATTATCAAAGAAAGATTCAATCTGGAACTAAAGACAAATTTCCTGACAGTGAGAACAATTAATCAGTGGAATGGCTTTCCTCCAAAGTTGTGGGTGCTCCATCACTGGACATTTATAAAAAAAATTTTGGAGAGCCATTTGTCCAAAATAGTATAGGATTGTTGTGACCCAGACCCAGGTAGGTAGTATTAGATGCAATCAGTTCAAAAACAAACAGACTTTATTAGAACAGCTGAGAATTAAACTCATTCTCAGCATAGTCCAAACTAATTCAAAACAAATTATTCATAACACAATTCTGCAGTCTTATCACCAACCTTGGTCTAATTAGGCAAACTGCCAAAGTCTTTTCTTGGCAAAAGTTCAGAAGCAGAAGATGCCGACAAGAAATAAATGCAGCAAGACAAGAAACAAGTCTATCAATGTTGTTTTCTGACAAAGAGCCCAAGAGCCGTTGCTGGTCTTTTAAGCCTTACGGGAGGGGCCAATCATTTCTTGGCCCTACTCCCGAGTCGTCCTCTTTGCTTTAGCTGCTCTTGCCTTCTGGCAGCTCTTCTCATGAGTTCATTTGGAACAGGCTCCTCCTGTTCCTCTGCCTATCTACTGTCAGCCTCTGGAGGCTCCAGAGTCTGCACATCACTTCCAGATGGCCCTGGCCCAATCTCTGCCTCTGATGTAGAGCCATCATCTGGGCCTTCCCCAGCCTCCAGGACTGGCCTATGTTCTTCCTCAGCCTCATTGCTGTCTGGCTCTGCTGCCAGCTCCGCAGGCTGCTGGCGGACCACAACATGGATGTCCTCCTAGAGCAGGAGGATAATTAGAAAACTCCAAAGTCGCTTCCCAACTGTGTTATTCTGTATTCTATTCTTTAGGGCAAGTAAAAGGAGCCAATGCACAGGTTTCCCTGCTAATATAGAGGAGGAGGAACTGCACCTAAAATATTCATTGCCCAACTCCCTTAAAGATTTTACTCAGTTCTGGGAAGATTTATAGTGTGTTTGGATGAATTGATTATATTTTGGCAATTATGAGCATTTCTAAATGGATATGGTAAAGTAGAGTATACTTTATGAAGAAATTGGCCCATTTGAAATAAATTTTGTGAAGAAAAGGTACAAAATGGTTTCATTCTCATGGTTAGTAAGCCTGATCGGTATGCTATATTTATCTGTTACTTATAGATTAGTCCTGCCTATATTAGTCCTGTATTAACCTTGATTATTTAAGGAACTACTGTAATAAATGCTAATTTTTCAAAACATTCTATATTACAATTATGTATAGGTGTACATCGGTTGCCTACTAATGTAATATTAGATATAAAACTTTATGTAAATGCAGCATAGTTCTAATATACCATCTTAAAAGTAAGCTCCTTTTCTTTACTTCTGTGCTGCATTTCCATAAAGTTATATCCAAAGTCATGCACAGCAATCATGATACAGAACAACAATCCAGACCAAATATTAAAGGCGGAATCCAAATTAAATTAGATGCACTTATTTCTAGTTCAGATCTATGGAATGTAAATCTGGTTATTACTAAAGTATCTCATGGATTTTATATTAAACACATAAATACCAAAAACTAATAGATACCTTTCCTTTCCCATCTTGTAGCTTTGTTACTTTAGAAAGATTTCTGCAAACATACTGTCCACCACATATATTGGTCTTCAATTCCAGGATCCCAATTAGCAGGGTTTTCTCCAAATTCAGATTACAGCAAAATAAGTTGTCAGGGAATCCGGTTTGAACCTATTTAAGATTTTATTTATTCATGGTCTATGATAAAGTAATAATAAAGTGTCTGAGGTTTCTACCCCACCCCTAAAATTGAGATAAAAATATTAGGAATATCCTCTAAAGGAATAGTTCCTTTAGAGGATATTAACCCTGCAGAATTTCAACCAGTAAAGGGTTTCACTGTAATAGATCTGGAAATATTCTTTGTGATTTTCTTTTAAGACAGAAATAGCAAGGTGGAAAGGACAGAATCTAATGTTCAAATTCTCTGGCAAAGAGTTATAAAAAAAGTTATACTAAATTAATGCAGAAAAAGTAGTCTTACCATTTTTTTAAAAAATGCAAATGTTGTCAAGCTATCACTGCTAGTTATATAATTATCAGTGATAGATTATGATCTATCTATATAGATTATAAAATGAGAAAATCATTTTTGCAAAATGAGAAAATCTAATTACTAGTATCCTCTGAATAACCTGTAAATCTCTCCGAAGGAATTCAAAGCTCCCTGAAATATTTGATACAATATTTCAAAACAGTTTGAAAATCTAATATCTGATATTTAAATCAAATCTTCTTGAATCAAATAATTCATTCAGAATTGTATATATGTTTATCAGACAGTTAATGTGAGATATTAAGCATTGTTAATGTGGGATTCATACTTGCAACCTAAATTGCAAAGCAATACTAAAAATAGAACAAAGGTAGAAAACATATTTTTATGTAAGATTGTAGGCAGCACAGATGGCTACACCCCAAAATATAAAAAACTGAAAAATAGCTGTGCATTTTTAAAAACAAAGACAGTATCATGGCACCTTAATATATTTGTTCTGACACAAATTATATCACGTATCACATTTTATGGTTTGCAAAGATTAGGAAATGTAACAGTATTAGAGTGTATGTATTCGATGGTCACTGGGAATATTCAGCGTTAGGGCTGTATGTTAGAAATGGTTAGCTCATAAGACATCATACTGTAACTTAATTGCAAATAATAATTCCAGATCCCTAGGAAGAACTTGATAGGTAGATAGAAATGCCAAATCCAATCTTGGAAAAGATTCGCTAGGTGGATAAAAATGCTAGTCCAGTCTAAACATCTACTGACTGTGTGGTGAAAAAAGCAACAACAATAATAACAACAACAACAACAACAACATAGAAAATGAAGAAGCTGAACTGCTCTGTGACTTTAGAATTAAAATAGGCACCTCCTGTGTATTATGCCAGACTTAACAATTGTTGATAAGAAAGACAAAATCTGGATAGTTGACAATGCAATACCAGAAGACAACAGAATAGAAGAAAAGGAATTGGAGAAATCAACTAAATACAAAGACCTGCAAATAGAAATAGAACGAGTGTGACAAAAGAAAACAAAGATAATACTAATAATAATAAGCACCTTGGATGCAATCCCAAACAAACTGGACCACTAGTTGAACATTATTGGCATTGACAAATTAATCATTAGTCAATTGCAAAAAGTGGCTTTACTCAGAACAGCTTACATCCTGCAACAACAGTACATTTAATACCATCAAACATCTGCCTATCCCAGGTTGATAGGGGAATAAAAATGGCAGATTGAATCTAAATGTCTGGTTGACTGTACAAGTAACAACAACAATAGGTAATAGATAATAGAGTAGAAGACAAAGAATTGGCCAACATCACAAAGTATCAAAATCTTAACATAAAAACTGAAAGAGTTAGACATGAACTAGCTGTGGTCCACGTAGCTATAGGTACAATGGGTGCGATATTGACATCCATACTTATATCCTGCACTGTGTGTTTAAAATCTTTGACAGCATTTAGATAAGCTCTACAATGACTTCTGCAAATGATCATATTTCTTGGATCCACACATAAGAGTGTGCTAATACATCGTTATCCTAGTTCTTAGAAAGAACTCATGTATATAAAGGCCAACATCAGCTAAAGAACTGGCAGCTGTGACTTCACATTGCTGTGAACAGATATTTTGTTAATAGTAGCATTTTTGTCAAGACCTCTTGTCCATATGTTCTTGAAAGTGCCATTTTTGTTTGGCTTATTTGTTAGACTTTTATACTGCCTCTGTTTCTTCTATAAATAACTCAAGGTGGTAAACATACCTAAAACTCCTTCCTCTTCCTACAATCCTGTGAGGTGGGTTAGATTGAGAGACACCAACTGGGCCAAAGTCAATTCAGCCAGTTTTATGCCTAAGGTAAAACTAGAAATCACAGATTCCTGGTTTTAGGCCAGCACCTTAACTTCTACATTAGCTTTCTTTGATCCAAAGCCTTTTTATTCAGCCTTAAAAGGTGATATTCAATACAAAATGTTATGGGATTTTTTTTCTTATTTTGCCTTGCTAAGTTTGACACATTTGTTAGTTTCTGTTCATCAGAGATTATTTCTGAAATTTCTGACAGAAAGACATTGATTTATATATTTACTCTGTTATCACTTAATTGCCCTTCTTCCTTTCTGTGCTGTATGTTTCTCATTGACCTTTTTAAATCAAAATGAGGTAAAGTAGGTAGACAATGTTTTATTGCATAAATTGTACATAGACTTGTAAAAATGCAAGTATTCATTTGCTAAAATAAATGGATTCATTGTAGCCATTGGGCATGGGGGGAGTCAAAAAATGGTTATGTTTATGAAAATATTATATGCATTAATTTGACTTTAAAAGAGATTTTAATAATTTTGGACATTCATACTCTTTGAAACAGCACATACATTACATGACAGTTGGCAACTGAGAATTCTCCACCCCACTTCTGACCATTGTTTTTCTTACCATTACGAGACTAGTCCTTACTGCTGAAAATCTTTCTAGCCCAAATTACCTTGTGAATTAAAACCCAGATACTTGCAACTTGTTTGCTTACTTGTACACAGATTATATGTGGACATTCAAAATTAAATGACCTTCCTTTACTGAAACTGCTGCATAAAACTTTAAATGTATACATATGGCCTCTCCTTTGATTCCCTTTGTTCTCTTGATATCACTCAAGCTAGGAAGGCTATTAAAGAGGGGCTTTAGATATTGAAAGAGGACTCATCCCAAATTCAGTCAAAATTTAGTTCAGCTGAACCTGGCCAAATTATCTAATTTCATGTGACCTTCACCTTATCAGAGAAGAGAAGTATTCTCATCTTTAATATAGCAAACTTCTGTTTAGCTGTTGTGAATCTGTGCAAACAACTATCATCCATGACAGACATCTTCATATCTAATTCACTTATCTTCTATTATGCAAGACTGATATACTATGCATACTTTTAAAGCAATTGGGTCTTTAAAGCCAGCTAGATATTTTGTAAATACTCGTAAGACGTCACAATACTTTCAAAATTTATTAATTCAATTTTTCAATATAGATTGCACAGCTTGAAAATTACTATTAAATTTACCTATTAATTTAAATATTGATATCCTATCTCTTTAATAAGCAAAACCAGGTCATTGTATAACATGTTGGATAACAAAAGGAGAGAGAGAGACTTAAATTTGTATTTATATACATAGATCCAGCTGTGCAGTTTAGTAAGCCGTTGGCCCTTCTATTAATCCAGCAGTTTGTATCTGGGTAGTAATGCATCCACATAAAAAAAACACACTATGAATTAGTTAAAGCTGAATGCAAAATATTTGCTTGCATGAAACCATTTCGATTTCAGTCTTATATGTGGAACTTCTGAACGCTAATAACCTTAATCATGATAACCTAGATGTTGTTTATCCTGAACATTTGGAGAACATAAAGCTGGAGAAGGATAGTATGACTTATATAGATTGATAGGAAAGGCCATAAATGGATTCTTGTATAATTGTAGAGAAATGAATTTAATCTTAAGAATAATTAGTTGGTTGGAGAATAATGTGGCAAACTACTCCAGAGTTCTTTCAAGAAAACAAAATGGATATTCATAACCAGGATAATGTCAACATACCACTAGAAAATGGATAGTTTATTTTGAAAACTATCCTAGAAGCTAGAATTTTGATGCTAAAAAGATACCTATACCAATGGTATAGAATATGGAAATCATAAAACATGATTAATGTAAGAACAAAATGTTAGAAGAAATGTTAAGATTAAATATTGATATTCAGGGAATCAACAGTCTGAAATGGAATAGTATAAGTTACTTCATATCACAGGAACACCAAATCTTCTACCAAGGACAAAAAAAAAATCATACAAGAAATGGAGTAGCCATTATTGTTTTAAAAAAAGGAATCAGTGGGTACTTTCTACAAAGTAGAAAGTGACAAAGATTACAATGCGGTTTCATGACAAGCCAAACAATATTAAAGTGATCTAGGTCGAACTGCCGGCAGAAAGAAAGTAGAATAGTTCTGAAGCAACTTGCAATACATTATTAACACACATTTTTTAAAAAAGTCATAGTAATTAAAGAAATATTATGATAAAAGAACATGGTGCCCAGAATAATGCCAGAATTTGAACATAAAAAGAGAAAACAATCTAAATATGTTCTGTCAGTAAAAATTAATGCATAGAAACTGACCTTCTTTCAACTATCTAAATACCACACAATATATGGACATTATTAGATGGACAATACAAAAATTGATTATGTACATGGAATATTAGCACAAAAATGGAGAAATTATTAAGTAAAATCAATATTTGATACAAATTATGGATTAGATTCTGAAGAACTTACAAAATTATAATTTAAAAGTAACTAATAAAATAATTGTATCAACAATAAGATTTCCATAAGATTTATGTAATAAAATAAAGAACAGATTTAGTCAAGCACAAAAGATTTACCTAAGAAAATTATAGAAATCAAGTGAAATTTATTGAAAGAATGGTTTTGGTAAAAGCAAAGATCTACCAGAGAGAGAAAATATAAAAAATAAATGATGCAAGGGTATAGAACAGGGGTGTCAAATTCAAGGCCTGGGGGCCGGATCCGGCCTGTGGTGTGCTCAGATTTGGCCCACAGGGCCATTCTGGAAACAGCAGCGGATTGGCATGTGGTGGCTTTGCCAGCGAAAATAGAGCTTAGGGGGGCAGTGAGTGGCCCTCCCTAGCTCTGTTTTCATTGGCAGACTGTTGCAGGAATCCATCACAGCTAAAAAATGGAGCTCACGAGGGCTGCGGGCAGCCCTTCTGAGCTCTGTTTTTGCTGGCAGAGAGTTGCAGGAAGCTGTTGTAGCCAAAAATGGAGCTTGGGAGTCAGGGGTGGGTTCCAAATTTTTTTACTACCGGTTCTGTGGGCGTGGCTTATTTGGTGGGCATGGCTTGGTGGTCATGTGACTGAGTGGGCATGGCCAATTTAAAGTCACTCAAGGCAAGGTGGGGTGGCACCTTGTTGTGAGTGACATCAAGTTGGCCACGCCCACTCAGTCACATGACCAATGCTGCAGAGACAGGGCGATTTCTCCCAGGGGACAGCCAGAGCTTTGCTGCCTCCTCTTTTCCTCAGAAGAGCTGCCTCCAAGTCCTTGCAAAGGGACACACACACAACACAACACAACACAACACAACAGACTCACACACAATATAAAAGCAGCTGCACTTCACCCAAAATGGCCCCTGTAAGAAGTAGGAAACTCACACAGCCACAAAAAGCTCAAAAACCAACTTTCACACTTTACACACACACACACACAATACAACACAACACAATTGACTCACACACAATGTAAAAGCAGCTGTACTTCACCCAGAATGGCCCCTGCAACAAGCAGAAACTTCATATAGCCACAAAAAGCTCAAAAACCAACTTTCACACTTTACACATACACAGCACAACACAACTGAGACACACACACACAAAATGCTACATACAGCTTTGTGAGATTTTGTGTGTTTGTGTAGTTAGAGTGAAACACTACAGAAACACACCAAATCTCAGAAAGCTGCACAAATATTTTATTTTATTATTTTATTTTATTTATATTTTTTAGATCAGGGGTCTCCAACCTTAGTAAGTTTAAAGTTTGTGGACTTCAACTCCCAGAGTTCCTCAGCCAGCAAAGCAGTTGCTGACTGAGGAGATGGATTCCAGGCAGGCAGGTTCAGTTGCTAGCTGATGCAACTGATGTAAAGCATGGCTTTGCCAGCCCGAAAGGAACAATAATATGGTAAGTGAGGAGGGGGGATTGGGTGGGCCAAAGGAAAAAAGATTTTAAAAGGGTTCTCTGAGGATCCCACCTGAAGTTGCTTAATCACAGCCCAGAACCTCTTAACTTAGCTGGGATCGCCTGAGGAGCCTTTTGAAACCTTTTGTTTTAACAACCTCTTCGGCCGAAGAGGTTGTTAAAAAAAAAACTTTTAAAGTGTTCTGATGATCCCTGCTCAGCCACGCGATCATCAGAGGGTATTTTTTTTTAACTTTTAAAAGCCTTTTTTTGGCTGAAGAAAAGATTCTTTTAAAAGTAAAAAAAAACAAACCTCTGATGATCAGGGAATCAGTTTGGGGGCGTGGCCAGCCAGCCATTAGTACCAGTTCTCCGAACGCTAGCAGATTTTTACTATCGGCTCTACAGAACCTGAGAGAACCGGAAGCAACCCACCACTGTCGGGAGCCCATTTTTGCTGGTAGAACGCTCAGGCCACCACAGGCACCCCTTACACGAGTGACATTGAGCTGGCCGGCTCACCTTGGCCCTGCCCACCCCAGCCCCCCAAGGTCAAACACAACCCTGATGTGGTCCTAAATGAAATCGAGTTTGACACCCCTGGTATAGAAGAACTATACAAAAATGAGCCCATGATGGATTATATATAGTTTTTTATTAAATTAGAGGCAGATATTCTGAAAAATCAAAGTAAATGAGCCATAGAAAATATTCCTAGAAGCAAAGCATCAGTAGTAATAGAATTGTTTAAAAAATATTACAAGATAATGCAGTTAAAGTGGCATTTTATAAAAAAATGTACAATGGCTGATGGACTTATTATTATGATATAACTAAATGGCCAGAAGTGAAAAGAAGAAATCTCTTATTCAAAGAAGAAGAGATTGCAGTAGCTCAACCCAGTACAAATAGATAGTGCAGTAATTCTAGGTCTTGGCAATTTTAAGATTGGTGGATTTCAGTGCTGAGATTCCCAGCATAAAATCCATGCATCATAAAGTTACTAAGTTTGAGAAACATTGAGATAGAAATAGTGACTGTATGAACAGACTTTATATTCCTAAAAACACAAATTTATAGGGATGATGACATTAAAAAGTACTTTGCTATTTGAGAGACAAGCTATAAGACAGTGATGGTAAGATATAAGACTTTTCGGGACTGAATTCCCAACTGAGTTCCCAGACTGAGTTCCCACCAGAGCATGCACACTGGCCAGCTGGTCTTCAGATTTCTGCCATGCACATGCACGCTGGCCAGCTAGTCTTTGCGCATGCCGGAGTGCCAGAAACCCGAAGACCAGTTGGCCAGCACGTGCATGCACCTACCATCTGATCTTTGGGTTTCTGGCACTCCAGCATGCGCAAAGACCAGCTGGCAGGTGCGCATGCGCACACTGGAAACCAGAAAAGCAGCTGTGATGGTGTGCATGTCCACAAAGAGGACTCTGTGTGCCACCTCTGGCACCTCTGCCATAGGTTCGCCATCATGGCTATATGAGATCTACAAAATATTATAATTCCTCTGCATTGCAGTGCTAGAGAGAATGGATGAGAATATCTTGGACTTCAAGACGAAGACAAAGTAATAAAGCAGATCAAAAGTAAAACCAAACTGTTTACTGGAAGTACTGATAATGTAATTCAAGCTTAAATATTTTAGAGTATAGGGAAGACAAAAACTTAATACCTGCAAAAATATAAGACAAAAAAAGAGATTGGCAGAAGATAAAGATGACTGGATAACATGTCACAAGAATGAGTTTATAAAAACACAAAGTGGCAGGCAAATAGACAGATATGATGAAATGATGTCCATTAAGTCATGTTTAACAGTTAATTAAATAAATAACAACTACAACAGCTAGACCTAAAGTAGCACCTTTTCCTTTTGCAAATAGCCATAATCTGAGTTACACAAGTCTTAAAGACTTGTTACTTGCATTAACAATAGTGAGTAGTACTAAGGCTAATGCTGATATTAGTTGTGTTGAAATTTGATTTTGGCATTACTCACTCT
Source organism: Ahaetulla prasina (assembly GCF_028640845.1). NCBI lineage: Eukaryota > Metazoa > Chordata > Lepidosauria > Squamata > Colubridae > Ahaetulla > Ahaetulla prasina. The sequence goes on from NC_080542.1 coordinate 70,162,591, forward strand.
CTTAAGTGCTGTAGGTGAGGTAGAGTAGAAAATTTGAAATTTCAATATATCAGGAAAGGAGAGTTGAGAAGGTAGTCATTATGCTGAACCTTCTTTTCTTAACAGACCTGGCGGGGGAAAGAGCACATAATTTCTCAGTTTGGTAGATTGGTATTTAGAGATTGTCCAATGGAATGAGAACTTGAACAGGAGTTGCAAATTGATAACCTGTGAAGTTACTATAAAATCAAATATATAAATATTATGATTCGTTGCCAGATTTTCCTTGGATTTAGCATTGTTATCTACCTAATAAGTCCTTTCCAAGGATCTCTGATAGGCAGATGTGGATGTTTGATGATGTTAAAGGTCCTGTTTTAGGATGTAAGTTGTTCCTATAAAGCTGCCTTTTGCAATTGACTGATAGTGAATTTGTCAATGCTGATAGCTTTCAAATGATGCACCAGTTGTTTTGTAATTGCATCCAATGTGCCAATCACTAGTGGTACTACCTTTGCTTTCTTTTGCCACAATATTTGCTTTCTTTTGCCACAATATTTCTATTTCTATTTGCAGATCTTCATATTTTGTTATCTTTTCCAGTTTTCTCTTCTTGTCTGCTGCCTTCAGGTACTGCCACATCCACTATCCAGACTTTGTCCTTCTTGTCAACATATTCTTAATAAGCCAGGTGTGTTATATGGGAGGTCCCTGTTTGAATTCTAAAGTCTCAATTTAGCTTCATTATTTTCCATTATTTTATACAGAAAGTTTTTGCTTGCAGAAAAATAGTATTTCTTCCAGATCTTCCAATGCACCACTGTTTCTATTTTGCTATGCTGTTGTTCATAATCAGTCTCTGTGATCTTCTTATAGAAGCTAGCCAGGGGGTCTTCCATTTTTTTAGCTTCTTTGAAGTGGTGGCACTTTCTATCTGCTGCTGTCTTCTCAATTCTTGCTTTGTATGCATTTGTTCTTAAGGCTTGATTTTGTGCAGCCAGAATTAGCCCCTCTATCGTCGTCGTCTTCTTGAATTTTCATCTTCTTAGCCATTAAGAACTAGAAATTTAATACCGTATTATTTTCTCAGTCTGGGATTTCTGGTTACAAATTTCACAAAACTTAATTTGGTGAAAAGATTCTTGGACCCACAGATTGTAACTGCTCTAGATAAGCAGCCCTTCCTAAAATATTTACTTGTGACCTTTGGTTTGCAGAATGACAGTGAGTCACACTGCAGTTTTTGCCTATTAGCGTTTTTGCTGATTCCACAAGATGTTCAACAGATTGTATCTCTGCCAACAAAGCAATGACAGCCCATTCTACTGCTCTGTATAGTGCAGCGAAATGTCCAAGCCATCTTTACTTTTAATACTTGAAAGGACAGTATGGACATTAACTTCCCTCAGTCCTGCTTCCAGTTCCATAAACAGACACCCACACACAGAAGGCTTAATACATCTGCTCCAAACTGTTTGCTACAGCTGCCACATTTAATCTTGCTAATTTCCTTCCCCTTTTCTATACAACACATGACATGTACTGTTTTTATAGTTTTAAGAAATGAAAACAGCATTTAGTATCATTACATTATGATGCACTGTTATCAGCAATTAATGTAGAGATGGATTAATATTTTAAATTACGTTTGTATATTTTTCCATATCAAGTCCAAATTTAAACAATTAATAGCAATAGCACTTAAACTTATATACCATTTCACAGTGCTTTACAGCCCTCTCTCAGCGGTTTACAGAGTTAGCATATTGCCCCCAACAATCTGGGTCCTCATTTTACCAACCTCAGAAGGATGGACGGCTTAGTCAACTTTGAGCAGATGAGGATCAAACTGCTAAACTTCTGGCAGCCAGCAGTCAGCAGAATTAGCCTGCAATATTGCATTCTAATCACTACACCACCAAGGCTCATAAGGAATAAAGGCTTATTAGGATGGAGTCATTCATTTCATGCAGAAATTGCAGGGTCTAACTCCAGGTTTTATTTGGTAGAACACAACATGAAGCTCTTCAGGAGCTTGAGAACATAAATCAATCAGAGCAGACAGGGATAATCCAGGTAGGCAAATAAGGTGGGGTATTGTAGGATCAGTTCTGTGGTACTGATAGGAAAGTTTACCATACCCTTGAAAATTAGGTTGTTAAATAAATTGTGATGATGAAATGACAGAAGAAAATTGCCTTATACACTGTAAGCCGCCCTGAGTCTTCAGAGAAGGGCGGGGTATAAATGTAAACAAAAAAAAAAAATAGAAGCATGATCCTATGATGGAATGTGTACCTAAAGAAGGAGGAGGGAGGACTTTTGGAAAAACACCAGAGAAGAGGCAATAAATTCCCAAGAAAAGCCCAAATTAAGAGACTTTGCACTCCCAAGCTAGATAGAGAGCAAGGAAGAGATTCAGACAAATTTGTTGGTCCCTGGGACCAAATATTTATTCTTCTAAGCTTTCAGGTTCGTGCTCAAGTCCCTCTTCAGGGAACTTCTGTCTCTCCAGAATATGTATACTGGGCTATTCTTTGCATTGTATTTGTATGGTGTCGGTTTGTGTGCAACTTTTACTTGTTAATCAGGCTGTTGGTGGCCAGCTATTAAGTCATTAGTTGTTGTTTTTCTTGTGCTTCTGTGTCCTGGGCTCCTAAATACCTGGTAAGTTGGTGGTAAATCAGCACTTCTATTGACTGAGAAGAAGAGATTCAGGGTAACCATCAAGGTTTATCTCAATCGGAATAGAGTTGAAAGGGACATTGGGGGTCTTCTAATCCAACCCCCTGCTCAAGCAGGAGACCCTATATCATTTCAGACAAGTGACTGTCCAGTCTCTTCTGTAAAACCTCCAGTGATGAAGCACTTACAACTTCTGAAGGCAAGCTGTTCCACCAGTAATTGTTCTCAATGTTAGGAAGTTTCTCCTTAGTTCCAGGTTGCTTCTCTCCTTGATTATTTTCCATCCATTGTGCCTTGTCCTGCCTCAGGGGGTTTGGTAAATAAATTGACCCCCTCATTTTTGTGGCAGCCTCTCAAATTTTGAAATACTTCTCTCATTTCCCCCCAGTCCTTTTTTTGTCTAGACTAGCCAAACCCAAATCCTGCAAGCATTCTTTATATGTTTTAGTTTCCAGGTCTTTAATCATCTTAGTTGCTCTTCTTTGCACTTTTTCCAAACTCTCAACATCTTTTTTGTAAAGTAGTGACCAAAATTTATGTCTTCAAATCTGTGTAGATTTGAAGGTTAGTCTGACAAGATTCTGTATATTAAATGTGAACAAATAAAGAACTGGACCTGAATGGACGTTATTGTATTGTCTTTGGGGAGGTTGTCTCTCATTTATCTTTGCAGACCCAGTCATCTTTTCTCCTACAGAATTTTAAGAGCACCATTTCCTTCTACTGGTACAGCAGCAGGTCTGACCTCATTGCTTGCAAGAGGACTTCATTCAAGCAAAACTTCAGCAGGCTATCGGAGATGCAGTAGTTCTCATAGGGCACGCCATAGTCAACCTTATGGCCCACATCAAGGTCTATTTTATCTGCCACACACAATCTTTTTTTAAAAAAACAGAAAATATATTTTGGGATGTAAACAGAAAGTGTGAGAGAGAAACTCAAACTAGCTCTATCTTAATTTGTTAGTTATAAGTTGAGGAGAGAGAGAGACATTGACAGATATTTAAGATTCTGTAATAATATCTTAACTGTAATAAATTAAAAGAGACTTAGCACACTTTTTCCTAAGCTTGACTACTTCAGACAGTTAGCTGTGTTTTTTTCTGTGTTTATACAATGTATTTAATCTGTTTATTGAATTGAATTAATTGGCTTTTTTTAACATTAAACAACAACTAAACAAATAAGATGAATTGCACAATTACTAAATCACCAAAATGTAAAGTTAACACTAACTAGGCTTGCTGTGCCAATACAATTGCTTAGTTTTCAGTTGACTGCATCCAGCATACTGTGTAATCCAAATCATAGGCAAGTCATCTGGAAATTTAGGTGTAATGTAAATTAGCAGATCCAAATAATATTCTTGACATATGATTATGTCCATTTATCATTTTTTATTGACATAGTTATAATAATCAGCTGAAATGTTATCTATCTTGTGGATTTTATTTACAAAAATGAAAAGTTCTGCATGTTTTTTTTTCCAGTTTTATTATAAACTAAATTCTCCACATAAAGTCCCAGAGCAGTATACAATCCATGGAAAAGCTAGAGAACCAGAATGTATAAGAATAAGACAATTTCTGAGAATAACAAAAACAAACAAACAAACAAAAAACTAACAGCAGTGTAGGATTGTAAAAAAATACATTTCAAATATCTGTACAGTTTTTTTAGTAAGCAATTTATGAAATTTAATATAGAAAAGAAACTACTTTGTTCCCTTTGGTATATTTATGAAACCAGCAGCAGAAGGCCATTTGTTCTTCTCTGAGGAGAAAGAGATTGCTAAATGCAGTCATCTAGAATAAACCTAAAGAACTGAACTGTACGAGCAAAACTAATGTTGTTGCGTGGAAAGCCTGTGGGAAATTTTTTGGCATTCTGTTTCAGTAAACTCATTATGTTTAAAAATGTGCAAACTCCCACATTGCACTCCTTCATTTTAAGGCAGTAGGGACAGAAAAATTGTTCTTGGAGAGTTTATCAAAACTTTGTACATTTTGTTGATAGTCTCTATGGACTTCTTGTGCCATATATATAGTGGAAATGTCAACATTTCTTTTTGTATTTTGCAAGAATCTACCCATCAGGAACGGGCTAGAAATAATACATTTTGTTGCAGCTCACCAGTGGATCTACAGCAGATTCAGACAGTAAGGAAGTTAAGGAAGAACATGGGCTAATCCTGGAGTCTGGAGAAGGCTCTGACGAGGGTTCTGCATCAAAGGTAGAGATGGGGTCAGGGCCGTCTGACAGTTGTCAGCTGCCTTTGGAGTCAGACATCAGTGAGACAGAAGAACAGCTGGATCCTGTTCCCAGTGTGAGCTTGTGAAGAGTTGCCAGGAGAAGGGATCAGCCAAGGAACAAGGGTTGACTTGAGTAAAGCCACAGGTGGATGGTGAATGGCCCCTCCCATAAGGAATAAAGAGGAGCGAAGGGGAGGGGAGTTTGCAGAAGACAATTCATTCATTTGGGTGAAAATCTGTTTCTGCATTCTGGCCAAGGATTTTCGGTATGGAGTCTGAAAGGTATCAGCCTGGCCACTCACCAAGCCTGATAAAGGTCGGTAATTGTGAACTATCTTGAAAGACTGTGGGAGAGGAAAAACTTTGCTGGAGAGGAATTCACTGTAAATTAAATAAAAGGGGTTATTGGGATGAGGACTCGGCTTTGTGCTTCTGGGGAAGCCTAGATCAGAACACATTTTATCTTATAAGCCAATCATACAAAATATAAGTATTATGCAAAAAAGATTGGCTGATAGGAAGCTTAAGTTTCCATCCAAAACAGGTGGACAAGAATTAGAATTTTAAGAATAGCTGTCTAAAGAGGAAGTATCTTACAAAAGTCTGAAGGAGTTTTGAACAATATGAGAGGAAAATTTGGAAAATGCTTTATTAACGACTTCTTTAATTAAGCTTTAAACGACTGCAGAACTGAAGAATCTGTAGTCGATCAGATGTTGATTGGATCCATTATGCCTGGCATTTAAACTTGAAACATTCTTTTTTAACTTGACATTTAATTGTTTACCACGCTTGGTCATTTTAAAGCTTTTCTGAACTTGTTTGGATAATACATAGGTTCATTGGTCAGTTTTGACCTTACTTCACTGAGAATTAATGTAAACGATAAACCTTCCTTAACAATTGAACAATAATAGGATGAATTAGTGTGATTCTATGTATATTTGTTCAGAAATGTATCCCACTGAGTTCTGTATTATTAGACAGGGCCACTGCTGAGCTGTAAGATGCCTTTGCCACCTCAAAGAAGAATGCTTAGGCTGGACGTCCAGAACTGCAACATTATGTGCACCACAAAATGTTAGCAACACTAATAGTAACACTAATGTAATACAGGGATGTTCAAACTTTTTGCAAGGAGAGCCAGATTTGGTGAAGTAAAAATTTGTGGGGGCCGACCATTCAGCCTGACATTCTTTGAACCATTACCATTAAATGCAAATGAACTATTTTATGAAAGACTAAACAAATAACTTAACTGCACTAATATGAAGGGAGATACTGAGATCTCGGTTGCATTATATAGGCCAGGTCTGGCTCAAAAACAGTGGTTTTGATGTGCAAGATGTCATGCAGGTGAAAGTCACTTAGTCTTGTCCTCACGCGGTTCTTGTTAATATTCATAACCGAGAATGTCTTCTCACACAAGTATGTCGAACCAAACATGCTCAGCATTTTCTTAGCAAATGTTTGAATCTCTTGGAACCTGTCTTTATCCAACTGGCGATAAAAGTTGATAAGAAGTTGGTGTTGGTGACGACTATGATGCTCGGCGTCACACTGCAGCTCAATGAGCTCCAGCTGCAGGTGGTCTGGAGCGTCATCAGGGTCCACAGAGAAAGGAGAGGAAAAAAATGTGATCTCCTTTTCAATAGCTGCAAAATCCCCAAAGTGCTGTTGAAACTCCAGAGATGAGATGTCTGCTTCATACCTCCTTATTTGCACACTCATATTGTTCTGTGGAAAACTGGTCATTATTTCCTGCAATGATGGGAAATGTGTGGTATTGGGCTGCTTTTGTGACAGGTGCCTTTGGAAAAGTAGCAGCTTGGTCTCAAAGGCTTTGATATGTGAATACAGTTGGCTTACCACTGCATTTTGCCCCTAAAGGCTTGTGTTCAGCATGTTTAGATGTGATGTTATGACTAAAAATCCAAAATCAGCCAGCCAAACAGGATCAGATAGCTCTGGCATCAGTTGTCCCTTTTTTGCCAAGAATTGTCCGATTTCTTCCCTAAGCGAGTAGAAGCGCTGCAGTGCAGACCCCCGACTGCCCCATTTTACCTTGTGGTGATACACAACATCTCCGTACTCAGTCTGGATGTCGAGTAGAAACTGTTGAAACTGGCGGTGGCACAGGGCTTTGGAGCAAATATAATTAATAGCCTTCATCACCGGTTTCATAACATGAACATATTTCAGATGTTTGGCACAGAGAACTTGTTGGTGAATAATACAATGGAATTTTATAGCTTTGCCTCCTTTGCTGACTTTGTTACAGACTAGGGTTGGTAATCCACTTCGCGCGCCAGCCATGGCAGGTGCGCCATCCGTAATAATTCCAGTGATTTTATTTCATGGTAGTTTCATGTCATCTATGGCGGAACAAACCGAAACAAATAAATCTGTTCCTCTTGTTTGGTCCTTAAAGCTCTGGAGGTCAAGTAGCTTTTCACTCATGTTCATGTCATTGTCCTCTCAAAAAATCAATATCCTAATATCAATATCCTGATATCCAAGCAAAATGTTGGAGATGTGACTGTGATGACGCTACATATTTTCATATTTGGTGGACTTGTAAGAAAATTAAGGCCTTTTGGATAAGAATATGGTGGATTATTCAAAATGTCCTGAAGAAGAAGATAAAGTTCCTGCCGCAATTTTTCCTTTTGGGAATTATAACGGATTGTACAGTGACTGAGACTAAATTGATTTTGAACTTAATAACAGCAGCAAGGCTGTTGATTGGACAGTATTGGAAGAAAAAAGAGTTATCTACAACAGAAGAATGGATATTGAAAGTTACTAACTTGGCTGAGATGGCTAAAATCTCAGCTTTTTTGAAAGACAATACGCAGGAAAGATATTTAATTGAATGGAAAAAATGGATTGATTATTTACAAAACAGATATCAGATTAAGAAATATCAGATTGCCTTTGAATAATTAGGAAGTATTATTTTATATAATGGGGGGGGTAGGAAATGAAAAGATTTGGATGAGGTTAATTGGATTAGAAGGGAAACTTTTACTCTTTGTTTGGTTTATGTATAACAATACCTTGTGATTGACCCGGGAAGCCGGGGGGGGGGGTGAAGGGAGGGGTGAAGGGGGTTTTGTGGGGGGGGGGAATGTTTTTGCTTGTTAAAACTTTTTCAATTAAAAAAAAATCAATATCTGAGGGGTGTCAGATACATCCATGCTTTCGTCACAGGCTAACGAAAAAAGTTAAACTTCACTCCTTTTGCTTCTAGCTGTCTCTTAATATCAGATGAGATGTTTTTAGTTCTCTGTACCACAGTGTTACGAGCCAGGCAAACATTGGCAAACTCTTGCTTCTTCTCAGGATAAATTTTCTCCACCATTTTCATCATGTAGTCTTTAATAAATTCACCCTCAGTAAAAGGTTTGCAGTGCTTGGCAATCAGCATTGCCACCTTGTAGCTCGCTGTTGTGGCATTTTCATTTGACTCATGGGCTTTTGTGAAAAAGTGCTGCTGTGCCGTTAAAGCAGCTTCCAGTTCCTTTCATTTTTCACTGTGTTCGTTCCCAGTTAGCTTGTTGTAGTTAGCATGTTTCGTCTGGTAGTATCTCTTGATACTGAATTCCTTGAAAACAGCCACAGTCTCTTGGCAAATTAGGCAGACACAGTTGTTTCGTATTGCAATGAAAAAATACTTCAATTTCCACTTGTTCTGGAAGTGACGGCCCTCGCCGTCAATTTTCCTTTTTTTAGTTACAGTCACCATTTTAGAAATGGGCACACAAGCTCACCAGGTCACATGGCAAGAATGCTGACTCAGGTCTACTGCCATCTTCTGGTGAAAAATATGGCTGAGATGCTCAGCAGATCAGGATGGCTGTGGAGCAGCAGGCAGCAGGGGACAGCTGCAGGAACCGCTGTGCGGTGAAGGGAAAAACACCGGCTGGCAGGGATGAATGACAGGCTGAGCTGATGTGGAGAAGAGGGTGTGGGCCATTCGAAATTTGAACACGGGCCGCAATTGACCCCCAGGCTGGACTTTGGACATGCCTGGTGTAACATATATGATTTCTCTAAACTGATACAAAACATTTATTTTGGAAAAATGAGACGTGATGTAAGCAAATGGAATAAAGTGGAAAATGTATTTTAAAAATTTAATTAACTTCAAACCTGCTTGGGGCAGTACTTGGAAACCTGCTTGGGCCAACCCTGCTCCTAAATAAATGAATGTAGATTCATAACCTGAGGTTTTCAGCAATTCAGTATGGATACTTCACAGGTCATTATCTTAACTAAAAAAATCTGCTTCTCTACACTTTTATAACATCATCATTGCATTGAAAAAAGATATCTTTATAGTTACAGGATAGATTGAAAGACAACTGTGAGTCACTACAGTTTTCCCTTTAAAATGAATGGGAATCCATGTGTGTATCTGTGTTCATTAATAAGCCTCTGGCATATTTATAGAGGAAGGAAACATCCAAATCTCTGTAACTGTCATATTTCCCATGCTTCCTTTATTATTTATTATTTGTAAAGTAAACTTTACAACTTTTTGATTCTGTCCCATCCCAACCTGAACTGAAAGCTTGGCCTTCAGTTAAGGGTTTCCTTATTCCTTATTTATAAGGGTTATGAAATTATAAGAAACTGCATTTCAAACAATGCAGACAAACTATTTCAATTTATTGGCAGATAATGGATCTGACCAATAAGATCAGTAATAGATCTGACCAATAACACAAGTTGGGAAATAAATTATTGTCCCTTTCATTTAAAGAATTTCAAATCCGAGGCATGCTTATATTTTCTGGTGCAGCAATTGCACATGCATTGAGTAGCTGAACCAAAAATATGTTTCAAGTAAGAAGTATAAAGAGCTAATGTCATACAGAAGATGGTAGCAGTTACCAGTACTTATTACTTAAACAATGGGAAAACATGTGGATGAAGGATTTAAAATTTACATTAAATTATAATTTTAAAGATTTTTTTGAGTAAATAATGTAACATTGATATTTAAGACCTGATAAATTGTCAAAAATATATAAAAGTATTTCAAATGTAGGTTGAAAATGCAACTGTAAAGAAGAAACTTTTTAACATCTTCAGTGGACTTGTGATAAGCCTAACAATTTCCTGACAGTTAGAACAATTAATAAGTGGAACAACTTGCCTGCAGAAGCTGTAAATGCTCCAACACTGGAAATTTTTAAGAAAATGTTGGATAACCATCTGTCTGAAATGGTGTAGGGTTTCCTGCCTGGGCAGGGGGTTGAATTAGAAGACCTCCAAGGTCCCTTCCAACTCTGTTATTATGAGATGCTTACAGTCACTCATACCCTAATCACTTGTCTTGACTATTGCAATGTTCTCTACCTGGGGCTGCCTTTGAAACATATCCCAAAGCTTTAGTTTTCTCAAAATGCGGTGGTCCACATGGTTTTGTGCAAGCCTAGATTTGCACATATGTTACTTCTCTTGCAGGACCTGAAATGGATGCTGATTTGCTTCTGGGTGCAATTCAAGGTGCTAGTTGTCACCTTCAAAGCCATACATGGTTGGGACCAGGTTTTTTGAATGACCATCTTTTCCCAGTCAGATCTATCCAACCCATCAGAGTGCGAGTCAAGAAATGTGATGGGTTTCCTCTTCTAAGGAGGTCCACCTGATGGTTCCCTCCATGTGGAACATCATCTCTAGATGTTCTACCCTAGTCTACCCTAGAAGATAGGCTCAAGATCCAGATGGATCTTGACAGACTTGAAACTGGGCCCTATCTAACAAAATGAAATTCAATGTAGAGAAAAGTAAAGTCCAACACATAGGTAAGAAAAACCAAAAATACACATATAAACTGGGGAAAACCAGGCTTAATAGCAGTGACTGTGACAGGGATCTTGGAGTCTTAGTGGACAATCAGCTAAATATGAGCCAGCAGTGTGCAGCGGCTGTCAATGCAATCCTAAATTGCATTAACATAGTGATACAATCAAGATCTAGTGAGGTACTAATACCACTCTATAAAGCCCTAGTAAGACCACATCTAGGGTACTGAATCCAGTTTTGGTCACCACACTATAAAAAAGATGTTGAGAGTCTAGAAAAAGTGCAGAGGAAAGCAACCAGGATGATTAAGGGACTGGAGGCTAAAACATACAAAGAATGGTTGCAGGAACTGGGCATGGCTAGTCTAGTGAAAAGAAGGACCAGGAGAGACATGATAGCTGTCTTCCAATACTTGAGGGGCTGCCACAGAGGGGAGAGGGTAAGCTGTTTTCCAAAGCACCTGAAGGCCAGACAAGGAATAATGGATGGAAACTGACCAAGGAGAGATTCAACCTAGAAATGAGGAGCAACTTTCTGACAGTGAGAACAATCAACCAATGGAACAGCTTGCCTTTGGAAGTTGTGGGAGCTTCATCACTTGAGACTTTCAAGAAAAGATTGGACAGCCATTTGTCAAAAATGGTGTAGGGTCTCCTGCTTGAGCGGGGGGTTGGACTAGATGACCTATAAGGTACCTTCCAACTCTGATAATCTGTTAAATCTGTTAACAAAACTACCTTCTGTTAAATCTTAGCAGAGATAAGATTGGCCCCCATTTTGACAGAATGATATAAAGCCCATATCATATTGATTGTTGTCATAAGGTGGGGGCTTATTGCTTTTTATATCATTTTTATATTGGGATTTTATCCTTGTAAACCATCTGGAGTCACTCAGAATGAACTGGGCGGTTATATTCCCTTTAAGTATCTTAAAGGAAATATAAAAAATCAAACCAGAGATTTTTCTTTTAGGCTTAAAATGGATGAAGAAAAATGGAATTTTGCTGTTATATATGTTATAAGATTTAAACTTATGCTTATACAAAGCATAAGAATGCTTTGTGCACAAAAATGGAAAGATACTTTAATTCCCACAATGGGTGAATGGCTGAAAAAAATGATGGAATTAGCAGAGATGGCTAAATTAATTGCTTTAATCAAAGAAAATAACACATCCAACTTGGAAACCACTTCTGGATTTTGTGCTTGAATGGGGAAAAAAAATAAAATATTGACTTTGGGTTTTGCTGATTAGTTAAGTTTGTTGTAATAGAAATGACTAGTATATATTTAATATGTAAAAGTAAGAAATTGAGGCTGTAACATTAGTATTTTATTCTCCTGCAATAAAAAGAGTCTGAAGTCAATGCTTTTCTTTCTCCCCCCCCCCATTAACCTAATCTTCTTTCTCTACTCTTTTCCCTCCCCCCTTTTCCCATTATTTTCATTTTCTTTTGTATTTTATATCTTGAAAAGCTTAATAATATCATTTTGTCATTATCATCATCATATAATGTCATTATGTTTCATTTTGCAATTTTTTAGGGTTGTAATGATGATAATATTCCCAGTGAGGCACTACCTTGATGTGGTTGTTGGACTTGTGTATTCTAAGGAAGATGAGAGCTATGCCAGAGGTTCATCCATACCAGACAGGTCTCATCAGTGGAGCCAGTCTTTCCTATAATCAATATGGTGAGATATAAATCACCTAGGTTAATAAATACATTAGATATTGGATTTCTGGGCATCTGATGACAAATGGGCTATAGAACTGAAGACAGTTGGCTGAGCAGCTGGAGGCCTTTTGAAAGAAAAGTTGTTTACCTGTTGCAAACATACAACAATGGGCTATAAAGAAATAATGACCTGTTATTACAAATCAAATTCAGTGAGAAGAGGATATCTGAAAAGAATCTACCAGTTCTTGAAAGAACAACATCTGGAATCAGCAATAATAGAGGCTGGCAGATAAACATTGATTTATAATATGAAATAAAGAATTCACAGGAGTAGAATTGGCCTAAATGGAACAAAGAAATTGAAGCTTCACCAGAATTTACTCAGACTGTAGTGGCAAACCAGAGAGAGAGACAGTAAAGGAAGCTGGCAAATAAATACAATATTTTTCATTCCCAAACCAGAGAAACTCTCATCTGCTTTCTCTTCAGAAAGAATGAAGTTCTCTAACTAAAAGAAGAAGAAATGAAAACAAGAATAACTGATCATCTCAAACAGCAGAAAAATGACAGAATAAGGCTGCCTGCACAGAAACTTATTCCAAAGAAAAAACTAGCACAATTATTAAAATATGTTAATACTGTAATATCAAAGATAATAATCAGCTCATTACAAGAAACAACCCAACTAATGTATTGCACAACTGTGGTTATAGCTGAATGTCTGGGATCCAAAATCAGTAAAGAGGAATTAAAGCCAAGTGCACTATCAAAATGGAATATGTGGCTGGAACATAAGATCAGCATGTGAAGATCATATGTAATCAAGCTAGAACAGATGAAAGAAGAGAAGCTGAAGAACAAGAAGATCAAAGAATACTTTATCAGGAAATATTATCTAAAATCAAGAAAAATTAAGGGAGCACTGGAAATAATAAAGAGGCAAAAAGAAAAAAACCCCAACTATAGCCAAGAAGATGAGCAGATACAAAGCTTGAATTGCATACTATAAACAGAACTTCAAATATAGTCAAATCAGAAATATTTCTAGCAGTCCATTAATGGAGAGATTTCAGTGAATCAGCCAACACTTGACAAAGAAGAAGCAGGGCAGTTTTGGGCACAGATATGGGAAAACCAAACGTAATATAACAAAAATACACTGCACACGGGGGTGCAGTGGTTAGAATGCAGTACCGCAGGGTACTTCTGCTGAAAGCTGGCTGACTGCAGTTTGGCAGTTTGAATCTCACCAAGCTCAAGGTTGACTGAGCCTTCCATCTTTCCGAGGTTGGTAAAATGAGGGCCCAGATTGTTGGGGCAATATGCTGACTCTGTAAACCTCTGAGAGAGGGCTGTAAAGTACTGTGAAGTGGTATATAAGTCTAAATGCTATTGCTACTGACTAAAAGAAAGTAGATAAAAATTAAAAAGAAGCTGAAGTGAAAGAACTGATAACAGCAGATCAAGAACTGGTCAACACTAGGTGAAGATAAATGGTTTTTGGTTGAGACATCTGAGACAAATGCCATCTCTGCATAGAAGTGCAAGAAACAGGATAAACTTAGCTGCTGCAGGAAGATCACACAGACTGATTACAAACAACGGCATGACAAAGTAGCAACAATAGTGTGTTGTTAAAGAAATATCACTTGCCTATAATCAAAAACTGGTGGGGCCACAAAATAAACAAATATTTTGCAATATTGCGATATTTAGAGACAGCAGAAGAGAAGAGAAAGAACCAGAGAAAACGACAAAATACAAAGATCCACAAATAGAAGTAAAATTATTGTGGCAAAAGAAACAAAGATAGTTCCAATAGTAGAAGGTGTCTTAGATACAATCTCAAAACATCTGGAGCACCACTTAAATGCTACCAGCATTGACAAAGTCACCATTAGTCAATTACAAAAGGCAGCTTTATAATCGTTTACATAGCTTACATATTGCAATAATATCTTTTACACCATAAAACAACATATGTCTATCTCAGATTTATTTATTTATTTATTTATTTATTTATTTATTTATTTATTTATTTATTGTTTCAATTTCTATACCGCCCTTCTCCCAAAGGACTCAGGGCGGTTTACAGCCAAAGTAAAGACAGTTAGTACAATTTTTAGGACCAGTTTAAAAGGAAAAAGATCACTGGGAAGGATTTGACATATGGATAAAAAAGATCTCGTCTAAACATTTAACTGCAATCAACCATAATAATAATATAGTAAATCACCCTACTGTAGTGCTGTTTTAGGAAAACTGCCCATGCGGACTAGTGTTTTAAATATTGGATTAAAGAATAAAGAGAATCAGGTTCAACTCCATTCTGAAGCATAGACATTTTGATGAAATCATTATCTCTGAGCCTAACCTACTTCATAGAAATATTATTGTGGGGAAACATTGGAAGAAAGATTATCTATAGGGTGCCTTATGCTTTTGGAAGAGAAGTGAGATGTAAGTCTATTCAATAAATTAATTAATCTTATATATGTTTGTTCTAAAGGGCCTTACTGATTTCAATTGAATTTTCAATAATATAATCCCAGAATGCAAGCTTACATTTCTGCAGATGTTAGCATCCAGCAAGGAGCAGCACATAGCAGACCTTGGCAGTTCTAAAAGACTGAGTTGGTGGATCTGTTAAGTATATGGAAAGGAGATCACCAAGAAATCCAAGACCTATACCAGTGGTAGTCAACCTGGTCCCTACAGCCCACTAGTGGGCGTTCCAGCTTTCATGGTGGGTGGTAGGGGTTTTGTCCAATACTGAAGCACTTTCCTTTTTTTTAATTTAATTGACTTTTTTTAAAAATATCATAGCATTATTTAAAAACATTTTCATTAGGTTTTCATAAAATTCCCAGTGACAATTTAAATTTCTGAAAATATACTATTTGTATCGCCCACGCATAAGTTTAGTTCATGTTACATAAGTGAAACTAAATGGCGCTATAGTGCGACCGCAAACAAAAGAGCCTCATCCCAGAATAGCTCGCGCATCTTCTCCTGAACCGGTAGGCAGCTAGAAAATTTTACTACTAACAGAGATACAAAAGTGGGGGGTAGGTATAAAAAGGTTGATTACCCCTGAGCTATACACTGAAGAAATTGAAAAACCAACCCAGAGTAAAACAGAGACTAAGCTCACTAATTCTTTATTAGTCCATCTACCCACACTGGCTTTTATTTGTTTTTGACATAAAAGTGGGGGAACTTTTGAAACTTTTCTCAACTTGGCTGTAGTTATTTCTTGCAAATGTCAAGCAATTGGTTCTTTACAACGCCAGTGGGTTTTTTATTGTTCCATGGTCTTTATTTTTTTACAATATTTTAAATAATAAACAAATCAACAAAAATGTCTTATTTTTTAATGTTAGTTAGCCCCTTTCTAAACTTGCTTTCTTTTCCCCTCCCCATTCCAAATTGCAATGAGCAGTCATCTGCCTATGAAAACTGCAGCCTAACTATAAACCAAAATGTTGCAAAAAGAACATAGGTAGGAATTTCTATTCCAAAAAAAAAAAATGGCATATCAGAATAAACTACCATTAATAGTGTATACTTATTTTTTTTTACACAGTAAACACTATTTTAATTGTTGGTTTTGAAGATTTAAGCAATTTTGGACCCTTTGGTTGTGATTTATGCCATTCCTATTGATTCTACATTGCTGATTCCAGATTATGTGATAGGCCTTGAGAACTGTTGATGATGAAGCAGTCTGAAGAAGGTTGAGAATACCTAATATAGGTCCTATCTGTCTTTACTAATTTTCAAAAGCAATTGCATTGTATTGATATACACATGCAACTATTCACATGCCTTCTAAATGACGAATCTCATTGGAATGAGAATGAGAAATGGAATGAGAAAAACATAATGTTTTGGAGGGCCAACTGATATTTATCAGAGCTATGCAAAAGACCACTTCACAAAATTTATAGGCGTGGTGATGCATCTTGCCTCATTGAAGGAGCGTATATCCCCTAGAAGGCTGGATATTTCACTAGGTCATCCTTCAGAGTTGGTCGCAAGGCTATTAAATTTTACCATAAGATCCAGCAGAAGTGGGTTTTTTAAAATTGTTTTATGTTATGCTGAAATTCCAATAAATAAATAACCATCACTAGCTCAAATGAAAAAGAGGATTATAATCAATAATTTAATATTTCAATAGTTCAGTTATTTTTTGAAGTTTCTGTTCTGCTAATATTAATAGAGAAACACTCTACCAAGTATGCAAGCTATAGACTGATACGTTTTATTAATGTTGATGCTAAAATATTAACTGCAACACTCGCTAGAAGGCCACAGTAATAATACCATCTATTGTTCATCAATCTCAGTCTCGATTTATAGAATAGAATAGAATAGAATAGAATAGAATAGAATAGAATAGAATAGAATAGAATAGAATTTAATTTATTGGCCAAGTGTGATTGGACACACAAGGAATTTGTTTTGGTGCATATGCTCTCAGTGTACATAAAAGAAAAGAAAAAGAAAAAGAAAAAAAAATACCTTCATCAAAGGTACAACATTTACAACACAAATGATGGTTGCAATTTAACCCTTAGTGATAGCAACAAAAAGTTACAGTCATACAGTCATAAGTGGAAAGAGATGGGTGAGAAAACGATGAGAAGATTAATAGTAGTGTAGATTTAGTAAATAGTTTGACAATGTTGAGGAAATTATTTGTTTAACAGAGTGATGGCCTTCGGGAAAAAACTGTTCTTGTGTTATTTATAAAAAATAGACAAACATTTCAACACTGAATTTGAGACCCAGCAGAAGTATTGTTTTTATGTCCGTATATAGACATCCTTCAGGAAAATACAACTTTGAAGAGGAGCCCTATAGATGCAATCCTTTTGAGTGCTCGGTGCTTGCATTATATTTAGATTGGGCCCCAAGTTCATCGTGAAAGATAGGATATAAATCAAAATATGTCAGTTTCTTTTCTGTGTTCAAGCATGCTTCCAGTCAGTACCACAGTTTATTGATGTGGCTCCTGGTGTAAAAACTTTACATTTTATAAACAGGAACAGAATTTAAACATGTTCTAAAAAACTTAAAATCCAAAAGTAAAAAAACCAGTTTATTTTTAACCAAGATACTATAAAAGATTGGGATCTTAAAATATATGAAGTGAGAAAAAGCAATATTTCCCGAAATCTATGACACAATCCTTTTGAAATATTACTTTTGTTATTCCTTAACCAGTTACTCAAAATGGCAACTCAGCTAGATTCATTCATTGCAATTTTTGGTACAGATAGAATTGTGTTCATGGAATTTAACATATAAAATGCCTATATAGATATATATAATTAAATAAATCAATTTACCCTGGATAAATCAATCAAGGAAATACATTGATAGTTATTTACTAAATTTGTAAGGTACTAAATTATAAGTTCTTTATTTTTAAGAAAGTCTATGCTTAAATTCATATGTATTAAAAATAACTGCAAAGTTCTTTTTATCTCAAGTTTTTTTTTATTTTATGTTGTTTATACATATCAATGCATGAATAGTGTGATATCTGGTATTATACATTCCAGTACAATAAACATGTTATTTCTCCTAGTTATTACATTTCATTTTCATAGTTTCATATACAAATATCTTTTACTATCACCCTTCAATTCTAAACCTTCATTTTGTTCTTTCATATACCTTCATGTCAATATATCTATATATCTGTATATACATATATTTATTATTATTCCCCTCTTATTTCTATCTCAATTTTATTTTGTTTTTTCCCTTCCAATATCACAATAATATTCAAAGACGCATTTCCCCCCGCTTCACATCAATTTATATCAAAAATTCATCCTTCAATCTTTCATTATTCATTGCCTCAATGTACACTCCTAGTACCAATCACAATCATTAATACATAATTCTATAATATAGAATATGATTCGATTAATACATATATTTATATTATGATAAATTCTTTCATTTTCTAATCATCCATTTTTAGTTTTCATATATCACTGCTAATCATGTTTTTATGCATTTATAATATTTCAAATTCTAGCTTCACTTGTTTCATTCTTATTCATACTTCTCCTATTTCCCTTATTCCATTCTTCATATCTATTTGTACTGAAATGTTTTTACACTACTTAAAAAATAGTTAACCAACCTATGTAATTCTAACATTAATACACATTTATTAAAATATATTTAGGAAGGATTCCTTTCCGTTCCCTCTTTTTTCTCCCCCTCTCATCCATCCTCTCTTGCTCACATCCGAACCTTTAATCTTATTTTCTTTTTTGTTTGCCTCCCATATTCATTCCTTTAATCTCTTACTCCCTCTACATCTAAATCTGTCTTCTGTTTATGTGACCTAACTTTTTCTCCCTTCTCTGCCCTTTCCCACTGTCTGGTTCCAAAACTATCTGCTCCTGACCCCTTCTCTTTTCCCCAGCTCTCTTCCTGTTTATGTTCCTCCTTTTTTAATTCCTTAACTGCTATTAGCTTTAATGATAACTCATCCTTGTTGATTTCTTTCCTTTGGCTTCTCATTTCTGCTTTTTCCTCTGTTCCTTCTGATGTTCCATTCTTTCCTTATTGTTCTTTTCTTTGTTCATTATCACTTATAGTATATTTTCCAGTTTTTGGTCTATATGCTCAAATATTCCTTCAATGCTTTGAAACAACTCCATTCTGTTTTCTTCTCTCACTTCTGTCTTGTATTATGTCTGTATTTAATAAATTTCTTTTTTGGCCAATTGTCCAGGAATCATTAATTCAATATAAAACTTCCAATTTTAAATTTCTCATCAATAATCAATCCAATCAGTTTAAATTCATTAGAGGATTATCCACATCTCTTCAAGTCCCTTTTATATATTCAATAATATTCAGGGGTCTCTTAGCTGAAATTCTTATTTAATATTCAAATCTGGTGATTTCACACACTATTCATTTTCTCTGCTCCTCTCTGTCATAGTTTTTCAGGCTTTCCCCTGACTTCAAGGCAGCCATTTTGACTACCGCTGCTCTTCATCTTTGGAGGGGGCTTTCTGAGTCAGGGAGGAGAGATGCAGCTCTCCTTTACCTGCAGGGAGGTTACTTCACCTCCCCTCCGGGGTGGCTATGGCCCCAATTTGGGGCCCTTCATCATAGAAAGCTCGGAACGGGCCGTGGAGGTCACAGTCCCTCCTCTGCGATGCCGAAAGTTCAGCCAGAAGTCTAAAATAACTGCAAAGTTCTGATGCGTAATGTATCAGTGATAATTGATTTTTTCTGCAGTTCAGAGTTTAAACTGTAAGTTCAAAAGTGAACCTTTGCTTTACAGATAGTCCTTCACTTATAACCATTCATATGATCCTTTTTCACACTTACAACCGTTGCAGTATCCCTATGGTCACATGATCAAAATTTTTATACTTGGCAACTGGCTCGTATTTATGATAGCTGCAGCGTCCCACAATCCCCTATGCCACTTTCTGACAAGCAAAGTTAATGGTGAAGCCAGATTCACTTAACTGTGTTACTAATTTAACCACTGGAGTGATTCACTTAATAACTGTGGCAAGAAAAGTCATAAAATTAAAATGGGGGCAAAATTCACTTAATAGCTCACTTTGCAGCTGAAATTTTGGGCCGAATTGTGGTCATAAGTCAAAGGCTATCAAGGAGGCTGTCAGTTGTATTCTTCCATGGAGTTAAGACAGTTATAGAGGTGCAGACTCAATAATTCCTCTGTAGAACTGGATCAGCAGCACCTTGGGTAGTTTGAGCTTTCTGAGTTGGTGCAGAAAGAACATTCTTTGTTGTCCTTTCTTGATGACGTTTTTGATGTTAGCTGTCCATTTTAGATCTTGCAAAAGAAATGCAGTCTCTTTTATACAGAGGGAAGAGAAGTGGGGAGAACACACAGCCTTGGGGGCCCCCTGTGCTAATTGTACAGGTATCTGATGTGATTCTGCTTAGCTTCACCTGCTGCTTCCTGTTTGTTAGGAAGCTTGTGATCCACCTACAAGTCTGTTCAGGTACCTGTAGTTGGTTTAGCTTAGTTAGAAGAGTGTCTGGAATGATGGTATTGAATGCTGAACTAAAGTCTATAAAGAGGACCCTTGCATAGGTCTTTGGAGATTCAAGATGTTGTAGAATGTAGTGCAGAGCCATAATAACAGCATCATCTGTTGATCTGTTTGCTCGCTATGCAAATTGCAAGGGGTCTAACAGCGGATCTGTGATGGTTTTCAAGTGGGACTACAGATGTTAGAGCAACTAGCCTGTAATCATTCAGTTCCTTGATGGTGGGCTTCTTTGGCACTGGGATGATAGTAGAGCGTTTGAAGCAAGAAGGAACATAGCACATCTCTAGTGA
The DNA here is from genome assembly GCF_028640845.1 of Ahaetulla prasina. Taxonomy (NCBI): domain Eukaryota; kingdom Metazoa; phylum Chordata; class Lepidosauria; order Squamata; family Colubridae; genus Ahaetulla; species Ahaetulla prasina. The sequence goes on from NC_080542.1 coordinate 70,183,373, forward strand.
TTTATTGAAGATAAGGGTGAAGATGTAAGCCAATTGTCAGCACAGACTTTTAAGCAAGAAGGAGTTATCTCGTCTGAGCTTGGAGCTTTTCCTGGCTTTTGTCTGTGTAATAGGTCTTGCACTTCCTTTTCTGTGATCACTAGGGGTTGTGAACCCAATGGGATGGGGTCAGTTGTAGGAGGCTTGGCTGTTGTTGGTGTGTCTTAGATGGGGGTTGTGGAGGTAGGTGTCTGTAGTTTCCTTTCAAACCTGTAGTAAACACATTCAGGTCATCTGCCAGTGGTTGATTTCCTTCAGCCTGGGAAGGAGATTTGCCGTAGCTCTGATATTTTTAAGAGTTTTCCACATGTTTGCTGGTTCATTTGTTGAAAACTGATTCTTTAGCTTTTCAGAGTAGCTTCTTTTTGCTGCTCTGATCTCCCTTGTTAATACATTTCTGGTTTGATTGTACAGCATTTTATCACCTTTCCTGTAGGCTTCCTCTTTAGAATGACGTAGCTGCCTAAGTTTAGGTGTGAACCAAGGTTTGTTGTTACTATATATTCGCAAGTTCCTTGTCAGTACACATAGGTCTTCACAGAAGCTGACATATGATGTTACAGTATCTGTGAGTTCATCCAGGTCTGCAAAGGTATCTTCAAAAATATTCCAATCAGTGCAGTCAAAACAAGCCTGCAGCTTTAATTTTGCCATAGTGACCATAGGTTGGATAGGGAGCTGGTTCTGAAAGATTTTTCAAAAATTAATCTTAGGGGTTCTTCTTTAGCAGTGGAAAGCCTTTTTAAGAAATATGTACATAGTCCATCGGGGCCAATTGATAGAGATGGTTTTAGTCTATGTAGTGCCTTTTCAACATTATCTTCTGTGAAATCTATTTGTGTTAGATCGTTGTAGATATTAGTGGTACGACTAGGGAATGTTGAGTATGAGCCATTGCTGTTTACAAAGACTGAGCCAAAGGATGTGTTAAAAAGGTTTGCTTTAACTGCTTCATCATTGCATTCATTACCATTAGGTCCTTTTAGGGGTGGGATGGATCTTGAGTCTTTAAGTTTGTTGTTTACAAAATTATAGAAGGTGCGGTTAGATTTTGTGCACAGAAGGTTTTCTTCTTGTTTGATGTGGTAATTGATGCATTCAATCTTTATTTGGTGGCATAGAGATATTGAACCCGCTCTATCCTTTGACAAAAGTCTGTTTCCGAGAGTGCTTGTCTGTACGTTGGTCTCACAGCTATTTCAGCCTTCTGGACATGGCTCCTTTAAGAGGTGAGGTTTCCAAGGAGCGAAGGTTTTTTTACCCTAGAGACAAGGAGTTGATGCTCCCACACTGGAAGGCGAAGAATTGGGGGAAAGTGGAGTGATGAATTCCCCATTTCCCATGGAGCTGCATGCAGGAAGTGTTGGTCAGTCTGTGGGCAAAAGTGAGAGTGGCAAAAAATTAAGTTGGCAGCATGATCAAAGCTGGGCCCAATGTAGGGGAGACTGCAGGGTTAGTTTGGCTAGGCAAATTATTCACACACACACACACACACACACACACACACACACACACACACACACACACTATCAATGTGTCTCCTAAGTGCTGTGCTACAATGGAGAAATGGGAAATGGAGTGGCCAGCATGAGGGAAGGAGGAGGAGCAAGGAAAGAGGGAAAGCAGTCCCCTTCCCTCATGCCAGCAGCTCCATTGCCTGTTTTCCCATTGCAGCGCAACACCACTGCCCAGTTGCCCTCGCTTTCCCCCAAGCATTTCTTTGCCTACCTAATTTCTAGCTCTGTCACATTTCTTCCTTCACATTTCTTGCCATGGTGTGCAGGGAAACAAGTTTGGGGGAATAAAAAAAAAAGTTCACTCATTCAATTCCAACTTTGCAAGGTCTTTTTTTTTTTTGGCAACAAGTTGAATTTGATTGATAGAACTTTTTTTAGTCCCACAAACTTTTGTTTCCCTGCATACCACGGCAAGAAACACAATAGAGCTGGAAATCAGGTAGGCAAAGAAATGCTTGGGGAAGCGAGGGCATCTGGGCAGTGGTGGGTAGGGCAGGCTTTTCTGCCCACAAAACCTCATCTTCGATGGCCAACGGTGAAAGGCAGAGGAAGAGTTGCCAGGAACAAGCTAATCAGCTAGGGAACTGGGAATAGCCTTCCCCCCCCACTCCACCTCTCCCCACTTGCCACCCTCAAATTGCATCAATAAAGGGGGCAGTGAGGGGTAGAAAGCCCTGCCATGTCCAGTGAGGGGAAAAGAAGACAGGAGCCCCATCCTGCTCCATGTACCCCAATGAGAGGCACATGCCAATCCTCAAGTCTCTTCGGGAAAGAGTTTAGCTCACCCACTGAACCCAGATAAAACTCAGTGGGGACTTTTTTTCTTTCCGCCACAACAAACAGTGGCGCGAGCTGCAGCTGGGCAGGAAAAGTAGCTGAAAACCGCTTGTTCTCCATGCGCTCGGCATTTCCCATGCTCCAGCCTTCCAACCGTCCACCTGAACCTGTGGAGCTGAGAGAAGTGGAGAGGGCTGGCTTTTTGCCTAGGTTTGTCTGGCTGTTGGGGGGAATATAGATGGGAGCCTGGGGAGAAGGCTGTTTTCCACCTAACAGCTGGGCAAATGTAGGCAAAAAGCCAGCCATTACCGGTGCCCAGTTTCACCAACTTGCAAAGGGCAATTGTGAGCTGCCACCTGCATCAAGCTAGACTACAGAGGGAGAGTGCAAGCAAGTGAGTGAGCGCCAAGGAGACGGGAGGAAGCAAGCCAAGTAAATGGGTGAGCAAGGGGCATCCGCAGCATGCCATAGCATATGCACTTTTCCTCAGCCCCCTTCTTTTGGAGGGCTATTACCCACACAGCTCCCCTTCTGCTTCTCAGCCTCTGCTGTCACCCCATTAGCTAGCCTGGGAGATAAGTGGGTGGGGTTTATTGGATTCCAGGCATTTTCCACCCATTAGGCAGGCCACATTTGCAATGGGGGGAGGTGTTTGGGGAAGGCAGTGGGGGAATGGATGGGTGGGTGGCAGAGGAGTCACTTTTGAGCCATTGGTTTTTGTAGGGTGGAGTGTCTCCCCCTAGTTGTGCAGACAGAGGTGTGCTTCCCATTTTGATAGTCCTCTATAGGGAAAATAAAAAATAAAAAACCTGTGGCTTGGGCCAGGCTTCTGGGTTAGTGGCAAAACTTCTGTGCCCAGTGTGGACTCACAATGCTATCCATATGTACATATCCGTCAGCAGCGGATGGTGTGTACAAAATGAGAGGCTCTGCCTTTCCTGAGCAGTAGAGCTGCTCTTTCATTAGTAACAGAGATGAGATTATCAACTGTCTCTAGCCCCTAATTCTCCTTAAGCATTGCCAGGTGAGGAGCTGCACTGGCAGATTTTCTAAGCCTACCTAAAGCAGGTGAAGCTTTACTGGCAGGATGAAGAAGACATATTAATAGGATTTGATATTAACAGCTTTTGTCTGAAGGAGGAGTAGGATGGGGAGAAAAAAGAGGGAAAGTGGCCAAGTGAGAAGCACCTCACCCACCAAGCACTAAAGTGCCTCAACTGCTGCTACAGAGAGAGAGAAAGAGAGAGGGAAACAAGAGAGAGATCCAATCCAAACTCTGTATCTCTGTATGTGTGTATGTGAGAGAGTGAGACCCAATCCAATCTCTGAGAGTTATATCAGGGCTGGTGGCAAAATGTTCCCCCCATCACACACACAGAGATTTCCTTTCTTTCTTCCCACCCCCCACCCCCACCACACCCTCCTGAACGCCACCTGGTCCATGCAGGCATGACCCATACGAGTGACGTTGAGCTGGCCATGACCACCCAGTCACGTGTCCACCTAGCCATACCTATCCTGCCGGTCATTAGGGAAGAGAGCCAGTTGTTAAGTTATTTGAATCCCACCACTGGATAAGAGTTGCTGTTAGAATAATTCAATTATTCTATATTCTCTCATTCAACATGTAAGCTTTCCCTCATTAAAACCAGGGAAAACCAGCTGGCCGGCACACCAGAACCCGAAAGAACAGCGGGCAATGGCTTGCATGCCCAGAGAGATGGCTCTGTGTGCCACTTCCAGCACACGTGCCATAGGTTTGCCATCACGGTCCTATGCAGTTTCAGCCCTGTATCCCTGCAAGATCAAAGGACAGCTCAAGGATAGGCAATTGGAAGGCTGTGTGATCATTATATGCCTGGAACACATCCCTTTCTGGTTTTGATTTCTTTTTCAGTCCAATGGAATGTGCAAAAAATGTTATGTAAACAATATTTTACTGAAAAGAATAGGATCAAATATCTGGGAGTAGCCAGAAATTGAATTTTAAAGTAGCCTGGATCCAACCAAAACTGCAAAGAAAAGAAATCTAGAAAAAAAATCTTGAATACACCCTATGCAAAAGCTAGAACTAGAGTTTATTATAGTAATATTGGAACATGACAGTTTGTAATACAGTGTAAGGTTGTCCTTTATTGCAACCAGAATTTCTTTTTTTTAATTAAAGTTTTACAAAAAAATTTCCCCATACATCCCCCCCATCCCTCCCACCCTAACCCTCTTCCCTCCCCCTTCCCTCTTTCCCCCACTCCCCCCCTGCAAACTTCCCAGAGCAAATACAGGGTATAATGCCAACAATCACAAACTAAAATATACTAGTCATCCAAAAGCTCCCATCCCTCTCTAAGCCCTTAACTCCCCTTTTCCATAAAAATGAAGAAAAGATTGTAGCAATACAATTTACAGTCTTTCCATTCATAAACTATTTAACTTTTTAGTCTTTCAGTCCAATTTTTATGTATCAGTCTATCTTCTCCATTCCTGTATATATATTGCGTAAGCAGTCCTTCATATATGATATTTCCATGTTGCCATCTAAGTTCATAAATTTTACTGTCCATTCTTCAACAATAAGCGGTATTTCAACTTCCGATATTACACCATCAAGAGTTATTCTTCAATATACCTTATAATCCATATTTGCTTTCTAAAATGTATTTGGCAATCAAAAATCAATTAGGAAATATACTTATAGTCCATATTTGTATGTTCATCAAATAAAAATCATCCTTTTAATTTGTTTAAATCTAACATTTAACTCCCGTTCATTCCCATATTCCCAACATTGTATTCTAAACATTTTCTAAATAATCTCGACATATATAATTCCAACATTTAAATTAATAAGCATTTTATAAATCCTTAACCAATTACTTTTCTTAACAATAAAATTCCAGTTATATTTCTCACTCTTTTTTTTTATTCAAAAAGTTTTACAAAAAAAAAAATTCCCCCCCTTTCCCCCCAACCCCTCTCCCTTCACTAATACCCTTCCCCCTCCCCCCTGACTTCCTGGAACAAGCACAAGGTATAGTTAAAAATAAAACAAACGTATGCTAAGAAAATTTTTCCCCAAAACTATTATACCAATTTTCCCTCTCTAGCTCTGACTTCCTCCTAACATAACCAAAATCCTTCAAAAAATAAAAATAAGAAATTTTTTTTTAACAATTAACAGTAATAAAATATATAAATCAATAGAACAAATTAATCCTAAAGTATTTAAAACCAGCTAAAGCATAAAAATCCCATCTAATTCAAAAAATATCTCCCTTATAGCTTCTATAACCATATAATTTCCCCCCAGGTCTTTCTTACATAAGATCTTTTGAGAATATTCTATTTAAAATTCAGTGCAACACATTATAAAATTTCAATACAGAAAATTACAATATCTATTCAACTTTAGTCCTTCCTCGTCAAAATCCAGTATAGATCCAAATATCTAGTCTTTTATGATAGATATAAAACATATAATCAATCCATTTCTTCCAGATCTTCCTCAGAAATTGTCTTTCCGGGACACTAATATTTTTGTCTGTTAATATTTCAAAAAAACCTTGTTTCAAGGATAATACTTTTGTCTCTTGCCATTTTTTTTGATGCATTAATCTCTGTCTTTCCTTCATTACTCCTTTTGAAAAGTCAGTCACAATATTTCCTAGTAGTTCCTTATGTCCATGAATCCACAAATTACTGCCGTATATTCCATCAGTCCAAAAAGAGAACTCTTGGAAAACATTAACCCTGTGAGTTTTTTCGATTCGGGAGACAGCCTCCTGTAGCACAAATTCAGGCATTTCATCCAAACTATTTAAAAAAAACTTCTTTACATCAACTTGTTTATTCACGATCATATCTTCATATTTATCCACTTTTGTTTGTATTTCCTCCATTCTATTTTCCAAGTGGTTGCACTCGTTAATTTCCGCCAAGCTCTCATCCAAAACGTCCCCATTTTTTATCAATTCGTATTTTTGAATAATTAAATACATACTTTCTGTGTAGTCCTGTATAAAGTCATGAATCCATTCTTCTGAAAGAACCTTCATGACAAAGTTCCTGCTGAGAATCCCCTTGTGAAATACTTAAACAACGTAATATAATCCAACAATCCACAGTCCAACACAATAAGATTAAATCTCCATTCAGTTTCGATTCCACAGCAAGGCTCCCTTTGATGTATCGCTCTGCCTTCAGTTGCTCTCAAATGCCATTTTAAGCAATTAAAAGAAGGGGGAAAAAAGATTTCTCTTTTTTAAAAAAAGGTGGAAGTCAGAAAATCAAAAATACTTGCAAACCAATAATTGTTCACTCATGCTTCTTCCATCTGCTTTTAGAAATCCACAAAAAGAAATCAGTTGTTAGCAGAAGTGGACACCTTCCTCTTTTCCTGCTTTTGCAGAAGCACAGTGAATACTGGAGATTAAGGGAGGATTCAAAGGGATTCGACCTTTCGGGACTTTGCATAACAAAAACAAAGCCCCTAGGGGAATCTACCACTATCCCCCCCCCTTGCTCTTTCTCTCTCTTTCAACCAGAGATGGAAATTGAAGCCGGGAACAGCTGTTTGTTGCTGTTTTCACCGGCTTTTACCATATTCAGTGCGGAGTGCCATAAATTAGCACCCAGCGAGAAAGGTGGCGCCACCCGGAAGTCTTATTTCTCACTCTTAATTAATCAAATAACATTACTAAAATTACATCTCCAACTTATATCCAAAATAAATCAGTTATTAACAATTAAACCATATATCTCATCACATCTCCAACATTTAAATTATTATTTTAACTTTCTTCTTTTATTATATTCAAAAAAAAATTTGTTTATCCTTTCCCATAGACAGAAACACCCTTTGATTTAGAAGCTACACAAATCTCTCCTTGTTCTTTTAATTCCCCTGTTTTCTCCAATATTTCTCCTCCCCTTATCTTATCTTGTATTTGTATTACATCCTTATCCCATTTTTTTGCCATCTCAACACCAATCAACTTAGCTTCTAGCAACAAAGGATTTCCAGCCTTTAATACATTAATATAAAAATCTCTTGCTTTAAGAACTGTATTAAGGCAATACTTTCTTCCTTTATAATTCACTGTTAAATCAGCTGGAACATCCCATCTAAACGGTATCTGATGTTTCTTAAGTTCATCCACTAAAAAGGCAAATTCTTTTCTCTTTCTTAACATTTTAGGAGGAATTTCCTTCAACATTATTATATCTTGTCCTAATATTTGAAATTTATTTTTTATAAAATGCTTGTAAAATTCCATACCTAATCTTCTTAGTTGTAAAATAAATCACACGTTTCTTGGTAATTGCCTCTGTCTAGCAAGCCAGGAGTTAACATGATAAATTTTTTCAATATTAACTTCAAAATCTTCTGGATTGTCTCCAGTTATCTGTGCAAAAGCCTGTGTAAAAATCTTTTTTAAATTCTCCTGCTTACTATCCTTCAATCCTCTCACCCTTACGGCATACTCCATTAACCTATATATAACCATTTCTTCATCTGCCCTATCCACCTTAACCTGTATTCCCTCTATTTTGTTTTCTAAATTAAAATTAAATTGATTCATTTGAACCTCCTCTATTTTCCTTTCCAAATCCAAATTAACTTGATTAAATTCTTCCATTCTTTCATTCATCTGAATAGTATAATCTGTTAAGTGTTTAAATGCATCCACTACACTTTCCAAATCCTTATTCTGAATTTCCACTGTATTTTTAAAATCCAGTATTTCTTTTTCCATTTCATTAAATTTTTGATCTATTACAGAAATTTGAGCCTCCCAGAGTTTCTTTAAAAAAGCCCTTAAATATTCCTTAAGATCTTCTTTTAACTTCTCTATTTGAACTAAAGAGATTTCACAGTCCTTGATAACATTTGGCTTTGCTTGCTTAAAAGCCATTTCCTGTTAAGCTATAATCTGCCAAATGGCAAAGAAAAATAAAAAAATGGAAAAATTCAGTAAATCTTCTCTTCTTGAACACTATAATAAAAAATAAATCAGTTCTTGTTCATTCCATTTACTTAATCTCTTCTTATAGACTTCGTGTAGCTTCAACACCAGCTGCTTTAACAAGCACTTCCTTAACTTTCGCTTTCAAAGAACAAAGCGCCATTTCCTTTCTTCATCTCTGATCTTTCCAACAAAGTATCCTCTGGTTAGGGAGTTAGAATTTCCTTACAAATAACTGCCAGTACTCCTGTTTTGCTCTGTCTGTGTTAAAAATCCATTCACAGGTCCATATTGATGGCAGAAGTGGATGCAGTGTTTTGTTCTGCCATTAGGGCAGAAGCACTCCGAATCCGGAGCTTTTCCAAGCTTAAGAAGGAGTGCTCACCCTCAAGCCTCCAGAAACTTTCCTGGGGCTTTCTGGGGGGCTCTACTTCAGCCCGAATGTTCACCTCCCCCTCTTTACCTGAGGGAAAGGTTTCCGAGCCTCCAGACAGCTGATTTGCGCTGTCTGAGCTGCTCTATGCGATCACGGGGCTAGCGATCTAAAAAAGACCACCATCAAACACGGTGGAGCCACCGGAAGTCTCTCACAACCAGAATTTCTGTTGCTAAGAAAGTCGGTTGTTAAATGAGTCATGCCCAATTTTATCTTTTTGCCACAGTTGTTAATCATGTGGTTGTTAAGTGAATCACGCTGTTAAGTGAATCTGGCTTTCTCCATTGACTTTGGTTGATTGAAGTCAGCTAGAAAGGTTGCAAATGGTGACCGTACAATCCCAGAATACTGCTGTTATCATAAATGCATGTCAGTTGCTAAGCAACCAAATTTTGATCATGTGACCTGTGACAGTAATAAATGCAATACAGATTAAGTCAATTCTTCAGTATTGTTACAACTTCAAATGATCCCTAAATGAATGATTGTTAAGTTGTGGACAACCTATAATATCCCTAAAAAGTGGAGCATAGATGTGATGACCCTTTGTCCTCTGTTATAAAGGACAGTTCTTTATTTCAGAAAACTGTCTATTAGATTATTATTATTTTTTGAACATGCTTTAGTCCTTTATTTTGGCCATTTAACTTTTACTACAAATGGTACCAATTAATGTACAGTCATTCACATTCATGTAAAAAATATGGATATTGAATTGTCTTTTCAAAGTACTTTTTCCTATATGGTTTGATTTTAAATATTTTTAATTCTTAATTAGAATATGTTTTTAAGAGTTTTTCTTGGTTTTGCTCCTGAATTCTATAAACATTAATTTTAAAAAGTATCCTGGTGAACCAGATTTGCCCTTTCTTCAGGTTTGCTCTTTATTTTTTCAAGAAAATATGGTCACCATAAGCACACAGAAAGCAAATAATAAAGGGAATGAAGTGATCCAGAAAGATGCTGTCACAGAGAACAGACAGAGCTTGTTGCATCTAGCAAATGCCTCTGCTACCTTTTCAAAGCTACCATGGTCCAGCTGGTTCTCATTAAAGCAATGGTTGTTATCTCTCTCGGATGCCTCTTTAATCTACAGCTTTTGTTTTTCTAGGCAGGGAAGTGGCACTCTGGAGGCTCAAGAATGAGTCAGAACTGTTTTATATGAGGGGGCTTCAGGGCTCTAGGCCATGACATCTTCTCTCTCATTTAAGGAGATCTATCTAAGTCTATCTAGTCTGTTCTCGAGTTCTCATGAGCAAAAAGTGGGGAGATCTGTTGGAGCAGTTCAGCAGTCATGTTCACAAGCACATTCTACACATACCTTCCTCCAAGATTGGATCTCAAATTACCAGAGCCAGTTTGTGAGGCATAATGTGAAAGTGCCTCATTGGAGAATGTGATTTATGACACAGCCTGAGAAGAGGGGGGAAACAGGGTCATAGTTGAGCCGTAAATTACATGTGGCAGAGTTGACTACACTTGGGAAGCTGCTGACATGTTGCTCCTAATAAATATCTGGATTTCTTCTGAAACTTGGCTCAGGGTCATGAGTTAATTAGGGCATTTGTAGGAGCCCTGACAGGTGATAGGATTAGCCCTCACTCAAGATCCAAACCAGGACAAAGCAATTAAGCCATAATAGGAATTGCCCAAAGCTCCTTCATTACATCACCCAGCAAAATTCAAACAAGCCTGGGACTCAAGACAACCTACAAATTTATCCCTGCATGGCCCCATGGGAGTTTGACAATCAATCAGAATAGATTTCTTTCACAGAAACAGGAAGCAAGTTCAAAGCCCAAGAGATGGTATAAATCTCTCCCTGTGTCTGTCTGACCCGTGTACTTGATTGCCTAGGACCTCAAACCATGTAGTCCTGCCCACCATTAAATCATCTTTCTAATCAGCCTCCATGTTTCTAGTGTCTTTCTTCCCACTTGGAACTGAACCCAGATGGACATTTCTTCCAACATTATCTAAAATTTGAATCTGAAGTCTTTTTTAAATGTACATATTCCTACCTCTTTCAGTGCTTTCTTTCTTCTACCTCCTTCTTTTCTTAAAAAGGAAAACAGCCAAGAAAGAACAGTGAAGGTGCATTGATTAGGATAAGAGTCTGCAAAACAAGCTTTAAATGCTCTTCTGTTTTATTTTTCTAAAAAATAATATTTATTAAATTTCCAAAAATTAAAATACACAATACAAAAAAAACACAATACACAAAAGCAAAAAATATAAAACAAACAAAGACAAATGCATCAAAATTACAATACTCATAGCAGCTTTTTCTACATCCTATTCTCTATCCTATTTAACCTCTATATACAGATTCTACTTCTAAGTATCCCTATCTTAAATTTACATCCTTGTTTAAATTATGTTAACCTCTATTCAGAATTCAATCTCATAGCAAAAATCTCCCTTAGGTTTTATGTTTACTCTCCAGACAAGAATACCATCTATTCTATATTCGATAGTACTGTGTCTACTCTGTGTCTTCCCTCTCCTTCATTTCCATAGATACTCTGTCCTTTTCTGCACATTCATATATATATATTTATTATAATTTGGTCCGGTGGGATAGCTGGATGTTTCCAATTCTGTGCTATCACAATTCTACTTGCTGTCAATATGTGTAATATGATATATTGTATATTTTTTTTCCATTTTCCCTTCCAAATGCCCAATAGAAATAGTTCCGGTTTTCTTTCTATTTTCTGCCCTGTTATTTCATTCAGCCATTTTTTTATCGTCCCCCAAAATTTCTTAGTCTTAGGGCAGGTCCACCACATGTGGTAGAACATCCCTTGTTTGTGACCACATCTCCAACAATTCGGGGACCTATTCGAAAACATCCTGGCCAATTTTGCTGGTGACAAATGCCACTTGTAAAACATTTTGTAAAGATTTTCTTTATAAGTGGCTGACATCGTTAGCTTGTAGTTTCTCTCCCACAATCTATCCCATTGATCCAGATAAATACTATGTCCAAAATTTCTTGCCCAACTAATCATTGTTTCTTTGACGGTTTCTTCTGCCATTTTGAATTTTAACAAAAAAATTATACATTTTTGTATTCATTTCCCCCCCCCCCCGGATCCTAGTAATATCTTATCAAGTTCCAATTGTTCTCTGTATATGCCAAATTTTTCCTTATCTTTTTTATATTTTGTTCTGATCCGTAGGTATGGCCACCAGTCTATTTTTATTCCTTGTTTTCTTAGATCCTGTGCTGACTTTAAATTTCCAATTTCATCTAATAGGTCTGAGTATCTAACTATTTTATTAAGTCCAATACATGAGGATAGATTACGGCCTCCATCGTTGATATCCAAACTGGATATCATATAGTGGTTTTTCTTTATAGTATCCCAAATATTGATCAAAGCATTTCACACTAGTTGTCTCTGGAAGTATGTATGCATCTTAATTTTCCCCTCCCAAAGGAACGCATGCCATCCCAATTGGAGGTCATGGCCTTCCAGTATTAAAATTCTCTTATTTCTCAATTGAATCTAATCTTTTAACCAAGTTATTGTGGCTGTCGAAGCCTCCTTTGGTTGTGGAATCCTGCAGAAGTTTACATTTTATTCGGGCTTTTCCCACTGCCAAATAAATTTACCTATCATTCTATTTAAGTATTCAAAAAACTGTTTCCCTAGCCTAATTGGTATCAATTGAAATGAGTATAACAATTTAGGTAATATATTCATCTTTATTATGGCTATTCTACCTATTAAAGATAGCTGTAATTTAGCCCAGGTATCTAAATCTTTTTCTATTTGTTGTGTTAATTTGTCATAATTACCTTCTTTTACTGTAGAGCATTAATTTATTAATTTCATAAATATTTCACCCTTTTAACAATTTGAACCCCCAATTTCCTTTCCAATTCATCCTGTTGTCTTTTTGTACAATTCTTTGTTAATATTTTGTTTTTTTTCCTTATTTTTTCCTTATTTATTTTAAGCCTGCTACTTTGCCAAATTCTTCAATTTTGTTTATCAATATGGTTTCCGTCTCCAAAGGAAGATGATAAAAACTAGATCATCTGTGAATGCTTGCACCTTATATTCTTCCTTTTTGACTTTCAAACCCTTTATTGTTTGATTTTTCCTAATTTGTATTAATAATATCTCTAAAGACAATATAGAATAGAACAGAATAGAATAGAATAGAATAGAATAGAATAGAATAGAATAGAATAGAATAGAATAGAATAGAATAGAATTTTATTGGCCAAGTGTGATTGGACACGCAAGGAATTTGTCTTGGTGCATATGCTCTCAGTGTACATAAAAGAAAAGATACGTTCATCAAGGTACAACATTTACAACACAATTGATGGTCAATATATCAATATAAATCATAAGGATTGCCAGCAACAAGTTATAGTCATACAGTCATAAGTGGAAAGAGATTGGTGATGGGAACTATGAAACGATTAATAGTAGTGCAGATTCAGTAAATAGTCTGACAATGTTGAGGGAATTATTTGTTTAGCAGAGTGATGGCCTTCGGGGAAAAAACTGTTCTTGTGTCTAGTTCTGGTGTGCAGTGCTCTATAGCGTCGTTTTGAGGGTAGGAGTTGAAACAGTTTATGTCCAGGATGCGAGGGATCTGCAAATATTTTCACGGCCCTCTTCTTGATTCGTGCAGTATACAGGTCCTCAATGGAAGGCAGGTTGGTAGCAATTATTTTTTCTGCAGTTCTAATTATCCTCTGAAGTCTGTGTTTTTCTTGTTGGGTTGCAGAACCGAACCAGACAGTTATAGAGGTGCAAATGACAGACTCAATAATTCCTCTGTAGAATTGGATCAGCAGCTCCTTGGGCAGTTTGAGCTTACTGAGTTGGCAGAAAGAACATTCTTTGTTGTCCTTTTTAATGATGTTTTGATGTTAGCTGTCCATTTGAGATCTTGCGATATGATAGAACCCAGAAATTTGAAGGTTTCTACTGTTGATACTGTGTTGTCAAGTATTGTGAGAGGTGGAAGTATGGAAGGGTTTCTCCTAAAGTCTACCACCATTTCTACGGTTTTGAGTGTGTTCAGTTCCAGATTGTTTTGGTTGCACCACAAGGCTAGTCGTTCGACCTCTTGTCTATATGCGGATTCGTCATTGTCTCGAATGAGACCAATCACTGTTGTGTCATCAGCGAACTTCAGTAGCTTAACAGATGGATCATTGGAGATGCAGTCATTGGTATACAGAGAGAAGAGAAGTGGGGAGAGCACACAGCCTTGGGGGGCCCCTGTGCTAATTGTACAGGTATTTGATGTGATCTTGCTTAGCTTCACCTGCTGCTTCCTGTTTGTTAGGAAGCTTGTGATCCACTTACAAGTCTGTTCCGGTACCTGTAGCTGGTTTAGCTTAGTTAGGAGAATGTCTGGAATGATGGTATTGAATGCTGAACTAAAGTCTAGAAAAAGGACCCTTGCATAGGTCTTTGGAGACTCAAGATGTTGTAGGATGTAGTGCAGAGCCGTATTAATAGCATCATCTGTTGATCTATTTGCTCGGTATGCAAATTGCAAGGGGTCTAACAGCGGATCCGTGATGGTTTTCAGGTAGGAAAGCACTAGCCTTTCAAAGGTTTTCATGACTACAGATGTTAAAGCAACTGGTCTGTAGTCATTCAGTTCCTTGATGGTGGGCTTCTTCGGCACTGGGATATTATATAAATAATAGGGTGACAGGTGTCATCTCTGTCTTACCTCTTTAGTTATATTAATCTTCTTTAGTTATTCTTTAGTTATTTAGTTATTCTTTAGTTATATTAATCTTCTCTGTCATTTCCCCATTCATTATTATTTTAGCCAATTGTTTCAAATAAATTGTTCTAATTAAGTCTGTAATTTCTCCCCAAAATTCATAATTTCCAATTGAAAAGAAAGTTCCAGTTTAAATTGTCAAACGCTTTCTGAGCATCCACAAACATTAATGCCAGCTGCTTATCTGGATGGGCCTCATAATATCCTAATGTATCCATGATCATCCATATGTTGTTTCTTATATATCTATTTGGGAGAAATCCATTTTGATCCAGATCAATAATTTCATTTAAAAAAAATTTGGCCCCTTCAGCTATGATTGTTACAAAAATTTTATAGTCCACATTAAACAGCAAGATTGGCTGGTAGTTCTTGATTTGTTATGTGCTTGTAACGTCCTTTGGGATAAGTAGTATTAGTGCCTCCCTCCATGTTTGTGGTAGTTTAGATTGCCCTAGTAATGCTCTTCTGTTTTAATGGAAGTGTGGAGTTCTTTGCAGTATGTATAACTGAGTTCTGCCATCTAGGAAGTTCATGCTTCAATTCTGTCTGATTCATATGCAGCTGATCTTCACAGTATACTATGAATAGCGGAACCAAACTCTTCAGTGCCTAAGGGGTCTGAAGTCTCTTTCTGTGGAAATATGTATGTTCTGCTTTGCACTTGTTTCAAATTCCATTCCATTTTATTTCAACTTGTGAATTAATGAAGTGCTTCTATTGTCACTGTGTTGGAAATTCACCCACAGATGTTATGCCTTATTTAATTGAGTTTCTGCATCTTAGTCCCTTCAACATACTTTTGAGCAATGCAAATATTCACCATGATTTTTTACATTATATTTATAATGTAATATAATAACAGAGTTGGAAGGGACCTTGGAGGTCTTTTAGTCCAACCCCCTGCTTAGACAGGAAACCCTATACCACTTCAGAGAAATAGTTATCCAACATCTTCTTAAAAACTTCCAACTTCTGGCGGCAATTTGTATGGCATTAAATATACTTGAAGCTTAATGTGGGTGATAAATCCCAAAACTCATTTGTCAGTTCATGTTTAAGATTTCATACTTCATTAACTGGCAAGCCAATTTATTTCCCCGATTCTCTATTGCTATGTGTTTAAAATTAGACACAGATTCACGTAATGTTGATTACTATCAGGAATAATGAACCATAACATGTAAGAGAAAGCTTAATACGTTTGGTCTTCAACACCCTGACTGGCATAGCAGTTTATTATTCTGCCAGATCTCTTTCTCTATTGTGTTGCAGTGAAGCCTTTGGGATCATTCATCAACAGAAAGATTTATTGCTTCAAAAAAATATGCCAGGACCCTTGCTAATTTTCAAAATATTGCCAGGCTATTGATGCAGGAAGATAAAATGCTTATTGCTTTGAATCAACACTTTCTTCTTAGAGAGTGTTTTTCAATAGTAACATCGTAGCTACTATTGTATTGGTATTGTGATGTAAACAGGTGAGAAAAAAATAGTAAGACATTATCAAATGGAGATGAAGTACCGATAATGTCAAAACAATATAATCATTCCAATGATATTTGGTGAGACCTGCTCAAAGTAACAATGAGTTCTCTTGCTCTTCACTTACAGGTGCTTCAGAAACTAGGCAAAGCTGATGAAACAAAAGATGAACAGTTTGAAGAGTATGTTCAGAACTTCAAACGGCAAGAGGTATGAGGTTTTTGTTCATTTGATTATCATATAAGTTATTAATTCACTAGGGAACTTAATCTATAGACTAACAAATACATTAACTAGAAATGTGTTTGTATGTAATTTATTCTATGTTTAGGTACTTAAAGCTTTTTCTTGATCATCTTTCAAGACTAAATCTTATGACTATGACTGAAAAATAGAATAGAAAACACATTTGGTTTCAAATCTGGATGAAACCCTTATGTTTCAGAAGTTCTGCCAAAGCTTTAAGATCAACCATAGTTTAAGAAAATAACCACAGATTCTACCAGTAAAGTGCTAAGGAAATCCTTTAGGAGAAATTATATCAAATAAATACAGATAATCTAGTGTAGAAATCTATTTTTCTCTGGACTAAACCTAACCTATTCATCCTCATGCCAGCTGGGAAGGTCACAAATGGGGATCAAATCAGTGGTGGGTTGCTACCAGTTCTCCCCGGATCAGGTGAACCAGTAGCAGCTCCAGTGGGAGGCTCCACCCACCTGCCTGGACACTTCTGCACATGCACAGAAGCATTGTGTGCATGCACAGTCACGCGCGCACCCACGAGTGAACCAATAGCGATGGGTTTTGAAATCCGCCCCTGGTTGCAGCATGACCCTGGAATGCTGCAACTATTGTAAATACATGCCAGTTGCCAAACCATAAAGTATAATCATATGACTGAGGGGATGCTGCGATGGTTGTAAGTATGAGAACTTGTTATAATTCATACTTTTCAGTGTTCTTGCAACTTCAAACAACTGCTAAATGAATGGTTGTAAGTTGAGGACTACCTGTATTTCCTACTGTCTGTCTGTTTAGAATCATCTGTATACAAACAAAATGCTTTAATGTGCATTTTTATTAAAGAGTGAATGTGAAATAGATTACTTTATTCAGTTGGAAAATTATAATAGAGATAATGTGGATATTATGTTTCATATGTTTATCTTAAGCAGCCTTCTAAGATGGTTCTGCAAATTATTACTGTTGTCATTATTATGATTTACTGCACAATCAGCCAGATGTCCAGACTGGATTTGGCATTTTTGTCTACCTATCAATCCTTCCCAAAGTTCTGGGGTAGGCTGATTTTCATGTTTGATGATATTAGAGATATTGTCAAAGAATGTAAGCTGCTCCGAATAAAGCTATCTTTTACAACTGACAAATGGTGAATTTGTTAGTGCCAATTATTATTATGTGCCATCACATAGTCAATCAGATGTTCAGACTGGATTTGCTATTTTTGTCATTGTCATCTTCTTTTCTTCTTCTTCTTCCTCCTCCTTCTCCTCCTCCTCCTCCTCCTCATCTCCTCCTTCCTTCTTCCTTCCTCTCACCTTCTCCTCCCCTTTCTCCCCTCCCTCCCCCAATCATCATCATCATCAAATATTTACATTCACCTGGACAAAGTGCTTGTTCTCAGTTTTGGTCTAACTTAGGAATTAGCAATTAACTTTCCTAAGGAGCTACATGAAGAACTGGGACTACTGTGGAGGGCAAACCAATAGCTCCTGGCTGCCGTCTCCCCACTTGCCCACACTTTGACCAAAGCGATACTGGGTAAGCTAGCCTGGCTCCCCTTACCCAGTGATTGCTTCCACAACCTCAGCCTGTTCTTGGTGAGGGGCAAACATTGCACAGGTGCAGAAAAACACCTTTTCTCTTCACCCTCCTGCAGCTACCTGCCAACTGAAGGAATACAAAATGGCTGTGCAAAGCTGGAGCCAACTCAGCTTCTTCTCCAACCCCCTACAGCTTATTTACATTTGATTTCTAATTTCCAATTGACCTCACGGAGCTATAATGTTCATGACTGGAATATATTACATATTGGAATTTGGTAAAAACGAAAACAGCCCCCATACTTGTATTTAATCTAGCAGATGACAGAACTGACAAATACCTTAATTTAATGGCTTTCTTTTCTTCTTAAAAAAAAGGTCATGGAGCATATCTATGTTTCACAGCCTGTACTAATTGTATTTTATTTCAATTGTTTCTCTTTAGTCAACCAAACACAATTGATTTGTGAGTGTTTGTAAAAAAAATTGTTTAAGCCTGATTAGGCTCTTCTGATGTTCCCAGAATCTCTTGCATAATTCAGGCCAACTGAAGCACTTCAGTGGAAATATATGTTCAGGCAATGTTTGATAAAGATTAATTGCTGCCTTTCTAATAGCTCTCTCTATTGTCCATTTGTCAAGGCATCAATGTAAATATTATGTTAAGAGATGCAAACTGCAGTAGTCTGAAAGCTTCACTCAAGTCATACTTAAATGTAGCATTAATGATTAATGAGAAATCCTGGAGGAAACTCTTGGCTTAAAATTTGTTAAATTTGTTTTCGATTTTATTTATTATCAATTCAGTATACTTTATATTTTTAAGACCCAAAGGAATAGATCCAACCAAACAAAGTATCAGGGAGCAGTTTTCAAAAGCCTGAACGAAAAAAATGTGACTAAATTGTGAGTGAGATACAACTGAATTTGCTGTTGATTACAGATATGTTGTAGTTTTCTGTTGTTATATGTTAAACTAAAAAATGGTCTTTACCAAAAGTTTCAAATTTGCCATAATAACTCTTTTGTCAAGCCTGAATTTTACTTGGGTGTAGGATTGCTTGTATCCTGGGATGTTCTAACATTAATTCAGTTTGACATAGTTTTGAGCTGGAGGAGGATGGAGCCTTCAGTCACCACAGCATAACTAACCAATGAGTCATGCACATTACAATGGCTCACTGACCAGAGGAGGAGGGGAGAAGATGCCAAGCAACCAGCTCTCATCTTGGTTGGACAATGTGACTGATTGTTTTGGAAACTTGAGAAACTGAAACTTACACTGGGGTGAAAAGTCCCGGAACTTTAGTACTGGCTTTTCACTAATAGTGCCAAGATGATGTATCTAAATAAATGTGTTCTTTGAGGAAAAGCAATGCCTCAAAGTTCAATTTATAATGGGTGCATTACTTGGAGTCTGACATCTGTTTTTACTGACCTAAAAAGGATATTGTCATTTTTGGTCTATACTCATGAGAGTACTTGAAATATTTGCTCCTAACATATTCAGAATACGACAGTAACTCATGCTTTGATGTTTATTTTTTCCTTTTTTAAATATTTCTGGGCTTGATTAACAAAGCCTTTCCATTGGCTGGGAGAGAAAATAGTACAGGTGGTGCTTGATTTACAACTGTTTAATGACCGTTTGAAGTTACAACTGAAAAAAGTGACGAATGACCATTTTTCACATTTATGACCATTGCAGCATTCCCATGGTCATGTGATTTACATTTGGATGCTAGACAACTGGTTCATATTTATGATGGTTGCATGTGATCACCTTTTGTACATTTTGATAAGCAAAGTCAATGGGGAAACTAGTTTTATTTAACAACCATGTTACTAACTTAACAACTGCAGTGATTCAGTTAACAGAGGGGTAGTCAACCTTTTTCTACCTACTGCCCACTTTTGTATCTCTGTTAGTAGTAGAATTTTCTAACCGCCCACCGGTTCCACAGTAATGCATCATGTATCGTCGTCTGAGCATGCCTCTCGCGCATCGTGGATTAGGTTTGGAGGGAGCGTCGGCTACCAGCTCTGCTTGTCTGTTACAGCTGGGTAGTGTGGGGGGAGATGCGTGAGCTATTCTGGGATGAGGCTCTTTTGTTTGCTGTCGCACTATAGTGCCATTTAGTTTCACTTAGGTAACGTGAACTAAACTTATGCGTGGGCGATACAAATAGTATATTTTCAGAAATGTATATTGCCATGGAATTTTATGACAATCTAATGAAAATGTTTTTAAATAATGCTATGAATTTTTTTTAAAAAGTCAATTAAATTTTAAAAAAGGAAAGTGTTTCAGTATTGGACAAAACCCCTACCGCCCACCATGAAAGCTGGAATGCCCACTAGTGGGCGGTAGGGACCAGGTTGACTACCACTGAGCTACATAATGGAATCACTGGGTAAATGTGTGGGGATTTTTAGCTGCTTTCTAGAGAACTTTTTCATTGTTTTAGTTTTTTAAGAGATTAAATTTAACTGAATTGATATACTATATTAATACAGCTGTGTATTGCATATAATATATATAATATTCACATATGAGAATTCATTCATTTTCTTCATGGATCTGAGTTGCTTACAGGATTTTATTTTATTTCTATTTTGTGTTTCAGGCAGAAGGTTCCAGACTTCAAAAAGAGCTCCGAGGATATTTAGCTGCAATTAAAGGTAATTGCAATGAAAACAGTACATTTTTGCTGCAAAGTTTAAATGTAAAATTTAATTAGTTTCTTTGTGAAGCTTGTGAATTTGTTTGCTCCAGGTGTCATCAATGCCCTATCAAGCAAACTGAGACTAATAGAAGAATAAAACTGCTAGTCCACATGAGATATAAGAAACAGTTCAATGAGAAAGGTCATTATTATTACTAAACTGCAGCAATGTCCCCAAATATAAACCCACATATAAGTTTTTGCAAAAGTGTTAGGCAGTTGTGCAAAAATGCTGTAAGCTAAGAATACTTTCAGAAATAGAAATATTAATAATTTATTTTATGGAAAGTAAATGTACAGAAGAGATATCCAAATCAAATCAATATTTGTTGTGACTACCATTTCCCTTCAAACCAGCATCAATTCTTCTAAATACACTTGCACACAGTTTTTTGAAGGAACTCAGCAAAGTTCCTTGAAGGTCCAAACATCTTGGAGAACTAAGCACAGATCTTCTATGGATACAGGCTACAATAAATTCTTCTGTCCCTACATGTAATCCAAAACAGACTTGAAATTAGGGCTCTGTGGGGACCAAATCATCACTTCCAGGACTTCTGGGGTTTTTTTTATGCTGAAGATAGTTCTGAATTACATTAGCTATTTATTTGGGGCCATTGTCCTGCTGCAGAAGAAATTTGGGACCAATCACATGCTCCGTGATAATATGGCATGATGAATAAGTATCTGCCTTAATTCCTCAGCATTAAGGAATCGTTGATCTTGATCAAATCTCCAACTCGATTTGCAGAAATGCAGTCCCAAACTTGCAAGGAATCCTCCACCATGCTACACTATAGCCTGCAGAAACTCATTATTGTACTGTTCTCCAACTCTTCGGCAAACAAATTGCCTCCTGCTAGATCTTTCAAATGTTGACTTATCGGTTCAGACAACCTCCTGACATTTTTTTTTTTTGCACTCTAGTTCCTATGTTTTACTGCATAGTGGAATCGCTTAGCCTTGTTTTCACATCAAAGGTATGGCTTTTTGGCTACAATTCTTCCATAAAAATCACTTCTCGGCAGACTTCCCAGGACAGTAGATCAGTGTACTTGGATCACACTGGTTTCTATCAGTTCTGTACTGATGGCACTGCTGGACATCTTCCAGTGTCAAAGGAAAATAAGCATGATGTGTCTTTCATCTGCTGCATTAATTTCCTGGCCAACCACTGCATCTATGATCCTCAACATTGCCCATTTCTTTGTACTTCTTCAAGAGTTTGAACAGTACACCTTGAAATCACCAGAATGAACAAAGACTTGCAACAAAAGTCAAAGATAATTTTTAAAAAGTTTATTTCAAGAAGAAAAAAGTTAAAGAAATAATCCTCTAAAGAGAGAAGATGGCCAGGAAGTAACAGACAGTAGAGAGAAAGAAGAGCAGGTTAACTCATTCTTTGCATTAGTCTTCACACAAAAAGAGACTATAGCCAAACATATCAAAAGCATAACCATTAAAGAAAGACTAAAAATTAAAATTAAAAGCAAGAAAAAATCTGTCTGACCTTGATGAATATAAATCACCAGGACCTGATGGATTACATACCTGAGTTCTGAAGGAGCTGGCTGATGTTATCTCAGAACCATCTAATATCTTTAAAAAATATTGGAGCAACGGGAACTAACAGAGGATTGGAAAAGACCTGATCTGGTTCCCATTTTCAAAAAAGGAAGAAAAAAAACAGACCTAGGAAACCACAAACCAATCAGCCTAACATCAATACCTGGAAAGACAGTGGAAAAGATAATCCAAAAACAGATTTGCAAACATTTAGAAATGAGTAAAATAATAACTAGATATCATCACAGGTTTGTTAAAACATCATGCTAAACTAATCTATTTCATTCTTTGACAAAGTGACTAAATTAGTAGATAAGGGAAATACTGTGGACATAGTATTTCAGCAAAGCATTTGACAAAGTACACCACAATTTACACATTGGTAAGCTAGAAAAATTTGGGATAGATAGCATCATGACCAGATTTGTAACTGACTGACAAACCATACTCAGTGAATAGTCCTTGACAGTACTACATCTACATGGAGGTAAGTAAGTAATGGGATACTACACGGTTCGGTCTTAGGCCCAATATCCTCATAAATGACTTAGATGAAGGAATAGAATGGGAACTCCTCAAATTTGTCTTGACAGATCTTGACAGATTTGAATAATGGGCCCCATTCAACAAAATAAAATTTAATGTGAAGAAAAGCAAGGTGTCAGCTTGCCTCAGATCACTGTTTAAGAAAATAAAGACCCAACTCCATCATTTTGAAGATTGGTAATTTTTACTAAACATGTCAGATTGCAAACAAAGCTAAGCCAGAACTGAAAGTATACTAAAAACACAGACATCATATCCTCTCCTGAACCCTCCTCCCACTAGAGTTCAAAAAGTCATAATCCAATGTCGTCTTCCTCCTTGGCCACGTGTAGTTTCACTTCCGATATTCTCCCTCTGTCAATCTTCTGGATGGAATGCGAAGCAGGCAACTCCCGTTACATTCATGCACCAAAAGTTCAAACGTCAGTTTGAAAGACTATCTCCCCCCCACACAAGCAATGTCAGCCGAACGCTGACAACAGTACAAACCTCTCCCTCCTCCATAAATCATGTAAGTCATTCAGTAAGAAGAAAACCGTTAACGAAGTAATAAAACAGTAAAACAGTCTAGTAGGTGAAATACACTTAAATAAAGCGGAGGCTGACAGCAAGGTTTTATACTTAGGCAGGAAAAACCAAAGGTACAAGCACAGATTAGGTAAAACCTGGCTCAAAAACAGTAACTGCAAGAGGGACCTTAGAGTTCTAATGGACGATCACTTAAACATAAATCAGCAGCATGCTGCTGCATCCAAAAAACCTAATACAATAGTTATTTAAACAGAGGCATAGAATCAAAATCATACGAAGTATTAGTACTGATTTATAAAGCCACAATAAGGCCACACTTAGAATATTGCATCTAGTTTTGGTCACCACATTATAAAAAAGATGTTGAGACTTGGGGAAAAGTGCAAAGAAGAGCAACTAAGATAATTAAAGGTCTGAAGACTAAAGCATATGAAGAATGGTTGCAGGATTTGGGTTTGGCTAGTCTAGAGAAAAGAAGGAATTGTGGGGGGGCACATGAGAGCAGTATTCCAGTATTTGAGAGGGTGCCACAAAGAGGAGGGGGGGGTCAACTTATTTTCTAAAGTACCAGAGGGCAGGATAAGAAACAATAGATGGAAACTAATCAAGGAGAAAAGTAACCTGGAATTAAGAAGAAACTTCTTAACAGTGAGGACAATTAACCAGTGGAAAAACTTGCCTTCAGAAGTTGTGGGTGCTTCATCACTAGAGTTTTTAAGAAGAGACTGGATAGTCACTTGTCTGAAATGGTATAGGTTCTCCTGCTTGAGCAGTGGATTGGGCTAGACGACTTCTAAGGTCCCTTCCAACTTTATTCTGATTGATTGATCCCAGTCTCTTTTGAAACCTTTGCCTGGGAATGACCTTGCTGAAGATGTCTTGTTTTTGTGCTCAGTGTTGCCACCTGTGACATGAAACTGTCTTCCAGAATTTCACCTTAGTAGCAGAGTTTGGCTGTTCCTCACTGAGTTTAAACCTCCTACACAGCTATTACTGTTCCAGTTAACGACCTACATATGAAATTGATGATCATTAGTACCTGCTTGATATATTGGTTAATCCACCTGACTCTAATACTACGGAATCCTTGACTGTGCAAGTGGGCAAGTATAGGAATTGATGCTGTTTTGAAGGCAAAGTATACAATACTGATTTTATTTGGATTTTTCTTCTATTAATTTACTTTTCATTTTGTTAATTGATAAAAATAAACTATGAACACTTCTATTTCTGAAAGCATTCTTAATTTACAGCATATTTGCACCCCTGCCTAACACTTTTGCACAGTACTGTAAATACTTCCTAATGGAAAGATCTCTGATTTTCCAATTTTTCACTTTGCAGATTTAGGTCACATATTTAAGTGTTAGTGGGATAAAGTATAACCAGCAACTTAATTGGCATTGTTCAGAAATATTTTTTTAAAAAATATTCATCCTTCTGAACTTTCCCCAAGTTTAGATTAGATGTGGAGCTTAATTTTCATCAGTCTAGTGCAGTGATAGTCAACCTGGTCCTTACCTTACTTTCATGGTGGGCGGTAGAGGTTTTGTCCGATACTAAAGCACTTTCCTTTTTTTTTTTTAATTGACTTTTTAAAAAATGTTCATAGCATTATTTAAAAGCATTTTCATTAGGTTTTCATAAAATCCCCGTGACAATTTAAATTTCTGAAAATATACTATCTGTATGGCCCACGCACAAGTTTAGTTCACGTTACCTAAGTGAAACTAAATGGCGCTATAGTGCGACCGCAAACAAAAGAGCCTCGTTCCAGAAGAGCTCACGCATCTCCCCCCACACCACCCAGCTGTAACAGACAAGCAGAGCTGGTAGCCAGGGCCCCCTCCCAAACCCAATCCACAATGTGCAAGAGGCATGCGCAGATGATGGTACACGGCGCATTACTGTGGAACCGGTGGGTGGTTAGAAAATTTTACTACTAATAGAGATACAAAAGTGTGCAGTAGGTATAAAAAGGTTGACTACCCCTGGTCTAGTGTATAGTTTCATTTAATTTACCAAACAGTTCCTGGAGATTCCCCCCCCCCCCCACAAAGTGAACAAGGCACAAAACAACAAAGAAGGTTTTTTTCTGACATACTGTCTTAATGCTCATTAATGTTCATTACTGCTCATTTCTAAGAAAGAAATCTTGTACTGTTAAAGGCAGAATGAAATCCTTCCTTATGATTCTGACAGGTATGTGATCAAAGATGCCCACACTATGATATGACTATCATGTTTGCCTTGAGTTGAGCATGGTGGCAAAAATTTGGAAGTGGTTGGCCTTCAACTGGGTATTTCTTGGTGATCTTTCATCAGGTCCAATCCTGATTATATTGTTCAAAATTAGCCTGTCAGATTTGTCCTTATAGACTTGGAAAAGCGAGGGGCATGGAGTGAAAAAAGGTATAGAAATGGTTTTAGAAAAGGGAAAGACATTTAGAAGAGGGAGAGGTTGCCAAAGAAGAAGCTCAAAGAGTAAAGAGAAGCAGATGAGCCAAAAATCAAGGGGAGTATTAGAGTGGCAAAAGTGTTTTAAAAGTTATCCTCAAATGAGGATCCTATTGAAACAACATTAAAAGAACTATGAAATGAACTAATTTTTCAACTGACAATTGTTCTATAATAATTTATGGCTTAGAATTTGATTGTTTCTATTTGATTTATATCACTAAAAATCTAACTACACGTAAGAGTTATTTTTCATCAATTGCCATATGGTAGGTGTTAGATCGGGTGATTGAGGAGGCAGGAGACAGGTCATGTCAGCTCTTTATTATATGGGGTGAACCCAGCAAATAAACCACAGGAGAAGCTCTCCTTATATACTGTTCTGGCTGAGGCACCAGCCAATCAGCAATGTGCATTTTCTCTCCAAAAGTTCCCTCCAAAAGTCAAATACATTACACGCCTCCCTTCCCAGAAAACACTTGGTCAGAAATTTACAACTATTTACATAGGTAGTCACATAGGTAACCAGAGCGTTCCCTATGTCTGATTGACCTGTGCAACTCAGTTCTAGGCGGGGAGTTGTACTGGTTGGAGGGACTTTCTGTTCCTCCCAGCTCATCCAATGGGCTCTGTTGGATTTGTTTGTGGGTGGATGGTTCTTCAATTGGGAGTGGCTGATCGGGAGGGCAGCGCTTGAGACCGAAGTCCTCAGGTAAGTTGTCTTCGCCTCCCCCCCCAATCTGGCCTCCTGGCAGAAAGTGACTCAGAGAGCGAGGGGGAAGAGCCGACAGGGCTTCCCTCTGCAGAGCCTCCTTCTCTGACTCCGCTCCAAGTCCCAGAGGCAGGCCAGGTGGAGGAGATGATGAGGCCTCTGTCTCCTGCATCTCCTTCCTCTCAGGCCATGCCTCAAGACCCAGCTGCTGACAGCCAGTTGTGGCTAGACCCCCGATATCACAGACAGGAGAGACGGCAACATCCAAAGAAAGGGTGGGGCAGGCATAGAGAGTGGTAAGTCATGGAGCCACACCCCACAGGATATAAAAGCAGGAGGGGCTGCCCTATAGTTCTTGTGACAAACAAACAATTGACTGTTGAAAACGTTGGCTGTACTTTGGCTCCTGGATTCTGTTTCGTTTCCTTCTGAACTTTGGGATTGTTCCAGCTCGGACTGCAGTCGCTCTGATAGATAAGAGGTCTTGGCAAGAATAAATTGCTGGCACATCTAATCAGTTTGTGTTTCTAATTGATTGTGGTAGAGGGGGACAGAACATAAGTCCTCCAACCACTTTGGGTTTGAGATAGCTGTTGGTATAGATGATTGATAGTCAGGGACTGGTTTTTCTGTTTGTGATGCTGGTTCGGATTCTAAGCGTTTGCGTAATTGATCGATATGTCTTCTCCAGATCCTCCCGTCGCCCATGTCCACTATGTAGAACTTTGGGCCTGTTACATCGGTTATGTGCCCAGCTAGCCAGTGGGGCCCTTCGGCATAGTTCCTAGCAAACACTGGAATTCCCACTAGAAATTCCCTTGTTTTCTTCGCCATTCCTTGGTACTCATCTGGGGAGTAGTTGAGGTTGAGCCTGTCTAATGGGCAACGGAGTCTTTGACCCATTAGTAATTCGGCCGGGCTGCGACCTGTGGCCATGCATAGTATGTCATGTTGGACTAACAGAAATGTGTCTATTCTAGCCTGCCAATCCCCTGGCCCTAGCCTGGCTAACGCTTCCTTGGTGGATCTCACAAGTGTTCTGCAAAGCCATTCGATGCTGGATGGAATGGTGCTGACAGGGCATGTCAAATTCCCAACCCGGCTAGGTATCCTTTGAACTGGGTCGCATTGAACTGGGGCTTGTTATCAGACACCAGGGTGTCTGGTAACCCATGCGTTGCCAAGAGCTTGCAGAGGGCCCTAATGACAGCCTCCGCTGTGGTGGATTTCATAAGAATAATCTCTAACCACTTTGAAAAAGCATCCACTACTATCAAAAACATTTGACTGTGACAAGGACCAGCAAAATTTATATATATCTCTATATATCTATATAGAGATATACACACACACACTTGCCCAGGGGCCTCGGGGTTTTTCCCACTCTCTAACCAGAGCAACTGGTGGTGCTGGCCTAGACTCCTGGCATGGGGGGCATTTGGCTATCCATTTTTCAATATCGCCATCCATGTTGGGCCACCACACGTAACTTCTAGCAAGCTCCTTTATTCTAACAATCCCGGGGGTGACCAACATGTAGTATTTCCAGAACTTTATCCTATAGACAGAGTGGGACTACAATGCAATCACCCCATAAGAAACATCCTCCCCTGGGTAGACAACTCATACTGTTTCATCAGAAAATGTTTGAATTCTGCACCAATCGAGCTGCTCGTCCACCCCCTTTGCATCCAGCCCATTACAGTTTTCAAAGTATAGTCTTTACAAGATGCCCTTGCCACTTCAGCAGAAGTGAGAGGCCCAGAGTCCAAAGAGTCTATCAGCAGCACAGGGATCCCAGGGGTTGGATCATCAAGCAGGTTGGGTAGCAGGCACCTGCTTAATGCATCAGCATGTCCCAAGTCTCTGCCCGGTCGGTAGGTCAAGTGGTAAGAGTAGGCAGCCAGAAAAATGGACCATCTAGACAATCTTGGTGATAATGCCACAGGAGTGGGGCCATCCCTAGCCAGCAGTCCAAGCAGGGGGCAATGATCAGTGATCAGTTCAAATGTCCTCCCAAAAAGGCACTCATGAAATTTTTTGACCCCAGCTACGATAGCCGGGGCCTCCCTGTCCAGCTGGCTATAATTCCATTCAGTGCTGGACAGGGTTCAGGAGTAATAGGCAATGGGTGCCTCTGCCCCATTAGGTAGTCTATGGCATAGGACTGCGCCTACACCAAAGGGGGAGGTATCACATGCTAATACAAGGGGGAGCATTCCATTATACTATATAAGGAGGCTATCTGCAGACAGGAGTTCCTTAACGGCAGCAAACACTCTAAATTCTGCTTTTCCCCAGACCCACAGTGATTTTTTAGCAAGTAGCTTATGTAGAGGCTCTGCCATGGTCGCCTTGTCCTTCCGAAACATAGAAATTCAAAAGCCCCAGGAAGGCTTGCAAATCAGCCTTATTTTTTTGAATGGGAGCCTTCTAAATAGCTCTAATCTTACTCTCGGTGGGGTGCATGCCTGATTGGTCAATTCGGTACCCTAAAAATTCCACTGCTGGCACATTGATCTGACACTTATTTAGCTTGACCTGTAGCCCAGCAGTTCTAAAAACCGGCAGCACTCTCCTCAAATGGTCCCCCAATTGTTTCTCGTCTGCTGCAGATATTAGCACATCATCAAAATAGGGAACTACCCCAGGTATTCCTTGCAGCAGACATTCCATTAAACTCTGGAAGATGCCGGGGGCCACACTGACTCTGAATTGGAGTCTGGTACATTTAAAAGCACCTCTGTTTGTGCTTCTTTGTTTGTGATTGTTTGATTGCTTCTGCCATAGCGCCATCTACCGGCAGTTGCTGATATGCCTGCACAAGATCTAACTTAGCAAATGTCTTGCCAGGGCCTAGGGAGTGCAGGAGGTACTGTACTATTGGGACTGGGTAGGCGCTCTTTTGAAGTGCTTTGTTCAAAGTTGCTTTATAGTCCGCGCAGATGCCGACAGACTCATCTGGTTTTACCGGAGTCACTATTGGTGTTTCCCACTTGGCGTGATCAGTGGGAACTAAGATACCCTGTTGAACTAATTTATCCAGTTCTTGGTCAGTCTTTGGTTTGAGGATGAATGGCATCCGTCTAGCTTTTAATCTAATTGGGGCTACCAATGGGTCTAAATTAAAAGAAATAGGGGTCCCCACATACTTGCCCAGGCATTCCTTGAAAATGTCCTGGAATTCCTGGAGAAGTTCTTCTTTCAGGCTTCTTCCGATGATGTGTACGCCAGTGACACCCATCCCCATGGCTTGGAACCAGTCTAGTCCCAGGAGACTAGGGAGGTTTCGGCTGACTACGGTGAAAGGCCGGCCATATCTCACATTGAACGTGCCGATGCCTTTGATGGGGATTCAATTCCCCTGGTAGTCATGGACCCTCAGCTGCTGCGGTTGAAGCTGTTTCTTCCAGAGGTTCGGTAGGGCTGCTTTCAATTTGGCCCAGGACATAATTGAAATTGATGAGTCAGTGTCTATTTCCATGGTAAATCGAATGCCTTCAATTTTGACAATCATGTGCATCTTTTCTTCTGGGGTGGCTGTGGCTTGGCCAATTCTCATTTGAAAAGCCCCAGAGTTGTTTGACTTCATGCCTTTGTGGTTGGCTCTTTCGAATGAACAGCGGTTGCTGGTTGGCCGGCTTATTGACAGCTCTAGGTTTTGGTGGGAAGGCTGGTTTGCCCAACACACCCATACCAGATGTCCCTTTTTCTCACATCGCCTTCATATAGCGTCCTTGAAACGGCATGTGCTTCGTGGGTGGAAGCCTCCACAGCTATCACAGCCGCTCTCTGCATCATGGCCAGGTCTTTCAGTTTTAAACACATTTTCTTCTCCCTCTTCATCCTCGCTTTCAGTTTGGGCTTCCTCTCGATGCACCAGAGTTGTTTTAGAAAGTGATTGTTGCGGTCCTGGTCTCTGCAGGTTTCAGCAGCCTTTGTAGACAGCTTGTGTGCTCTAGCCTCATCTAGAGGTACATGTAAAGTCAGATTAGACTTATAATAGTCGCCTCTGAAAGTGAATGTCTCTCACTCCACAAATTAGTTGTCCTAGGAGTGCATCATTGAGGTCTTGGTACTCACAATGTGTGGCGGCCTTGTGCAGGGAAGCCATGTATGTGCTGATTGGTTCTCCCTCTCGCTGTAGTCTTTGTCTGAATTCGTACCACTGCATGAATTTTGAGGGGACCAGTGCGTAGTGTACCTTTAGGTCACCTGGAGGACCTGCCAGGGCACTGACTGGACAGGGGACGGCTCGGAGAGCGATTCTGCAGTGTCAAAAATGTCAGGGCAGAAAGTATGCCCGTTTACGATTATCTGACAGCCCCTGGAAGTCGTTTGGTTCAAGGAAACATTCAAAGCAGGCCATGTAAGATCCCCATTTCTCTTTGGCCGGATCACATGGTGCCGGCCTTGTGGACATCGTGTCAGTCGTGTCAGTCTTGATTGTGTCAGTCTTGATTGTGCCACTCTGACACCTGGCTGGATTCTGAAGCTGTCAGCTCTTTTTGGGGTCTCTCTGCCAACCTCAATCCCACCTTCGTCACCAATGTTAGATCAGGTGATTGAGGAGGCAGGAGACAGGTCATTTGTAACAACAGCTCTTTATTGTATGGAGCTCTCCTTATATACTGTTCTGGCTGAGGCACCAGCCAATCTATAACGTGCATTTTCCCTCCAAAAGTTCCCTCCAAAAATCAAATACATTACAGTGGAATTGTAATTTCCAATTGTAAAACTGGAATTTTATGCAATTGTAAACAAAACAAACAGCAGAGCTGTTGCCTTGACCTATTTACCTTTGTCCATCCATTGTGTGTAACTACATCTGAAGTTTTCTTGCATAATGGAATCCAGACAAAACTTGAAGTCAGAAGAAAAAGAACCCTACAGAACACACAAAAAAAGAACCTTACAGAAACGAATTTTCTGCTAAGCTTAGCTTAGCTTATACTGGCAATAAAGAAAAGACAGAACTGCTAAATAAGAAGTGATTACAGTTTTATATAGAAATATATATATAGTCAAACTCATTCATTTTTAGTATTCACATTTGTCATTGATATCCAATCACTACTAATTTTTAATCATTTTATTATTTTTGAAATAATGTTCAAAATAATAAATTCTAACAAAATCCTGTTTCATAGCCTTATTGAATGTTTATGAACTTCAGAGATGACACTGATAAAGGCAGATCAAATGGAATCCAACCTTGAGATTACAGATATGAAAAACAGACTTTCTGCTCAAAATTTTAGGGATGCAAGATGCTTCCAAAAAGCTTACAGAGTCTCTTCATGAAGTATATGAACCTGATTGGTATGGCCGGGAAGATGTGAAAATGGTTGGTGAGGTAAGGATTATTTTATTTATTTAAGAAATTGCAGATTTAGATTGAATTGTGCTTAGAATAGACACAATGAAATTAATGTGATAAGTAAACAATGACTAACTTAAATATCATTAACTTCAGTGAATTTGCTCTGACTAAATCTTGATTTAGTCAAGATTAACTTAACAAGTACAGTGATTCACTTAACAACTGTGGCCAAAAAAGTCATAAAATGGAGTAAAATTCACAACAAATTTCTCACTTACATAAATTTTGGGCTCAATTGTGGTCATAAGTCGAGGACTAGCTGTACTTTAAAATCACTAAAGCAACTATGAATATTATTCCTTCATAGGTTCCTTCATCTTTTTTTGTGGTTTTGGTTGAAAACAAGAGCCTGAGTTGCTTGAAGGCTTGGAGATCAGCCTGGTACCATTGAAAATAGTACACTGTTTGTATTAGAGTCCATATGACACGTTTTTCTCCAAAGCTATGAAGATTCTGAAGGTTGTGCTGGAATAAAGAATAACAAATAAATATAGTGATACAAAGAGGAACATTACATAAGGAAAGCGAGAAAAGAATTATTTTGACAGATAATTTGAACAGAAAAGGGACTGAAATGAGATAATACCAAGCAAAAGATAAGAAAATGCAGTAGCTGAATAAAGAAATAATTTACTAATACTACTAGTTTGCCCCAAAATACAGAAAATATTTTTGTTTTTCTGAAGGCTGTATCAATATTTGAATGTCTAGTGACTAATTG
This sequence comes from Ahaetulla prasina, assembly GCF_028640845.1. NCBI lineage: Eukaryota > Metazoa > Chordata > Lepidosauria > Squamata > Colubridae > Ahaetulla > Ahaetulla prasina. The sequence goes on from NC_080542.1 coordinate 70,215,794, forward strand.
TAGAAGTCATGACTAGCTAAATTTGGAAATGAAGGTGAAAGGGATGAATAGTTTTTTAAAAACATTGTTTTAAAAAAGATAGAGTAGTAACAGCAGGAAGTAAGCATTCTGTAGACACTTGGCATTATATGGCTTGAGTCAAGTGTTGTTTGGCCCAGGAAATGCTCTTCATTAATTCAGGAAAAGACATTCAGCCTTGATAATTTATAGGAAAATCCAAGATTTTGATTTATTTACAACTAATCTTTAAACTAATGACAATGTATGTGTTGCTTTGCTAACCCTTTTCACTCTGAAAACTACCGTGATTAAACATGGTGCTATTAAAAGCAAAATTTATTTTCACAATGGCATGTACTTCCAAGTATTGTTTGCATGGGGACAGGGAAGTCACTATTTCTTTATTTCTTATCTGCATAGGACTTGCAGGGCATATCATAGAAGATAAATTGGGAATTATTCTTTCCATACCTTATTTAATACAATCAATGGCATTTTTATTCATCCGTAATTCCAAGGAGCTCAAGATAGTATTATAGTTTCATTTTCATTTTACCTTCATTTATTAGATCCATATTTTATCCTATTTTATTCTAACTGTAAAAGTTACATAAGTTAAAATATAATTTCCTATATCTTAGTTCAATCTATTGTGTGAACTCAGGGAATTAGATTGAATAGGAAAACTGTAGCTAAGGAAATATGGTGAACAAACTCAGCTCAGATAGAGATTAGATCTAAATGTGCAATATGAGCTTCATGGCTAAGTTTTAATTTGCATTTGTTTCCTTATTTTTAGGAAATAAGGAATAAGTCTCTCATTATAATGGATTCCTTTTTAACTTGAGGTTATGAAGTGGGGAATTATATGACTCATTGCCCCATGCAACTCATCTCCTGGTGGCTTACATGGTTATCCTCTTGCACTGGCAATATCTGCCTGCCCAGATCCTAGTGAAATTTTGCAAAGCGTATCAATTTCTGGGCAGCTGCCTCCTTTGTACACAGTATGAACTAGTAAAAACAGTATTAATCCTACTCTGCAACTCCCACAGGGATCAGGTATTCATTCTTCATGATAAATTCTTTATGTTTGCTTCTTCCATGTGTTTATATTTTTATCTTATTTCACTAATCTTCATACCCTCATAAAGGCACAATTTTCTAGCTGCAGAGTTTTCTGCAGGTACCAAATTGGGGAATATTTGTTTTTTATGCCTTGGGGAATGCCAAGCATCAGACTCATATAAACACTGCCAAGTGTTTACTAAATAGTTTTGATGCAGTCACCCATCCCATTTATGACTCATTCTTTGAGAGAATTTTTTTAAAAAAACCTAGCAGTCTGCAGCTATTATGGTTGATTTGACTGCATCTGTTTCCAGTAGTCCTCTCCTTCTCTCCAAAGTTGCCTGATGCTCCTTGTAGCTCATCTCTGAATAGTTTAAGATCTTATCTACTACTGGGGATTTACAGGCCTCTGCCACATTGCTTTCAGCACCTGGAACAGTGGTGGGTTTCTCCCAGTTCACTCCGGTTCTGGAGATCCGGTAGTATAAATCTGCTGGCATTCGGAGAACTGGTAGTAATGGCTGATGATCCCTGATCATCAGAAATTTGGGTTTTTTTACTTTTAAAAGCATCTTTTCTTCAGCCAAAAAAGGCTCTTAAAAGTTTTTAAAAAACCCTCTGATGATTGCGTGGCTGAGCAGGGATCATCAGAACCCTTTTAAAAAAAATTTTTTTAATAACCTCTTCGGCCGAAGAAGTTGTTAAAACAAAAGGTTTTAAAAGGCTCCTCAGGCGATCCCAGCTGAGTTAAGAGTTTCTGGGCTGTTATTAGGCAACTTCAGCTGGGATTATCAGAGGAGCCTTTTAAAATCTTTTTTTCCTCTGGCCTACCCAATCCCCCCTTCCCACTTACATATTACTGCTCCTTTCGGGCTCGCTTTCCTTCGGCTTCTGCAATCAGTTACATCAGCTAGCAACTGAATCTGCCTGCCTGCAATCCAATCCATCCAGATTGAGCAATTCAATCTGCCTGCTTTGCTGGCTGAGGAACTTGAAGTCCACAAACCTGAAAGTTACTAAAGTTGGAGACCTCTGATCTAAGAAAATATAAATAAAATAAAATAATAAAATATTTGTGCAGCTTTCTGAGATTTGGTGTGTTTCTGTAGTGTTTCACTCTAACTATACAAACACACAGAATCTCACAAAGCTATATGTGGTATTTTGTGTGTGTGAGAATCAGTTGTGTTCTGTTGTGTTGTATGTGTGTAAAGTGTGAAAGTTGGTTTTTGAGCTTTTTGTGGTTATGTGAAGTTCCTGCCATTGCAGGGGCCATTTTGGATGAAGTGCAGCTGCTTTTACATTGTGTGTGAATCTGTTGTGTTGTGTTGTGTGCGTGTAAAATGTGAAAGTTGGTTTTTGAGCTTTTTGTGGCTGTGTGAGTTTCCTGCTTGTTGCAGGGGCCATTTTGGGTGAAGCTGCTTTTACATTGTGTGTGAGTCTGTTGTGTTGTGGTGTATGTGTGTGTGTGTGTGTGTCTCCCTTCGAAAGGACTTGGAAGCAGCTCCTCTGAGGAAAAGAGGAGGCAGCGAAGCTCTGGCTGCCCCCCCGGGAGAAATCGCCCTGTCTCTGCAGCATTGGTCATTTGACCGAGTGGGCGTGGCCAACTTGATGTCACTCACAGCAAGGTGCTGCCCCACCTTGCCCTGAGTGACTTCAAGTTGGCCATGCCCACTCAGTCACATGACCACCAAGCCATGACCACCAAATAAGCCACATCCACAGAACTGGTAGTAAAAAATTTTGGAACCAACCCCTGACCTGGAATATCAATGAATAAATGTCAGAGCTTTTCTAAAGTTCTGTCTTGACTAGAGCAAAAGAGAGAAGAGTCTTTTCAATATGATCTTTCTAATATGTGTCCATAGTTCAGCAGGAATACACCACTTTCTATAAGTGACTTTTTATAAATTTTCTGATTTGAACCATTCACTCTCCTTTAGGTCCTTTCAGTCCTAAAGGCTTTTATTTTGAAAGAAAAATTTATAGTACATCTCTGCTGAGAATTCCCTTCCCCTCTCCCTTCCTGTGTTTTTATAAGAAATGGTATCATTTTAAAGTTTTGCATTTTACTGTTGGGTCTATCCTGGAGCCTTAATTTTATTCTGTATAGCGGTTATGGTGTCTTATTCTTATATTTAAGCCATTATGTTACTTCCATGTTTGGATTTTGGTTTCTTGTTCTGATACACCATGCAGATATCTCCCCAATATTGCAGATAATCTTCCATTAGTCTGATCTGGGCATTCTGTAAGCATTTACAAGCAGATAAAGGGGCAGTGTGGATCCACCCCAGATATTCTGTGTGTTAATTGCCACATTAAATTGCCAGAGATTGAGATTTAATCCAGTAATGGATCCAGTAGTGACTTCCAGAGAAGAAACAGCAAAAGCAGCTCTACTAAAATTGGAACCGATGACTGCCAGCAGAATAAAGAGCCAGCAGATAGACCAGCTCTTCACAATTCCTTTCTGAAGGAGAGTACTTGAGATTGCCCACAAGTGCTTCAGACTGTTGCTCCTTCTGAGGAAATTGCAGGACAGTAGTCTCCAGTAAATGTAAAGCAAAATATTTTAACATGGGGCATACTAAATTATATTTTTTAATAATAGACACAAGTTAAATTTAAGAATGCCTGATTCTATAGATACTATGTTTAAAAAAAGTTATAGAAGAAGAACAGGTTTTACCTGGCAAAATTGAAAGGGAACTCAGTAGACTTAAAAAAGCTAGGATATAAAATGATAAGGAAAAAGATGCTACTCTGGCATAGAAAAGGAATGGCTGATATTTTAATAATTAAAAAATGTATTTAATTACTTATTTACTTGGAGCTTTCCCCCATTTTTGAACTGTCCATCTTTCTCAAAAAGTTATTTGTTATATAAATAACAAATGAGAGATTATTTTCCTGTAGCGTAGTTCTAAAAAAATGTTAAAGATTTGAAGAATTTTCTGAGAAGAGACAAAAGAAATGAAAAGAAATTAAGTTTTAGGACATTATGTAAAGGTACTAAAGATCAAGATTGTTAAAATAAAAGGGAGATATATAAAGTTGGTTTATTTGATTAAGGTTAAAATAGATACTGTATGTTATCTCTGATAATACTTAACTTTTGATAACCAGTTTGAAACTTGATGATCAGGATTGAAACAAGGCAACTTTAAGAATTTGTTTATAGATAAGAGTTGAAATATAGAAAGAAGAGATCATTAGTTCTATTTTAAGAGTGATAAATTACTAAAATTGTTTATATTTGTTGTGATGAAGAGCCAAGTTATTGCTTTATATATTTTTTCTTTTTTTACTATATTATTTTATTTTCTATTTCTCTATTTTTATTTTCTGTACTTTCTATTTTTTATTCTTTTCTTTGTTTTTAGTTTGTATTAGTTTTTACCTTTAAATATTTAATTGTTAATAAAATTAGTTTTTTTTAAAAAAGAGACTGAATAAAATCTTCCTTCTATATTTCAATTGGGCCTGAGTTCTACACGAAGAATGTCTGTATAGAATTACTGAGTTGCTATGTGGTTTGTATCAGCTTTCTAACAGGTTTTCACAGCATCAACTATCATTTTACTATCAAGGATTGGTAGTGCCAAAATGTCTTTTTCATTGGTTAGTTGTTGAGGACAATTTAATGCACAATTCAGATATATCCTAGAGGCAGTATGTTCTAATGTTTGGACAAATGTAAAATGTCATTGACTTTCAGCATCCCAATGTATTTCTAATTTTGAAGCTCTTAGGTGACAATTTGACTTATTTTTACTGAAAAAAGTATTGATGCAACAATAATTAATGAAACTTTCTAGCTTTTAAGCATCCTCCAGTATGCCTCTTGATGCGAACAAGTGACCTTGGAGATAAACTTTGATCTCCTTAGGAAAATGAGACCAGAATTTTTTCAATTATACATAATATATTCTAGGCAACCATGAATTTTTGCACATGGCAAGAATCAGTGTGGAAGTTTATAAGCAATATCCAAATACTTTCCCTATTTTCCATTCTCTTGAACTAATGTTGAAAAAACATATGGGCAATCTTAAACAGTGAAAAACATCACTGTTTTGATGATATTAGGTACATTAATAAGAAAATAAATGTCATTAAAATTCAAATAACCAGTGTTTCTCTTTCAATTTTGGGCTTTTGGGTTGATAACAAGCCTATTTGGGTTTGTAGGTGTTTTTGTTTTGTTTTGTTTTGTTTTAATCCGTATTTTCAACGTATTTCATCTTTCTCTACAGAAATGTGATGTACTTTGGGAAGATTTTCACCAAAAGTTGGTAGATGGGTCACTACTAACTTTGGATACATATTTGGGACAGTTTCCTGATATAAAGGTATGCCACTATGTCTCTTAGGTCAAATCCTTAGCAATAGAAACAAAAATACTCTATTTGGAAAGCAGATCATTTGAACCTTAGACTTGCCAGCCTCTATTCATGCATCATAATACTCTATAAAAGCTTTCTTCCAGCTGTAAACTGAGAGCATATGCTCCAAGACAAATTCTTTGTGTGTCCAATCACACTTGGCCAATAAAATTCTATTCTATTCTATTACATTACATTACATTTGATTACTAGAAAATAGACAAGGAGAATTGGGTATTGACCCCTTTGGCTAACTTTACTCCTCAACCTTAAATGTTGATAAGATGGGAATTCTAGGTGAGATGGACACAATTCAATTCCCGGGACTCCAGAGAGTGGGAAATAACAACAGAGATTCTGCCCCACTCACATAACAGTCTAACATTTCTGGACCCCTTGTATCAGTCCCAGATGTATCACATTTATCTCTTGAGCCAAATCAAAGCTGAAACTATCTGGGTTTCTTTATGGTATACAACAATTTGATTTATATACCATTTATTTCTTTGAAGGTGGGGGTGTTTGTGAATGTGTTCTAACCTAGGCTTCCCCAAAAAGCATGAAGCAGAAGCCTGGTCCCGACAAAATCCCTTTTATTAAACAAACAGTGAATTCCTCTCATTCACCTTCAGCAAAATCTTTCAAGGGAGAATTTGTAGTCACAGACCTTATCTGGCTTGGAGAACTGCCAGGCCAATATTTTCAAAACTTGGCAAGGAATCTCAGAGAGACACAAACCAATTAGATTAACTAATTGTCTTCTGCAAACTCCACTCCTCTTTTGCTCCTCTTTTATTCCATCTGGAAGAGGCCATTTATCGTCCACTATGGCCTTATTCCCAAGTCGACCCTTATTCTTTAGCTCTTTCCTTTGTCTGGTAACTCTGCACATGCATACGCTGGGAACAGGCTCCTGCTGTTTGTCTGCCTCACTGATGTCTGACTCTGAAGGCTGCTGATAACTGACATCTGCCACTGGCCCCCTCTCTGCCTCTGATACAGAGCCCTCATCAGAGCCTTCCCCAGACTCCAGGACTGGCCCATGTTCCTCCCCAATCTCCTCACTGTCCGAATCTGCTGCCAGCTCTGCTGGCTGCTGGCGGACCACAACAGAATGGAAGTTGACTTATTTTAAATCTAAATAAATCATTTGTGGGCTGGCTATACAATTCGTCTGGTTTATCTAATAATATTTTGCATAGAAGCTTTGAACATTCATGAACATTCATGGAACAAAACTGATAGTGGGATTTGCTAAATGTTTTGTGCTAGGATTACTAAATCTTTAGTGTGTCAACTAAATACCTTTGTCAAGGTATGCGCTGCTTGCTGTAAGTTCTCCTAACATTTGGAATAGTACATTTTTTAACCTTTTCTTTCAATTCCTATATTTGACTTAAGAGTATATTCACCAACCTGATTCAACCACAAATAATGGTCAATGAGTTGTGTGTTTAACATCTTTGTTTTTTTTAAAGAAAATCTGATAAATATAAAATTGTCTTCTAGTATCAGTGCTTTGAGGTAGAGCATAGCAAGAAGCATACCCTAGCTCTATCTGTATTGCAAGGCTATGTTAACTAATTGTTGCAAATCTGAAAATACAGTTTTGCTCCCTAATCTTTACAATCCAAACTAGATAGGATCAACTTTGTGGGTTGCCACAAAGAAGAGGGAGTCAAACTATTCTCCAAAGCACCTGAGGGTAGAACAAGAAGCAATGGGTGGAAACTAATCAAGGAGAGAAGCAACCTAGAACTAAGGAGAAATTTCCTGACAGAACAATTAATCAGTGGAACAACTTGCCTGCAGATGTTGTGAATGCTCCAACACTGGAAATTTTTAAGAAAATTTTGGATGGCCATTTGACTGAAATGGTGTAGGTTTTCCTGCCTGGGCAGCGGGTTGGATTAGAAGACCTCCAAGATCCCTTCCAACTCTGTTATTATGTTATGTTATGTTATTTTGAAATGTTTGCTATGCTTCTATTCCTTCTATGGCTTTGCTGCCTATTCTCTGACCATTGCCTAGTCTGTGGCTCTTTCTCCTATCTGCCAAGGTCATTCCCACTTATTATTACACCTCGTTTAACATTGCTAAAACATTCTACTGTTCTGTTTGAATTTAATTTCAAAATTAAATGTTTAATTTTTAATATTATGACTATTCTTTTGTTTCCATTCTTTTGCATGTTTTATGTGTAATATTGTTTTAATCCTATCACAAATGAGTAATTGCAATAAAAGCATTATTTTTAACAGCTGGAGTATTCTTTTGATTATTTATGTTGATTTATATGCATTGCTAAAAATTGGGTTCTGAATACTTTAGTGATTTTATTTTTTTTAATCTTTGGAGAAGATTTCATATGTTTTCAATAAAGTCTGGAGCAGCAAATTTTAAATTGCATATTAAATAAATATATGGAATTTTAGAAGTTCAAAGTCTGTGGCTTTTGAAACTACGTGTTTTCTTTAATCAAGAGTTTTCACTTTGAAAAATATAATCTCTATGCCTGGGTTTTTTAAAAAAATAAAAATTACATTTGTAGACCTCTTATCATTTTAGTTTCATAACAACTTTTCCAGGCATAATAGGAAGAGAGAAAACGATAATTCAGGTGTCTGGATGGCAAAAAGAGACTTGAATCTGGGACACCTTGGTTCCACTTTACATACATCACACTGGCTTAGTTTTTAAGTGATAGAAGAAACTCATAATATTTTTTAAAGCAGAAAAGTTCTTTTCAGATATCTTGTATTAGATTGTGATTTTTGACTTGGATATCATTATTTACAGAATCGCATTGCAAAGCGGAGCAGGAAGCTAGTAGACTATGATAGTGCAAGACATCATCTGGAAGCTTTGCAAAGTTCAAAAAGAAAAGATGAAGGGAGAATTTCTAAGGTGAGAGAGAGAAAGAGATACAACAATATACTCTTTATAAGACATGCAGGGGGTGAATGACATTAACCTCTGTTTAGTGCTGTTAAGTTGTGTTTTATCATTTGCTTGGGCCACCAATATTGCAATATTGATACTAGTGAGATAGGAACTAGCAGCTCTCACACTAGCATTGTTATCTTAGTATTGGACAGATGCTTGTCAAGGCCAAGAGACAAATCCTCGATGATATTGATTCAGAAATACAGGAGGGTATCTGCAAGTCTTCACTTGAGTAAATCATATATTGAATAGAAGCTTAGAGTAAGCCAATCATGTTAAATATCACCAGTTGCAGTACATTGATAGTATATCACAGCTAGCCAATGATTAATATGTCCATAAATGACATCTAGATCATGCCTCTGGGATTAGCATTTCCAAATAAAATAGCATTTTCTCTTCACTGTTGCACTGAAAATGAATTCAGTATGTGGATGACACCTCACTGTGTTCTGAGTTTAAACAGATTCAGATGTAATTTTGTGAGAGGTCCTTCCCGGATGTATTAGATTGTCTTTTCTTTTCTTTTTAGAGGAGCTTTATACCTGGTACATCCATTTCCTACTAAATTCAGTCTTAACAAACTTCTGATTTGTTTTTCAACTTTTCAGCCCAGCCTACACTGCTGAAATCTCTTTGTGATCTTCTATCCTAGTGATAATAGGATTCTGTTTAATTTTGGGAAAGTATGACAGTTATAATCCAACATTTACAAACAACAATATGTTAGCTCTTGGAGTAATATCAAAATATCATCACATATCAAATCAAATGTAACTGATGACTCCATAAAACTTGCACAGATTAATGATAAAAAAACCTTAGCATAGGTGTGAATTAGATATCTGCAGGGAATTTCTTTTTTCAGTTTTCAAGTAAGATTGCAGAAGAGTGGTTCTCCCTTATAGGAAAGAGGAAAGTTGCAGATTATCACTTTATTTTTGCTCTACTTTCCTACTAAGTAATTAATTAATGAAAGTTATATTTAGTGCCTGGAAGGGATAGATATGTGCTTCAAGATTTCTGTATCAGAATTCAAAATGATTGGCTTGGGATGCTCTTCACTTTGATAATGGAAATAAAAGCATCACTTGCTGTGCAGCTTTAGGAGGCAAAATATTTTGGTCTGACTTGTTTTAAATAGTTACAGTTGTGAAGAGAATAGCTTTTGTAAGGATGGTAGCACACTGGAAGAGAAAGCTTAATGTTTCCCTTTACAGCTATGATTTCTGCCTGCAAGAAAAAAGGGAAAGAAAAAGAAAGAAAATCACATTTGATGGAACTGTAAGCTTTCTTTTAAAAAGTTCCCATAAGCATTAAATAATATTTTCTCATTAAAGCTTTATTACCATCCACTTATTTTAAGAGATTAGGAATGGAGAAAGAAGGAATAAGTGACTAACACATGCACAATTGCACATTTGTTGTGATTCTGAATCAGGACATTTACAACAGTAACTTTTTCTCTTTCTTTTTAAAGACTTGGTTGTATGGTGTCCTTAAAATTTAGGTTTGGCTCTAGACTCAGCAACTTCAGCTAAGGGTAACCAAGCTAGTAACATGCTACTCATATTCTGAGTCATATTCAGATGACTTTCAATATGCCCCAGTATAATAAAAATTATCGGCAATTTAAGAAAAAATTAAAATTATTGACCTCATATATTAATGAATAAGTCTTAAATTCATTCAGATTTAAAGCAAGGAAGCTGGAATCTCATTAGATCTCAGGTGTAGATTAGCAAAAATCTCATCAAGTTTAATGCTGTCATGATATTGGCAGAGTCTTTAATTTTCTTTTCCCTTTTTGTTTGGTCCCTGGCATCTGAAAAAATAGTCAACCTCTGGATTAAGCTCTGAGACTGACTCCTTTTGTTCTTAAAAGGAATACAAACCCAAAGAAATCCCACCAGGAATAATATGTTGCATTGTTCAGAACTGTTTTGTTTTTTTTCCCCAAAAAAGTTTGCTAGGTATTTCACTTTGTTATAGGCAGAAGAAGAGTTTCAGAAAGCACAGAAGGTATTTGAAGATTTTAACACTGATTTGCAAGAAGAACTACCATCTTTATGGTCAAGGTATATTGTTTGGAAAGTTATGTGCTTCATCTTTTTATTTCCCCAAAGTTTTTTAAAAATTAAATTGTTGTTTCTCTATGATCTTTTAATGGCATCTTTGTACCCTTAGAAAAATTCACTTGGCTGTTCTAACAGTCATTTTCTTATTAGCACAGTAAACTATTTAACTATGATTCAAAAGTGGAGCTTATTGAGAAACTAAATCTTAATTTTATTTTTATTAAGTGTTGGAGACATCTAACTCAATGAAAGAACAAAGAAAAATAATGAAAACAAAAGGGCAAACCTTGTGCTTCCATAGTTGCTTCACTGACATCCATTGTGTGTAGAGCGAGCCCAAGCAATAGGGATCTACACTATGGAGATAAATTTTTCTAAAGAAAGCTTAACTTAAGCTTAGTATCATACTAGAAATTTGCAAAGAAGGTTGTTTGCCCATTCAAGTTATACATGTAAATTATATGTGTTTTACATTTTCAGGATTCTTTGAATAAGAATAAAATATGCTGTGTCCATATACAATAAGCAGTTTTTCATTTCTTTCTTTCTTTCTTTACAAACTTTTCATCTTTACCTGTCATTTCTACTTAGGCGCGTGGGCTTCTATGTGAACACATTTAAAAATATCTCCAGTCTTGAAGCCAAATTTCATAAAGAAATAGCTTTGGTGAGTAAATACATAGAGAGATATAGATAAATGCAGTGTAAAAATGAGATGGGAAAAAGATACGAACTGGATTAAAATATAAAGCTGTCAAAAAATACACATTTAATCTGTAACAAGGTTGTCTCAGCCTTCCATCCTTCCAACATTGGTAAAATGGGGACCCAGATTTTGGGAGGCAATATGCTGACTCTATAAAACTGCTCAGAGAGGGCTGTAAAACTCTGTGAAGTGGTATATAAGTCTAAGTGCTAATGCTAGTGCTAGTGCTAGTGCTAACTGCAGCAGTCTCTTTTTGTTATTAAAATTATTGCTCTAATTATAATTATTGAAAAAGATTAGACTAATGCTAAAATTATTATAGTAATAATCATCATTTGTTGAGTTGATTACTTGACTTTGTTGTTGCTCAGGTTGTGTGGTTAACTTTGAATCTTGCCTATGCCGGGGTTTTTTAATATATCTATTTCTATGATTGTTATTTTTTAAATCTTCGTTTCTTTTCTATTAGCCACCAGAGTGATATGCTTGAGATGGATAATCATGTAGAATGAATGAATGAGTGAAAACTTACTAGGTGATATGATAATAATAAAACAAGTAAGCTTTCAGCAACTGGAATTTAATAGAGGACATGCTTCTCAAGGTAAAAAAACGTGTGAATGATTCTGAACTTAGTACAATAGAGCAAGGTGAGCTTATTAGGATGATCACAAATATCAGCCTAGATTACAGATAGGCCTCGACTTATGACTGTAATGGAGCCTGCCATTATGGTCACAAATCACGATTACCTCACTTAACAAATCCCACTGCTTCCCATAACCATATTTCCTGTAACCATATTAATTATTAAATGGAGCATGGAGTACCTCAGATGTGGGAGAGGCCCAACCTAACTGACCCAGAATTCTTCCACCTTCTGAAGTACCTTTTGCTGTAGTTCCTGCTCCTCAGAGTCTCCACAGCAGTGGTGGGTTCGCCCCAGTTCGGACAAATCGGTAATGGCGGTGGCAGGAGGCTCTGCCCACCTGCCCGGACATCATCACGGATGCTCTGCGCATCATATGTTATTTTATTTATTGGTTATGCTGCGAGTGAAGTGAGTGCACCTGCGCTACTGTTCTGAACTGGTAGTGAAGGTAAGTGGAACTCACAGGTCTTGGGCCTACTTTCCCACTCCACCAAATCCCATGCCTTCCTTATCACCCCCATCACCCCCATGCACTTATCTTATGAGGCTCTCTAAAGATTCAGATATCTGCAGAAAGTAAGTGGCCTACACCCCAACCTCCAATCTGTCACTTACCATAGGATGAGCAGGTGAGATCTGATATTAATCTGTCAACCACCTGCAACATGAAGCCCCTTTTTTGGAGCCCCAAACCAACTGGTAGAGCTCTTGCACAAGATCGGGAAGGTTGGAGCAGACCTCATTCCAGGGGGCAGGATGTTCCAAAGTGTTGTGATCCAGACCCAAAAAAACTTTATTTGAACAGCTGAGAATTACTTCATTCCCAGCATCGTTAAACTCAAATTAAAACAAATTCCTCCCAACACAAATTCCTCAGTCCTATCGCAAACCTTAGTCCAATTAGGCAAACTGCCAAAGGCCTTTCTTGGCAAACGTTCAGAAGTCACAAAAATAAACGCAAGACGTAGATGAAGCAGAAGACGAAGCTACCAATACTAGATATCTAGACCCGTTCCAGTCCGGTTTCCGGCCCGGTTACAGCACGGAGACGGCTTTGGTCGCGTTGGTGGATGATCTCTGGAGGGCCAGGGATAGGGGTTGTTCCTCTGCCCTGGTCCTATTAGACCTCTCAGCGGCTTTCGATACCATCGACCATGGTATCCTGCTGCGCCGGTTGGGGGGTTTGGGAGTGGGAGGCACCGTTTATCGGTGGTTCTCCTCCTATCTCTCCGACCGGTCGCAGTCGGTGTTGACAGGGGGGCAGAGGTCGGCCCCGAGGCGCCTCACTTGTGGGGTGCCGCAGGGGTCGATTCTCTCGCCCCTTCTGTTTAACATCTACATGAAGCCGCTGGGTGAGATCATCAGTGGTTTCGGTGTGAAGTACCAGCTGTATGCGGATGACACCCAGCTGTACTTTTCTACACCGGACCACCCCAACGGTTATCAAGTGCTGTCCCGTGTCTGGAGGCCGACGGGTCTGGATGGGGAGAAACAGGCTCAAGCTCAATCCTCCAAGACAGAGTGGCTGTGGATGCGGCATCCCGGTACAGTCAGCTAACCGCGGCTGACCATCGGTGGCGAGTCACTGGCCCCGGCGGAGAGGGTGCGAACTTAGGCGCCTCCTGGATGAACGGCTGTCTCTAGAAGATCATTTGACGGCCGTCTCCAGGAGAGCGTTCTACCAGGTTCGCCTGGTGCGCCAGTTGCGCCTTTCTGGACCGGGAGGCCCTATGCACGGTCACTCACGCCTCGTGACGCCTCGCCTGGATTACTGCAACGCCTCACATGGGGCTCCCTTGAAGGGCATCCGGAGGCTACAGTTAGTCCAGAATGCGGCTGCGGGTGATAGATGGAGCCCTCGTGGCTCCCGTGATAACACCCATCCTGCGAGGCTGCACTGGCTACCTGTGGCCTTCCGGTGCGCTTCAAGGTTTTGGTGACCACCTTTAAAGCGCCCATGGCATAGGGCCGGGTTATTCACGGGACCGCCTACTGCGACCAGATACCTCTCACCGACCTGCGCCTCACAGAGGGACTCCTCAGGTGCCGCCAGCTAGGCAGTGTCGTCTGGCGACGCCCAGGAAGGGCCTTCTGTGGGGGCTCCCGCCTCTGGAACGAGCTCCCCAGGACTCCGTCAACTTCCGGACCTTCGAACCTTCCGTCGCGAGCTCAAGACACATTTATTCATCTGTGCAGGACTGGCTTAGATTTTAAATTTTATAGGGGTTTTAAATTGATTTTAATATTTATATTTCTATTTTAAATGATAGGGCACTGGAATAAGTTTTTTAAAGATTATTTTAATTTTGTATATTGATGTTTTATATGCCTGTAAACCGCCCTGAGTCCTTTTGGGAGATAGGGCGGTATATAAATTTAAATAATAAATAAATAAATAAATAAATAAAATACTGGTCTGTTTTAAGCCTTATGGGAGGGGCCAATCGTCTCTTGGCCCTACTCCCAAGTTGTCCTTTTTGCTTGAGCTGTGTTGTGTCTCGTCCGATCTCACCTCAGCCGGGGTCTTCTTATCTGCTTCCGAACACGGAGGAATGTCCTAGTATGCCTCCCGGCCCCAGCCCTGGCTCCATGTCCAGACAGGCTGAAGAGGAAGAAATATCTCCAGCCCCCAGCTCTGGCTCCATGCCCAGGCAAATGGAGCAACTAGACCCCTCCCCCTCCTCCACAGCATGTGAGCCTGAGGGAGGTCAATTACCAACAGCTGCCGACTGGAGTGACCCTCGCGTCAGAAGACTTGATAGGCGGAGGCAACAGAAGGAAGGGAGGGGCAGGCCTGGATAAGTGCTGAGTCATGGAGCCACACCCCATGGCCTATATAAAGGATCTGCTTTCTGGCATTCTCTGAATCAGGCAAAGTCTAAACATATCTTGCTGAAGTCACTTTCTGGTCTCCTGCCTGCCCTGAGGACTTTGCTAGGACTTTGGCAGAGCTGCAGAGGCACGCCTGATTCGGATTTCCCTGACCCGGCCGTCAGCGGAGGAGTGGGACACGACAAGCTGCTCTTGCCTTCTGGCAGCTCTTCTCATGTATGCATTAGGAACAGGCTCCTCTTGTTCCTCTGCCTCACTACTATTAGTCTCTGGAGGCTCTGGAGTCCGCACCTCACTCCTCGATGGCCCTGGCCTCATCTCAGCCTCATCACTGTCTGAATCCATTGCCAGCTCCACAGGCTGCTGACAGACCACAACACAAAGCAGAAGGGCAATGGCAAAGAAGGCTCTTCTCCTGGATCCTACCATCCAGAATACCCTAGACAATGGGACCTGCGATATGTCTCTTCTGCCTTAAGTGGTCAATCCCAATGAGACAGTCCCTCAAGTAACCTGGACCTATGCCACAAAAGGCTTTAAAGGCAATTGCCAACACCACGCACACAGAAGCAAACCACCAGCCAGTGCAGCTCATGGAGCAGTGATGTTACATTGACCACCCTTGGGACCCCAAGCACTGCCTGTGCCAATACACTCTATATCAGCTGGAGCTTCCAAATGCTCTTCAAGGATAGCCCCATATAGAGTGCGTTGCAATAATCCAGCCATGAGATTATTAGGGCTTGAGTGACAGCACAAAGACTACTGATTTTGTAGAACTCCAAAGCTTTGGAGTTCATGTTGAAGAAAGAGAGCAGGGCACTTCATCTTTCACTCTCCCTAGGCTTTGCGGCATAGTTCCAGAAATACCATTTTCTGGGGCTGCACCATGCAGCCTCAGGAACATAAGGGATAGAAGGCAGAACTCCACCCCCCTTGGGATCCCTACAACTACATGGCATGGTTATGGAGGCAGCTGGCACAATTAATTGCAGCTGCTGTGAAAATGGTGCCCACTTCTGGGACTGTGCCACACATTAATGCAAGTTTTGGAGCTCCAGAGATCTTCCAAAGATAAGTACACATTCAGTGATTAGGGAGGTGGAGGAGAGGGTATGGGACCCAGTAAGGTGGGAAGCAGGCCCAAGGTTTGTGGGGACCTGATGGGGAAAGGGAACTGGGTCATAAGTAGCTTTTGAGGCATCATCATACCTTCAAATGGTTGGTAAACAAGTGATCATAAGTCAAGGACTATCTGTAGCTCTCTTTTCTCAATAGAATTTCAGAATTTTGGACTTAATACAAGTTTCAATAATGCTATATAATAAAATCTTATATAAAATACTGAAATACATACCTACTGTGAAACTATAGAGACCACTGCAATATTTCTTTCCATAGTAGAAAGTGCCGTAGTTTGAGTTCTGTGCATGGCTCTAATATTTGTATCCATTCTATATATAAAAAACCCTCCCCTTTTATGACCCTGTAATCTTTTAATTCAGGATAGAGTTGAGGCGACTGGATGGAGCTGAGTTCTTACAGGCTGGATGGCCTTCCTGATGCCACATGTAGTTCGAAGCAGATATATTTTAGAATAGAATAGAATTTTTATTGGCCAAGTGTGATTGGACACACAAGGAATTTGTTTTGGTGCATATGCTCTCAATGTACATAAAAGAAAAAAAAAACCTTCATCAAAGGTAAACATTTACAACACAAATAATGGTCATAGGTTGCAATTTAACCCTTAATGATAGCAGCAAAAAGTTACAGTCATAAGTGGAAAGAGATTGGTGATGAAAACGATGAGAAGATTAATAGTAGTGTAGATTTAGTAAATAGTTTGACATTGTTGAAGGAATTATTTGTTTAGCGGAGTGATGGCCTTCGGGAAAAATCTGTTCTTGTGTCTAGTTGTTCTGGTGTGCAATGCTCTATAGCGTCATTTTGATGATAGGAGTTGAAACAGTTTATGTCCAGGATGTGAGGGATCTGTAAATATTTTCACAGCCCTCTTCTTGACTCGTGCAATATACAGGTTTTCAATGGAAGGCAGGTTGATAGCAATTATTTTTTCTGCAGTTCTAATTATCCTCTGAGGTCTGCGTCTTTCTTGTTGGGTTGCAGATCCAAACCAGACAGTTTTAGAGGTGCAAATGACAGACTCAATAATTCCTCTGTAGAACTGGATCAGTAGTTCCTTGGGCAGTTTGAGCTTTCTGAGTTGGCGCAGAAAGAGCAGTCTTTGTTGTCTTTTTTTGATGATGTTTTTGATGTTAACTGTCCATTTTAGATCTCGTGATATGATAGAACCTAGAAATTTGAAGGTTTCTACTGTTGATACTGTGTTGTCAAGTATTGTGAGAGGTGGAAGTATGGAAGGGTTTCTCCTAAAGTCTACCACCATTTCTACAGTTTTTAGTGTGTTCAGTTCCAGATTGTTACGGTCGCACCACAAGGCTAGTCGTTCGACCTCATGTCTATATGCGGATTCGTCATTGTCTCGAATGAGACCAATCACTGTTGTGTCATCTGCGAACTTCAGTAGTTTAACAGATGGATCGTTGGAGATGCAGTCATTGGTATACAGAGAGAAGAGAAGTGGGGAGAGCACACAGCCTTGGGGGCCCCTGTGCTAATTGTACAGGTATCTTAAGTGATCCCGCTTAGCTTTACCTGCTGCTTCCTGTTTGTTAGGAAGCTTATGATCCACTTACAAGTGTGTTAAGGTACCTGTAGCTGGTTTAGCTTAGTTAGAAGAGTGTCTGGAATGATGGTATTGAATGCTGAACTAAAGTCTACAAAGAAAACCCTTGCATAGGTCTTTAGAGATTCAAGATGTTGTAGGATGTAGTGCAGAGCCATATTAACAGCATCATCTGTTGATCTATTTGCTCGGTATGCAAATTGCAAGGGGTCTAACAGCGGATCCATGATGGTTTTCAAGTAGGAAAGCACTAGCCTTTCAAAGGCTTTCATGACTACAGATGTTAAAGCAACTGGTTTGTAGTCATTCAGTTCCTTGATAGTGGACTTCTTCAGCACTGATGGTAGAGCATTTGAAGCAAGAAGGAATATAGCACACCTCTAGTGATTTATTGAAGATATGGGTGAAGATGGGGTCCAATTAGTCAAAACAGACTTTTAAGCAAGAAGGAGTTATCTTGTCTGGGCCTGGAGCTTTTCCTGGCTTTTGTCTGTGAAATAGGTCCTGCACTGCCTTTTCTGTGATCACTAGAGGTTGTGAACCCAATGGGATGGGGTCAGTTGTAGGAGGCTTGACTGTTGTTGGTGTGTCTGAGATGGGGGTTATGGAGATAGGTGGCTGTAGTTTCCTTTCAAACCTGCAGTAAAACACGTTCAGGTCATCTGCCAATTGTAGATTTCCTTCAGCCTGGGAGGGAGGTTTGTCATTAGCTGGTGATATTTTTAAGAGTTTCCGTCCTAGGAAAAAAATGCCTGCCAATACCTAGAACTGAATTCTCATCTTCCAAATGGGAGGCAAGCATCTTAAGCAGTAGGCCACCACACCACTCATATCCATTCTGTATCCTTGTAACTAAAAATAAATCCATCATTAATGATAATTTATACACCGATACCAGGTCTGTGTGATAGGTACATCTGTACCAAACTATTTCTACTTATGTATACACATTGCAATTTCTATGATGATGGAGATAAGACATAGAAAGAACTTAGAGCACTGTTTACTTTGATCTTGTTGATCATGTCCAATTGGGCAGTTAGGAAGGAAATGGAAAATCCCAGAACATATGATTGTTCTCATGCAACAGCTATATACAGATCAGGAAGACACAATCTGGACCAACATAGTAAAGGAGACTGGCTCCAGATCAGCAAAAAAAATCAGACATGGTAGCATATGCTCATTTTATTTATTCAATCAATATGATATATATTGGAGAGAGGTTAGATTGGAAGAAAATAGGCACAATTTTAAAACTGGAGGAAAAAAACATGAATAACCTATGCTAATAATATTTTTTTTGATAATTGAAAATGCAAGGCTCTAATGATAAAAGTCCAGGAACATAATGAAAAAAATATTTAATTACAGTTAAATATAAAAAATACCAAGGTAACAACTAGCTTTTTGAACTAACAATTAAGATATTTAGTTAGCTTTTGTTTTTTGTATCAATTCATTAGCGAAATAATCAATCAGTATGCCATATGCATTCAGTAGAGCACTCCTTTTCAACCCATGATATGTGTACCATGGTAGTACTTCGGCACCTGGCAGGTGGTACATGTACCACAGGTTAAAAAACACTGGAAAAAAAAGTGGTGAAAGTATAAAAGTGCAAAAGTGTGGTGGGGGGATGAGCAGTGGTAGTGCCACATAAGTTTCTGGGCAGGGGTGAAATTCAAAATTTTTCTCTATCAGTTCTGTGGGCATAGCAGGGAAAGGATACTGCAAAATCTCCATTTCTACCCCACTCCAGGGGAAGGATATTGCAAAATCTCCATTCCCACCCCACTTTGGGGCCAGCCAGAGGTGGTATTTGCCGATTCTCCAAAGTACTGAAAATTTCTGCTACGGGTTCTCCAGAACCTGCTGAATTTCACCCATGTCTCTGGGAGAGTCAGCTGGAGCTGTGGCGTGCACAGCTCCAACTGATTGGTACTTCTGAGAGCAGTGCACATCATTGGTGAGAGGAGTCAGCTGAGCTGCACTGAAGAGAAAAGGAGGAGAAAGGTGGAGAGAGAATATAAAAGGAGGAGTTTTTGACAGAAAGAGAGCGAAAAAAAGATGATGGGAAAGAGGAGGTGATGGCGAAAGAGAGATGGAGAAGAGGACAGGCTTCTTTGAGACAAGCAGAGGGAGAGAAGGGGCAAAGATTAATATCAGAGAAACAGGCACAAGTTTTCCATTAAAAGTGTGATAAGTGGGTGTACAGATAGTCCTCAACCTACAACCACAATTGAGCCCAAAATTTATGGGGATCACATGACCCTGAAACAGTGCAACCATCATAAATATAATTAGTTGTCAAGCATCTGAATGTAAATCACGTGGCTGCAATGGCTATAAATGTGAAAAATGGTCATGTTATTTTTTTTCTGTGCAGTTGTAACCTTGAACAATCATAAGCGAACTGTTGTAAGTCGAGAACTACCTGTACTTTATCACTTTTTTCCTTTTTTTATATAGTCATCAAGTTTTTGACACTTTGCTAGGCTACTAGTGGTACTTAAATATTGCCATATCCTGAAAGTGATACAGTCTGTGAAAAGGTTGAAAAGCAGTGCAGTAGAGAAGTTGTGAAGGCCTTGGAAAAGCAAAGTGAATGACCAACATTCTTTTGGTCATTCTCACTAAGAGTTGACACAGATTTGATGGAACATAATCAATTAATCAATCATTTTATAAAGCCGATTGGAACCAAGCTGTGATAAGCATATGTGCATGCATGCATCCCCTCTTGCACAAGCAGCGGGCAAGTGCATGCACTCCCTTTGTGGATGGGTGCACATGCCCGCTGATCATGCAATGGACCTGCATAGGCACATGTGCACGTGACCGCCATTTACGCAGAATCATCCTCTCCCCCCACCCCACTGATGCGCAACGGCTATAATGTTGGTGAACTCCAATTTAGGATAATTTAAATTTGGAGATTAGTTAGATTCGACTTGGGATATACAGATGATATTTGATAGTTTTAAATGTATTGTTTTGTTGCATCAAATTGGTGTATCAGCTGGAAGGGACCTTGGAGGTCTTCTAGTCCAACCTCCTGCTCAAGCAGGAGACTCTATACAGTTTGAGACAAGTGCTTGTTCAGTCTTTTCTTAATAATCTTCAGTGATGAAGTACCCATAACTTTTAATCCAAGTTTTTTTTATTTTATATTATTTGTACATATCAATATGTGAATAGTGTGATATCTGAGTTTCATACATTTCAATAAAAAATAAACATCATATTAATACAATTATTATATTTCATTTTCATTATTTCAATTTATTTGCAGATATCCTTTACTTCAGTTCTAAATCTTTTTCTTACTCTTACTCTTCCATATATCTTATATCTTATATCTTAATATCTTTATATATATATATATACACACACACACATACTATAATTCCCCTCTTATTCCTATCTCTATTTTAACTTCTCCCCCTCCTGTCACTATAATATTCAAAGATGTGATAATAACATTTCTTACCACACATATTTTTCTTACAATACATTCTTTCATTTTCTAATCACCCATTATGTAATTCTAGCATGTTTTTATGCTTATTTAATAATACTATCATTCAAATTCTAATTTTCCAATTAGAAACTTAATTCTTCTTCATATCTCTGTTCATATTTCCATCCTTAAAATTCTACTATTAATGCACATGTTTACATTAAAATTATCTAATCGTCTGTTATTCAATTCTAGCATTTCAGTATTAGCCATATTTTTATACATATTTAACGTCCACACTACATACAAAGCAATTATCCATTATATAGTTCTTATAATAATGCATATTATTAAAATATTACCATGAAATATCTTTTGCTTTACTTTCTCTTTTTTTCTTTTATCCATTATCACTTGCCTGTATCCCAATTTTTAGTTATCTCCTTCTTCTTTTTTGCTTCCCATGTCCTTCTTTTAAATCTTTTATTTCATCTACATTCAAGTCTATTTTTTGGCTATGTATTCTAGCTTTTTCTCCCCTTTCTACCTTTCCCCACTGTCTATTTTTGAAGCTGTCTGTTTAGCCCTTTGTTTTTTTTCTCCAGCTATCTTTCTGTTTCTCCCATTCCCTTTTCAAATCTTTTAAAATATTTTTCTCTTGTTTTAATTCCTTAGTCACTATTAATTTTATTAATGTCTCCTCCTTGTTGTCTTCTTGCTGGTTTCTTGGTTCTGTTGTCTCTTCCATTTCTTCTAATAGTTCCATTTCTTCCTCATTGTCCTAGTCTTTGCTCATTGCTCCTTTTATTATATTTTCAAATTTTTGGTCTATGCAATCAAGTATTCCCATCATCTTCTTATGTTGTTCTTTTATGAAATCCTTATTGTTTTGATACCTCAGCTCCATTTCATTATATTCACTTGCTTCCATCTTATATTATGTCTTTGCTTAAGACCTCTCCTTTTAGGCCAATTGTCCAGAAATTATTAAAACCACAATTTTAGATGTCTAATCAACCAGCAGTCAATCCAATTTAAAAAAATAACCAGGGGGTTATTCACACCTCTTCCAATCACTTTTATTTATTGAACAATGTTCAGGGGTCTCTTGACTAAAAATCTTGTTTAATGTCCAATGGTTTTTAAAGTAAATACTTGTAACCCAGCAAATGTAGATCTGATGAAATGAAGATCTTTCCAAATAAATTCCAGCTAGTGCAATAAATTCCATTTATTGTGTTGTCCTTAATTTTTCTTCAAATCTGGAGGTTGAATTTGGCATATGCCCAAAGGTGTAAATTGGGCTTTTGGGATTCAGATCTCCAAAAACATATCTGTCTAACAGGCTCTCCAATGATGAAAAAACTTGTGAATCAAGGTCCCTCTGGGTTAAGGAACTTCAGGATGGGTGGGAGAAAGGTAAATTGAGTGCATTAAAAGTTCCTTTCTTCTATACATGGTTGGAAAAAATGATTAAAGAGCACATAGATTAAAATCCAGAAGTTTTTCTACTTGGGATCATACCAGAAATTTATAATAGAGAAGTGAGATATATAATGGTAAATATTGTAACAGCAGCTAGAATAGTGTTTGCCAAAAATTGGAAAAGTGAGAAAATACCTTTGCAAAATGAAATAATTAGGAAAATAATGGAATGTGCTGAAATGAGTAAATTGACATTTGAAATAAGAGAACAGGAAGAAAAGCAATACTATAAGATATGGGATATATTTTATCAATGGCTAGAAGGGAAGATATGTTAACGAAGATTGGAGAAAAAATATTATTAATTGAAATATTAAATGAATGGCGTAGAATGATAGAATTGAAGATGTTACCAGATAAAATACTCATTAGAGTATATGCATATGGAATGAGAAAAATAAAGGTTATAGCCATTGATTAATTTAAAGTTCTGGATACAAGATGATGACGATATAAATTTAGATAAATTAAGGATATTTGTAAATTTTGAAGGCACAAGAGATTTGTAATCACCCCGCCAATACACAATATTGGGATTGAAAATGTTTTTGTTTGTTTTGTCTTAAAAGAAAATAAAAAAAATATATTAAAAAAAAGTTCCTTCTATGCTGCATCAGAATAATGAACCCAATAAAAATCTCTCCTCTCCTCTTCAATTACCCCCAAGTATTTCTATCTCCTTCTTCACTTCTCATTAGAATACATCCATTGATGAGCACAGCACAAGTGATCCTCAAATTTTAGATATGTGAACACTTCTAGCCATACTGACGGGAGAAATCCTATCGGTTCAGACTGGTTTGGATGAACCGATAGGGATGATTGGCATTGGTTCAGTGAACCTATAGCAATCATCCCTGGTGGCCCCACTCCTGCCCTCCCACTCACCTCTTCTGGCTCACTTGCCCCTTCTGGCTCACTCAACACTTCCAGCTGCTCAGTGTTTCTGGCTGCTTGGCCCACTCACCCACCCTGCCTTATACAAATTATCTTCACCACGTGGCCCAGCTACTCGCCTCGCCAACTGCCGTGCCTACTCAGCTCACCAAAGATAATCAATGCATGCTGCCCACTCACCGTTCACCTTGGATCGAGGGCCGGGGCCCAGGGACGTGCAATTCCCTGAGGCCTAGGAGGTGCTGCTTGCTTGCCACCAACCTCGACTGAATCAGGGAATGCACCATTCCCTGGCTCCAGCCTTGCCCTAGAGCTGCCGCCTGTTTGCTGCCTGCCTTGACCGGGTCTGAGAATGCACCATTCCCTGGCTATGGCCTTGCCTAGAGCCATTGCCAGCTTGCCACCTGCCTCAACCGGATTGGAAAATGCATAATTCCCTGGCTTTGACCTTGCCCCAGAGCCACTGCCCACTCACCGCCCACCTTGACCAGTTCGGGGAATGCACCATTCCCTGGCTCTGGCCTTGCCCTAAAGCCACTGCCCACTCGCCACCCACCTCAACTGGGTCGGAGAATGCATCATTCCCTGGCTCCAGCCTTTCCCCGGAGCCACTGCCCACTCGCTGCCTGCTGCCTGCTCCCTCTTCGCCACGCAACATCCTTACCTTCCTCCTATGGCTGGCTGCCAGGGAAGGCAAGGCAGGGCTGAGTTGTCACTTCTGGGCTCCCCACCATTCCACATCTCGCCCCTCCCCTTGTCATGAGATGACTGCAGCCACAGCCTCTTTTTTCAGTGCTCCTGGTGGTGCTTCTTGTGCCAAAAGATGCATCAGCTGCAGGCTTCTTATAGTGAAAATTACCAGAGCCACTCCTGTTCTTAAACACACTGCTGCCATTGCCGCCCTGTTCCATATGCTGACTGAATATCCACACACCATTTATTTATTTATTCGTCATTCATTAGTGACAGCAGGCAATGGTGTGCACATATACGGCCAGCACATGGAACAGGGTGGTGATGGTGATGGCACGTTTAAGAAGGGTAACGGCTCAGCTTTTGCTACAAGAAGCCTGCAGCTGCTGTATCTTTTGGCACAAGAAGGCACACTGAAAAAAAGAGGATGTGGCTGCAGGCATCTCACGACAGGGAAAAATAAAATAGAATTTTTTTAAAAATTCTTACCGGGTTCTGTGGGCGTGGCTTGGTGGGGGAGTCATGTGAATGAGTGGGCATGACTGTGAGTGACATTGAGTTGGCCATGCTCACTCAGTCACAGGACCACCACCCCCCACCAAGCCACATCCACAGAACCAATAGGCAGAAAAAAATTAATTTCACCATTGCCTACTGATTATATGGGCTATACACATTTGGATGAACACTAGATGGCAATAGTAATTTCATGGTCTAATTTGCTGCCATTTACTAATCATCTGGAGCTGTTGCTCAAATTTGTTAGGCCAATTTTTTTTATTACTTCACAAGGAAGAAGGAGGCAATTGAGTGCAAGACTGGTAGCAGTTTCCTAGAAAGGAATCCAGATCCCCAAGTCTTCCACTTCTAGTGCATATTCAGGCTATTATTGCAACAATAAATTTAGTACTATAGAAAGGGGAGGTAATAGTGCCAGCACACTCTCATTCCCCCCATTTGTCTGTGCTGTTGCTGTTCTGAGATAATTCCAAATTCATGCTTGGGCTACTGTGTCTGTGCTACAAACATCTGAACAATCATTAGATGTGGCAGCAAAGTGGAAATTTCTAGCCATACTTCATGCAATCAAATTTGTTAAAGGTGTGAGGTAGGAACTAGACAGCAAGAGGGAGCCCACTGGATCCCTGTGTTCGTGAACTCTCAGAGAGCTGCTTCCCTAGCCTTTTCTATATATTGTAGACTACATAAGTGTAACAGATTTTGTTAGATTTTAGAGTTGATTAAAGCACTCTATCTAACCATAACTTGAGCTTCATAATTTAAGGTGCTAAACCTGAAAAGTATCTTGTCTTTATTCTGATTTATATAAATCACACCAAGCATTTAAAAACTATTTACAAACTCTTATTTAATACATTATAAGTATTAAGTGTGAAATTTTGCATTTGTGCAATTTGTAATTTGTGTGACTAATGTCCCATATTTGAAATTGTGCTTAACCTTAGTTCCATTGTGTGAAAAAATTAACAGTGTTATACTCCACAAATACTAAAATAGCTTTGTTGAAATGACAGTTTTGTTGTGGTGGTTTTTCTCCTCAGCTCTGCCACAAACTTTATGAAGTGATAACTAAATTGGGAGAGCAGCATGCTGACAAAGCTTTCACAATCCTTGGGGCACCCAGGTAAAAATCTTTTATCAAACTACAATTAAATGTACAAATAATATGACCTGATTATTAGACAGAGTAAAATAAATCAGCTGATAGTAAAAAAAATGTTTATTGAATATATGTGTTCATCTTTTCTACCAGTCCTTATTTGTGCATTAAAAAACACTTTAGTTGTTAGAAATTCAATATAATTTTGTAAAAGTAAATTATATGTTGCACTGGAAAGAGGTTGGATATTTACTAGAGATGATCAAGGGAGCCATTCTATGCCAGTTCCAGTGCAAACGGACTTAACTGGTAATTTCCAATTCAAGTGCAATTCAGTATGCAGTTATCATCTGGATTTCTCTGTTCCCCAAATTTTGCCAGTTGAAAGGAACTAAAATAATATAAAACTATATACGTGTACTATATTTGGAGATAATGTATTAGTAATGCAATTTTCATATTCCTTTTTGTAACAAATATAAATGAATGCAAAATGAATGGAACACATTCAGCTGGGAAATAAAAGCAGGGAAAGGGAGCATTTTAGTTATTGCTTTGCTTCATGGAGATTATATCTTCTCCTGACTGTGGTCTCTGATTTCCAGATGTGGGTTTTGGGCCTAGACAAAGAGGCTTATAGAGTTTGGTGGGAATCATACACACACACACACATCCAAATACTAGATAGAGCTCTGATCAACAGTAATTTCAGCAAATTTCCTTTAAGGTGTTTTTCTGTCGAAGTTATTTTGGCAATGGAGACTCTATCTTCTACCCTAATCCAGCACTATAATCTGGATTTCTCAACGAGATACTGCTCCTAGAAGAATTCTCCTTTCTTTGGTAATTTGATAGCAAGCAGTTACTCCTTAGGTATATAGCTCATTCATGATAAAAAGAATAACTGCAGTTCTTGAGATGATCATTTGTTAATTAATGCAATCTAGCCTTCTAACTGAGATGGTAATTTCATGGTTCCCTAAATTTTCTCAATTAGTCTTAAGAACCGAAGGACCTTAGTAAGAACTATGGCTGGTTATATGGTTACAGGAAGATATCTAGGCTCTGATCAATGACAGCTGTAGATTGGGAGGCCAGAAATTATCTGGAAAAATGATGCTTTGGTAAAACTACCAAGAAAACTGGATGAATGTATTCGTGAAATCACCAGGAATCAAAGCTGAGTCAGAAGATACTTGTCATTGCTGGTCTACATTAGACAAGATTCAAAAAGAACCCAGTATGTCCATCTACTAAAGGCAAAATGTAGTTATTGTACCTGCTATCTAGAGACAAGCTTTTATTTCCTCATTGAACTTTTACCAGTACTGAAACAATCTGAAACAATTTGTTCTTTTATATGTTATTTTATTTATTGGTTATGCTGTGAAAATTTCTAAAGTTTCATTGACATGGTAACTATTTTATGATTCATTTAAAAGGAAAATATTAGTAAATAGTTAATCCTTTTTCCTCCTTCTCCAAATTTACAGGTGAGAGGAGGAGATGAATATCTTTGAAAAATACAAAGAAAATTAATTTAAAAAGGGAAATGTTTTCTTAATTGTTCAGTTTTCTATTTCTTTAGTTGTCTAAGTATGATATTATTAAATGAAATAATACACAAAGATCAGTAAAATACTTAAAAAGATTAAGGGGGGGGTCAAAATGAGAAATATCTTGCAAATTTCTCCCCAAGAAAAGTGTTTGCACTAATTTTATTAGACATACTAAAACTGTTCCCATCATTCCAGTAACTATTTAGGATAACTTCATTATGAATTTGTTTTGTGTCATGACTGGTATGCTGAATGACAGTGTATTGATACTGTTTAACTGGCTGCATCATGTCTCCTCAACCAAGATGGGTTGGTCTTCATCTACTTTGATGCCTACCAGCATGACTATGGGGATTGTTCATACTGGAGTCTGATTATGGGATGTAGAGTCTATTTTCCCTGAAGGCTAGGTAAAGAGTGGACTATATAAATTTTGATTGCCTGGGATTGGGGAACCATTCAAATATTTTAAACAAGAAAACAACATTAAAGCAGCACCTAAATATTTTTTTGAAAGGTCTGAAGGTGATTCATATCAAAAATATATTGCACTTTCTGAAAGCACATCTCTTTTGCACAAGAAATATTTATAAATAAATCCTATGAAGTCTCTTGTAGCTGTACCTTCCTTGAAAATTAGAGGCAAATAAAATAAGAAAAAAATAATATTTCCTTCTTTCTTTTATTAAAACTTGCTCTTTTATATTTCTTCTCTTTCCATAGAAAGAGGTGGTGAGTGAACACCAAGGTTTTTTATATTTTAAAAATGATATTGCTCTGCTTTAGTATAGAAAACATGATTGAAATTTGAACAATCATGTATTACTTTAGTGCTTCACAAAAATGTTGAAAACCACATTTCTTCTTGTTGTGATGCTTTTAGAGTACAATAGCTGCATGTACCTTCAGAATATGACATTAGTATTTTTATAAATTATAAATCTTAGGTGGAGTTTGGGCACCTAACCCAAAATGATGCTTAAATGTTTGGTTCTTTAACACTGAAACTTTAACACTGAAACCCGGTTCACTGAAACTTTACTAATTAAGTGACTAGCACAATGGTTTTTGGTTTCCAAATATATTTCCTGTTATAGCTTAAAAGCCAAGGGCCATAATATGTACTTTAAAATGAAATGTATATTAAAAGTAGGACATGAATTATAAATGGTAATAGAGAGAGATATAGAGAAATGATATTTTCTAATAAAATCTGTTGAGCATTGATTCAGAAGCGAAAGTTAGCAATGCCGTATAATCAAAGATTATGCTCAGAGATGAAATCTGAATGTTGATTCTTCACATGTCAATGCATGAAAAATAAGTAAGTAGGTATATCTTTGTAGATGTTCATAAAATTTAGCTAGGACTATACTAAGGACTCACATCCACTTCATTTTGTATAATGTAGGAAAAGTGTACAAACAGTTACTGTATCAGTTGTCGTAGATGATCAGGATTTTTAGAAGTCAGGAAAACAAGGAGCTTATAAAATCAAAATCTAAGCAAATATAAGACTGGTTTCTAGGATTTATTCCATTTTATAGAAAACATAAATAAATTAAATGTTTTTATTTTCTTTTGTAAGTGTCCCGAGATCAGGGGTGGTATTTACTTACCTTTGCTACCAATTTGCAAATGGGAGCACACGCGCAGGGACTTCCACGCATGCGCAGATCATCAAAAATGGACATGATTACATCCGGGTGGGTGGGCGGAGCCTCCCACAGCCACCGCTACCGGTTCACCCGAGCCGGATAGAACTGACTGAATACCACCACTGCCCCAGATGTTCCTTGAGAATAAGTATACTTTACATATATTAATATTTTGCATTCTCCTAGTGATTCTGGTCCACTCCGAATTGCAAAAACTCCATCACCACCTGAAGAGGCTTCCCCACCACTTAGTCCTGAAGCTAATGCAAATCATACATTGGCAACTCCGAGTTCTCCAGCACCTACACGTCCGAAATCTCCTTCACAGGTATCATAATGCAGATAATATTTTGGCACTCCTAATCACAATTTAAGGTTACTTTGCTGAAATCAATTTTGAGCTAAAAGCTCCCAGTTGCCTGTGATATCGATCTAAGCAGCAAACCTAGCTTGTCTATTTTTAATTCTTCTGATATAAAAAGGGATATAATTTCTTTTCCTGCAGGCTGAATGTGATTTTATTTCTTTTGTCATTGGTGGTTTACTAATCTGTGTCAGCTTTACATGCTAGTGGCTGTTGAAGAAATTCTGGCTAGGTCTGCTGATGACCAACTAAATCAGGAGTCACCAACCTTTCGGACCTCAGGGACCACTAAATTCATAATTTTAAATTCCGCGGACTACTTATTTATTTATTTAAATTTTTATTCCGCCCTTCTCCCGAAGGACTCAGGGCAGTTCACAGCCAAATAAAACCACAATAATAAATATAATAAAACAGTAATTAAAAAACCTATCAAATATGGCCCAATTTAAAATACATATAAAACAATAAAACCCAGTTAAAATTTACAACCCCAATAATAAAATATTAAAATTCTAAAATCCTATGCCAGTCCTGCTCGAAGAAATAGGTACGTCTTCAGCTTGCGGTGAAAGGTCCGAAGGTCAGGAAGTTGACGAAGTCGGGGGAAGTTCGTTCCAGAGGGTAGGAGCCCCCACAGAGAAGGCCCTTCCCCTGGGGGTCACCAGCCGGCATTGCTTGGCCGACGGCACCCTGAGGAGTCCCTCTCTGTGAGAGCGCACGGGTCGGTGGGAGGCAAACAGAGGCAGAAGGCGGTCCCGTAAATAGCCCGGTCCTAAGCCATGGAGCGCTTTAAAGGTGGTAACCAATACCTTGAAGTGCACCCGATAGACCACAGGCAGCCAGTGCAGCTTGTGCAGGAGTGGTGTTACATGGGAGCCACGAGCGGCCCCCTCTATCACCCGCACAGCTGCATTCTGGACTAACTGGAGTCTTCGGGTGCTCTTCAAGGGGAGCCCCATGTAGAGTGCATTGCAGTAGTCCAAGCGAGAGGTAACAAGAGCATGAGTGACCGTGCATAGGGCATCCCGGTCAAGAAAGGGGCGCAACTGGCGGATCAGGTGAACCTAATGAAAAGCCCTCCTGGAGACGGTTGTCAAATGGTCTTCAAAAGACAACTGTCCATCCAGGAGAACGCCTAAGTTGTGCACCCTCTCCATTGGGGCCAATGACTTGCCCCTGACAGTCAGCTGGGGCTGCAGCTGACTGTACTGGGGTGCCGGCATCCACAGCCACTCCGTCTTGGAGGGGTTGAGTCTGAGCCTGTTTCTCCCCATCCAAACCCGTACGGCTTCCAAATACGGGGACAGCACTTCGACAGCTTCATTGGGGTGGCCTGGGGTGGAAAAGTACAGCTGCATATCATCAGCGTACAGTTGGTAACTCACCCCAAAACCACTGATGATCTCACCCAGCAGCTTCATATAGATGTTGAACAGGAGAGGCGAGAGAATCGACCCCTGCGGCATCCCACACGTGAGGCACCTTGCGGTCGATCTCTGCCCTCCTGCCTATCTGCGACCGGTCAAAGAGATAGGAGGAGAACCACCGATAAATGGTGCCTCCCACTCCCAAACTCCCCAACCGGTGCAGCAGGATACCATGGTCGATGGTATCAAAAGCCGCTGAGAGGTCTAACAGGACCAGGGCAGAGGAATAACCCCTGTCCTGAGCCCTCCAGAGATCATCAACCAACGCAACCAAAGCTGTCTCTGTGCTATACCCAGGTCAGAAACCAGACTGGAACGGGTCTAGATAGACAGCTTCCTCCAGGTACTGGGGTAACTGACATGCCACCACACTCTCTACAACCTTCGTCACAAAACGAAGGTTGGAGACTGGACGATAATTTCCTAAAACAGCCGGATCCAGGGAAGGCTTCTTGAGGAGGGGTCTCACCACCACCTCTTTCAAGGTGGAAGGAACAACCCCTTCCAACAAAGAAGCATTAATAATCCCCCAGAACCAGCCTTGTGTCACCTCCTGCGTGGCCAGCACCAACCAGGAGGGACACGGATCCAATAAACAAGTGATGGCATTCAGCCCTCCCAGCAACCTGTCCATGTCCTCAGGAGCCACAGGGTCAAGCCCATCCCAAATAATCTCAACAAGACGAGTCTCCGACGTCTCACCTGGATCTACCCAATTTTGATCCAGACCATCCCGAAGCTGAGCGATTTTATCGTGCAGATACACACTAAAATCCTTGGCTCGTCCTTGTAGGGGGTCATCTCGCTCCTCCTGTTGAAGAAGAGAGCGGGTCACCCAAAACAGGGCGGCCGGGCGGTTATCTGCCGACGTAATGAGGGAGGAAACGTAAGAATGCTTAGCCTCCCTCAATGCCACTAGGTAGGTCTGAATATATGACCTAACTAGTGTTCGATCAGCTTCCGTATGGCTGGATCTCCAAGCCCTCTCTAGGCGTCTTTTCCGGCACTTCATCTCCCTCAGCTCCTCGGAAAACCAAGAAGCCGATTGAGGTCTATGCCGGGTCAGAGGCCGCAAAGGCATGACATGGTCCAAAGCCCCGGCTGCAGCCTGTTCCCAGGCTGCGACTAGCTCTTTGGCCATGCCGTGGGCCAGATCCTCAGGGAACGGCCCAAGCTCCGTCAGGAACCTCTCCGGGTCCATTAGGTGCCTGGGATGGAACCAACGTGTTGGTCCCGTCTCCCTGCAGTGGTGAGTAGTGGTCCGAAAGTCCAGACGAAGGAGAAAATGATCTGACCATGACAATGGCTCAATAACTAAATCTCCTAAATCCAGATCATTCAACCACTGCCCAGAGATGAAAATCAAATCCAGTATGCCTCCCCCAATGTGAGTAGGGCCGCTAACTACTTGAGTCAGGTCCATGGCCGTCATGGAGGCCATGAACTCCCGAGCTGTCGTAGATGCCACACCGCTCGATGGCAAGTTGAAATCCCCCATGACCATAAGTCTGGGGGTCTCAACCGCCACCCCGGCAAGCACATCCAACAGCTCAGGCAGGGCTGTTGTCACGCAGCAAAGAGCCAGGTGTGTGATCAACAAGCCCACCTGAATCCTACGACCCCCTTTCACAAAGAGAAATTCACAACCAGATATCTGAGGTACAGTGGTCTCCCTCAGTTCCAGACTCTCCTTAATAATGACCACCATCACCCCACCCCTACCTTGGGCCCTCGGCTGATGGAATGCTCGGAAACCTGATGGGCACATCTCAACAAGGGTAACCCCCCTTCCGTGCCCAACCAGGTCTCCGTAATGCCCATAAAGTCCGCCCCCCCCATAAGGTCACAAATCAGAGGAGCTTTGTTCACCACGGACCGTGCATTTCACAAAATCAGCCGAAGGTCCAAGCTCTGAGGAAACTGGCCACTCGGGGAACAGGAGAAGCCTGAGGGGCACGGCCGCTTTCAGACAGCGAGCACGCACCCCCAAAGAATGATACGGCCCCCTGCTTCCGCCATATCTGCCCCTCCCACTTACCATGCCAGTCAGTCTTCATGGCAAGATGTAAAGTATAAAATCCATGGTATCCTGGTAGATTAACAAACTAAGATCTTAAACTGTCTTAAACTGGCCAGGACATAAAACAAAGCTGCTCTGTCCAGTAAAATCTGAGTCCCATGGGGGAATGGGTGGCGCTTCCGTCACCTCCATCACCGTCCATCATTGTCTCCCAAACGGATCTCCCGTTGTCTCCCAAAATTCCGCCGCGAATTGAAAACACATCTATTTATTTGCGCGGGGCTGGCTTAAATTTTATTGGTTTTAAATTTTCATTATTAATTTTAATGGGGTTTTTTAGTTTTATATATTTATATATTTTAAAGTTTTTAGGCCAACTATATAATAAGTTTTTTAATCTGTATTTTAATTGTATATTGTACCGTTTGTTTTACCTGGCTGTACACTGCCCTGAGTCCTTTGGGAGAAGGGCAGTATAAAAATTGAATTAATAATAATAATAATAATAATAATAATAATAATAATAATAATAATAATAATAATAATAATAATAAAACAAGTCCTCAAAGGGACCAGGAAAGCCTGCAGAAGTCCCAAAAATCCCAGAAGAACCAGGAAAAAGCCGCAGTAAACATTGCGGCAGGGGAGACATGTCGAACAGAAACCACAACACCTCCGATGTCCCCCTCACCTCCGGCGCCGTCCTCCGAGGGTGTCTGGAAATGCCGTCCTAGGGGCCGTCTCCATCACCTCCAACGCCCCTCCAGGCAGGTCCGAACTGCTCCCAGAGGATCAGAAAAGCCAAAAGCGCCACGGTTAGCCTTGCGGCAAGGGGGAACAGACTAGAAACGCCGGTCGGCTGGAACGCCGCCCCACCCACGCGGCTCAACATGGCTGCCGTCCTTCACTGTTCGCCCTTTCTCCGGCTCTGTACGCGGCAGCCGCGGGTCCCAAAAGGCCCAAAGACCTCACCCGCGACCGCCGAAAAGATGTTCCAACGGGCCAGGGGGCGCAATCAGCGGGGCAGATGGCTGAGACGCCACCATCAGCTGGGGACATCACCAACCGCCACTCCGTGCACTCAGTAAGCCACTACCTTGCGCATGTGCAGAATCTACTAATATGATTTGCCTAATGACCGGCTGGATGGGCATGGCTAGGTTGGCATGTGACTGGGTGGGCATGGCCAACGTAATGTCACTCATGTCAAGGGGCACCTCGCCAGCCTCTACTCATCCTTCCCACCTACTCTTCTCCTACCCACCCGGCTCCTTAGGGTCCCAACAGGAAGCAGTTGTTGGAGCTAAGCAGCCACCATGAGAAAGATAAAGAGTTGGCAAAACAGCTGGCTCAGCTCAAATTGGATCTGACCATGAAGGAGGCTCAGCAGAAGCACCTCACTGAGAACTACGATCATAGGCTTTCCAAGCAGAGGGAAGACCTGTGAGAGTGCAAGGCCAGGTACCAGTGCCTGGAGGCTCAGCGGACTGAGATGGTCAGCTAGTTCCAGGCCATGATGCAGTCTCACTGGAACAAGACCGTCTGGTTCTTTGCACCAGCGGCGCTTTCCTCCAGCCTTTGCCCAAAGCCCCTCACCAGGAGGCTGAAGCAGACCCCAAATCAGAATTTCTCCCCCCCTCCAAACCACACAAAAAGACCTCAACTTTCTGCAGCAACCCAAGCATTCATCACATGCATCCAGCCCAGGGGCCATACTTTGAGGACCCCTGATTTAGTGCAAGTTAAAAAATGCAAATAATTTTTCTGCGGATCACCAAAATTTTCTCACAGACCACCAGTGGTCCATGGACCACCAGTTGGTGACCACTGAACTAAATTATCTTTCACATATTAGAATATGGAAGAGGAAGAGGAAGCCTACAGAAAAGGTGATAAAATGCTGTACAATCAGGCCAGAAATGCACTAACAAGGGAGATAAGAGCAGCAAAAAGAAGCTACTCTGAAAAGCTAAAGAATCAATTTTCAGCAAATGAACCAGCAAACATGTGGAAAACTCTTAAAAATATCACCGGCTATGGCAAACCTCCTTCCCAGGCTGAAGGTAATCAACAACTGGCAGATGACCTGAATGAGTTTTACTGCAGGTTTGAAAGGAAACTACAGCCACCTATCTCCACAACCCCCATCTCAGACACACCAACAACAGCCAAGCCTCCTACAACTGACCCCATTTCATTGGGTTCACAACCCCTAGTGATCACAGAAAAGGAAGTGCAGGACCTATTTCACAGACAAAAGCCGGGAAAAGCTCCAGGCCCAGACAAGATAACTCCTTCTTGCTTAAAAGTCTGTGCTGACCAATTGCCTCCCATCCTCACCCACATTTTCAATAAATCACTAGAGATGTGCTATGTTCCTTCTTGCTTCAAACGCTCTACCATCATCCCAGTGCCGAAGAAGCCCACCATCAAGGAACTGAATGACTACAGACCAGTTGCTCTAACATCTGTAGTCATGAAAACCTTTGAAAGGCTAGTGCTTTCCTACCTGAAGACCATCACGAATCCGCTCTTAGACCCCTTGCAATTTGCATACCGAGCAAATAGATCAACAGATGATGCTGTTAATATGGCTCTGCACTACATCCTACAACATCTTGAGTCTCCAAAGACCTATGCAAGGGTCCTTTTTGTAGACTTTAGTTCAGCATTCAATACCATCATTCCAGACATTCTTCTAAGCTAAACCAGCTACAGGTACCGGAACAGACTTGTAAGTGGATCACAAGCTTCCTAACAAACAGGAAGCAGCAGGTGAAGCTAAGCAAGATCACATCAAATACCTGTACAATTAGCACAGGGGCCCCCCAAGGCTGTGTGCTCTCCCCACTTCTCTCTGTATACCAATGACTGCATCTCCAATGATCCATCTGTTAAGCTACTGAAGTTCGCAGATGACACAACAGTGATTGGTCTCATTCGAGACAATGACGAATCCGCATATAGACGAGAGGTCGAACGACTAGCCTTGTGGTGCAACCAAAACAATCTGGAACTGAACACACTCAAAACCGTAGAAATGGTGGTAGACTTTAGGAAAAACCCTTCCATACTTCCACCTCTCACAATACTTGACAACACAGTATCAACAGTAGAAACCTTCAAATTTCTGGGTTCTATCATATCGCAAGATCTCAAATGGACAGCTAACATCAAAACATCATTAAAAAAGGACAACAAAGAATGTTCTTTCTGCGCCAACTCAGTAAGCTCAAACTGCCCAAGGAGCTGCTGATCCAATTCTACAGAGGAATTATTGAGTCTGTCATTTGCACCTCTATAACTGTCTGGTTCGGTTCTGCAACCCAACAAGAAAAACACAGACTTCAGAGGATAATTAGAACTGCAGAAAAAATAATTGCTACCAACTTGCCTTCCATTGAGGACCTGTATACTGCACGAATCAAGAAGAGGGCCGTGAAAATATTTGCAGATCCCTCGCATCCTGGACATAAACTGTTTCAACTCCTACCCTCAAAACGACGCTATAGAGCACTGCACACCAGAACAACTAGACACAAGAACAGTTTTTTCCTGAAGGCCATCACTCTGCTAAACAAATAATTCCCTCAACACTGTCAGACTATTTACTGAATCTGCACTACTATTAATCG
Source organism: Ahaetulla prasina (assembly GCF_028640845.1). Lineage (NCBI taxonomy): Eukaryota > Metazoa > Chordata > Lepidosauria > Squamata > Colubridae > Ahaetulla > Ahaetulla prasina. The sequence goes on from NC_080542.1 coordinate 70,252,002, forward strand.
TTTCATAGTTCCCATCACCAATCTCTTTCCACTTATGACTGTATGACTATAACTTGTTGCTGGCAATCCTTATGATTTATATTGATATATTGATCATCAATTGTGTTGTAAATGTTGTACCTTGATGAACGTATCTTTTCTTTTATGTACACTGAGAGCATATGCACCAAGACAAATTCCTTGTGTGTCCAATCACACTTGGCCAATAAAATTCTATTCTATTCTATTCTATTCTATATCCAAAATGCACAAACACTAAATTGCTTTTCAGATTCTCAGTACAGAAGATAGTTATTGACCAGATCAAAGCTTTTGAGCTTTTGGTTTATTGACACATGCTTTATTTGTGTTGGATAGAAATATTCCACCACAAGTACTCTTGCTCCAATGGATTTGTAGACTCCTCTTCACTCATGATTATTTCAAGAATCTTGACTCAAGCTCTCCTGGGATAAACAAAATTTTAATAGCCAATCCTATATAGATTCACTTTTGCTTGCTTTGTTTGCCAGCCATTGTTTTTCTCCCTTTCTCCCAGAGTAATTTTTATTTTATGTCTTTCTATTTCTTCTTCCTTTCCAGCCCAGCAGAGGCTATTTTTACCTATAGGAAATACTACCTCTAGTAATATTATGAGAGCCTGTACTATCTCTCTTAGGTTCAGTATGTACTTATCTAAACAGAGTAACTGACTGTACAAATACTTAAAATAACATTTAACTAGTTTCAAAGATTTCATGATCCAAAAACTATCTAGAAAATGTGTAAAAAATGTCCTGCTAAGGATTTTGCCATTCCAGGATGGATAAAATATTAATGGCATGATATTCATGGGAAAAATACTATGCAGTTACTCATCCCCATTCCACACTATTGGGTGAGGTTCTGCTTTCTCCTTACTAATTGTAATATTAACTTCATGGAAGAGTCACATTTGGTTTACAGGACATTTCTATTATCTTGAGCAAATCACACCTGCAAAAAAGAGAAGAAAATAACCATACCAAAAAAGATAGTTGACTCAAGGTTATATGATGCCCACACTGACTAGTGGTACTTCCTTCTGATATAATAAAGATTTTTATTTTTAAAATGATTCAAAAGCCAAGGAAGCATGTTTAATCTTTAAGGTTTGGCACCCTAGGCCAGTGCCTGCTTGGCTGTTCCCTAAAGCCAGCCCTGCTTTGAAGATATAATGCCCTGCAGCCAGACAGAAGTGGGTAGTCCTTCAACATGCCAACAGGAATTCTGCAGGTTACTAACTCTTCCATACGCATGAATTGTCCAGATGGAAAGTCCAGTGATGGCATAAGGAGTTTGATCCTGACTGGCTCAAGATCGATGCCACTTTCTGAGGTTGGGAAAATGGGGACCCAAATTGTTGGGTGGAATATGCTAACTCTGTAAACCACTTAGAGAGGACTGTAAAGCAGCGTGTAAGTCTTACTATTGCTATAAGATGCATATCCTTATATGGTTATCCTTAACCATAGTCCAATTTCTGCCTGCCTCATTGGTGGAGTGTCTGCAAGATTTGTGAGGATATATTACTTGGCTAATTGACCATCTTTGTGCTATAACAAGCAAGAGACTCTGATAATATTGCTGAGAGATCTTTTTCATTTCCCTTTTCCTCTGCAGTCCTGTGCTGTCACCCAGATTTGATCCTGAGAAAAAGTACTTCAGTGTTTTTCAATTTTGGGAACTTTATGATATGAAATTCCCCAGCTAGTAGCACAAACCAGTTCTGCCAATTTTGGGGAGTATAGTGAAATTGAAGCTGATCAGCAGAACTTCCAATGATTAAGAGATAACTACATGGAACTTCTGGCTGACGTTGCAGTGGGATCAGCCATGGAGAGTGGTTCTCCATCAGCCATGGAGAGTGGCCAGGGTCTTCCTGTTGGTGGGCTCTGATAGGAGCCAAAGCCACCCTGTAGGGGCATCAAAGCAAAGAGGGGCACCCTGTGAAGTTGCGGAGAGCCACATCTTTCTTGCCTGGCCCGGGGCTTTTCCCTCTCAGCCACGATGAGAAGAAGAGGCAGCCAAAAGATGGCTGCCATGAAGCTGGGACAGCCAAGAAACAGCTAAGACCGGTGCTGGAATGGAGTTAGTGAATAGTGTCTGGAACTGGGTTAGAGGATTCCTTTTTATTTGAAATCTAACCCCAAAAGGAAAAATCCAGGAGAACTATTTGCTCAGAGTTACAGCGAGTGAGCATTTTGAGAAAAATAGTAGATTGGAAAGAAAAGAGCAAGGGAAGAAAAACATTTTTTAAAAAATACAGGAAATTAGATTTTGAAATTAGGAAGATGTTATTAGGAAGGCATTTTAAAATGATGGAACTATTTACTTAAAAAAGTTAACCCTGCTTTTATAAATTGAATTAAAATCAAATTGGATTGAAATTGGTTACTCTTTTTTTTGTAATTTTTTTTGAAAAAGAAAATAAATAAACAGTACATTTTTTCTGAATAGAGTATTGACCAAGTCAAAATTTACAGCTTATTACATAAGTACTTCCCAATAAATTTATATATTTCAATTTATGTCATAATATTCACTTTTTAAAATTTTTCATCTCTACTTAATATTTAATTTATAATCAATATTACCATCCGCCCTAACTTCCAATCTTAATCTTATTTCATTTTATTATTTTAAGAAATTGGTTACTCTTGAATAACATTGAAATTTAAGCTGGGAATACCACCTGCTGATGAAAGGAAATACAACATATATTTATAAGCCTGGCAAGATTTTGGATATGGAATAAACAATACTCATCTGGAGGATTGTGAAGATATTTATTGAGTTATATGCATCTACTTTATTGGAGATTTAAATGTGAGAACAAGGAATGTCTAATTAAAGTGACTCCTGAATGTTATGAAGAGGATTTAAAGAGATTTTGAGCAATTCTCTGGACTACTTGAAGGGAACTGAAGGATTAATTTAAGGGTTGAATTAATTAATTATGGATATGAAGGATATGAAGATGAATGCATGGCATAGAGGGAAAGCTGGACAATATAATACAAGGGACAAGGAAAAAAGACCAAGAAGCCTAGGAAAGGGAGGAGTCAACAGAAAGAACGGAAGAAAAAACAGAACAGATGAACCAGCAAATAAAAGAAGATAAGGAGACAACAATAAAAATAATAATGACTGATGAAACAAAACAAGGGGAAAATACTTCAAGAGTTTTAAAAAGAGACTTGGAGACATAGGAAGATATTTTCGAAAATGGCCAGTTACTGTGAAAGCTAGAGCTAGGGGTATGGCCAGTTACTGTGAAAGCTAGAGAGTGGAAGAGGGTAGAAATGGGAGAAATATTTAGATTGAATAGTCAGGATGTGGATGCAGACAGAAACAAAGATTTAAGAGAGGAATATGGAAGGCAAGTCAAAAAGCAAATAAGAATTAAAATATTAATGCAGGCAAGATATGATGGTTAGAAATGAAATGTCTTTTAATATAAGGGTGGCATGATTAAAAGCTAGAATAGAGAGAGAAATAAATAAATGGGGAAACATTATATACACTTGTATATAATAAAATAAAAGCAATAATAAGGTGGGAAAATTAGAGATTGAATGGTGTTATTAGTATGTTTAAATAATATTGTGATTGGTATTGGAATAATATACTGAAACATCAAATAATTAAATAATGGAAAAGCATAACTTAATATAAATATGTGTATTAATATTAGAACTATATTAGCTTGACGAATGTAATGAATATGATTAATATTAGTTTTTTATTAAAATGAAAGTGAATAAGAATTAAAGTATTAATCTGGATAAGAGATGAGGGGTAAAAAGGTAATGCCTTTTATTAAAATATAATGGTGGCATGATTAAAAATTAGAATGGAGATAGAAATAAGAGAGAGGGGGGATTATTAATATACACATTCTTATATAATCAGTTAAAAGCAATAATTAGACGGAAGATTAGAAATTGAACAATGGAACTATCATGTATGTGTAAACAATATTGTGACTGGCATTAGAATAATATATTGAAACATTGAATAATTAAATAATAAAGGACTATAACTTAATACAAATATGTGTATTAACATTAGAATTATATGAGTCTGATGAATGTAACAAATGTGATTAATGTTATTATTATTTACACCAAAATGTATGACATCCAGATGCCACACTGTTCACGCATTGATGTATATATGTAAAATAAAATAAAAAACTTGTGGGGTGGAAGAGAGGGAGATAACTACATGAATACAATTTTGGTATTTTAAAATATTGTTGTGTAATTTAATACTATATTTTATGCTGTAGAGATACTCCTTGGCTTACAAGCATTTGTATAGTAACCATTTGAAGTTACAACAGCACTGAAAAATTAACTTATGACCAGTTTTCATGTGACCTTCATTTGTAACCTTCCAGCCCTCTGAGAAGCAAAGTCAATGGGGAAAGCCAGATTCTCCTAACAACTGCATGGTTTACTAAGCAACTGCACTGATTTGTTTAACAGTTATGGCAAAAAAGTCGTAAAATGGGGCAAAACACACTTAACAATTGCCTTGCTTGATATTGGGCTCATTTGTGGTCACAAATTAAGGACTACCTTTATAAAACAAAGACTCAATTAGATATGATAGAATAATAAAAACCAAGTATATAAAACAAAGGGAGTGTGCATCAATTACTTCAGATAAGTAATTGAAGAATTGCAAAAGAATCCTTCCCAGATTGGGAAATAAAAGGAAGGTAAGAATTGCATATAAAAGTTCCCATCTTTGACTAATACAAGAAAAATATGTATTTTACTTGCTGTGACATTCTATGAACTAAGAAACAATGTCACTTGAAGAAAGCTTGAAGACATTAATGTTTTACACTTAAATATAGAAATTGCCAGTCCTAGTTCTGAAACACTGAAAAAATAATTATTATTATGGTGTATTTTTGATATATCATTTAATCTTTCAAACATACTAATTTTTCTTTCAGCTGAGGAAAGGACCTCCTGTCCCACCACTGCCTAAACTCACACCAACGGTAGACATGCAACAAGAAAATATCATCAGTTTATTTGATGATAACTTTGTTCCAGAAATAAATGTGACAACTCCTTCTCAGGTGAGTCCAGATTGAATCCATCAGTCTTCTCCAGCGTCATGTATTCAGATGGATAATGCTACAACTTGTTCATCCCAAACCAAAAGACCTTGGCAATGTTGACTGGGAACACTGGACACATTTTTTGAATGGAGATGATAGGAATGACTCATATACAAGCTGTGAAACATAGAATAAGGTGTTGTAGTCACTGACAAAATATTTCCATTAATTTGAGACTGTTTTAGGGATGAAACCTCTAGTTCACAAAATCTTGGTGACATTTCATAGTGAATCCCACAAACACTCTGTGCTTGGATGAGCATGACTAAAATTTGTCCAGGATGCGCACTAGCTATGTCCATGATCCTTAGTCCTAATATTATATGTATTTAAAGGAAAATACACACATGATGAAGTATTAACTGAATCTGAGCTTGGGGCTCATGAATTCATTCATGAATTCCTCACAAAATGGCTTGCATGAAACAATTGAACACTAATTCAGAAAAAGTCATCATTTCCTGTTCTATCCATAACGACTTCCTATATTCTGAATGGACTAATGCCACTAAATTCCAATCTCTTTCCTTATTATTTGCCCTGATGTATGTTTTATGAGAAAAATGATTTGTACATTCCAATTAAAAATGTTTTTAAAATGTTGTAATTCCAACAGAATGAAGCTCCTGATGTTAAAAAAGAAGAATCTTTGTTAGATTTGGACTTTGATCCTTTCAAGCCTGATAATGCATCTACTGTGGTAACCCATTCCCCAATATCTCAGGTATTTTTAAATATTATGTTATTATGATACTATGTGCCCCATAATCAGAGTTGTTTTACACCACAATCCTGTGAGAACCCAGAAATGTGGCTTTAATTTATTAAAAGCAAGTTGCTGACTCTGATATTAAAGGTTATAAAGAAGTGTAATAATTAAAAAGAAATTTTTGATATGGTTGACTAATATAATTTGCAGTGATTGGTAATGGCTTAGGACAATAATGGCTAACCTTTTTTCATTGTGTGCCAAAAATGTGTGTGTGCTTGCACGACAGCACGCTGGAGTGCCGGCACCCATAATGCAATGTGCTCTCCTCTGCACATGCACGTACAACCCCCCCATCCCCCACACATGCACCTTGTGCATGCACCCCACCTCTGAGCAAGCAAAAAAAAAAAAAAGCCACAAGTGGTGAACTCTTCCAAGCGCACAAGCCAGGAGTGGGCGATGTGTGGCCGCATCTAAAGGTGAGAAAAAGCAGGGTGAGTTTTTCAAATGCCTCCTGTGAGCTGCGAACTCCCCTCCCTCCCTTCCTCCCTCAAACAATCTGGAAGGAGAGCACAAAGAATACCCCATGACTTGAAACCCGAGCAATGGAGGAGAGCAAAGAGTGGCTCTAAGCATGGACGCAAAGCCAAGGTTTTTGAAGGCTTTCCATGGGATTCCTGTCGCAGGAGGAAAATGTGGAGCCCAGCCAGCCAACTTGGGCTCCGCCTCCTTTTTTGTGTGTCCCCCACACATGCGCCCCAGCCTCTTCTCTCCATCACCTTTTGGACCTGGAAAGCCTCCTGGAAAGCCTCCTGCACCAACCTGGAACCCAAAACACAGCGGGCAGCTATTTCTGAACAGTAACTCCCCTGTGCCTGCCTGCCTGCTTGCCTGCCTGTCTGCCTTGCTGCTGCTATCAGGAAAGGCCCTGAAGCTGCACTGCCCAGGATCTACATTGGAGGTCGTTCGCATCTATGCAGGCCTGCAGCCTTTGCAGAGGCAGCAGCACGCCTCTGCTGCCACTCTTAAAGTTGATTGTTAAGAGCTGGAAGATGTTTTCTTAGATCTCCGACACTCCAACAATGACTTGGGGGAGATCTAAGGAAATGTCTTCCAGCTCTTCGTGATAGACTTTAAGAATGGTGAGAAACAGGCAGCAAGAGAAGCAGCAGTGGGGGCCACAGGGGCTAGTGTGTGTGTGTGTGTGTGTGTGTGTGTGTGTGTGTGTGTGACATTTGCCGCCCTCCCCCAGCACCGTCACTGCCGCTGCCCATCTCACTTCCAGCACAGTGGCTCCATCTCCCCGAAGGGTCGCCCACCCACCCATTGGCAGGGCCAGAAGTCAGGCAAGTATGGCAGGGCCACAGGGAAGGGAGCTAGCTAGCCAGGCAGCCCTGACATGGTTGCCTGCCTTCCTGGTGTTCCCTGTGGCCAGGCCGGCTTGCCTGCCTTCCTCCCACACATCCCCACTGCTCTTTTTTGGCTGCTTACCTTCCACAGTGGCTGGTCCAGAGTCGGGAAGGCAAGCTGATCCAGATTTTTGCTGCTGGAAAGTGGCTGGCCAAGAAGCCTCCAAAAAGGCTTTTTTGCCAGCCGCTTTCTCCACAGGCTGCTAAAAAGTATCAGCAGTGTCCCCATGTTCTTTGCACATGCCCATTGACTTGCAAGGCAATGGAATGCACATGCGCAAAGAACATGAGAGTGACAAACATGGCAGCCGGAGAACTGGTTGGGGGTGTGGCCAGCCAGCCATTACTACCAGTTCTCCAAATGCCAGCAGATTTTTACTACCGGCTCTCCCGAACCAGAGTGAGCCAGGAGCAACCCACCACTGCTCTTCCTTTCTTCCTCTCCTCTTCCCTTTCTTCTTTCTCTCTCCCTCCTTCTCCATTTTCATCTCTCTCCTTCTTCTTATCTCTCTCCATTGCTGTATTTATTTTCATTTCAATATTTCTGGTGTCCAGAGAATCCCAATTTTCTCATTTATTGAGTATATTTCTCAAACTTCCCCTCATATATTTTAGTTATTAACATTGTCTTCATCTTATTCCATTTGTATCTTACGATCAATTAATATAACCTTTCACCTCTTATTTTCTTAAAGTTTTTGTTCACAATTCAATAATTATTATTCTCTTCCAATAGTATACATCATTTAATAACATTTCAATTTTATTTTCTTTTTCTTCCATTAACTGCAGTCATTGTTTATTTTTCCCTATCATCTCTTTAACTTCTTTCAATTCTCGTTCCATTTGTTCCGTTCTTCCAACCACCTTATCTATTCTTGTCTTAAGGTCTTCGTGTATGTTCTGTAACATGTTTTTTATACCCATATTAAGTTTCTCTTGCTGTGATGTAGTTTCTGTCGTCTTTGTTGATATTGATGGTGATGATAAATGTTGTGTTGCTTTCTTCACCTTTTTCATCATGTCTCTTCAGATCACACCACCCAATTTATAATCCAAATAGTCCAATTCTCCAATTTCAGCTATTTCTTTGTTCAAATTCCAAACTCAAATTCCAAATCTGTTCCCCAAACCACCAATCTCTTCAGGTTCTTGATACCTGAATCCACTTGTGTTTAAAGGGGATAGGCCGTCTAGAGCAAAAAAAATATCAGGATATCCAAAATGAACCAACAGCCACCCAATAGGCCAAAAAGGGGCAGAAAAAAGAAAAAAAATTAAAATATGAAAAAGAAAAAAACAAATCAAGACAAAAATAAAAATTCACCAATTAAAATTTTTTGAGATATCCAATCACTCAATAAAAATATAGAATGTGTAAAATATCTTCTTCAGAGAAAAATTTCAAGAATGGAAAAAGGAGAGAAAAGAAAGGACCAAAAAGAAAAGAACAAAGTCCAGAAGAAAAAAGGCCCAAAGGAAAACAAGAAAGGAAATAGAATATCACTTTTCCAAAATCTTCCAACGTTTGTAAATCTTTTAATCGAAAGAGAAAAGAAAAAGAAAAAAAAACAAACACAAACACAAACACAAAGCAGTGAACTCACTCCAAATGATTTACAAAAACTTTCCTTCTTCTTTTTCCCTGTCTCCTGTTACAAAAATCACAAGACCACTTCTTATCAAAGACTTCTTGCTATTTTCCAAAACATTGTCCAAAGTCATTCTGCTTTCATCTTTTCCTATTCAAAATATCTATTGAATTTCTCTATCACCACTAGATGGCACTGCGGTTCACTTAAAATGCCTTTTACATATAACAATACTTTTTTCTTTTTTTAACTTTATTCTTCCAGCTCAAAAAACTTATTTTCCAGAAAGTAATTCATTAATCATGCAAAATTTCTTTGTCCAATCTGCTTTCAATTCCTTAAATCAATTTAATCTTTTTAGTAATTAGTCTTTATTAGTGGCTTCCACCTTCTCACCGCTGTTCTGGAAGTGGGAAGTTAGCCTTATTTCTCTGCCTCCCCTCTCCTCTTTGCCACAACTTTCAAATAATTTTTTTTTAAGTTCAGGAGATAATAATATAAAAGGTATTTTGTTTCTAAGACTTCTGTTCTCATCCAGACGATCGCCTTGCTTTCTTTCCTTTCTTTCTTCCATGTGGCCATCCTGGCTTTTAACAGCTCCTATGGTTGCCTTACTTCGCTGCTGGGTCGGAGGCTGTTACAGGCACTTCAGGGGGGTTGCGATTCCCCTGTTTGCACCTGCCTGCACCTCCATTCTTCACTGTTCTTACAGGACAGCTATGATCCCTGGGGATCCCCTCAGTCAGCTAGGATTCAGCATTTTTCCGGAGCCCTGGAATTTGCCGTTCTGCCACGACACTGGCCACTAAAAGATCAATTTCCAAATTAAGTAACATTATAAATCATTAGAAAGCAAGCTTAGACCTAACAGGCAATCAAATAAAAAAGGATTTAGTGCAATAAGATCCCTTCCCTTTTAAAACAACCCATTTTTCTATTTCTATGGATCTGTATACTGAAGACCTTGAGGACCAAGTAGGCTGTAGGCAGAATGAGGTGTGCAAAGCTCAAGTCAATTAGTGAAGGATTTCTAACTTGAAGTATAGGACAGGAAGGAGAAACCTTATAATGCAATTTGAGCTGGCATTATAAATAAACTGAAGTTTATTTATGGTTTATTTATTTATGGTAAATGGTCTGATACTGTCAAAGCTCTCCTTACAGTTGATGTCAGTAAGGAAGTATCTGAGAAGTATAAAGGCATCATGGCAGAGTTAAAACAGGCCACACAAAAAAAGCAGTCATTAATTTCAGCTATTTCTTTGTTCAAATTCCAAACTCAAATTCCAAATCTGTTCCCCAAACCACCAATCTCTTCAGGTTCTTGATACCTGAATCCACTTGTGTTTAAAGGGGATAGGCCGTCTAGAGCAAAAAAAATATCAGGATATCCAAAATGAACCAACAGCCACCCAATAGGCCAAAAAGGGGCAGAAAAAAGAAAAAAAATTAAAATATGAAAAAGAAAAAAACAAATCAAGACAAAAATAAAAATTCACCAATTAAAATTTTTTGAGATATCCAATCACTCAATAAAAATATAGAATGTGTAAAATATCTTCTTCAGAGAAAAATTTCAAGAATGGAAAAAGGAGAGAAAAGAAAGGACCAAAAAGAAAAGAACAAAGTCCAGAAGAAAAAAGGCCCAAAGGAAAACAAGAAAGGAAATAGAATATCACTTTTCCAAAATCTTCCAACGTTTGTAAATCTTTTAATCGAAAGAGAAAAGAAAAAGAAAAAAAAACAAACACAAACACAAACACAAAGCAGTGAACTCACTCCAAATGATTTACAAAAACTTTCCTTCTTCTTTTTCCCTGTCTCCTGTTACAAAAATCACAAGACCACTTCTTATCAAAGACTTCTTGCTATTTTCCAAAACATTGTCCAAAGTCATTCTGCTTTCATCTTTTCCTATTCAAAATATCTATTGAATTTCTCTATCACCACTAGATGGCACTGCGGTTCACTTAAAATGCCTTTTACATATAACAATACATTTTTCTTTTTTTAACTTTATTCTTCCAGCTCAAAAAACTTATTTTCCAGAAAGTAATTCATTAATCATGCAAAATTTCTTTGTCCAATCTGCTTTCAATTCCTTAAATCAATTTAATCTTTTTAGTAATTAGTCTTTATTAGTGGCTTCCACCTTCTCACCGCTGTTCTGGAAGTGGGAAGTTAGCCTTATTTCTCTGCCTCCCCTCTCCTCTTTGCCACAACTTTCAAATAATTTTTTTTTAAGTTCAGGAGATAATAATATAAAAGGTATTTTGTTTCTAAGACTTCTGTTCTCATCCAGACGATCGCCTTGCTTTCTTTCCTTTCTTTCTTCCATGTGGCCATCCTGGCTTTTAACAGCTCCTATGGTTGCCTTACTTCGCTGCTGGGTCGGAGGCTGTTACAGGCACTTCAGGGGGGTTGCGATTCCCCTGTTTGCACCTGCCTGCACCTCCATTCTTCACTGTTCTTACAGGACAGCTATGATCCCTGGGGATCCCCTCAGTCAGCTAGGATTCAGCATTTTTCCGGAGCCCTGGAATTTGCCGTTCTGCCACGACACTGGCCACTAAAAGATCAATTTCCAAATTAAGTAACATTATAAATCATTAGAAAGCAAGCTTAGACCTAACAGGCAATCAAATAAAAAAGGATTTAGTGCAATAAGATCCCTTCCCTTTTAAAACAACCCATTTTTCTATTTCTATGGATCTGTATACTGAAGACCTTGAGGACCAAGTAGGCTGTAGGCAGAATGAGGTGTGCAAAGCTCAAGTCAATTAGTGAAGGATTTCTAACTTGAAGTATAGGACAGGAAGGAGAAACCTTATAATGCAATTTGAGCTGGCATTATAAATAAACTGAAGTTTATTTATGGTTTATTTATTTATGGTAAATGGTCTGATACTGTCAAAGCTCTCCTTACAGTTGATGTCAGTAAGGAAGTATCTGAGAAGTATAAAGGCATCATGGCAGAGTTAAAACAGGCCACACAAAAAAAGCAGTCATTAATATCATTTATTTTTTTAGTAAATGAAATTTTTCATATTATCATACTATCCAGGAAAAGAATACTTTACTGGATATGATCCTAAATAGGAACAGCTGTTAAATCTGCTTCTTAAAAGGTTGTTTTATGATAGAAGTCCTTGGTTACATGCTTATGATTATCTTATACTGTTGTAGCAGTTCATTGAAATATACTTAGAAATGAAACTGTGGTAGGATTGAGAAACTAAAATTGAAAAATGTATGGCAACAGAAAAACAGACTATACATTCATGGCAGAAGTCTAATAAATCCAAGCAGGAATAATTTCGTTAAATAAAATATATCACATAACAAGGCAAGCTAGGACACTTAGAATATAGTTTTTGAAGAAAAAGAGAAGTTATTTTTTAAAAAAATCTAAGTCACCCAAATACAAATGAGCAATAATCACAGATGACCAAAGTATAATAATATTAAAAAAAATTAAGTAGCATTAGAACTAAGGGGAAAAAAGAGGAGAGAAAGGAATTGGGTGGGGGGGATTAGAATGCTTTTTTTACCAATGTTTTTTTCTTTATCTTTTTTTAAACAACTTTTTTGAAATCTATTTTTTGCCATCAGATTTCCCCCCCCAACTTTTGCTCTACAAGCAATTCTCAAGTTAAAACCATTCATTTAGTGTCTGTTTGAAGTTACAACAATGCTGATAAAAGTGACTTATGACCACTTTTCACACTTACGATTGTTGTGGCATCCCCATGGTCATGTGATTGATATTGGGTTGCTTGGCAACTGGCATGTATTTCTGACAGTTGCACTGTGCCAGGGTCATGTGATCACAGGTTGTAACCTTCCCAGATGGCTTTCAACAAGCAAAATCATTGGGGGAAGGCACTTTTTCTTAATGATCACATGATTCACTTAACAACTGTGGTGATTTGCTTAATTGTGACAAAAAGTTCATAAAATGGAGCAAAACTCACTTAACAACTGCCTTATTTAGCAACAGAAATTTGGGGCTCAATTGTTGTCATAAGTTGAGGACTACTGTAGTCAGTGGTGGAATTCAAATTTTTTTACTACTGGTTCTGTGGGCTTGGCCTGGTGAGCATGTTGTGGCTTGGTGGGCATGGCTTAGTGGGCATGGCAGGGAAAATCTCCATTCCTACCCCACTCCAGGGAAAGGATATTGCAAAATCTCCATTTCCACCCCACTCTGGAGCCAGCCAGAAGTTGTTTTTACCGGTTCTCCAAACTACTCAAAATTTTCACTACAGGTTCTTCATCTCTCTCTTCGGGGAGCTGAGAGAGATGAAATGCCGGAGAAGACGCCTAGAGAGTGTTTGGAGGTCCAGCAGGTCCGAGGCTGATCGGACACTAGTGAGGTCCTTTACCAGGACCTACCTAGTGGCAATGAGGGAGGCGAAACGCTCCTACGTTTCCACCCTCATTGCGTCGGCAGATAACCGCCCGGCCGCCCTGTTTCGGGTGACCCATTCCCTCCTTCAACAAGAGGGGCGGGATGACCCCCTGCAGGGTCGAGCCGAGGAGTTTAATGGTTATCTATAGGATAAAATCGTTCAGCTTCGTGATGGCTTGGACCATGATTGCGATGATTCAGCCGAGGTGACAGAGACTCGTCTTGTTGAGGTTATGTGGGATGAGTTTGATTCTGTGGCTCCCGAGGACGTGGACAGGTTGCTGGGGAGGTTGCATGCGACTACGTTTTTACTGGACCCGTGTCCTTCCTGGTTAGTACTGGCTGCTCAGGAAGTGACACGAGGCTGGTTCCAGGGGATTATAAATGCTTCTTTGGCTGAAGGGGTTTTCCCCACCGCCTTGAAGGAGGCGGTGGTGAGACCTCTCCTGAAGAGGCCTTCCCTGGACCCAGCTATTTTGGGAAATTATCGTCCAGTCTCCAACCTTCGCTTTTTAGCGAAGGTTGTAGAGAGTGTGGTTGCATGGCAGCTTCCCCGGCACCTGGAGGAAGCTGTCTATCTAGACCCGTTCCAGTCCGGCTTCCGACCCGGTTATAGCACGGAGACGGCTTTGGTCGCGTTGGTGGATGACCTCTGGAGGGCCAGGGACAGGGGTTGTTCCTCTGCCTTGGTCCTATTATTTATTTTTATTTATTTATTTATTTTATTTGATTTTTATACCGCCCTTCTCCCGAAGGACTCAGGGCGGTGTACAGGCATAATAAAACCGACAATACAATATACAAGTTTAAAATACGATTTAAAAAACTTATTTTAAATTAGCCCAATGATTAAAATTTACCATACTAAGAAAACCCCATTTAAAATTAATAAATTTAAACATTAAAATCCCAATTTAAGCCAGCCCTGCGCGGATAAAAAGATGAGTCTTGAGTTCGCGACGAAATGTCCGAAGGTCGGGTATTTGGCGTAAACCCGGGGGAAGTTCGTTCCAGAGTGTGGGAGCCCCCACAGAGAAGGCCCTTCCCCTGGGGGCCGCCAGCCGACATTGTTTGGCGGACGGCACCCTGAGAAGTCCCTCTCTATGGGAGCGTACGGGTCGGTGGGAGGCGTGTGGTAACAGCAGGCGGTCCTGTAAGTACCCAGGTCCTAAGCCATGGAGCGATTTAAAGGTCATAACCAACACCTTAAAGTGCACCCGGTTAGATCTTTTAGTGGCTTTTGATACCATCGACCATGGTATCCTGCTGCGCCGGTTGGAGGGATTGGGAGTGGGAGGCACCGTTTATCGGTGGTTCTCCTCCTATCTCTCTGACCGGTCGCAATCGGTGTTGACAGGGGGGCAGAGGTCGTCCTCGAGGGGCCTCACTTGTGGGGTACCTCAGGGGTCGATTCTCTCGCCTACCCTGTTCAACATCTACATGAAGCTGCTGGGCGAGGTCATCAGTGGTTTCGGGGTGAGTTATCATCTGTACGCTGATGACACTCAACTGTACTTTTCCACCCCGGACCACCCCAACGAAGCGGTCGAAGTGCTGTCCCGGTGCCTGGAAGCCGTACGGGTCTGGATGGGGAGAAACAGATTCGGGCTCAATCCCTCCAAGACGGAGTGGCTGTGGATTCCGGCACCCCGTTACAGTCAGCTGCACCGCAGCTGACTGTTGGGGGCGAGTTAGTGGCCCCAAAGGAGGTGGTTCGCAACTTGGGCGTCCTCCTGGATGGCCGGCTGTCCTTTGAGGAACATCTGGCGGCCGTCACCAGGAGGGCTTTTTACCAAGTCCGCTTGGTTCGCCAGTTGCGTCCCTTCCTTGACCGGGATGCCTTATGCACGGTCACTCACGCTCTGGTTACGTCTCGGCTGGATTATTGCAATGCTCTCTACATGGGGCTGTCCTTGAGGTGCACCGGAGGCTGCAGTTAGTCAGAATGCAGCTGCGCGAGTGGTAACGGGAGCCGTTCGAGGCTCCCACGTAACACCACTGCTCCGTAGTTTGCACTGGCTTCCTGTGGTCTTTCGGGTGCGCTTCAAGATCCTGGTTACCACCTTTAAAGCGCTCCATGGCTTAGGACCCGGTACTTACGGGACCGCCTGCTGTTACCGTATGCCTCCCATCGACCGTGCGCTCTCACAGAGGGCCTTCTCAGGGTGCCGTCCGCCAAACAATGTCGGCTGGCGGCTCCCAGGGGTAGGGCCTTCTCTGTGGGAGCACCGACGCTCTGGAATGAACTCCCCCCTGGCTTACGTCAAGTGCCTGATCTTCGGACCTTTCGTCGTGAGCTAAAAACATACTTATTCACTCAAGCAGGACTGGCATAAATAGTTGATTTTAAATTGGGGTTTTAGAGATTTTAAATATTTGTAAATTTTTAAATTATCGGCCATTTATTAATAATTTCTTTTACTTTCTTTTAATTGTATATACTCTGTATTTTATTTCGGCTGTACACCGCCCTGAGTCCTTCGGGAGAAGGGCGGTATAAAAATCTAATAAAATAAATAAATAAAAATAAAAATAAGAACCTGTCAGAACTTGCTGAATTCCAACCCTGCCTATAGTGTAAAGTTCATTTTATGTATGCCTGCGTATTCTTTTCCTTTTGTTTTTGCTATTATTTTATTAATTTAAAAAATAATTAAAAATAAGGGATGTGATTATTCAGTCAGGGATATTATGATTATCAACAATGCTCTTGAGAGCTACCAGTTTATCACAATTGGGGGGTTTAGCAGCAAACCTCCCGGAGAATGACACTTTAAGAGATAACTTTGGAATTCCTTTTCATTGGATAAAACACATATAAATGTTTGGAATATGGTATGGTATGGTATGGGCTAGGATGCACCCAGATCCATTGCTCTAATCTATAACTAATTCCTTTGTCAACTTTGATTATACACATGTATAATCACATTATTATCTAATTATACTTTACAGCACATAAAAAAGATGTATAAATGAGGTTTTGAACATTGTCCTTCTTTTCCCTTCTCAGACGCTACCTTGGGATCTGTGGACGGTATGGTTGGCTTTTATTTCTTTTTATCTTGTTTTTGTTTTATATCTCAATAGTAACTTTAATGTGCAAAATATGTTAATCACAAAAAAGTTGTCTAAATTTTGAGAGGCAAGTTAGAGAAAGGAATAAGTAATAGAATAACAATTAAATGTTGATTTCTGTACTCAGATTTTAATTTAGTTTGAAAAGTCTCTGAGGTTACCTTCTGTATCTGTATTTTTATAGTAGCCCCAAAATTTTGAAATTGTCTTGCTTTAAGAAAAAATTAAATATGCTGTAGTATTTGTTGATAATTACATCTGTAAATAATATTTATATCACCCTCTTAAACTATAAATTATTCCACTAATATGTGGTGACAAAATTTAAGAATATAAACTGCTTTAATGTTAAAGAGCTCTGCGTAATTTCATTATAGATACAATTTTTAATACTGACAGAAATTATGCTGATTTGGAAAAAAAATACTCATCTGTTTCTTGTTTTCCTCTCTTTATTGTGAATTACAGAAAACAATTTAAAGAATCCTACATTGATGGAAAGATTATGTAGACTCTTTGGTTACGTTAATATTCACAAATTACTGATACAAATACTCTGTACCATAAATTTGTAAATGAACATTAAACAAACATAATTTTATAATTTTAGTTCATTGAGTAGTCTCTATCCCATGGAAATCATTCAGACTGACCATGAAAGAAAAGCTTAAAACATTTTGATTACTCTCAGTTATGCCATCCCCCAATCCCCCCACCCCATCTTCAAATCTAGACGCACTTTAAAGACATTTTACTGGTTGAATAGAGCAAGGCTAGTGCTCATTATCCTTCCCTCTAACATGGACTGTGCCCTGGTTTGGATGCTCCATTGTCTCAATCTGTAATACCTTTTTGGTGTTCTTTGAGCTTACTTGTTTCCTTGCAGGCATTTTGTTTTCCAGCTAAGTAGCATTTTCACTATAAAAAGGGAGTAGGGTTTGTTTATATACTGTATATGTACTGCTCTATTTATATACTGTAGATCAGGGGTCTCCAACCTTTTGGATCTCAAGGACCACCAAATCCATAATTTTAAATCCTGCGGATCACTGTGGGTGGAGGCTCAGCCGTCTTTCAGGCCTACCTGTCTGCTTTTAACAAGACCCCCAGATGGGAAGCCCAAGAGAAAGTGCCTGCTCCAGGCACACAGTCTGGAAACCTCTTTTGTGTTCCTTCTCTTGAGAAGCTTGGTCAATCTGAGAGAAGGAAAACGAAGACAGGCAGACTGACGGAGGCTTGCTGATGTTGGTGGGAAAGTTGGTCCCATATTCCAGAACTATAGTAGTTCTGTATAGCAGAGGTCCCCGGCAGACCAGTGCACCTGGGTGGAGGAGCTTCTTTGGGATGACCAAACGGCCAATCCTGTGACTAGTATAGCTCTGGAATATGGGACCAGATCATGATGGGGCTGGAAATCTCCACCATAGGGATGGCATATGTAATGTGCAACTTTGCAGGTGGTGCAATGTACAAAAAGGAGTGCAGCCCTTGCCAGCTGAAACTAAGTAATGATGCTGTTGCAGCGGGGGGGGGGGGGGGAAGCGGGCCAAAGCGGCAGTGGCGATGGCTGGAAGGTGCAGGAGCGAAGTGCTATTTGTGTGGCATCAGCATTCTGCCTTCACCACGGTATATTTGCGCCAGCTGGTGGTGCCAAGGCAGCCCTTGTCTCCTGCCACTTGGGGCTCAGAGCGGTAAACTATGTCTGGAAAGCACTACAGCAGAGAGAAGCAGCCGGAGTCCACCCTAGCTTTACTGTCCATTGGGGACACTAAATTGGTCCCCTGCAAACTCTCATCTCTCAAGGAGCCCAGCCAAAGATTCCCATGCTGCTTCAGCGAGTGCTCCTCAAGAAATGAAAATTTGCAGGGGGCCAATTTAGCCTCCAGGCTAGCTACAAGAGAAACGTTCATTCTCAGCCATATTTGAGATTTCTAGATGCAGTGGACAGCAAAGCTAGGGTTGACCTCAGGCGCTTCTCTCCTCTAACAGGCAGCCAAGTTAACTGCCTGAAGGACCCCATTCTGTCCCTGGGAGTCAAAGAGCTGAAGCGCAAGCGGCACTGGAAACTTCAGCCAGGCTCCTCATGAGAAATGTAAAGATTTCTCTGAGGACCCCAAAAATTTTCTCACAGACCACTAGTAGTCCATGGACCACCAGTTGGTGACCACTGCTGTAGATTACTCTGTCAGTGATGGTGGGGGTGTTGTTTTCTGCTTGGTAGTTCTTTGTTTAGTCTATTTTCTGCTTAAATGTTTGACTGATTTCAAAGTTTCTTGATTAAGGTATTGTTTCCTGCTTGATTGTTTGTCTGGTGCTAATCCAGAGTTAATCCTATTATCGGGTGATAGATTGCTGTTAAGAGGTGTTCTGGTCTTTTTGTTTCCTTTGTAGCTTTCTTTGTCTCTTTTGAATGGTATGTAAATGTTGTTTATCTCTATATGCCTATTGATTACTGATTTTTTTGAATTGCCAAGCTTCTAGGAATTTCTGAGCATTTTTGGATTTGGATTGATCTAGGATACTGACAGTTTCCCAGTTGAAACTATAGTTAAGTCTGTTCATCTGTTGTGAAATTAAAGCATTTTCATTGTGTCTTCTGATTGCTAGTTGGTGTTTATAAATGCACTCTGGATTTTTAGGTTTATTTGACATGTTTCTTTTCAGTAACATGATGCAATATCTTCTCCATTTTCTCTGATCTTTTCTTTTTAATATTTTTTTTCTTCACAGACCAATAATGAGGTGGTGCAGCCGGTAAGTAGTTGCTTCCTTCAAATGTAGATTTTCCTTACAGATATTGTAAATTATATTAATTCCTTAATTTATTCAGTTAATTTTGATTTCTGTATTTTTTTCTCCCTAACCTTTATCATGCTCATCTTGTTTTTTTCTTTACTTTCCTACCTATTTAAAGCCTGACTCTCCAAAAAGTCATTCCCTGTGTAACCTGGTCATGGAGGAAAATCCAGACAGTGGGTCAACAGAAGATCCTAACAAGCCCCAAACTGATTTAGGTTCACTCAATGTGGGTCTAGATCCAGATTCCCTCAAGAAGTCAGCCAGTGAGGGCCAGGAAAGAACTGCTGGTGGTCCTATGCCTTTTCTTCAGGCAGAGGAAAGCTCAGCAGAATCATCTGATATGCTAGTTTTTCCTACTTTGCCTGCTCTAGGCAAGCATGAGGATGGTGCATCATGGACAGCTTATGCAAATGAACATGAAACTACTTTTCTAAGACCCTGCTTGGACATTAGTCATAGTGGAGATGATGGCACTGTTCTGGTGGAGAATAACCAGTTTTTAGTGAGTGAAACTTTGGCTGAGAAGTCTTCAGTGGAAACTGACAGCTTTTTGGGTGAAGAACCATTTAGTGTGGAAATGACAAAAGAGGCGAATCCAGGCTTAGAAGACTCTTTCTGGACAAATACGGACCCATGTGAAAAGGTAGACACCAGAGATCCTAAGCTCAAGGAGTCCTACAATGAAATTGAATGTTTTAAGGCCTTAGGACAACCTTATAATGAAGCTGTAAAAAAGACCAAGGTAGAAATTAGACAAGATTTAGAACGTATAAATGGGCAACAAGAAACAATTACCGATAGTTGTCCCCAGAAATTTGATGTAGATTTTAATAAGGCTGATATGGTTAAGAAGACAGTTGGAAGAGATTTCAAGAACATGAACAGCTCTACAGCTCTAGAACATAATAGACCTGAAATGCAGAATGCTTTGTGTTCCCTGTGTCAGGATCCTGAAGAAACATACGAGGGTAAGGGGGCCATAAAATGCATACAGGAAAGTGATATGGCAAGTATTATAGGAACTGCTAACCTCCAAGTCAAAGACAATTTTTCTACAGAGTTTGGAAATCTTGGGTATGATTTTGAAACAAAAGGGGCAGAAGAGTTTTGCAAAAAATATGAAGACTGTGGCCTCAATACCACTCAAGAGAATAAAGATATTGAATATAAAGCTAATTGTATATCCCTTGACAAGGATATGACTGCGCAGCATAGGCTTGAGAATCCAACTAATGCATATTTCAGTAGTTCCAAGTTAGAGAATATGGAAGGTGAATTGGCGGATAGGGAAATGTTTTGTGGGCCTGAAGAACCTAACATTAGTTTACCCAAAATGTTAGAGACAGAACCCTGGGATGACAGCTGGGATCCTACATTTAGTTCTGATTCCTGGGGGTTTTCTAGCCAGTCAATTAGCTATGATTCCTGTCCCTTTCCTCCCACACAAAACTCTCTAGATGGAAACTTGGACAACCTATGGCCAGGTTTCATGCAAGATTTAGGAGAATTAAACAATAGCTGGGGAACTGCATGTGTAATGACCAGTCAGCAGAATCAGGAAGCATCTTTACAGCAAGGATCATCTGGGGAAGAGACAAATATTAGCACCTGTGGATCAAACAAGATAAGTAGGCCATTGATTCTGTTCCAAATGGGAAACTCTGGAAAGGCTAGCACTGAAAACTTCACTAGCCCCAAAGAAAATGAGACCAACAGCTCAGATTTATCTGAAGATGAAATTGCTAACCGGAGATATGGATTGTTATACCAGGAAACTGAGGCTGATAAAGAAGAGGTACCTACCCTATTATATAGCATAGTTTAGAAAAGAGAGATTCCCTAGGTGATATTTACCTTTATATAAAATATGAATTTTATGAACAGTCCTCCTTATCTTTCCTTTGCTAATCTATATAGTCATGCAGTCGTGGCACAATTCAACCATATAATTATGCTAGGTTGACCACAAAGAGGTTGAATATGCCATCTTATTTTGTATCACATCTTGTTTTATAATTTTGCTTTTAGATAGTTTATGTTGCTGGCATCTCTTCCAATTATCAAAGTGTATCACTGTGCTTTCTTTTTATTTTTTTATTTTATTATCATTTTTCCCTTCACTTTAAAAGATGTTTATGTTTGGGCCATGTACAAATAAGACTTTGATATTAAAATCTGTCTTCTAATTTCTAATTTGGCCTAGGCATCAAGCAATGCTTTTAATGGATTTGCACAGGTAAGGAGTAACTTTATTTTATTTATATATCTATTTATCTAAAAAAATTTAAAGCCATCCTTCTGGGAGCTCACAACAACAATAAAACCCTAGATCCATTTTTTAAAAAAATAAAACAAAAACTTAGCAGCTCAGCCATTGCCTTTGGATGCTTCAACAACCCATCCAAGGCATTCTTACTCTATCCCAGAGTAAAAAATCAGAGTAAAAAGACCTCCCAGAAGACTGAAAGGGTTGAGGCCTGCTGGATCACTGGAAAAAGGGTGCATTATAAAGTAAGGGGAAGGCATGGAAAAGCACCTTTCTGAAGTCCTCTTAGATAGCAACATTTCAGGGAACAGACTTGGAGTGTGCTTATCCTATTTTATCTGACAGATACTGACAAGCCATCTCACAATCGGTCCATTCCTGTGCCATGTAGGGCTATAAACATGATACCAGGGTCTTTAATTTTACCTAGAAAAAAACTGGCAGCCAGTGCTGCTTGAACAACACATGGGCAAATCTTAAGCACCCGGCACTATGTGTGCCATGTTCTGGACCAGTTGCAGCTCTTGGGTAGTCATCAAGGGCAGCATAATATAAATGTTTTGGAGTAACACAAAGAGGAAATAACTTAAGTATGAGTAACAGTAAGTAAGGTTTCCCAGTCCATGAAAGAATACAATTTGCACTCAAGATGAATCTATGCAAAACCTTTTCCAATCATGGCTGCCAACTGCTTATTGATAAGGTCCCATGAGTGCAAGAGGATCCTCAAATCAGTCCAAGAAAGTGCTACCTCATCAGAGTAAAACATGAATATCACCAAACCCTGGGAGGGGAACGACCCCAAAGACATTCCATCTTGTCAGGGTTGAGTTGATGTTAATTTCTCCCTATCGAGACCCACACAGCTTCCAGGCACTTGGTCAGCACTGCTGTAGAATCCTTTGCCCTATCAGGAATGAAGATATGTATCCTGTGCCATCAAGTGACCTCACTGAGTAATTTCATGTAAATGTTAAAAAGGAGAGGTGAGCGACATGAAGCAACCCACAGTGCAGGGTCTAAGGGTTTGATCTATCCCCCATAACACTGACTGGACCAGCTGTAGAGAAAGGAGAATACTGCAAAACAGTGCCTCCCCAACTCCAGCAAGTGGGATCAAAAGATGATGGAATTGTAGGCCAACTTCACCAGAAAGCAGTGCATTATCAAATCCACAATATAATGGCAAATTCGATGCACATCTAGATGTCAGTAATTCATTAGGTTTAGAGGTATACAGACTCTGGATCTAAAGTAGACTCCCTTACTGCACCTGTTAGAAGCTCATTAAGGTCATGCATTTTTCTGTATTTGTACAACAGTCTCAAAAAATATCATCTGGGTTAAAAGACAGTAGAGCAACAACAGTTGTCTGCTTTCATGCCACTGTCTCAAATATCTATTGCCCTGAGTCTGCATGGCTACCATGCTGATCCAGGAAAAGGTACCAATCTTTAAGAAAATGTCAGATTATTGCAAATGCTCATATCAAATCTAAATATCTGATATGGTTGAATTTTTAAAAATTTTGCTTTAAATTTGCTTTCATAAAAACATTGAAAATATATATATTTAATGTGTTCCACCATTTTTAACACTACTGTTCTTTGTCAAGTTAATGTGAATTAGTTGGCTATCACAGTCAAATTGAAAGGTGTTGTGGAGCTTGGTGTCTTGTTAAACAAAGGTTTGGCCATCTTGTTGCCTTATATGCTGTGTATTATACCTTTAAATTTAATGCTTCCAAACTGGACTACATTAGATTCCAAATCTTAGCCAAGATACTGCTATTATAAACAATAATGTATGATATATCACATTTTGCAAACCAGACAGCTGCTATTGTGCATAACATTTACAAAAACTGCAACTTGATTAAAAATACTCAGCCTAGGATCATATGAAAACTCTACAAGTAATTATGACTTATGACCATAATTGAGCCTCAAATTACTCACTTAATGATTGTGCCAATCATTAAGTGAGTGACCACATGACCATGCCTGTTTGTTCAACTTTTTTTCAGCAGTCATTAAATGAGCATAACAGTCATGAACTGAACATGACAGTAATAATGTCTTGTATCTTATATCTTGTCTTTTTATGTACAATGAGAGCATATGCACCAAAGACAAATTCCTTGTGTGTCCAATCACACTTTGCCAATAAAGAATTCTATTCTATTCCATTCCATTCCATTCAATTCTAAAGTAAATGCTCCCCTTGTTAAGCAAACTTAATAGTTGTTAACAAAATATAGTGTCTGTAATGGGATTTTTTTTTGCTGGAAACCTTTTTAGATAGAAACACTAGTTTCCATAAAAATAAATGTAAATTGTGGCCACGTGATTGTAGGATACTGCAAATGGCCATAAATTCAGGCCAGGCACCCAAAATATCCAGGCACTTCTCCTTCATCATAGGAGAAGGTGGTCATTGGATGTTCGAATCTGAATCATAAGTTGTCCTGGGGCGGTCCATTATAACTTTGAATAGTCACTGAGTGATAAATCATAAGTCAAGGACTACCTGTACTGAAGTCAATGATCAATGACATATGAAATCCAATATTATATTTAATAGATCCTTTATAAATGAAAAAGCAACTCAAAGTACTACCCAAGAAATGTTAGAATAAAAATGCTATAATAATGAATGACATTGAATCAAATCTGTTTAATAAGAAAATATAACAGAAAAGTTTTAATGTCTATCAACAAGCTTTATAGTAATAATTCAGAGTGCCTCTTTGATTACAAAGTCAGTTTGTTTCTAGAAGGAATGTTTTTGCAAATCTCAGTCCCCAGATTCCATACTAGAAGCTTGCTTAACTCACAAAGAACTATGAAAAAATGATGTCAATTATCAAATGTTGAGAAAATATTAAATTAAATAAGAAGACAAAATTAGAATTGTATGTTTTGGGTAATGGTGCCATCATATTGTACATAATTTTTAGTAGGTTTTTAAATGCTGATGCTTAATTAATTCTTGGAATGTATTCTTCCTATATGTACGTTCCCAGGACACCTCCCTATTTTCATTGCAGCCAAGTCAGGATATTACAGATAATAAGGTAAGTTGTTGCTTTTTGTATCAACTTGTATTAACCTCACTTTCTAATTGCTTTTGGAAATTGCCATTTTAAAGCTATTAGAGATTGTCAGAAAAACAAGTTTGAAAAATCTGCAATTCTCACTGATAGGAAGAATAGCTACAATTAAAATGAATATATTGCTGAGATTATTGTATTTATTCCAAACAATTCTGATAAAACTGGGGTAAATATTTTGAGGAACTTAATAAAATTAAATTAAAATATATTTGGCAAGAGAAAAAAGCAAGAATTAGCCTAAAAATATTGCAGGATACAAGAAGTTGGATTACCAGATTGAGAACTGTATTACCAGGCTGTGGCATTAACATGGATGAAAGAATGGATTGTATTGAAAAATGTTAAGATTGTTGACTTATATTTGAGGGGCACAATTTGCAACTGGGATGGCATGCCTTCTTGTGGTATGGAAAAAGTAAGATACATGGTTACTTTCAAAGACATTACATAAGGAATGCATTACTGTTAGTATGGGAGAAAATTAGAGAGCAACACTATCTGAGGATACCAGTTTGGCTTTCAGCAATGGAAGCACCTAACGTTATCAACATGGGAAATATCGCTAGATATAAAGACATCCTGAATGAAAAGGGGAAGCTCAAAACTATACAAGAATTGAGCCATCAAAGGATCGATATGGCACGGTATTCACAAGTGCAGATACATTATAGATATGAGAAAGATGCTAAATCATATGGTTTTTATAAAAAATTAACAGAATTAAATATAAGTAGGGACAGAAGAAAGATTGATAAAGAAATTGTATAACTATTTATAGGGCATCAAACTGGAACAAATGAAGGAGATAATGATAGCATGGACAAAAAATTTTGGTTACACAATAGAATTAGATAAATGGCAGAAACCGTGGGAGAGGAACTATAAATTAACAATGTCAACCACATATAAAGAACTTTTGTATAAGATGTTTTACTGATGGCACTTTGTACCAGCGAGGCTGGCAAAGATGTTTAAAGATGCCAGCTAAATGTTGGAAATGCCACCAGATACCTGGGTCTTATTATCATATGTGGTGAACATGTGTAGAAGCAAAAATATATTGGACAAAAATACATACATGGCTGGAAAAAATGACAAAGCAACACACTGATTTAAAACCAGAAATATTTTTGTTGGGGATTTTACCTGAAACCTATAGCAAAGGAAATGCATATTTAATTATTCATGTATTAACTGCAGCTAGAATTGGGAATTATTTTATCGATGGTTAGAGAATAAAAATGGAAGTTAGAAACAAAAGGAGATTAGTGAAATGTAGAAAATGTGTTAAGATAGAGATGTAAACAATATGATTGTTATTATTATGACTATTAGGATTATTATGCTTAATATTATTATTATATTCTTATCAGAAGATATGTAAAGAGGGAAAATGAACATATTTATTACGCTCAGTATTACTACTGTAAGATCAGAGAATTATTATCAATACTGTTGCAAATTTTGATGGTTATTGCACAGAGATATTTGTACCCACACAACACACTGTTGAATGGAAGATGAAATGTTTATATTAAAAAAAAAATTTAAAAAAAGAATCATTGGGAAAAGAATATTGCAAAGAAACTTTGTAAGTTTTAAAATTTAAATTTAAAAGGCATTCATAAATGATAAAACAAGAAAATAATCTGGAAAATGTTTTGTTATTGGATCTACAAAAGAGGCTTATTAAAGCCTTGAAGAAATGTGTGATGGGAAGAAGAATTGAAGAGGAATCAAATCCTAGAATAACCATTTATGGACTTTTTACTGAAACCTGGAATGAAAACTTTATATTTATGAATTTGCTTATAGATGGAGAATGAGATGGAATTAAGAGCTTTTTAGATGTATAGGAAACAAAGAGTTATTGAATTTTTTATATTTGTTGTGATCAGGGTTAGAAGTCACTCTTTATATAGATATTATGCTGATATAGGCTCATTGCCCCATAATTTGGAGTGACATCCAGCAGTAGTTTCCAGATGTCCATCAAGAGGATCAGCTACGGCTGGATCTCTTTACAATCTGTGCCATCAACTGTTTTCTTCTATTTCAGTGGAGAGAGTAGATTTCTTCCAATTTCTGTGCTTCCTCATCATTCTATATTTGTTTTCATTGTTTCTACTGCTGATCATTGTTTTGGCGATTAGCAGTGTGGATGGCATTCTAATTCTCCTTGTAGCTCTGCCACCAATCCTTGATTTCTGTCCCTTTTTCTTTGAGCCTAAGTATTTCATCATGTTTCATTTTGACCAGATCATCTTATGATATATTGTGAAAAATCCAACATCTTAATTCCCAAACGCACTATTTGGAGAATCTATTTGGAGGGTAAACTGTCTGAAATATTGCAACCAAAACTTCCTCTCCTGAAGATAAATAATTGTAAATGGTGTAGAATTTTTTATTTTACTTCAGCAAGAAATGTAGATTTTCATGAATGTGCTATCTGCATATATGAAGTTTTAAATTTCCCATATCTATTTGACTTTTTGGTTTTATTTAGCAATAATTTCTTTTGTTCATGTTTTCACTGAAATAGTTTCACATTTTTCTCACCTACTGATTTTTTTTAAAGAGATAATTGAATGCATCCCTAGTCTTGTGTCAAGTCTCCTGTGGGGTCTTTGCCTTGACTATAGTACTCCGAAAGTTTTTGAGCCATCAATATCATACCAATTAGACTTGTAGTTAAGAAATATTACTTCTTTACTTGTAAACACATTAAACTGCTATTCTAGTGAGCATTATGCTGCACTGAACTTTATTTAATTTTTGTTTTAATCTAAGAATACTCCTAGTAGAATGTGTCCTAGTGTTTCACAGAGAAAAATTATTTTATTTGGACCCTATTGCACAATTTCACAAGCACCTTTATTTCTTTATATGCTTTCAGGATCTTCACATGATTATTCAATGAATAATCAGTTTAATCCCAACAGATGTTAAAGTTCAGAGTAGCTATTAAGTTCTTCTACAAAGCCCTGCCTACTTTTATTCTAGGACATCTGACAAGGCAGTTATAATAATACCAAAGAACCTGTCAAGTCACTACTGTCAATATTCACTACTTCCTAGTGTTTACAGCACTTCTTAAAATCATCTGTCTCTTTTTCAGAAATTGGGCAACTGTACATTCTCCTCCAAGTTTTTGCCTTCGATCCAAAACACTGCCAAAACATTTCATGCTCATTTGTGAAGGCAAAAACACTTCTCACTCATTTTCAATTGCACTATAGTTATTTTATTTATTTATTTATTCGAATTTTTATACCGCCCTATCTCCCGAAGGACTCAGGGCGGTGTACAGCCAAATAAAAACATAAGAATAATACAAATAAAAACAACAATTAAAAAACTTATTAATTAGGCCGAAATTAAAATATCACTAAAAAAGTATAAAACCCCATTAAAACTAAATTTAAAACTAAAAACCCTAGGCTAGCCCTGCGCAAATAAATAGATGCGTCTTAAGCTCGCGGCGGAAGGTTCGGAGGTCGGGAAGTTGGCGCAGCCCTGGGGGAAGCTCGTTCCAGAGGGTGGGAGCCCCACAGAGAAAGCCCTTTGAAAGTTGTCACTCCTTTGAAATAGGAAATAGAAATTCTAGAACTGTATTGATAAAAATGCATAAAATCTATACCAAACAGAATCAAGGTGGAGCAATCTTAAGTATCTTCTTCTGGAGGCAAGTTGTTCCAGTTAGAACAATCAATAAGTGGAACAACTTGCCTCCAGAAGTTGTGAATGCTCCAACACTGGACATTTTAAAGAAAATGTTGGATAGCCATTTGTCTGAAATGGTGCAGGGTTTCCTGCATGGGCAGGGGGTTGGACTAGAAGACCTCCAAGTCCCTTCCAACTCTGTTATTATGTTATGTAAAATTAATGAAATCTTTGTTACATTTTTCTGTTTTCCAGGCTAAGCTCATGTTTCATTAACTGTTGCGTATTTTCTTCTTTCTCTGAACTCCTCTATTATGATTTGATTGTTAGAACATAATATGATCAACATTGCAATTGTGTTTGATTATTCCAGATTTAGGATTTAACAGATTGTGTGAACCCAAACATTTAGCTTTATTTATCTGCTTTTCTTAATTAAAGGCTGAAGAAGAAGCTCCCTCTTTGGAAATCCAGGCAGAGGAAGACATCAATATGGCTGCTTCTGATACCCAGCCAGAAGCAGAGGCTTTGGAGACTGATACGTCCACAGCTGAAACTGTGGTGAGTAATTGGTAAAGTGATTTTAGAATTTATTATCACCCAATTATTATAGACAAAATCAGTAGATAAAATCTTCATTTGGGTCTTTACTGTTTGATGAGAAGATTGAACCTGTATCACGAAGACCAAAGTTCAGATCTCATACTAAGCATCAGGGGCATCGGATAGGATAAAGAAGTCAGGATGGTAAGCAAAACCACATAATAAAATCCACCTTTTTATAAACATGTGTAAAATTTTGCTTTTATTTTTGTTTTATGGTTCATAGTTGCTGGGATTTATAGCTGTACTGAAAGGCAAATGGAAACCTTAATATTGTTTGCAAGGAATTATATTAAAAGCAATTCTGAGAATTAAAAGAAATGATATTTTTTATTGCATTACCATAAAACATCAAAATCATTTCACAATATGAAATCCCCCTTGCTTCCTACTTTGCTTACCATTCTTTTGTTTTTAGTCCATAGCATGTTGAATTCAACACCAGTTCCTTATGACAACTGCATAGCATATCTCCTTATTTGCATGTCATGGTTGTGGTTGGTTGTGGTTAGTACTTTAATCACTAGGAAATACCAGGATTGTATGATAAATTGGAATAGGTATGTATACATGTAAATAAATAAATCTCCAGGAGAAGGCTATCTAACAAATTACCTCAGTAGTATTACTAAGAAGAAATATATGCTATTTCCAGCAACTGGCACTGAGAGGTATCCTCTTCATATATTGATGGCAAAAGACATATCTTCATTGAAAGTCATAGGCAAACCTTTCTCCCATAATTTTGTCCCATAAAACTTTCTTTTAAAAGCTCTTTTATTTATTATAGGATTGGATATATTAAAAAGGATCTATGTGAATAACAAAGAGTTTTACCTTTCTTAATAGTTGCAGATGGACTCAGTAATTGAAGGTCCTACTGAAACTGAGTGTGTTGATGCCACTTCTACAAATGAGAGTGGTGAAGTTGCTATTACTGATGAAATAGCAGTTACTGAAAGCAGCATAGATTACACTGAAGGAAAAGCAGAAGACATCCAGGTACTACCAAAGCACAAACCATTTTCCCCCTCCTTTTTTCCTTCCAGCATGATTTTGAAAATGCATGGTCTTAACTCTACCACAAATCCCCAAGTTTCGTCATGGCTTGTCCCAAGAATCCTGGGAACTATTGAGTGTGTTATTGAGAATTGAGCTATTGACAATTTTCTTTGACATTCCTCAGTAATCACTCTAGTAATTTTTAGAATAATTGTGTAATTAGGATTTAAATTAAACTCTAGAATGACTTTATGCATGATGGTGTAATAATGTGTTTTAAAATTGAAGGTTTTTAAAAAATAAATCAGCTAATATTGTAATTTTTTGAAAAAAATCATGTTTGTAGCCTGTATTATTTTAAATTGTGTTACTTACGTATCACAATATTTTTCAAGCCCAACATGACACACTTTTTAGCAAGATAACAAAAATTCTTTAGGACCATTTTTTAAAAATAAAAAATCAATATATAAAGTAACAAGTTTATAAGGTAAACTATTTCAGATTAATTTACAATAATAAACTTCTATCTATAATGCTTATGATATAAATGCGTGTTTCAAAAATATTACTTTAAAAATTCTGCATTAAGAATCAAAATCCGGCATTAAGAACCAGAATATTGGAGGAATATCACCAATATTTCCATTAACATTCTAACAAGATCTTCAAAGCAGCAAACATAATTACTATTTAAAACTATTCGTTAATAAATTTATATCAAACAGTTAAAAGTTTTGTGTTACATAGCAAAAATTAAACAATTAAACTTTTCTATTAAGCAGATATGTAGGGTGTCAGCCTCTTAATGGTAAAATCCTGTGAGTGCCTATATTTTTAGATATTATTATACCAAGTTGAGTATTTGTAATATGTATGGGGAAATGACCTTGTGAGTCAAGAAAATAAATTGCAGCTTAGACAATAATCTGATAAATAAAATTGGAGTCTGTGGTTGCTGAAAGTATTAAACTTAGGGACAGTTTTCAGGAGAGTTAAAGTGAAGGACAGGAGGGATACTTTCAGGCTTGAAATATTCTGTTAATGTAATCTTACAGCCTCATAATATATTTGGATCTGGTACTTCTGGTTATGTTTCTTGCCTAGACTACCTCACAAAGCTAATATCAATCTTGCAAGAATCAAAGTATCTATTGGCCTCACAAGATAAGATAGAAATCACAACCAGATAAGCTAATTCTATTTATTGTAAAGGTTGACAGAATCTTGCAAGTACCGAAATACAATTTTCTCCCCCACCCTCAACATTCCATTGATATGCACTCTCTTTTGAAAACATGAATAAAAAATAAGCAAGTAATAAAATAGAAAAAAAGAATCAGAGAAAAGGCAAAATATAAATGAATCAAAAAAGGCTGACTTTCTTTGGTATGGATACAGATAAAAAATACATCATTCTTAGTCTACATTACTTCTATAATCCCATACAATTCTAATTACCAAATCCAAAAATAAAAAATATGCTTCTCCTAGTTTGTCACAAAAAAAATCCAAAAGTGATTTCATTAACAACTTATCAAATCCCAAAATCACAATTACATTTCTCTTAGATTCTCACAAAAAATTCACACAAGTACCTAATAAAATAAATACAGTATGTGCACAATTATTAGGCAAGTTGTATTATGGAAGATTAATTTTATTATTGAACAACTACAGTGCTCTTGGTCAATCCAAAATAGAATAGAATAGAATAGAATTTTATTAGCCAAGTGTGATTGGACACACAAGGAATTTGTCTTGGTGCATATGCTCTCAGTGTACATAAAAGAAAAGATACCTTCATCAAGGTACAACATTTACAACACAATTGATGGTCAGTATATCAATATAAACCATAAGGATTGCCAGCAACAAAGTTACAGTCAAACAGTCATAAGTGGAAAGAGATTGGTGATGGGAACTATGAGAAGATTAATAGTAGTGCAGATTTAGTAAATAGTTTGACAGTGTTGAGGGAATTATTTGTTTAGCAGAGTGATGGCCTTCGGGAAAAAACTGTTCTTGTGTCTAGTTGTTCTGGTGTGCAGTGCTCTATAGCATCGTTTTGAGGGTAGGAGTTGAAACAGTTTATGTCTTGGATGTGAGGGATCTGTAAATATTTTAATAAATATTTATAAATGTTAATAAACCTCAGGTTCAGGTAAGTTTATTACAGCCATAGGCCAGAACAAATAAAAAACACTCAGTAAATATACAATTAAAAATTCAAGAATAAAATAATGCATGATAGATAAAATCTATGATAAAAACCAGTTATCTGTTATATAACTTAAAATGAAAACACTACTGACATCAATCGTGTATAATATCATTCCTATAATTAAAATACCTGATCTCAACCAATAGGGTCACTTCCTAATTTACATATGTGGAGATTAATAAACCTCAAACTTGAATATTTAAGAAAGTAAAAGTGAGGTTATGGCTTTCTTAGGAGAATATCTATGTGTGCACAATTATTGGGCAACTATTAGTGTGCAGAAATTATTATGCAACTAAATGAAAAATGAAAAAAATCCCATCTCACTCATTTATTTTCATCTGTTAAAATGAGAATAATAAACAAACAATTCAAAATTTACAAATAAATATTTCTGACAGTTCAAAGAAAAAAGTGACTAATATAGCTACCATTTTTTTCAGTAACGGTCATAAGCCTTCCATTCTTGATCTTGAGTTTCTTGATCTGCTGATGATCAACTTTTTGTGCAGCAGCAACCACAGCCTCCCAGACACTGTTCAGGGAGGAGTACTGTTTTCCTTCACCATAAATAAATCATTTATGAAGGGCCCACAAGTTCTCATTCGGGTTTAGGTCAGGTGAGGAACGGGGGCGTATCATTATTATTTCATCTTTAAGGCCTTTAATGGCTAGCCACATAGTGGAATACTTCAATACATGCAATGGAGCATTGTCCTGCATAAAAATCATGGTCTTCTTGAAAGATGCAGACTTTTTCCTATACCACTGCTTAAATAAAATGTCTTCTAAAAATGGCAGTAGGTTTGGGAGTTGATTTTGAGTCCATCTTCAACCCGAAAAGGTCGAACGAGCTCATCTTTAACAATACCAGCCCATACCAGTACCTCACCTCCACCTTGCTGGCATCTGGAAGAAGTGGAGCTTTGTGCCCATTAGTGATCCAGCCATGGGTCCATCCATCTGGTCTGTCAAGGGTCACTCTCGTTTCATCAGTCCATAAAACCTTTGAAAAATCTGTCTTCAGATATTTCTGGGCCCAGTCTTGCCATTTCAACTTACGTGTCTTGTTCAGTGGTAGTCAGGTTTCATACCTTAGCCATGTCTCTGAGCACTGAACACCTTTTACTTCTAGGCATTCCAGGTAGTTTGCAGTTCTGAAATATGACAGCACTGGAGGATAATGGGTTCCTGGTAGCTTCATGTTTGACTCCTCTCAAATCTTTGGCAGTTAATGTGTGTCTTTTTTTCTCAGCATGTTTCTTGAGACCCTGTTGACTATTTGCAACAAAATATTTGATGGTTCTGTGATCACGACCCAATATCTTAGCAATTTCAAGAGTGCTGCATCTCTCTGAATTTTTGAGAGTCAGTTAAATCTCTTTTTTAGTCCATTTTGCCCGAGGAAAAGAAGCTGCTTAATAATTATGCACACCTTAATAGAAAGAGTTGGAAGGAACCTTGGAGGTCTTCTAGTCCAACCTCCTGCCCAAGCAGGAAACCCTACACCACTTCAGCCAAATTATCCAACATCTTCTTAAAAACTTCCAGTGTTGGAGCATTCACAACTTCTGGAGGCAAATTGTTCCACTGATTAATTGTTCTAAACGTCAGGAAATTTCTCCTTAGTTCTAAGTTGCTTCTCTCCTTGATTAGTTTCCACCTATTGCTTCTTGTCTCAGGTGATTTGGAGAATAGCTTGACTCCCTCTTCTTTGTGGCAGCCCCGAGATATTGGAATACTGCTCCAATACTGAGTTCCTGCCACTGTTCTTCATATGCTTTAGCCTCCAGCCCCTAATTATCTTTGTTGCTCTTCTCTGCACTATTTCTAGAGTCTTCACAATCGTTTTTAGATCATGGCAAGCAAAACTGAATGCAGTATTCCAAGTGTGACCTTACCAAGGCATTATAAAGTGGTATTAACACTTAATGTCATCTTGATTCTATGCCTCTGTTTATGCAGTCTAGAACTGTGTTGGCTTTTTTGGCAGCTGCTGCACATTGCTGGCTCATATTTAAATGATTGTCCACTAGGACTCCAAGATCCCTCTCACAGTTACTACTATTGAGCAAGGTATCACATATACTGTACCTGTGCATTTTGTTTTGTAACAAAACAAAATGTAGAACCTTACTTTTTTCAACATTGAATTTCATTTTGTTAGTGCCCAATGTTCTAGTCTTTCAAGATCCTTCTGTATCTTAAGCTTATCTTCTGGACTGTTGGCTATTCCTGCTAGCTTGATGTCAGCAAATCTGATGAGTTCCCCATCTAACCCCTTGTCCAAGTCATTGATGAAGATGGTGAAGAGTACTGGGCCTAAAACAGAGCTTGCGGAACTCCACTGCATACTTCCCTCCATGTAGATGCAGTTCCATTGAGGACTACACATTGAGTGCGGTTGGTCAGCCAGTTACCAAACCATCTGGTGGTGATGCTGTCTAAGCCACATTTTTCTATTTTATCTAGTAGTAGGTTATGGTCTACTTTATCAAATGCCTTGCTGAGGTCCAAGTAAATTATTTTTAAATTTTTGAGATATCAAAAACTAATATACTACTCCACTAGACATTTCCAACAGAAACGCTATCCAAACCAGATAATCCTTCAATGTCACCAGAAATAAGAACTTGTTATTTAACCATAATCAGACAAATCAAATTTATACTTTTTCCTTCTTCCTTCTAATCTTATTTAAGTCCCATAAATAAAATTCTAACTTGTCTTCTTCCAGCATCTTTTCTTGTTCTTTCAAAATTCTTATCATTTTTCAAGTCCAGTGGTAGTTTTTATGAAACAGCACCAATAAATCTCTTATACTTCCAATTTGAAAGGGGAAGCTACAATGTCTTTTTCAATTTTTAAATGATTATTCAATTACACTTATAAATCCAGTGAATCCATTTCAGTTGTTTCCAGAGGGATTTCTTTGTCATCAATAGTATGATCTAATTCCAGTAAAGAGTTAAAAAGTTCAAGCACTTTATTGGCCAATAAAACAAATGTTTCCTTTAAAGTAGTCAGGTTTCCTCCTTAAATAAAGAGGAAAAATAGTCCCCCACCCAGTAACTGGGGGAAAACCATAATGGACCCTGTCCATTGTGATCAGATGTCATGATGGGTGTTATGTGAAGTATCCACGTGATTGTCTCACAATGTTCTACTTCCTACCCCTTGGGGCAGGGGTGAAATTTACTTACCTTTGCTACTGGTTTGGAAATGTGAGCATGCTCACACGTGCTCGCTATGCTCTCATGCACCTCCTCCACACGTGCGCAGAGGGTAAAAAATGGGACTTGATGGTGTCTGGGCAGAGCTTCCCACCACCGGCACTACCTGTTCACCTGAGCCGGATATAACTGGCTGAATTTCACTACTGCCTTGGAGTCTACAGTTCAATGCAGCTGTCCAGAAAATGGCTGCTTACAGCATCACATCATGTGGCCCAAGAATATAACGGCCTGCTCTGCTTCCCTAATGTAACTCCAGAAAGCTCTGCATTAGTCCTCTCCAGAACTTGTGTTAAAGAAACAGATTAGGCCTCTTCATTCCTGGGCCACATGGCATGATCCTGAAGTAGCCACCATTTTCAGAGTGATCACAATTCAATGCAGCTGCCCAGAAAATGGTGACCACCATGTAGCCCAGGAATGGAGCAGCCTTCCTTCCTTCTCTAACCCAAGCTCTGGAGATCTTTGAAAGGTAAGTGAGGGGTAGGATCACATAGGGAAAGCACATTATATCCATCTTTTTAAAAATTCATTCTAGTATTTGGATTTGAGAGATTGCTCTAAAAGTCCAGAATATTTTTTGAAAGTATCAGTAATCGATATTTTTATTCAAAATATTGCTTTCTTCCTCCTTTCACCTTCCTTTTTTCTTCTTCTAAGGACAACCTTAGTAACATCCCATCAGTAGTTATAGAGCCTGCCTCAAACAATGAAGATGGAGATGATCATGAAATACAAGTTACTGAATCTAAAGATTCTATGGAAGAAGTTGCTAATCAGAAAATTGAAGTATCCACTGTTGAATCTTCAGATGATATAAGTGAGCCAACAAATATAATAGAAGTACAGCCTGCATCTTCTGAGAAGCAGTCTACAGCAACAGATGACATGCCTCCTGGCTTCCTCTATAAGGTTTGTTTCAGGATTTATTAGTAGTATAACCAATATCTCTCAAACTTGGCAACTTTAAGATGGGTGGATTTCAATTCTCAGAACTCTCTAGCCAGCATGAGCTGAGGAATTCTAGGAGTTGAAGGCCACCCACCTTGAACTTGGCAAGCTTGAGAAACACTTCCATAGCCTTAAAATGTAGCCACAAAATGTTGATATAAGTTTTGTTTTTCAAATTTTCTCACACATGATGTATAGTTCACGTTGCCAAAAAACATTAAAAGGACCTATATGGAGACATATCAACAGCCACTCTTAGTTGCTTAGAATGTGTCCAATTTATGGAACATTCTTTGTTTCAATAGCAAAACAAAGGAAGCAAAAGAAATATTTTACTTAGCCACTACAGTACTTAGATATATTGTGCCTTGTAACATTAGATGAAGTAAAATATCTATAAATATATAATTAGTCCATAAACACTTATTTCTGTTCTAACTTAGGTTGAAGCTCTGCATGATTTTGAGGCAGCCAACAGTGATGAACTGACGTTGCATCGAGGTGATATTGTATTGGTAATCCCATCAGCAGCAGAAGCAGATCAGGTAATGGCAGAGGGGCTTTTCTTATATTAAGTTATTAAATAAATTTACTTTTTACTGAAAACTGAAATGCTCTCAGGAATATTTTTATTTATAGGAGAAAATATTTTAGAAGGGCTTCGTAGTGAAAAAACAAAGTATGCTAAAATTACTACAGGCCATATTGTAAAAGCTGATTATTTTCACACATAATATAGCTGGAGGAGCATTGCTAACCTTTGCTCTTTTTAAAAAGATATAGACATGCATAGACAGTACATATGAGCAGTTCTTTTGGAAATATAATTAGAAAACTTAAGTTTTCTTTCCCTTTCAGGAAGCAGGTTGGTTAACAGGTGTTAAGGAATGCAATTGGCTTCAATACAAAGATGCATCCACATACAAGGGACTGTTCCCTGAAAACTTCACCTGCCGTTTCGAGTAATTTCCAGTTCCAGAGGCAACACCCTCATAGGAAGCTCAGTGTGAACATCTCCAACATACAGGAGTCCATAGTTGAGCCAATACTTCAGACAAAATTCAGCTGAAGCACATCAAATGAGCATGATTGCAAGAAATTAAAAGCTAGCATATTCTGAAACAGTATGTGGAAAAAAGTACTTATTTGTTCACATATATATGGCAACAGGTTTGTTTGTACTTTGTCAGAGCTATGGTGATCCTGTAACTTGACCTTTCCCCATGCAAATGAGTAGGCTCCTCAATACCAAACCTTAACTTTTCTGCACTAACTGTATTGAATTGAGTTGCTGCACTGCAGAAGACTTCATTAGTAATCCTGTAGTACTGAAATCAAAGTATTCTATTTTCAATGTGTTTGGGGAAAAAAATCTGCCGCAAAAAAAATCCATGTTATTTTCTTCCATATATATGTACATATACAGAGATACCTATGTGTTGTATGTATACATAGCACATAAAAATCCTAGGAAACAAACCTGCAGCACAAGTTATTGGTGACATGAAATCAGGAAAAACTGGAAAACATGTGTAATTGTTAAGCTTAAGACACTAATAGAGTTATTACGGAGGAGAGTAATATGCATTAGAATCACTGTATCACCTTTGAAGGTTGGCTGTCAACTGATTTTATGCATTAGCAAATATCTTATCTACTTATAGTCATTTCTTCATGTAGAACTGTTCATTCAAACATTTGCTCTTATTATCAGGTATCAGTAGAGAATTCTGTTACAAGAGGAAATTAGATGCATCATTACCAAAATATTCAGTAGTAAAACATGCATTTGTAATGCAAAATTATCATTTCAAGCATTATAAAAAAGCTACTAAACTCATTTTCAAAGCAGTTGAAACACAAGTGAAGGCATGGCTCGTTCACCTCTACATTATCTATCTACTATAGACAAGGATGAAATTATTCTGATAAGCAAACTATAATGGTAGATTTTTTTAAGATGGCTGGATGAATAAATACATTTCTGAATTAAGTGAAGATGAATTAAGACAATATATTTTCACAGTATGCATTTATCCAACATATATTCAACAATCCCCCAAAGTATGTATTGTGTATCAAAAAGACATCTGTAACTATTGTTTTTCAGTGTTGTGTCATTTAAAATAAATCTATGCTCAACTCCATAAGTTCAAGTTTTATATATGCTCTTGTACATATACCGTATTAGCACAGCAGCTTTTAAATTCTGTTATCACACATCCTCTTGGCCTTAAACTAAATTACTGCTCTTCACCATACATGGTTCATTGTATCAAAGCGCTAAATCTATGATTCAGTAAGCAAAAATGAAATGTTAGTCCAGATGACTATATGGTACTTAGTAGTTTGCAACACTGTCACTTCTACAGTTTGTCCATTTATCAAGCCTCACTGATATTAATTTTTACCTAAGGTCTATTTCATTACATTAATAAACTGAGTTTATTATATAAACAATGTACATCAACTTGAAAGGCCATAGAGAGGAAATCAATACTAAGTACAATACCTTAGTATAAATTGCTCTGAAATTCATTGAATTTGCTACTCAATACGTTTTGACGTGAAAACTTTGTCCCAGTACTTACTGTTTGTTTGATTCTCAGTGCACAAGCTAGACTTGTCAGTATTGACTGTCTTGTGATTCATTACATTATTCCTTATGGGAAAAAATTATTTAGTACTCATCATTTTTGGTACTCATTGTGCCTCCCCGAACCAATTGAGGTTCGGTACTGTATCACTGAAATTGAGAATTTAACAAAGCTTTATTTTATGCCTGGACTGGAGACACTGCGAGAAGTTCCTACTGGAGGACTAATGCAAGGAGTTTATTTGATCTTGAGGTGTAAGTACCAATTTTCGTAAAAGTCAATTCTAAGTATATGGCTTTTACTGTCCATTTTAACAATTAATAATGTAATACTTAGGGAAATTTTCACCCAAAGTTTGAAATAATATTACAAAGCCATGCAAGTTGGTCATAACTTAAGAAGTGCTAAAGAACTTCCTATTCCAAGCAGAAATGACCCATCCAATACAGTCAGCTGGTTGATGGGTATTCCTTTGTCATTTGTCATGCCTTTGATATTCCATTGTAATTATTTACTTTATTGTTCTATTATTTCTGTTTACACCTTTCATTTTTCTTCCTATTTACTACTGTAAGCTGCATAGAGTAGCCCCACAGCAAGGTAGGTGATAAATAAATTTAACAAATTAGCAAATAAATTTAGAGTTCCACTGCTAAATGAGACCAGAAGACAAGCAAGGGCATGGTAATCTCCCAGTATAAGCTCCTCTTTTGAAAATTTTCTTCTGGAAGATCTTGAAAATTCTTTGTAAAGCTTTCAATTATTGAGAAATTGGGTTGCTGGATTTAGGTGCCGTGGGACTATTGTTTCTATTTTATAAACTGCCAAGAGATAGTCATCAACTTACAATGGTTTGTTTAGCAACGATTGGAAGTTACAACAGCACTGAAACAAGTGGCTTCCAACCATTTTTCACACTTATGACAGTTGCAGCATCCCATGGTCATATCATCAAAATTAGATGCTAGGCAACTGACTCATATTTAGTTGCAGTGTCCTAGGGAAGTCCTGCTAAGCAAAGTCAATGGGGAAGCCAGATTCTCTTAACCATATTACTATGGTTAACAACTGCAATGATTCACTAAATAACTGCAAGAAAGATCGTAAAATGGGGCAAAACGCACCTAACAAATGTCTCATTTAGCAACATAAATTTTGAGTTTAATTGTGGTCAAAATTCGAGGGTTACCTCTATTCAGAAGTCATTGGTGTAAAAACATTGCTAATAAATAACTTGGAAATTACAGTTGATGTAGTGATCAGGGTAGAAACTAAGGGTCCATGAGTTTTAGTCCTATATTAGGCACTAAATCAGCTAGATTAGAGTAACAGATAACAGTTTAACAGAGTTGGAAGAGACCTGGTAGTTCATCTAGTCCAACCCTCCACCCAAGCAGTAGACCCTACATCATTTCCAGATGTTGGCAGATCTGTTTTTTTATTATCGTTTCCAGTATCTTCCCGAGTATTGATGTTAGGCTGATTGGTCTGTAGTTTTCTGGGTCTGTTTTTTCTCTCTCCTTTTTTAAAGATGGGAACCACATCAGTGTCCAAAGTGTTGACATGTGACTGCCGGGGCATTCATCGGAACTTTGAATGCAGGTCATAAGTAACTTCAGGTAGGTTCATTAGGACTTCAAGGACAACTTCACAGAATTGAGAATTTACAAAGAAATCTATGATATCACTTTTTATTAATGTGTTTCTTTAATACACAAATGTGTACTTCATTTAAAAAAAAGATACATTGTTAAAATTTAAAATTAATGCAAAAATTATAGCATATCTAACATCTTATTAGCTGACCGCTATACAGTGGTAAGACTGTATTTACTGATTTAATTCCCCAACATCTCAGTAGATCAGATGTATTTCAAACATAAATTAATACATTTTAAACAAGTATTTCTTCATATTAGGTACGATTCAATCACACACATAAACACACACATGTACAGAAATATGTGTGTGTGTGTGTGTGTGTGTGTGTTCTGTCTGCATATATATATATAGATGTATGCAGATGCAAACAGGTTTCATGAGGTATTACAGAGCAAGAAGATAAATTCCTTTGATCAATAATTAAATTAACGATGCCATTAGGAGTTTCAACAATAACTGAACTGCCAGCATCACCATAATAGTTCCATGAGTGGGAATCTTCAAGCTATTCCACAGTCAAGTTTTCGCTCTGAAAAAG
Organism: Ahaetulla prasina; assembly: GCF_028640845.1. Lineage (NCBI taxonomy): Eukaryota > Metazoa > Chordata > Lepidosauria > Squamata > Colubridae > Ahaetulla > Ahaetulla prasina. The sequence goes on from NC_080542.1 coordinate 70,293,021, forward strand.
AAAACAAAATATTTTATGTAATATTACAAGTAGCACATCCTTACGTACAGGATTTAGCATGAAAGAAGATTTTAACTTAAATCCCCCCAATTCTCTCTGGGTCTAAGATTGTTTCTTTGTGTACAGCAATCAATCACATGAACCTTAATAAAGTTGAAATATAGTCAACAGTATAGTGTGGTATAATATAAATATAGCCAAATAATACATTTACCACTGTTTGTTTTGAAAAATACTTACATTGTCAGGAGACTTAATATACAAGAAATTCATTGCAAAATAAAATTATTTTACTAAACTAGACTGTTAGGAAAACTGAGAAACAAAAGGGTGGAGTGAAAATGTTCAACCTCTACCGGTGGTCCAAAGGTGTTTTTTCAAGAGGCAACTGGACTTTTTAGTTATTCTTTGAAGACGTTGCACTTCTTACCCAAGAAGCTTCTTGGATGAGAAGCGAAACATCTATAAAAAAAAACAGAAAGTCCATTTGCTTCTTGAAAAAACACCTTTGGGATAACCATGACGTGGATGACTAAGAATCTCCATAGGCACCCTCTGCCAGCATTTCAGTCCTTTTTAAGAAGCATTTCAAAGACTCCTGAAATATTCAACAATTTACAATTTAATGCTCAAATACGTTGGAAAGTCAGTTGGTATAATAGTAAAACATCTGATAAGAATAGAATAGAATAGAACAGAACAGAACAGAACAGAACAGAACAGAACAGAACAGAACAGAACAGAACAGAACAGAACAGAACAGAATAGAATAGGAAAGGAAAGGAAAGGAAAGGAATCTGGAAGGGACCTTGGAAGTACTCCAACTCCCTGCTCAAGCAGAAGAATCTATATCATCTCAGATAAGTGACAGTCCAGTCTCTTCTTAAAAACTTCCAGTGATGGAGCACCCACGATTTCTGGAGGCAAGCTGTTCTACTGGTTAATTGTCCTCACTGTTAGGAAATTTCTCCTTAGTTCCAGGTTCCTTCTCTCTTTGATTTGTTTCCAACCATTATTTCTTGCCCTGCCCTCTGGTGCTTTGGAGAATAATTTGATTTCCTCTTCTTTGTGGCAGCCCCTCAAATACTGGAATTAGGGTGACTATTATGTCACCCTAATTCTTCTTTCTTTAGACTAGACCCAAAACCTGCAGTCATTCTTTATATGGTTTAGTCTTCAGGCCTTTGATCATCTTAGTTGCTGTTTTCTGAACTTTTTCCAAAGTCTCAACATTTTTTTTGTAGTGTGGTGACCAAAATTGGTTGCACTATTGCAGGTGTGGTCTTACTAGGGTTTTGTAAAGCGGCATGAATACTTAAAGTTATCTTGATTCTATGCCTCTGTTTATACAACTCAGGATTATATTAGATTTTTTGACTGCTGCTGCACATTGCTGGCTCATATCTCATATAAAACATAAAGTCTATGTTACAGTTGTTGTCCAAACCTTTAATATTACCTCAAATTGCCATATTTGTTATACAACTGGTTTTTCACTATCCTGCTTTTCTTCATCAGATTCTTCATCAGATCCTATAAAAACAAAATATTTAAGATAATGCAGCCATTAAACTTTACTAAGTAGTACATATATATTCATGTGTATAAGAACTAAAATTCACGGTCTCCCACTTTGTAGCCTACTGCTTTAACCATTACATCAAACTGGTCTCTATTAAGAGAAACTAAAATTATCTATTAATGTCTACAGTTTAATTAATTTAATCAGAAACATTTTATAACTATTTCTATAATTGTCCTGCTCCTCATTAAAATTAATCTAACTTGCCAAATACATACATATGCTTTTCAATCATAATGCCATAGCATTATAACAAAAAAATACCAAACATGTAGAAATGACTCTTATCATTTGATAATTTCTTCAATCTAAAGAGAAACCTACTTAAATGTATACTGCCTGGAATAATCTTAGCAGCAAGAAAAATGTGTGGTTCAGTATCAAGTAAATAGCCTGGCTCCGTTTTCCGGTTTAAAATTAAAACTTTTCTGTTTTCGCTGGCAGAGGATTGCAGGCGGCTATCACACCCGAAAACAGAGCTCGGGAGGGCCGCAGTTCGCCTTCGCAAGATCTGTTTTGGCTGGCAAAGGGTTTGCAGGAGGCATTGCAGTTGAAAATGGGGCTCGGGAGCCCATTTTTGCTGGCAGAGTGCTCTGGCCACCATAGGTGCCTCTGACACAAATGATGACGAGCTGGCCTTTCCCCCCCCAAGCCATGTCCCCCGTCCCCGAGGTCAAATGCAACTCTGATACAGCCCTCAATGAAATCAAGCTTGACACCCCTGCCCTGAACTTTCTAAGAAGAATCTAAGAAAGTTGAGCCACAATATAGGTAAGTACTAAACATGGAGTGCTCAACATTTTTCTTCAAGATCACTAGATGGCAATAAAAGCAAAATCGTTTCACTTCTTGAGTCTTACTATTTCCCCAAAATTCTTTATAATAAAACCAACCCATAATTCATTGTTGTTATATTGCCAGGTATTCACCAAGTAGTACAAAACCATGACACTTTTGTGTCAGTAGCACATTTAGCATATATATCCCAGCAAAAAGCAAATATCAACACAGTTTGGCTGTTGCTCTATAAATTTTAAACACTAAAAATCTCAGAATAGAAGCATTTCATTTGAAATTAAATACACAGACATTTTTATATGATCTTTTGCTTACAAAATAACTACTCATAAAGGTGATACTATTGCGTACTTTTATATAATCATTATAATATAAAATGCTACTATTGCAATATCTTTACATCCTAAATGTATTTTGTGCCATTTTTATTTTTTAACTATTGTAATCTTACAAGAGAAAAACAATACATTATTCCCTATACAGAATACATAAGAAACATTTTAAATTGCATGAGGTACTAGTTTATTTGTTCAAAAAAAATGTTTTGAGTAAATGAGGATTACATGACATTTTCATTTATCTACCTTTTTGTTGCCAGCAATAAAAATGCTATATAAGTCAGACAATCACCATCCTGATGAATCAAATATACTACAATGGTCAGATTCATTTGAGATACTAATACGTAGAACATGAGCATAGGGCTCATTGTACATATTTCACCTATTTTATATTTTGGTTTTATTATTTCTATTGTTCACCGGAGCTTCGTGGCTCATAGGGAAGCCTAATGGAGTTTCCAATAACAACTCCTCCTCTGTGAGAGTTTAGGGCCATGATGGCAAACCTATGGCACATATGCCACAGGTGGAACATAGCGCCTTCTCTGTGGGCACGCGAGTCATCGCCCCACTTCAGCTCTGCCATGCATGCACGCACATTTCCCACTGGCCAACTGGTCATCAGGTCTCTGACGTGCATGTGTGGGGGGTGCGTGTGCATGTATGGGGGAGTGGGGTACTTGCACAGGTGCTGCACGTGCATTGCATTTTGGGGGTTCAGGCACACGTACACGCATTTGCGCGCACACTTTGGGCACTCAGTCCGGAAAAGGTTAGCAATCATTGGTTTAGGCGAATGTAGGTTCTGGTTTCAGTTTAGCTCAGTTTAGTTTTTAAAATCTTAATCTATGTAGTTTTAACATTTCAATTATTTTTGAAATAATTAAACTAATTAAAAATTAAACTAATTTTTAACAGGATTTAATCACCCTTGCCTCTTTTTTAAATTTTATATGCTGTGTTTAGAGATTAACATGGAGGAGGAACAGTAGGAATGTTTTCCTTCTGTAGTTTTATCAATGAACCAGGACTGATAAGATTGTTTGGACCTTTTTCAGTGTAAGTATTTTTTAATAGACCTGTGATAGTCAGGCAACAAATTGTAACAGGCAAACCTCTCTCGGAGACAACATGGCTGCAACATGCCAAAACAACCCAGGATAAAAGACTTTTTCCAGATAACAGACACTGCAAACAAGATTCCTTTTTTCTATGCCTCCTCCCCTCCAAACAAACCTAGCCCCTTACTGGATTGGGAAGGGGACTGTATTGTACCCTCAGTCCATAGTGGTATTACTAGGAAATTTTAAAACTAGGTTGGGTCCTTCTTTGTATGAGTTCGCCCAGAAGGAGTCCCAGGGGAGTTTTTCGATAACCATCCTAGGTGGCTCTTGAGAGACTGGAAAAGTAACGCTGCTGGCCTGCTCCTAGTCTCCTTAATTTTTAAGGGTAATCTCCAAATCCTGGGAGGTAAGGATAAGAATTACACGTATCCTTACACATACAACTCGGCCCATTCAAGCAGTGGTGCTGGATCTCTTGTGTGACCAGAGATAAAAGTCAGCCTCTTCTCGGAGGTTACGGTAGACTTTTAGCTCATCAGCCTGTAAGCGTGACATTACAAGGTCACTCAGATTTAAGCCCATATAACATGGCTGACAGATGGTTTACCAAAAAGGTAGAGGTGACCCAAAATAAAGGGTTAATTTGGGCTAAAATTGATACTAAGGCAATATCAAACTGCCTTAAAGCAGAGAATTCTACCAACTGGACTAGAACAATCCAGTCATCTACTACTGACTTGCTGTCAGCCTTTGACACATTCTCTGATCTCTGTAATATCCTGAAGAAACACTTAACAACTAAACCTGCTACAAAAAGAGCCCGAGTGGGTGGACCCCATTGGTTTGATCCTAAATGCCAGCAGCTGAAAAAGAAATTATAGAGTCACCCAGAGGAATCCTAACTGCTCATATTGCGAGCTGAGATGTTGCACACAAGAAGAGAATAAGAAAAAAAGTATAAAATTAAAGAAATCAAGTTCTGCCACCTTAATTTGGGCATGCTATATACATACATACATACATACATACATACATACATACATACATACATACATACGTGTGTGTGTGTGTGTGTCACGTACACACACGCGCACACACGCGCACACACACACACACATATATAATTGATATTGACAGTGGACAGATGTCTTTTTTAATTATTAGAATTAAAGCACCACTGAAAATGTAACACTAATACAGTAATGTCACCAGAGATGTTCCATGCTAAAGGGCAAAATAACAGCATGCAAAGCAGACATATTCGATCCTAACATCCCACCTAGAAACACTGAGGTGCTCTGCCTTAATTGATCTCTTTGTCTGAAGATGTAGAAGAGAAGCCACTTAATTTCATTACAATACCTCAATCATGTATACAAAGCTTCACTGAGGCAAAAAATCCACATTAATCAGAATCAGATGTATTAAGTTTTGAATGGGTTTAATGCATTTATTTTACACATTTTGAACATAAAACAATGGAAAGTTGTACTCCTAAGAGTCAGTTTTGCTACCATTTTTTTACATTTCCATTTAGAGATTACAGTATCACAAACAGCCCACAAATTAGTTAACTTTGTTTTATATTCCTATAAAAAACCTTATTGTTATTGTTCTCCAGCAAACAATTAAAAATTGTATATGGATGATGCCTGAACTGTTACAAGATGAACACATATGTTCACTGTAGAATACACAGAACTTCACTAAACTTAATATCTATATTTGAACAAAAAAGTACAAGTAGTCAACTTATTTAACAACCATTCAAAAGAAGTAGTCCTCAACTTGTTTAGCAACCATTCAAAGTTATGCCAGATTTTTTAAAATCTACTTACAACTCATCCTTGAAGTTACAGCTGCAATCACATTGCCAGTCATGTGACTGCATTTCGAACAGTTGACAACCTGTTCACATCTATAAACAGTTGTCAAATGATCCTCAATAATGTGATCAACATTTAAAATATTCTCTGCTGACTTCTCCAGAAAGTGAACGGAGAAGCCGGCAGGAAGGATTGAAGGTCCAGCTGCCTGCCAAAGCATTTCTCTTCCCTTCCATGTATGGGAAAAGGGACACTACTACAGCAGGCTGGAGAAACAAAGCTTGGATCACAAAGATCTGAGCTTCTTTTCTCCAGCCCATTGCTGGAGCTCCCTTCTATGCACGAGTGAAAGGTAGCTCTTTCACTCCATCCACTTATTGACCTGCATGATCATTAACCGCAACTGTAAGAGTTGAGAAAACAAGTTTCAACATTTCCCTTCCAAAAAGGGAGTAAAATTATAATAATGCCAATTTTGGCTAATTGAAAACTGCTGGCCTGAGTGTAATTTATTTCAGTACCATAAACAAAGTAAAGAGAAGCTAATCAACTCAGTTCTTTATTCAACTTTTCAATCAGCCTTCACTCCAATAACCATAGTTTCCATCAGCTTTCATTCTGAATTCATTACTACTGCATCAAAGAATATAATCTCTCTCTTCTATATCATAAAGAGTGTGCTATTTTAATTATTTTTCAGTAGGGAAATCAGGCATGTTATATACCTAATCTGTCTTTATCAGTGTAATAACAGAATAATTGTTAATTAGTTTAACTATTATAGACTATGTTGTGCTGGTATGATTGACACATATAAAGCATAAAACAAAGCTGAGGAAAACAAAATGAATTTCATCCATATAACTGTGTTGAAATTACTGCAAAATATGCATATATTCTGAATGTTAGGATCCAAACAGAATTTGGGCACAATATTAAATTGGGAAATTAAATTGGGGAAAGACAAGCTATATGCCAGATCAATTATATTCATATATCAATGATGGCTTGTCTAATCTGACTGTGCAATGTAATTTATCCAAGGACAGGACTGATTTTATGCAATGACAAATTATGTTCTCCCAAGCACCATGAAAGCAGGGACACTATATGGAGGGAACGTATGAATGATTGAATGATGATTCAAATGATTAAATAATTATGTTCCACTTGTTATTCTGGATTAACTTTCTGTGGTTACACCTTCCTGTGCTAACTATCACTAAACTAGATCAGCAGGACAACAGGCACATGCTTAAGAGCCATAATTAGGACTCTAATACTTTCCTGCTTATCCTGCTGAAAAAAGCAATGTGATATTTCGCTGGAACTGAGAAGTGTACAAATGGGAAAAAGAAAATTGAGAAGAACAATGAAAACAAAACTTTCTCATCTTGAAAAAGTTTACCAAATAGCAGGCATATCATTTTATGCCTATCAGATATCATGCAATAAATGGATTTTATTAAAGGTAATTTTAATCATTAAATAAATAATGGCAAAGCAAAATACCAAGAAATGTTTCTAGAATATCTGAAATACATATTTATCAGTGCTATATCTGTTGAAATGTAAAGATCATTTGGTCAAGTGCTCTGATTACTAAAATAAAAAAGTAAACAAAAGAGACCGTTCACCTGGCCTGGTAAAAAAGAAATTTTACTGTGGTGGTACAGAATAACCTGACAGCATTAGAAGGGGCAGCAAAGAATTAGTCTATCAATTGCCTTCTTGTAAATGACTTTTGTGAGTGATTACACAGTGATTTTTAAACAGGCAACTGGTGAAAAATATTTTATGAATATGTATTCTCAAAATTCCAAATGTACTCCCCAGTCTGTTTGATCTAAATCTTAATTACCTGCTTCAGATTCAGGAGGGGAATAAAACTGTCCATCAGAAAGGAGCCCAGGTTGAATAAGGGCAGCTCGTTCAGAGGCATCCCGTACTAGCAATAGTCCTAAAGGCAAATAATCATAGAATTTCTTTATTACTATATCTTACAAAACAAACATTAGTCATACTTTTAATATGGTACCCTGATGTAATTCACTTTAATGTTACATTCAAATTACAACTGCATCTCATGAATACTAATGTTGTATACTTTAAGACTTCTTCTGTCTGTATAAATTACTGGAAAGTGGGGGAAGAAGCCTTACTGGTTTCTTCTTCTGCTTCTTGTGGTAAAACTTTGAAATCCAAGAACCATGTTTCTATCCAGGCAAGAAGAAAAGATATGATAGGTAACACATAGCCAAAAGCACCCTGAGATAACAGCTTAAAGAGGAACAAGGAAGAAAGGGGAAAAAAACAACAAGTTATGTAAAAAACAGTAAAACAGTTATGTGATTTAAATAATAAAACTGATATACACTATTATAATCCATACCTTTGAAACAATTACTTTTATTAATAAGAAGGCACTGGTTACAGCAGTTGTAAACTGAAAGAAATATGAACATATATACACATATATAAAAATGTTTCTCACCAAAATACACAACTATAAACAGGCAATCATTGAGGTATAGTAGTTCTCACAAAGCTTTTAGCAACAATTAGCAATCTTAAAATTTCTGAAACGATGGACTTACATTATCAAAAGAATATCCCATACTTTTCCGCTTTTAAAGGTACACAGAAAAATTTCCTCCCCATTTTAACAAGCCTATTCACTACAGTGGGTTCTGAGTAGACATTAAAGATACAACTCCCAGAATTATTGCTGTAAGGAAAATAGGAAACAAAAGCATTATGCATACCACCTTCGGTTGTAAAAATAAAGTTGAGAAATAAATCTAAGAATGGGAAGAACAGCAGCAGTAGCATTTGTGAAAGGAAAAAAAAATCCAATTACCTCAGTCCTAAACCCCTAAATGAAAAAGTTCTATATCTGTTGAAATGTAAAGATCATTCAGTAAAGTGCTCTGATTACTAAAATAAAAAAGTAAACAAAAGAGAAATATTATCCTATCTATCATTATCTACCCTACTTTTTTATTTTTTATTTTTTTTATTTGCATTTATATCCTGCCCTTCTCCGAAGACTCAGGGCGGCTTACACTATGTCAAGCAATAGTCTTCATCCATTTGTATATTATATACAAAGTCAACTTATTGCCCCCAACAATCTGGGTCCTCATTTTACTAATGGTTGAAGATTTGAAGATTTGTAGAATAATCAAAATTCAATTAAAATTAATACATAATGTAATATTTGAATATCACTATACTCATCAAACTTTCTGTGAATTATTTTTAAATAAAAGAAACAAAAAGCTCTAGGTGCTTTGTTAAATGTTGATTTCCTTAAAAATGTACATTTTTTTGGAAACTCTTTGATAGACAATTTTTTTATTTGAGATATGGTCTAAAATAAACATAGTAAGATTTTTAAATTATACATTTCATTGCTCTGCAGAAGTTTTAATTGTAACTATTCAAATTATTTATTTGGGGGAAAATCTTGAAGCATTTTATTTGTAAATAAAGATTTTATCACACATAATGATTATAATTACCCAACAGGAAACCTAGATAAACAGGTTTATCTATTATAAATCTAAGTAATACATTTCATATCCATTACACAGCAATGTAGGTTCTTCATTCAAAAATTCACTTGATCAATCTGCAACTTACTGCTATTGCCCACCAGTGCCGTAGTCTGCACAGCGCATATGCAAGTATCAAAATCTTGAACCGAAAAATTGCCAGGAGCTATGGAGTAAAATATGGAAAGAAATTATATAAAAGCATCTTCTTAATCTTTTATGGTCCCACTCTGCTTTTTTTCCAAGGCGCAGTTTTGACAAGTTACACGTGCTTTTCTCCTTGCTACAATGTAAAGCAAGAACTTTCTCTGAAAAGATTTTGCCTGTAAAACATAATTATTTTTATGTGTTCACAATCTAACCTGTCTGAAAAGACTCCTCCATGATCTTTTGATATCCAATTTTGTATTCAATAATTTGTCAAAGATTAAATTTGAATTAATAATGACAGCATAACTTCTTCAAATCTGGGAGAAAAGTCTAATAAAAATTCTGGTATCTCTAAAACTATTTGTTCACACAGGTAAACTGTTTTATTACATTAGCCGCCTAGAGTAGCCCCATGGCAAGATAGGCAGCAAATAAATTTAACAAACTATTTTAATTATCTAATTCATAAGTATTTTGCATATTTTAAAAATAAATGATATATTTTGAAACAGCATTGTACTACAACGTTTATCTTTCCCAGTATATATCAACATTTGCTTCCTCCATTTACTTCCCTAGTACCATAAATTGTTTACTTCATTAGTCTGTTGTCCATTATTTCATTAATACATTTAGCATTGTTACTGTTAGACCCAAAGCTTATCTTTTTGTCAGTTGTCAGGTTTCTTATTCCTCTGCCCTCAAATCATGCATCACAGATTCAGCTTTTTCTTTTTTTTTTACTAAAACTTCTGATCCATCAATCAGATGCTGGCACGAAAGTGATGTTTAAAATGATGGTTTCTTTAGTGTGTTGGTATAAGAAGAACCAAACAGAATTCAAATTTCCTTTATTTAAATCTTGATTACTTCAAGTCCACTCTTAATTCAGTCTTGAAGTTTATTTCAGTTCAGCAACATAATTTAAGGAAAAAGTCATCCTGACCGTATTATCTTATCATACAGTTGTAGGCTAGACTGGAAGAAGACAATGTCAAACTACTTTTGCACTCTCCAAAACTATGACATGGATATTCCCATGAAGTTTCCAGAAGTCAAGTTTGAGTGAAAAAATAAATTTGTTTCACTTATTAACTAGCTTTTAGAAATTCTTGTTAAAATACTATAAATCTCTTAAAGTACTAAAAACCCATGGGAGATGTAAGGAGATTCACATTTCCTCTCTCACACTTGTTCTCTTTCTCTTTTAATTATTTCAACACTGAAAATCTGGATGGGGGCAATGCTTCATAGGATGTTTTTAAGTTTAGAATCAGTGGAAAACTTGTCAGATATCAAGTTTTGCTCAGTTAAAACAAAACCTTAATGGTAAATTGCAAACAAAATGCAATATAGAGTCCTGGATATGAATTTCTGTGTCTATAGAGCTGAAAATCAGTGGTTTTTTTAAAAAGTAATTATTTATTCTTTTAAGATTTGTTATTTTTAAATTATTGTAGGTCAAGCAAAGGAATTAATTTTTAACAATTAATAGTTAAAATACAAAAATATAAAATACTTACAAAGATATCAAAATATGAATAATGGTAGTCATAATGCAGAACTTCTTTTTCTAGTGTTTTTTCAATGCCACCATTTACCTAAAGGAAATATTTATACTAGTCAGTAACATCTTATCTGTTCAACCATATATTAGTAATACGTTCCATTCTGCAATGGTAAATTAAATTAAAATAGTGGTTACATAATTCTAAGAATATAGTGCAAAGTAATTAATATTTAATACTACACATAATTTATAGAGGTCTTGATATTTCTTTTGAGTGAAGTCTGAAGATCTGTAGCTGCTGTTCTGAGTTTGACTTGGACATTTTTATGTTTTGCTCCTGAAATGATTCTGACATGATGGTATCCTTAAGAAAATTCACTACTGTCTTCTCCATTTCAAGATTATGTTTCAAACGGTGGATCAATGGAGTACTACTTAAGAAATAGTGCTATAATTTTTCTAGAACAAATGACTTTTTTGTGGAGATCTTCAGAGTTTTCAGTCAGGCATCTGCATCTCTGGAACTTACATAGTGCAAGCTTCATTATGATAAGGCGAGTCAAAGTTTGTAAGATTTAAGAGTGTAAATTAATTCCAATGAGCCCTAATTATTTAATGAACTATTCTCACAACTGATCCTAGTTAATTAAATGATTGAAGTAGGAAAGTGATTATTTTTTCATTCTGGAACATTGTACGTTGGAAGATTTTATGAAAAAATGAAATAAATACAAATGGTATTATCTATTCCTGACTATTTTTATGTATCAGGAGAACCTCTGATAACATTTAACAGAAAAAATGTATTTTCTTCGTCTGGAGCTAGATCAAACTTTAAACTGCCAGAATGAAACCACCTTATTGGATTTGTTGGCTAAAAATAAGTCATTATCAATATATGTTTTTGGTAGTAGCCGACATACCCGCAGAGGGGCTAGGCTCTCTCCACATTCACAAGGCGTGCTGTTATTCACTAAGCGCCTCCAAGTAGTATAAGGGAGGTCAGATCTTTCAGCCATATCCTACTTTAATGTTATTTCTTCCCTCCATGATCTCCTTCCTCTATCTTTTAATTCAATTTTGTTCTTGTTGTATCCTCAAAAATGTTTGTTTTTGCCATAAAGCTGTTAATAGATCTGAGTCAGCGGGCTTGTGCCAGTGAGAGATCAGTTGGTGTAGGTTTGAGACAACCTGTCACAAGCATACTGTTTTTTAGCATATTACTAAAAATACTGCTTTGTTGATGGTGATATCAATTTGTTTTGCATATGCGGATGTGCCCCAAACTGGAGCAACATACTGTGCTGCAGACATGCTCAAGGCCAAAGCTGATGTGCACAATGTAGAGCTCCCCGTGTGTAGGTTACCAATTTCCTGATGATATTGTTCCTCGAATTGACTTTAGCCTTAATATTCAAGCAAAGCTGTTTAAATGATAATGTCCTGTTGAATGTCATGCCAAGATACTTCAATATTGGACAGTCCTGTAGTTGGTTCTCTTGTAACATCCAAGTCTTCCCTTGCATTTGAATTTCGGGGGGGGGGGGGAAGCACATAGTGGATCTTGTTTGGGTTGGGCTTTAAACGGTTAGTGGTATAACAGAAATATATGCAAATATTTAATTATCAAAACTTTAAATGATATAATAAAAACCCAAATGAAACTTCTCCAATCAAACTAAGCAATCTCTGTAAATTCAGGCATCTACAAGGAAACCAAGTACCATCTAAGAAAAATTGAAGTATCACAAATGGAAAAAAATATTACACGAGCAGAAAGTAAGGAAACATTTTAATGCTTCATAGATATGATAGTTCACTACTTTATAAAACGTAATGTGTACAATTTGTTGGTTTTTAAAGTATAGTATAAATACTTAGTCATCTGGGAAATGTCTGGGGAAAGGCCAGACTACTCAGTGGTATAAGAATGGCCACCCCTGCATTAGATCAATGTATGCTCTTGTTAGTTAAGGCCTCCTGGGAAATGATACATAGTTGGATCCAGGTGAGGGATGTTGCATCCTTGAGAGAGAAGGTAGACTATTCCTTCCTCAAGAAACTATCACTGGATCGAACATTACCGGATAAAAACTTTCTTTTTTTATATAAGATTTTTGAGAAGGCGGTCGGGATATGCTTCAACTTACCCTGGAAGATGTAGTTTATCTAGTCCCAGTCAAGTTTCAGATTAGGATACAGTACTGAGACAGCATTAATTGTTGATGATCTCCGACGACCATGGAGATAGTACTCCCTTTGTTTTCTCAGTGATCTTCAATACGATCAATGATGATATCCTTCTGGATCAGCTTCAGGAGTTAGGGGCCAATTTCAGGGCCTTCTCATTACACAGCTAATTCTAACAGGAATTGTGGTGAGAGGTGATGGCTGACTATAGAGATTTTTTTGGATTCTTCAGGGCTTTCTACTCTTTTCATTTCTATTTAACATGCTCATGAATACACTGAATAAGGTTAGCATGGATATGCTCCATCATATTATTAATGATGTCCATCTACAATCTCTATCTCTACCTGCCAACCAAGTGATACTTCAAACTTGTTTGGAGGCCATGGTAGTCTAAATGAAAAAACAGCAAACTAACTGTAACAAGATGAAGTGGTTAATAGGTTTTAGTGGCCCTTCCATCTTTAAGTCTGGGTAGAGAGTTACTCCTCCATGCTATGTTCATGCAACACCACTACTTTGGGAGCTGCGCTAGCTCCCGAAAGGCTTTCAAGGGCAATTCAAGATGCTAGTTACCAAAAGCACTTTATAGCCTAAATTGACTCATCCTTGCTTATTCCAGAAGATACAACAGGGAGGAAAGGTTTTGGGTCCTCTATATGAAACAACAGTATTTATGAGACCTAGGAAGCTTTGTGGTGGTGCCTGCCTTTGAAACTAGTATGCTCCCCGAGATTTGAATTACCATTCTAAGGCCTTGAAAAACCTGGCTCTTCACCTAGGCATTGGACCAGAGTGTTAAGCCTGTTTTATGATGGTTTATAGAAATGATTTTGGCTGCCCCAAGTGTATTTTCCTGTTGATTTTGATTCCTGTTGTTGATTTTATTTTTGTTGGATATTTTTAAAATTTGTTTTAACCTAATGGTAGCTGTCCTGAACCATAAACAAGTAAGTTCTTTTGAGTTGGGCAACCATGCAAACTAAATACATAATACTCACCAAACTTTATATTAAAAAAATCAACATATAAAAGATACCAGCACAAAGAATTACTCCATCTTTCTCTTATGAAAATTTCTCTTTGAAGGAAGAAAAGCACTCATGCACTTGAATTGAGAATTTTCGTATATAGTTCCCACTGCACAATTTAATGATTTTATACCAAGTCTAGTTTTAGAAATAATTTATGGCAGTAATAGCTGAGTAGTAGTAATATTTTACTAACAATGTATAATTTCAAATTAAAATATTACAAAATCATAAATAATCCTTTCTTCTAATTTCTGCATGAGAAGACTACTTTTTAGAAATCCAGTCCTTATTTTTTTTCCTATATCCTCATATCCCCAGGCAAGCCACCTTCAGCCACTTCTACAATATAGTGCTATAATGACACAATATTCCATTAACTTATTAATTATTGCAAAATATGCTTAAGAAACATCTCAACGATTCCAAAACACCACAAACGTTAAACATTACTAAATAAGAACTATACTTCCTGCATTTTACTCATGCACAATTGAACAGAATAGAACAGGATAGAATAGAATTTTTATTGGCCAAGTGATTGGACACACATTATAAACTAAAATAAAGCTGTATAAGATGCTAAATTCAGAATTCCTATCACTAAACAAACTTGTAAAAACAAAGTAGTTGTAGAAATTGTGGGAAGGATAATTAGCTCCATATTATTTCTTTCCTTGGGGAAAATGTGCATATATATTTAAGATAATAAATTATTCAATTGTTATGTTTTTAAAAAGTAAATAGTTGTGGTCAAACTTTATCTTTAATATAGAAGCGTGATTTAAATAACTACCTGAATGATCTTCTTTGTCAAAGCACATGAGTAATATGCTTTGACGGGTCATATTCTGACATTAATAATTCAAGACAATGATGAATCCGCATATAGACGAGAGGTCGAACGAATAGCCTTGTGGTGCAACCAAAACAATCTGGAACTGAACACGCTCAAAATCGTAGAAATGGTGCTAGACTTTAGGAGAAACCCTTCCATACTTCCACCTCTCACAATACTAGACAACACAGTATCAACAGTAGAAACCTTCAAATTTCTAGGTTCTATCATATCGCAAGATCTAAAATGGACAGCTAACATCAAAAACATCATCAAAAAAGGACAACAAAGAATGTTCTTTCTGCGCCAACTCAGTAAGCTCAAACTGCCCGAGGAGCTGCTGATTCAGTTCTACAGAGGAATTATTTAGTCTGTCATTTGCACCTCTATAACTTCTGGTTCGGTTCTGCAACCCAACAAGAAAGGCACAGACTTCAGAGGATAATTAGAACTGCAGAAAAAAATAATTGCTACCAACCTGCCTTCCATTGAGGACCTGTATACTGCACGAATCAAGAAGAGGGCCGTGAAAATATTTACAGATCCCTCACATCCAGGACATAAACTGTTTCAACTCCTACCCTCAAAACAATGCTATAGAGCACTGCACACCAGAACAACAAGACACAAGAACAGTTTTTCCCCGAAGGCCATCACTCTGCTAAACAAATAATTCTCTCAACACTGTCAAACTATTTACTAAATCTGCACTACTATTAATCTTCTCATCATTCTCATCACCAATCTCTTTCCACTTATGACTGTATGACTGTAACTTTGTTGCTGGCAATCCTTATGATTTATATTGATATATTGACCATCATTTGTGTTGTAAATGTTGTACCTTGATGAACGTATCTTTTCTTTTATGTACACTGAGAGCATATGCACCAAGACAAATTCCTTGTGTGTCCAATCACACTTGGCCAATAAAAAATTCTATTCTATTCTATTCTATTCTATTCTATTCTAATGTGGGTGGGTGCACACGCACGCACACGCACATGGAGTAAATAAGACTGATATCATAAAAAGTTCCTTCTCTGCACATCTTGTAAATAAAAATTAAACATGTTACAAGTTATGAACCCACCCTCCAAATATGTATAATTTTAAGAAATTAACAGATTTTTCATTAATTCATGTCATTATTTTTGCATGAATCTCCGCCTATTTTAATTACTTTACTTCTTATACTTTTGCAAAGTTAATATAGTTAATCTTTAAAAATCAATAAAGCAAGTAAACCTGAATAATAAGAAAGGAGACATCTTTTCACTTGGATTCATGTAATATGGACTTGTGTAAAAAAGAAGAGTGATCCGTGGAATTTTTGTTATTTTAGCGCCCCTTTTGTATACTATGGATATGTGTATAAGTATGCACACATACAAAATATATGTAAATATAAACCACATAATTTCCTCTCAATTTATCTGTTTACAATAAAATTATTCCAAGAATTCATAATCAAATCTCAAATGGATTTTTTTAGAATTAACCACCTCCAAATCAAATTTTTATTGAACAATAGTTGAGGTGACATGTAACCGTCAATTCAGATTTTGGGGGAACAAAAAAGTTCTCTGGGTCACACAATCAGCATTGTACTAAACCAATAAAATCAAACCCAAACCTCTTTTCAAGTTGACTTTCATAATAGTACCTACATTTATTTTGCAGTTATTCCTTTTTGTTCATTCATAGTTCCTTCTTAACAGGAACAATAAAATATTTTATGAAATTTAGTTGGACTGCTCCATTTTCAGAATCAAAAGAATTTCCATCTTCAAATAGCATTTGATTCATAAAATAACAATATAAATCACTTATTTTTTCCCCCAATATCTTAAGACTTGGATGTTCAGCTCTATATACTACTCAATTTACAACCACAATTGAGACCAGAATTTCTGTTATTAAGCAAGGCAGTTGTTAAGTGAACTCAATTTTACTACTCCATTTTTACTAGGGTGAATTCAGTTTTCTACCATTGATTTTTGTCTGTCAGAATTTGTTTGTAATATGTGAACTTAATATGCTGCTAATGGATACCAGTCACAAGCACCCAAATTTTGATCACTTGACTGTGAGGATGCTGAATTGATTATGTGAGGATCTTTTGTAAGTCACTTTTTTCAGTGTCAATATGGTTGTAAATTGAGGACTAGCTATATTTATTTTTGTATGGGTATCTGAAATAAACTAAGATTTAGAGATTTAAAAAAATTAAAGTGCTATCTCAAGTGGTATCTCTTTTTAGAATTTTTATATGATGAAAATACTTCTAAAGAAACTGATTAATTTTGTTACATAAGTAGTATGTTTAAACTATTCCAAATAACTCAGTGCTGTATATATATATTTTTGGGGGGGGGGGGAGTGTCCCAAATTTAGTCTCAGTTCAGTAGGCAAAGGACTGCAGTCTAATTTAATGAAAGAAACAATCTTCACTATTCCTGCTCTCAAAAATTCTTAAAGTAAATTATACTTTTAAAAGGAACTCACGTTTAATTCTATTATCCACAGCAAGGTTATAAACAACAAGTCAAATGTGACAAATAAACAGAAAGTCCTTCGAACATCAGAAATGCCTTTTTTCCCCTGGGTTTCATAGGACTCAAGTCTTGGCATTAGCTGGGTTGGGTTGATGGAATGAACATCCCTTAAAGAAGGATGAGAACCCAGACTGCTGCCTTGGGCATTTTCTTGATCACCTGACATCCAACTCATCCTGTCTTTGGTTACAGCAGCTTTGTTCCAGCTTCAACATTACTACCAGATTAATCCATTTTGAAGATTTCTCTACAAAAGAAATGCCACAATTAATCGTATTAGTCTATTCTTAACTAATAAAACTTGATTACACAATATATACCTCTTGATTACACAATATATACTGCTGGATGAGATCATCAGTGGCTTTGGGGTGAGGTACCATCTGTACGCGGATGACACTCAGCTGTACTTTTCCACCCCGGGCCACCCCAACGAAGCCATTGAAGTGCTGTCCCGATGTCTGGAAGCCGTACAGGTCTGGATGGGGAGAAACAGGCTCAAGCTCAATCCCTTCAAGACGGAGTGGCTGTGGATGCCGGCACCCCGGTACAGTCAGTTGCATCCGCAGCTGACTGTTGGGGGCGAGTTATTGGCTCCGATGGAAAGGGTGCGCAACTTGGGCGTTCTCCTGGATGGACGGCTGTCTTTTGAAGATCATTTGACGGCCGTCTCCAGGAGAGCTTTTTACCAGGTTCGCCTGGTCCACCAGTTGCGCCCCTTCCTAGACCGGGATACCTTATGCACGGTCACTCATGCGCTCGTGACATCTCGCTTGGATTACTGCAACGCTCTCTACATGGGGCTCCCCTTGAAAGGCATCCGGAGGCTTCAGTTGGTTCAGAATGCAGCTGCACGGATGATAGAGGGAGCCCCTTGTGGCTCCCATGTTACACCACCCCTGCGCAGACTGCACTGGCTACCTGTGGCCTTTCGGGTGCGCTTCAAGGTTTTGGTTATCATCTTTAAAGCGCTCCATGGCATAGGGTCGGGTTATTTACGGGACCGCCTACTGCCACCGATCGCCTCCCACCAACCCGTACGCTCTCACAGAGAGGGACTCCTTAGGGTGCCATCCGCCAGGCAGTGCCGACTGGCGACACCCAGAGGAAGGGCTTTCTCTGTGGGGGCTCCCACCCTCTGGAACGAGCTTCCCCCAGGGCTTCGTCAACTTCCTGACCTCCGAACCTTCCACCGCGAGCTTAAGACACATCTCTTTATTTGCGCAGGGCTAGCCTAGGGTTTTAGTTTTAAATTTAGTTTTTAATGGGGTTTTATATTATTTTAGTGATATTTTTAATTCGGCCTAATTAATAAGTTGTTTAATTGTTGTTTTTACTTGTATTATTCTCACGTTTTTATCTGGCTGTAAACTGCCCTGAGTCCTTCGGGAGATAGGGCGGTATAAAAATTCGAATAAATAAATAAATATACATCCCCAAACAATGTGTTCTAGAAGTTTAGTCCTTGGCCTTAAATTTTCTCAGCATGGCAAAAAATGATTGAAAATAAGCTGATGTAACTAATAAAGCATGACTGTTCTCTCCACATTCTTGTTTCTCCAGTAAGTCAAATGTTACTAATACATGAAAGTGGGTATGACAATTACGTTATCATCTTAAGTAAAGAAAGTTCATTTCTCTTTTCAGACTAAAGGCAGAAAACATAAAAAATATAAGACAGTTTAATATATTTTGGTTTCCAATATTAATAATTTATTTTGGTATATTTTGGACACCGAGATGGATGGCATATAAATTTAATAATTAAATAAATGTTAAGCTATTTTCTTATTTCTAAGGTTCAAATCCAATTCAAACTCTGATACTGGCAAGTTAAGTCAATCTCTTTTCCAAAGCAACATAGAATTTACATAAGTGATCCACATAAATTTATTTATTTAGCCATAGATTCGTTGTCCTTATTATTAGAGATTACATTATACAAGTAGAATTTATTGAAATGTTGAAGAAATGGCTGTGCCAACTAGTCTGGTGCCTCAATGAATTTGGCATTTTGGGGATGGCTAATGAAGTAGATATCTCCTCCCTTGCACACTTTACTCCCTCACTCTCCATCCTGGTTAATTTTATTTTAATTGAATTTTAAATTTATGAACCT
Source organism: Ahaetulla prasina (assembly GCF_028640845.1). Classification (NCBI taxonomy): domain Eukaryota; kingdom Metazoa; phylum Chordata; class Lepidosauria; order Squamata; family Colubridae; genus Ahaetulla; species Ahaetulla prasina. The sequence continues at coordinate 70,312,585 of NC_080542.1, forward strand.
TATTTATTGTTTTAATGTTTTATAATGCATTTTAATTGAATATCTTAAGCCACCTAACAAGATGAGTGGCACACAAGTTTAATAAATAAAATGAATAAATAAAAATTTACATAACTACAAAATAAATACAGTAAAGAAAATATTAAGGGCAGAAAAGGGAGAGAAAGATTTAAAAAGAAAGAAAATATATAACCACCATAAAGAACTTAACACTCTTAAATTAAAACCAAGCATTTCTTCATTCTGTATGTCTCTCAGTTTCTTTAAATTGCAACATCCTCCCACCCTATTAAACAGCAAAAATCCAATAGGGGTTATCAGAAATGACAACATAAATCTAAGGTAATCCTCAAGTTACAACACAATTGTTCCCAAAATTTATGTTGCAAAGTGAGACAGTTAAGCAAATTCTGCCCCACTTTATGGCCTTTCTTGCCACAGATGTTAAGTGAACCATTGCAATTAAGTTAGTAACATAGCTGTTAAATTAATCTGGCTTCCCCATTGACTATGTTTGGCAGAAGGTTGCAAAAGGTGGTCACATGACCCTGGGACACTGCAACCATCATAAATATGATGTCAGCTTTCCAGAAAACCCCTCCTGCAGAAGAGACTCCAAAGCCAACATCTTTCAAAGTTCTTTTACTAGCACAGGTAAACTGGCACAGTTGGATGAAAATTGAAACTGGGGATTCGGGTTCCCACAGGTGAAATCTAAAAATTTTCCCTACTGGTTCTGTGGGCGTGGCTTAATTGGTGGGCGTAGCTTGGTGGTCAGATGACTGAGTGGGCATGGCCAATAACAATAAATAATAAAAATAATAAACAATGTATACAAAACAATAAGAGGTACTAAAAACCAACTTTCACACTTTACACACACACAATACAATACAACTGACACACACACAATGTAAAAGCAGCTGCATTTCACCCAAAATGGCCCCTGCAACAAGCAGGAACCTCACACTTTACACACACACAACACAACTGACTCACACACACAAAATGCCACATACAGCTTTGTGAGATTTTGTGTGTTTGTGTAGTTAGAGTGAAACACTACAGAAACACACCAAATCTCAGAAAGCTGCACAAATATTTTATTTTATTATTTTTATTTATTTTTTTAGATCAGGGGTCTCCAACCTTAGTAACTTTATGGTTTGTGGACTTCAACTCCCAGAGTTCCTCAGCCAGCAAAGCAGGCAGTCAAAGCAGGCTGTAATCAGTAGCTGAAGAAAAGCATGGCGTTGCCAGCCTGAAGAGCAGTAATTATAGGTAAGTGAGGAGGGGGAATTGGGTGGGCATGGGTGGGGGCTCTTGTAAGTGGGACTGTTAAAAAGTGAGTTTAAAAGCCTGTGAGGATCAGGAAACTCCTCTGGGATCGCCAGAGGAAAAAAAGATTTTAAAAGCTCCTCTGATAATCTCAGCTGAAGTTCCCTCATAGCAGCCCAGAACCTCTTAAAATAATTGTTTTAACAAGCTCTTTGGCTGTAGAAAACATGTTTTTAAAGGTTCTGGTGATGAGGAACTCATCTGGGATCACCTCTTTTAAAACCTCTTCTTTTTCTTTCTTTTTTTCTTCTTCAGCTGAAGAGGGTTTTTTTAAAAAAAACTTTTAAAGGGTTCTGATGACCTCTGCTCAGCCACGCAATCATCTGCCAGTCACATGTTCCAATCCTCAACCGTCCCATGTTGAAGCATCACTCCGGCCACTCCTTCTCCAGATGCGAGCCCAGCCTGACCTTGACGGCAGGAAAAATGTTGTTATGTCTAATAGCCCCCTGTACCCTCAACCCCACTCCTGCTTTCCCACACTGGAGAAAGTAGCAGCGTGTGGAAGCCTTCGGCCTAGTACGGCTTCCAAAGCTGACATATGAAGCATCCAAATTTTGATGAGCAAAACATTTTATAGTTTAGTGTAGTACTTAAGATGCTGGCTTAGAAAACTTTGGACTAATCACTCAGACCAACCTACCTCATAGTCGTTGGGAGAAAAACAGTAGGTAGAAGTAGTATTATGTATGTTTGCTGATTTCAGTTACTTATAACGGCAAGATAGAAATTTAAGAAGTAAATAAGAATCAGTCAGTAGGCTTCTTGGTAATGAGTGATGTAATCAAAGAACTACCAAGATGGAAACAACATCTCCACTAACGTTGACAGGACAAGCTACAGAGCAAAGGTCCGTCAGTCCTTCGAGCACTGAAGAAGATTGCCTTGAAATGGTAAATATTATCTAATAGATAAATATTTATTTTTTTAAGAACAGTTTCCTTACAACTTTATTCTGACATTTTTGGATTATGATCCAAAACTGATAAGTTTTGTGAATTTCTAAAAAAGTTGGATTTGAGTTCTTAATCTTTCACAGCATTAGCTGTTTAGATGACCAGTTATAAAAGGAAAATCTTTAGTCTAACAAACAAAACATAGGGACAGGACTGAATTAAATATATTCTTGGTTCCAATTTCGGTTGGTTAATGTGTCCACATAATATATACAGAATGTATCTTGAAGATATCGTCGTAGCTGCCCGCGGATAAAATTCACAAAAATCTATTCAGCGGTTGGTTCAGTAAAAAGAAACATTAGAGACGTCCCATCTTCACGACAGCAGTTTTTCACCCACTTAATAAAAGCTTTTAGCCCAGCATCTTATACTTCCTCCTCCCCATTCCTCCAACTAAGCCTGACCCTTCCCCTCTGGATAGGGGAAGCGAGGAAACATCTGCACCGGGGCAAAGTAGGCCCACCGGATACCACATCCTCTTATTGTGGGGAGAGGAGACAAGAGGCAGTGCTGGAGAGAGTTCCGCGCTCTTCAGAGTTCCTTTCGGGGCCACCCACGGAGAGAGGACAGAGGCTGTCACAATTGCCCCTCCCCCGTTAACTGAATTACGTGCTGGAACGGGAAGGAAGAGAGGAAAGGCCATCAGGAATGGCGTGCGGTGGAAGCTGAGCGCCTTCACAAGGCCCCAAGAGAGAAGGTGGCTGAGCGACGTCTTTCAAACCCTCGGGGGGCGGGGGGGGTGAAGATCTTACCGGGTCGCACCGCTCTGCTTTTCTCGAGGGCGGGCCAAGCTTGCCGAGGTGACCCCGCCTCAAGCGACTCCTCACCATCCGCCCGCCCCGCAGTAATTAAGGTCACGCCCGGTTGGCGGCAATAACACACCGCCCGAGGCCTTGAGGGAGGAGCCGGACGGGTAGCGGAACGGCTAATCGTCAGCGGCCACTAAGGTGGCGTCAGGAAAGGGCGGGGTACTGCTGGGCAGGGCCATCCGAAAGGAAAGGCGGCGGGGGAGGTCCGGGAGAGCGAAGCTTCCTCCGTTTTATTTGGCTTTTCATCATTGGAGGTGTTCATCCTAGTGGTGGTTTGTTGCTGAAAGGCTACTTATTCTGCCTGCATGAACTAATATTGCGAGTTTTCAGTTATGGTGAAAATTTAATGTCTATTGCCCTTTGGTAAGGGGGCTGCACTACAATTCACACGATATCATAGAAGAATACAATACATTTTTAAAAATCAAGGAGTGAGACTGCTTTATGAAAGAAGATCAGGAAACCACGTAGACTTTCCCCCATGCTTTTTGCTGTAGATGCAAAATATGGGATTTAGTTGGGATTCCCTGCTAAACAACTTGGTCACAAGGTACATCAGAAGATTTTTAATGGCATTTTTTCCTTTAGCTCCTTTTTCAAACCTGAACTTCAACTTTTTCACAAATCAATTAAAGTCTTTTTGCTTCTGTTTTCCTAGACAATTTTTTAAAACGGTTTTTATTAGTTTATAATGTAGCATACAAAAATACAAAAGTAAATAATAGGAAAGATTGCGAAGGAAAAGGGGAAGACAAAAGTGGGGGGGGGAGGGATAAAGAATGAAAAGGTATTGACTTCCGACTCCCTTCAGTACAGTAGAAATAAGGTATTAACATCAAACCTCAGCTTTTTTACTTTTACATAATAGTTTAAACTAGCCATTTCTATAATAAACTATCTAATTGGTAAAATCCAAAATCAAAGTTTCATTTTTTTCCACCTCAAGCACAAAGTCTAGAAACAATTTCCAAGTAGAAATAAAACCATTTGTATTTTTTCTTTGATCAAAGCAGTCAATTTAGCCATCTCTGCTAACCATCAGTTTTTGCAGCCATTTCTCCATTGTGGGAATTGAGGTGGCCTTCCATTTCTGTGAATAGAGTAGTCTTGCTGCTGTCAACATGTATAACATCAAAGTTCCCCCCCAAAATTCCAAGTCTTTTTTCCATTAAATCCAAAAGAAAAGTCTCTGGTTATTCATTTTAAGATATTTTTGTATTAAGATATGAATTCTACTCCAATATTTCTTTGGTTTATCACATGTCCACCATAAATGATAAAAAGTTTACATTTACATTTCAAACGTTCATCAAAAGTGCCTTTATACATTCTTGACAACTTGTCTGGAAATAAGTACCAGCAATACATCATCCTATAGAAGTTTTCTTTTAATTTATAATTTAATGTAAATTTTAAATCTTTCTTCCACATATTCTCCCATTGTTCAGGCATTTTCCTAGACAATTCTTAAATTATCAGTATGTCTTTACAAACTTCCATCTGAAAAGGAGGGGGGATGAGATGAGGATCCAGAAAGTGGGAATGCTGATTAGATGTATGCTGTTCAACTGTTATTGTTTTAATTTTATTTTTGTGACAATAGATGACAAAGTAGAGTTCACCAAATGGTAACATGGTGTTGCAATTCCCATTTGTTCTTTTATATCACTAATAAACACTAGGAGGGGAGGGGAGGGGAGAGGAGAGGAGAATTCTTTATTGGCCAAGTGCAATTGTATACACAAGGAATTTAGTCTCTGGCACATAAGCTCCCAAAGTACATACAAGCAAATGATAAATCATAATCATAATCATAAAATACAATCATAATAAATCATATATACTTGCAGGTATGAGGTAACCCCAGATTTTTAAGTAAAGAGAAAAATTCCAAAACACCAACAGGGACCAAATAGGCTCAGCAATCATGGGATGGCAACAGCTTGTTGGATAAAAAATAATAGAAAATAATGTGAATGGAAAATAATGTAAACAGAAAAATAAGCCTATACCAACTATGTATCTGATTTGTAAAGGTCCAAACAACCACTAGATGGTGGCAAAGAATATGATTTAAGGCATTTCAGTGGAGTAGAATCAAGAAAAAATTCTCAAAATTTAGATTGTAATTTCAAGGGGAGAAAAAAAATGTGATAAAAATGAATTTACTGATTTGGGAAATGCAGTTGTATTAATGCAATTGCTCCTAGACAATCCTTTTTATTTTATGAATGCACATTCTTTCTGGTTTACTTATGCATCAGTCCACAAGTTATACCAGAATTCTCTGGCTTCTGAAAGATATATAGAACTTTTCACTGAGTGGCAACAGTTGTGAAATGAGGGAAGTAGCTCTACTGAAACAGAGAGCAATATAGATAACTTGTGTGAAAGCACACATGGATGCGCGCACACACACAATACCAATTGGCCTAAACAGATCACAGAGGCATTCCCAGAAACTAAATAGTTGGTAGTTGCATTTTAATACTTGATTTGCTGATAATTTTTTGGGGGGTGGGTGGGAGTAAACTGAGGTAACAAAAAGTATCTTGAGAGGGATTAAAAGATGTCAGCAGGCATCCTTTCAATTTTGTCTGGTAAACACTTTTATTAGTTATGATCAATATGTCCCTCAAATGGAAGAACATTCACAAATCCCACTGCAATGTTGAAGACCCCAGATTATATCTATCAAATAAATTTATAATTATTCTGTGTGACAGCAAACTTGGGTGATAAATATGATATGTTTCACACACTTTCCTCTTTTGTGAATGTATCTTTATTTTGGCCCCTTTTTGTAAGTTTAGCAGCAGCCCCATTACATTATATAAAAATGTGTGTAAATTTTCATTCAAAATTATATTATTTATGCAACCCTTAGGTATTGTTCATAGGGTATTCTCATTTTTAAAGTATATTTTCCTAACATGCATTAATGATTGGTTTCCTATAATACCATATCACATTTTCTTTAATACATGTATTTTGTTAAACTTTCACAATTTACCAAAAATGGAGATTCTATCTTGGAAATGTATTCTATTTCATAGGTCTGTAAAGATTCTCAGTCATCCAGGTCATAGTTGTCCCAAAGGTGCTTTTTCAGGAGGCAACTGGACTTCCTTTTTTTTTCTTTGAAGACGTTTAGCTTCTCATCCAAAAAGTTTCTTCTGCTCTGACAGGATAGTGGGGAATATTCTATTTCATGTATGAGTATGGAGTGGACAAGTCAGTTAAGTTAAAAAGCACATTACAATTCCATATTTTCTTTATTCCTTTATTATCGTTATTTGTAATATTTCTCTCATTTTTCCTCTGACAGGTCAAAACCATATGCATGGAAAACTCTCGTTTTATCCTCATGACAGCATCTTGTGAAAAGGTTGAACTGAGAATTTGTGATTGACTGAATTATCTAATAAGCTTCATGTCATGTGAAGATCTGAAACTGGATTGTTGGTATTTTAACCAACAAAAATTCCAATAAAAATATGGAGCTAGCTATCGGTTACACATCAGATTGAAAACTGGAGGAACATACCATAATCAGATAAAACCCAATAAATTATGAAACTGTCTATGTTACTATATTCCACAGCACCTAAACTTAATGTGATTTACTGTTTTTGAACACTTTAGGCAGAGGAATGAAATCTCCAGAAGATTTGCAGTTGCTTAATTGAATTAATCTGAGAAAGTATTTTTAATGCTTCAAAAATATCAATAGATTATCATAAGGGACCTGCCATGAAGATTTTCAAGTGAAAATTTGTTCTACTGATCTGTTTTGGAGTGTGGGCATCACATTTATTACCTTTACAGACTTGCCAAAATAAAGGTTGGTTTTTAAATTGGCACCATCTATCTACCATTATCATTTTCATTCCCCAAGTCCTAAAAAACAGCTTGAATAATCTATTAATGCCTTCATTGGACCTGATTTATATCTCTGGACAGTGGTTAAATGATCTGGAATTAGGAGATTTAGTGACAGAACCTGTGTCATGGTCAGATCATTTTCTCCTTCGCCTGGACTTTTGGACTGCCGCTCACCACCGCAGGGAGACGGAACCAATGCGTTGGTTCCGTCCCAGGTGCCTGATGGACCCTGAGAGGTTCCTGACGGAGCTTGGGCCGTTCCCTGAGGATCTTGCCCACGGCACGGCTGAAGAACTAGTTGCGGCTTGGGAACACGCCACGGCCGGGGTTTTGGACCGTGTCGTGCCTTTGCGGCCTCTGACCCGGCGTAGATCTCAATTGGCCCCTTGGTTTTCTGAGGAGCTGAGAGAGATGAAACGCCGGAGAAGACGCCTAGAGAGTACCTGGAGGTCTAGCCGTTCCGAAGCTGACCGGGCACTAGTGAGGTCTTTTTCTAAGACCTACCTAGTGGCACTGAGGGAGGCGAAATGTTCTTACATTTCCACCCTCATTGTGTCGGCAGATAACCGCCCGGCCACCCTGTTTCGGGTGACCCGCATTCTCCTTCATCAGGAGGGGTGGGATGACCCCTTGCAGGGACGTGCCGAGGAGTTTAGTGGTTATCTATACGATAAAATCGTTCAGCTTCGGGATAGTTTGGACCGAAATTGCGATGATCCAAGTGAGAAGACTGAGTCGCGTCTTGTTGAGATTGTTTGGGATAAGTTTGATTCTGTGGCTCTCGACGTGGACAAGTTACTGGGGAGGTTACATGCCACTACATGTTTACTGGACTCGTGTCCCTCCTGGTTGGTGCTGGCCACACAGGAGGTGACACGAGGCTGGCTCCAGGGAATTATAAATGCTTCCTTGTTGGAAGGGGTTTTCCCTGCCGCCTTGAAAGAGGCGGTGGTGAGACCCCTCCTCAAGAAGCCTTCCCTGGACCCAGCTATTTTGGGAAATTATCGTCCAGTCTCCAATCTTCGCTTTGTTGCGAAGGTTGTAGAGAGAGTGGTGGCATGGCAGCTGCCCAGTACCTGGATGAAGCTGTCTATCTAGACCCGTTCCAGTCCGGCTTCCGGTCTGGATATAGTACAGAGACAGCTTTGGTCGCATTGGTGGATGACCTCTGGAGGGCCAGGGATAGGGGTTGTTCTTCTGCCCTGGTCCTATTAGATCTCTCAGCGGCTTTTGATACCATCGACCATGGTATCCTGCTGAACCGGTTGGAGAGCTTGGGAGTGGGAGGCACCGTTTATCGGTGGTTCTCCTCCTATCTCTCTGACCGGTTGCAGACGGTGTTGACAGGGGGGCAGAGATCGACCGCGAGGCGCCTCACTTGTGGGGTGCCACAGGGGTCGATCCTCTCACCTCTCCTGTTCAACATCTATATGAAGCCGCTGGGCGAGGTCATCAGTGGCTTTGGGGTGAGATACCAACTGTACGCTGATGATACGCAGCTGTACTTTTCCACCCCGGGCCACCCCAATGAAGCTGTCGAAGTACTGTCCCGGTGCCTGGAAGCCGTACGGGTCTGGATGGGAAGAAACAGGCTCAAGCTTAATCCCTCCAAGACGGAGTGGCTGTGGATGCCGGCACCCCGGTACACCCAGCTGCAACCACAGCTGACTGTTGGGGGTGAGTCATTAGCCCCAATGGAAAGGGTGCGCAACTTGGGTGTTCTCCTGGATGGACGGCTGTCATTTGAAGATCATTTGGCGGCCGTCTCCAGGAGAGCTTTTTACCAGGTGCGCTTGGTTCGCCAGTTGCGCCTCTTCCTTGACCGGGATGCCTTATGCACGGTCACTCACGCTCTTGTTACCTCTAGCTTGGATTATTGCAATGCTCTCTACATGGGGCTCTCCTTGAAGTGCACTCGGAGGCTTCAGTTAGTTCAGAATGCAGCTGCGCGGGTGATTGAGGGAGCCACACGTGGCTCCCATGTAACACCGCTCCTGCGCAGACTGCACTGGCTACCTGTGGTCTTTCGGGTGCGTTTTAAGGTTCTAGTTACCACCTTTAAAGCGCTCCATGGCTTAGGGCCCGGGTACTTACGAAACCGCCTACTGTTACCATATGCCTCCCACCGACCCGTACGCTCACACAGAGAGGGTCTTCTCGGTGCCGTCTGCCAAGCAATGTCGGCTGGCGGCCCCCAGGGGAAGGGCCTTCTCTGTGGGGGCTCCTACGCTTTGGAACGAACTTTCCCCGGTTTGCGTCAAATACCTGACCTTCGGACCTTCCGCCGTGAGCTGAAAACGCACATTTATTCAAGCGGGACTGGCTTAAATTTTTAAATATTACTTAACTGGGGTTACTATTTTGTGAATTTTAAGGGTTTTAAATTTAATTATTTTAAATTTGGCCATCTATAGAATATGTTTTTTAACTTCCTGTTTTAATTGTATATTGTATTGTTTTAAAATTGGCTGTACACCGCCCTGAGTCCTTCGGGAGAAGGGCGGTATAAAAATCTAATAAACTTGAGTTCTGAATAGGAAGTTCTCAATATGACAAAATTTAGTAACTTGTCTCCTTATAATTACATGAATACTTAAGAATTTCATAATAATTGTAACTCTGCTTGTATATTACAGGGTTGTTGTTTTTTGTAATAAAGGTATGTTTTGATCTGTTCCTGCATTACAAAATTCTAAAAATAGTTTATTATGCTTATTAAGGAGGGAGAATGATTTAACTTTTAAATGCTTTAAAATTATGGAAAATATATGTACATATACAAATATCCCAGAGACGGGTTTCAACAGGTTCTGTAGAATAGTTTTGAGAACTATTTTAATTCAGAGAACCGGTAGTAAAAATTCTGACTGGCCCCGTCCCTATCTATTCTCTGCCTCCCAAGTCCCAGCTGATCGAGAGGAAATGGGGATTTTGCAGTAACTTTCCCTTGGATTGTGGACGGAATGGAGATTTTACAGTATCCTTCCCTGCCATGCCCACCAAGCCATGCCACACCCACCAAGCCACACCCACAGTAAGTAAATAATAGGTAATAAATAATTTTGAAGCCCACCACTGAAATATCCCAGTGGAGCATGTGAGCAACATTGGATATCTAAAGTATAGAGTTAAGTGAATTCAACAGACATACGAAAGGGCTGTAAATGAAAAAGAATCATGGTGAAACCTTTGAGCATCATTAAACTAGCTGAACTTGTTATACTAATGAATCTAACCATATGTTACATTTGTCCCAGCAGTGACCACCAATACACATTTTCATCTTCTCTGTTCTGTCACTAGCCACAGAACAAGAGGTAAACATATAATACCAAATTGCTGCTGAATATGTTCAGAAATATGAAAATCTTTTGCTCATCTTTCTTGATTCTTTAAAAAACTGCTATACAAATTGATATCACCACAGAGCAAGGAAGTGAAAAGTGGTCAGAGGTGAAAGACAATTATATATGATACTAACTACATCACTCTTTTGTGGTGGTTTCTTAGCACTAGGCTACAAAAGAATAACTGTTTTGCTTGCAGTTACATTTTTTTCAAGACATTTTGTTCCAGTTGTTACAGCTTAAAAGTCAAAAGTACTAAAGAAATAGCAGGAGTCTGTCAATGGCAAACCATTACCAAAGAGTTTTATTTTCAGAAATGCACACTTTTATGTAAGGAAATGTCCCAGTTTTTCCATAGCACTGCTATGCTTCTGAGATTTCCTAGACTGGCAGACTGTCCTCTTCACATAGTTCTACGAACCATGATGCTTCATTGCAGGACTTTCATAAAATTGAGCAACATGATTTCATTACATTACTATAAAACCTTTCAGTCAAATCCAGAGAAGACAAAATGTAAATGAAAACTATAAACTATAATGCTTAGAACTCATTACCTGACTCCATAGTCTCTACTCAAAATTCCAAAATCTTCAACCAAAAGCTGTCTACTATTGACCTCACCCCATTCCTGGGAGGACTATGAGGGGAGTGCATAAGAGCACAAAAGTGCCTACCGTTCCTGTCCTATTTTTTTTTGTTTACATTTATACCCCGCCCTTCTCCGAAGACTCAGGGCGGCTTACAATGTATAAGGCTATTGTTCCCTTCATTATATCCAATTAATATAGTTGATGCATAATTTTAATATATATTCTTCAAGATATGCTGTTTTATCTATGACATTTGTTTGTGTATACTGTTGTGACAAAAAGAAATTAAAAAAAAGGAAAGTTAAGAATACAAAGACAAAAAATAATACAAATTATAAAAAATATAAAAAGTGAAAAAAATGAGGTTACAGAGGAAAAAAAGGTGAAGAGATATATGCTATATTACAAAGAAAATACTTTCTCTTCATCAAGACAAATATAACAATTTCAGTAGCTTTTAGATTTATGATAGCCCCGGTGAGAATGGCTGGAAAATAGTGGGTTCTGCCAAGCCCCACAAAAAAATCCAGCTGATAACTGCTGCCAGGAGACCCTTAGGGGTCATAGCCTCCTTGTAGGGGAGGTAAAGGAGGGAGAGGCACTTCGCTGGTCACGAGGAACCACAAATTTCTCGTTAGGTCCGAAGCAAGCTCAGTCTTATATAAGTGGGGACTATATAAGTTTGCTTAATAAATACAATTACCTCTTTAAATATGTCCCACAAGTTAATTTCTTGTCTTTTTATTGTTGTCTGTGAAAATAAGTTTAACAAATGGTAGAAATAAAATCTATTTTAAACTTAATCGAATAAGACAATTTGCAATCCTGTCCTTTAATTTGAACTTTCTGTGAAAGTACAAAACAAAACAAAACAAAAACCTTCTTCTTTCCATATCTTATCTGGAACACATCTTTCAAGATTTGTCATTCAGTCCAGGTCAAGAAAAACTCTGTAAAGATACTGGAAAGTTTGTTTGTTTCTCATTTTCTTTTCTCAGGAACTCCGCCATGAATATCACACTTTTCTTTTGTAAATCCAAGATGAAAGTTGTCCAAGTAATATTTTGATTTATTATTTATGTGTCCTTTTAATTATGAAGACATCAGCTGGTTTTATTTGTAAGTTACATATTTTTCCATATCATTCTTATATCATTTTTAAATCCATATCCAGAACAGTTTGTTCTCAGTTTGTACCCTAATGATGTTACCTAATTTGAGTAATGAAACATCTGCAAGAAGGCAACCAAGTTCAGAGAGCACCTATTTTGAGCCCATTTATTTGATACCAAATAACCTTAAGAGAAATTTCTAAGTACATCGTTGCCAAATATTCTTGAATTGTTACAAAGTTAAAATACTTTTATCCATTCTATATTAGTGGATCTGCTTTCTTTTAATTATAATCTTTAATTCTTTCTGGTTGTCCAGCCTTCAAAGTCTCCTCTTACCATGCTTTTCTCTAATCCAAATTTTTCCCACAGGAAAATTTCTTGCACTTAGATTCAAACTCTCCATATATTTGTAATAGGATTTTTAAAAATCCACAGAAAGGCTTCTTAAAATTAATTTCAAATTTTTATTTCCAATCCATCTGAAAATCATACTTTTGCTGTTTATTTCAGAATAGGTTTTTTAAAAGTTCTTAAACTTACATGAAATGTCTTTCAGTATGGACTGAAGGAGAATCACCACTATAATGAAACTTGTTCTGAAAGTTTTCTTTCTTTTTTTAAAAAAAAATTTTTTCATTTATTTTTAAACATAAAATAAAAAAACCTCATCAAATCAATGCCATTACAATGTGCTATAAGGGTATTAACATATCTTCCTGTGCATTCACAAAATAATCATCTCTTCCATACATATATCTTATACTCATTTTTCCTAACATATCTTTCCATTTAACCAATTATATAATAAGTTCCATATTTTATAATATTTTTTATCTTCTTGTTCTCTAATTTCAAATGTTAATTTATCATCTCTGCACATTCCAACATTTTTCTAATTATTTCATCTTGCAAAGGTAACTTTTCATTTTTCCAATTTTTTGCAAATACAATCCTAGCTGCCGTAGTAATATTCACAATCAAATATTTTATATCTCTAGTATATATCTCCAGTATAATTTCCAACAGGAAGATTTCTGGGTTAAAGTCAATATGCTTTTTAATCATTTTTTCCAGCCACGTGTGTATTTTAGGCCAATATCTTTTAGCTTCAATTCCTGTCCACCACATGTGGTAATATGATCCAGGTATCTGATGACATTTTCAACATTTTTCAGATTTGTCCTTAGACATTCTAGCAATTCTTGTCAGGGGTAGATGCCACCTATAAAACATCTTATACAAATTCTCTTTAAATACTGTCGACATCATCATTTTATAATTATACATCCACAATTTCTGCCAGTCATCTAGATCTATCCCATGGTTCTGAAGGTTTTCAACTGTTAAAAACAATTAATAAGCAATTTGCAGAAGTGATGAAGAAAGAAAGTGGGTGAACCCAGTGTTTCTTTGAAGGCTAAAAGCTGACTTTCCCTTGGCTTCCAGAGCTCTAAAACCCAATAGGGACTGCTCTTTTGCAGTCCGCTTGTGGGAAGCATCTATAAGGAGCGCTAATGAGGGATTCCAAGTCCTCTCCTTTATCTGAAAAGGTGCCAGTGCATTCACCAGTTCCTCTTTCTATCTCAGTCGTTGCTTCCACAAAAACCAAAGCTGTCTTCATCTACCACTGCTTCTCCAAAAGTCAGAACAGCCTATCAACATAGTTGGAATGAGACTTGTTGCTGATATCTTAAATATGCAGTTGACTCTGAGATATTCTGTTAGGCAGCACTTTATAAAGCAAGATCTCAAAAAGGATTTAGGGTAGTTTTTTTAAAAAAATGCTTGCATTATCTGCATTTTTAAATTTCATTTGACAGGGGTTTTTTTGGAGGAGGCTGCTTTCAAGTCAGCATTGACTCCTGCCACTGCTTGGAGTAGTCCCTGCATTTCTTGGCAAAAATTTTAAAAGTAGTTTTCCACTTCCTTCATCCAAGGGCTGAGAGACAGTGACTGGTCTATAGTCAACCAACTGACTTTATGTCTAAGACAGGACTAGCATTCATGGTCTCTCAGTTTCTAGTCTGGTGCCCTATCCAATGCATTAAACTAGCTCTCTGTTGATTGTTAGCATTTGGTAATTCACGAGTTAACACATTGCAAAGACTTGTAATTAAATTATGTCAAAATTCTGTGTAATGTTGAAAAGTGCAGCTTATAGCCACAGGCTGCATTTAACAGGGTTGTTGTTGTTGTTGTTGTTGTTGTTTCTGCTTTCTGGACTTAGGAATCCTAGCAGCTGTGTGTTCAGTTCTGATATCTGCAATTTAAGCAATTACTATGCACAGGCAGAACTGGGAGAACAAGAAACAAAATATTAATTAGTTTATTTGATTTTATATTATTTGAAGTAAATAATGAAGAAGCTGCCTTAGAATGAAGCTGCAAATAAAAATGGTCTAATTGAGGGGTGAAATGCTCCCGGTTCGCACTGGCTCTCCCGATTAGGTAGCGATGGCAGCTGCTGGTTCGGAGGACCGGTAGCAAAAATCCCTGGCCCCACCCCCTGCCTCTGCTGAGCCTCACCATCAGCAGAGGTTGTTGGGTTTTTTTTTTTTACTTTTAAAAGTTTTTCTTCAGCCGAAAATATACCTTTAAAAGTAAACAAAAAAAAAACCACCCTCTGATGATTGCGAGTTTTTTTAAAAAAAAACCTCTTCAGCCGAAGGGGGAAAAAAGGAAAGGGGGGGGGCTTTAAAAGGCTCCTTTGGCCATCCCAGCTGAGTTCCTCATCACCAGAACCTTAAAAAAACATGTTTTCTACATGTTAAAACAATTATTTTAAGAGGTTCTGGGCTGCTATGAGGGAACTTCAGCTGAGATCGTCAGAGGAGCTGACTTTAAAACTTTTTTTTCCTCTGGCGATCCCAGAGGAGTTTCCTGATCCTAGCAGGCTTTTAAACTCACTTTTTAATAGCCCCCACTTACAAGAGCCCCCACCCATGCCCACCCAATGCCCCCTCTTCACTTACCTATAATTACTGCTCTTTCGGGCTGGCAACGCTATGCTTTCTTCAGCTACTGAAGAAAAAAAAAACTTGCTTTGATTTCCTGCTTTGCTGGCTGAGGAACTCTGGGTTTTGAAGTCCACAATAAAATAAAATAAAATAAAATAAAATAAAATAAAATAAAATAATAAAATAAAATATTTGTGCAGCTTTTTTAGATTTGGTGTGTTCCTATAGTGTCCTCTAACTACACAAACACACAAAATCTCACAAAGCTGTATGTGGCATTTTGTGTGTGTGTGAGTCAGTTGTGTTGTGTTGTGTGTGTGTAAAATGTGAAAGTGTGGTTCCTGCTTGTTGCAGGGGCCATTTTGGGTGAAGTGCAGCTGCTTTTACATTGTGTGTGAGTCAGTTGTGTTGTGTTGTGTTGTGTCGTGTGTGTGTAAAGTGTGAAAGTTGGTTTTTGGTACCTCTTATTGTTTCGTATACTTCGTTAATTATTTTTATTATTTATTGTTATTGGCCACGCCCACCCAGTCTTCTGACCACCAAGCCATGCCCACCAATTAAGCCATGCCCACAGAACCGGTAGGGAAAAATTTTAGATTTCACCCCTGGTCTAATTCCATTTAAAGCAGTTTTATTTCAGAAGAAAGGGCTTCGGGCTTCCATTCCAGGTTATTATTAGTGCCCTTTTTGTTGGGGAAACAGTCAGTTTGATGTACAAACTCAAAAAGATAAATCTTGAGGTGATGTATAATCGTGTTATTTCAGTTGAATATGTTTTATTTTCATTTGATAATAGTGGTGCCCTATAACTGTAGATGTGTGTTTTAATATGAACTCAAAGAATTGTGGAAAAATAGGTAGATAGGATTCGTTTTCTTTTTCATCATTTTGGACCACTGTTTTTCTTCATGAAAAGAGGTCCACCTTGGGTTATTTGAAGACTGAGGTGCAGGGGTGGGTGGCTGGGGGCTCGCAGGGGTTTGGGAGAACCCCAAATTCCACTCTTGGCTAGCCCTGCCCACTCTACCGCACCCCTACCAGGAGTCCCCACATGGCCATTTTGGATGCAGGTAAGTGCAGGGCATGCATGGAGGCTCGGGGAGGGCAAAAAAACGGGCCTACCAGAAGTTTGGGAAAAAATGGGCCCATTTCTCTCCTCCAGTGGGCCTCTGGAGCCTGGGGAGACTGTTTTCTCCCTTTCAGAGGCTCAAGGAAAGCCTCTGGAGCCCAGGGAGGGCAAAAATGCCTCCCTCCCTGTGGTGGAGGAGGCCAGTTGGCCACGCCCACCATGGTCATGCCCATCTAGCAACCAGGTAGAGAAGCCTTTGCTAAAATATTTGAAGCCCACCCCTGCTGAGATGGAAGGAACTAGAAACTCTTTTACTGTCCATATCTCAGCTCAGAATCTTAAAAGTATCGGAGTCAGCTCTAGCTGATCATTAGCTGTTTTGTATATTTTAGCCATATTATGCATTCAGGTTTTTTGAGTGTTAGACATATCAGACAAGAAAGTAAGGTTTCTATGTTTGTGCTACATTTAATCAGCTTGTAGAACTGATGGGAAAGGAATAAACTCCTGTCTCCTTATATCGCGTTTTTTCTGACCTACAAACACCACCATATGCTATTCTTTCTCGTTCTGTCTGCCATATAATTGTGGTACAATTTGAAACATGTTTAAAAATGTGGTATTTTAAAATCATGAAAGTATTTTCCTTGTGGAGAGATCTGAAAGAATAGCTAGTAAGGTTTCTGTGTTCTGCAGCATAACATCCTGAAGGCTTGGTTTTAGGTTGCAAAGAAGAATGCCAATGAAAACTAGGAAGCAAGTGAAAGGTCAGTATGGTCACAATTCACTGCCTCTGATTAAAAACACCAAAGCAAGGGGTTATAGAAACTCCTATACTTAAACAATATTGGCTTGTAAAGTTACAAAATACAAAATTTAATAGTAGTGGAAGTAAAATGAGAGACAGATGGGGTGCAGAAAGTGATAAATGAGGAAATGGCTACAGTAATCATATCAGAAAGGAAGGGGAACAAAGAGACCTAGGTGATGAAGGTGATAGAAGTAAGAAAGAAGTTATGTTAAAGTAGGAAAGTGATGTGGGGGAAAAAAGGAACAGAAAAATCTGTTTGTGAACCAAAATCTGGACAACTGTACTATTATTATAGAGGAGGAGTTTCTTGAAAGAGGAAAAACCTTACTATAATATATTCTCCCCTAATACAGGGGAGTTTAAAATAAGATGTTGCCCTTCCTCTGCCCCATTTCAATCAATCAATTAGTAGATTTCTATGGAATGCTATATTTTAGCAAATCTTCCCAGCAAAGTACCACTTCCTAAAAATCTACCATCAATTAATTAACAGGATGCTGGTGAACATTGGAACACAATTGCTAGTTGCTGCTACTCATGACAAACCAAATCCAATCAACACCAGAACAACTAGACAGAAGAAAGGTTTTTTCCTGAACGCCATCACTCTGCTAAACAAATAATTCCCTCAAACTAGTTACTAAGTCTGCATTATTATTAATCTTCTCATAATTCCTATCACCCATCTCCTCCCACTTATTACTGTATGACTGTAACCTTGTTGCTGGTATCCTTAAGATTTATATTGACTGTTTCCTAATATGATTTGATTTCTTATTTGTTCCCTATGATTAACATTAAGTGTTGTACCTTATGATTCTTGATGAATGTATTTTTTCTTTTATGTACGCACCAAGACAAATTCCTTGTGTGTCCAATCACACTTGGCTAATAAAGAATCCTAATCTAATCTAATCTGAAAGTGTCATGAAGAGGAAGACCAACTACTTATATATCCTTACTTGGACCTTGCTTATGCTCTATATTTAGGTGTGTGCATGATTCTGAGAAATACCTACATGAGATAGGAATAAGGCTATAGTACATTTGAGTGCATATTTTATATGTTTAAATAAGTATCTTTTACATCCATTTTAAAACTAAACTTTTCTTTTAAAATATTTCTAAAATCAAATTTTAGTATATCTATTTTTAACTTCTCTTTAAGGTAAAGGTAAAGGTTCCCCTCACACATACGTGCTAGTCATTGCCGACTCTAGGGGCGGTGCTTATCTCCGTTTCAAAGCCGAAGAGCCAGCGCTGTCCGAAGTCGTCTCCGTGGTCATGTGGCCAGCATGACTTAACGCCAAAGGCGCACAGAACGCTGTTACCTTCCCACCAAAGGTGGTCCCTATTTTTTCTACTTGCATTTTTACGTGCTTTCGAAACTGCTAGGTTGGCAGAAGCTGGGACAAGTAACGGGAGCTCACCCCATTACACGGCAGCACTAGGGATTCGAACTGCCGAGCTGCCGACCTTTCGATCGACAAACTCAACGTCCTAGCCCCTGAGCCACCGCATCCCCATTAACTTCCTCTTTACATACGTTTAAACAGTACTTTAAAATTCACTTTATTTATTCATGGAATTTATATTGTTGCCTATTTGCACATGGCGACTCAAGGCGGCTCACAATATAAAACCTCATATAAAAACAATAAAACTAATAAAAGAAGAGTCACATAATAAATTAATAACATCACTCCCCACCCCAGCAATAGCATCTCACATGAGCCATTTAATGGGCTCCATCCCGCTCTGGGTTCCCCGGGCTTGTTGGCAGAACCAGGTCTTCAGTGCCTTCTAGAAGAGTGCTAGAATGGGTGCTATTCTAACCTCTAGGCCAGGGGAATGATGTTCCAGAGAGAGGGGGCCACCATGGAGAAGGCCCTTTTACTGGGTCCCACCAGGTGTATCTCCTTAGGGGATAGGACATGCAAAATTCCCTGCCTCCCCACTCTGATGGATCGGGTAGATGTGACCAGCAAGAGACGGTCCCTCAGATAACCTGGTCTCAAGCCATGAAGGACTTTAAAGGTGACAACCAGCACCTTGAATTGCCCCCGGAAGCAAGTCAGCAGCCAATGTAGCTTCCTCAGGAGAGATTATATATGTGCACTTCAGGGTCTGCACAAAACCATGCGGGCCGCTGCGTTTTGCACTAATTGGAGCTTCCGGATTCTCTTCAAGGACAGCCCCATATAGAGCATGTTGCAATAGTCAAGAAGGGAAGTGAATAGGGCATGAGTGACTGTGAGTAGGGACTGTTGGTCCAGGAAAGGAGGTAACTGGCGCACAACCCACAGTTGCGCAAAGGCCCTCCTGGCCACAACTGCCACCTGCTCTTAGAGCAGGAGTAGTGAGTCCAGAAGAACTCCCAGATTACACATAGGGTTTGTTTGAGGTAGTGCCACCCATCCAAAACCAGAGATGGCAATTCTCCATGAGCCAATGAACCCCAAACCCAGAGCCACTCAGTCTTGTCAGGGTTTAGTTTCAATAATATTTTACAAGCTTCAGACATCACTCAATCATTATACATGGGGAGGGGGAGAGAAAAAACCCTTCAAATCACTAAGTTTATTTTTCCCTTTAAAGAATCTAAAAGAATATGTGAATTTTATTAATATAAATCTTGATAGTTTATAAAGATTAATAAGTGAAAACAGAAATATACATTATTTCCCACAGCAAGGAAAAAAGTAAGGATGATTAAATTGATTGCTGTTATTTAAAGAAAGGAACACATTTAATGTTATTCCTATTTGGAAACTGCTTCAGATTTTCTGCTTGTGATGGAAAAAAATGAATCTTTGATTTTGGTTTTGCTGATTAGATAGTTACGTTATTATAGAAATGGCAAGTTTATGCTACTGTGTAAAAGTAGAAGTTGAGGCTGCAATGTTATTATCTTCTACTGTGCTAAAAAGAATTGGAAGTCAATACTTTTTTTCTTTTCTTTTTCCCATTCTACCCCACACTTCCCCCCCTGTTCCTTCCCTTGTATCCCATTATTTTATTTTTCATTGTATTTTTTATTCTGATGACAAATACAAAATTTGAAGACCCACAAATATCTTTATGCCATCATTGGGCAACAAAGTTGCCAGAGGAACATAAAAACTTGTCTATTCTTTATTTAAATTACCTGTTGTATCTTTTTATAAGCAAAACACTAGGATAGTAATAACACAGAAATTTTCCACATATCCTGTACAAGGAAAGGTATTTCCACCATTAAAATTAAAGTTTGAAGAACTTGCTATCTGGTGTTTTCAGTGGCTGTCCATGAGAACAGAGTGAGTTTTCCAACAGTTATGGGCTGGAATAATTGGATAAAGCTACTCAAAACCCTTGTACAATAATAGGCATGGATTTGGAGCATAAAAATAAAAGACATTACAAGACAGGCCCACTCCCAGCCAAGTATAGCATCAGGAAATCAAACCTGATTTTACCAAAATTGCTTTAAAAAGAACAACAGTCATTTTATTTGACACTGTCTTTTATGAGTAACCCTGCTGAGTAATTTTCAGAGCCTTATGTTAAAAACAACAAAGAAAATTACTATGCCTTAATCTAAAATTTAGTTTTTTGTAGGCTAAAGACAAGGGTTGTTGACATCTTGGATCTTCTGAATAATACATCAGTCTTTTAGAGAATTTCATTAATCCTGCCAATCTGACTTGGCAGCACTTTATTGCACTGAAAAAAAGGTTGATATTTTACAGGTTAAAGTAGTTGAGTGTTCAATCATATTAAAGAAGAAAATGATAGTTCTTCAGCATATATTACCATCATTTTTTTAAATGTATCATTGTATTAAATTTATATCTTGCCTTTTCTACAGAATATAAGGAACTCTAGAAGCTCAAAAAGGAATATATAGCCTCCTCCAATTTTATCTCAAACAAGAATCCTGTGAGGTAGATGAAGCCTATGAGCATCATGGCTGAAAATGGATAATGTAAGTCAGGCAAGTTAAACTCAAGGTCCACGGGCCAGATCTGGCCTGCAATGGGTTTAGATCTGGCCCACAGGGCAGCCCTGGAGATAGGAGGGGATGGCCCCTAACACTTTGGCCATGGCCTAGCCTGACCAAACACTCCCCCTTGGTGCGCACAGGAGGCAGTGAGTGCGTGGGGGCTGGTAATGCCCAGTAGCAGTTTCAGCTCATTGACTCCTTGGCTGCTTATTGACCAGCAGCAATGGCCAGCTGGATGTGAGCCAGGGCATCCAATAAGTTGCATTCGGCCCTGTACCATGTGCACCACACTTGTGCACTTCAGGGCCCTGCAGCCCAGGCAATGCAGGTAGGTCTAAGCACTGTGGCCATCAGGCCGGCTCTTTAAGCTGCAAGTAGAGGCAGAGGCACAGAGGGAAAGGCAAGCAGTCTGACTCATCGGATGCAATGGGTGACTTTCCACTGCCCCATTCCAGCCATGGGGGCTGAAGGCAAATGAAGACAAATAGTGGGGAGGTGACAAGGCAGCCTAACTGGTCATTGTCATTGCCACATCACAGCTCTTGCTTGCTCAACCTTCGCCATGCAACCTCATCCTCAAGCTCTGGCCACACATGTGGGACAAGCTTCCCACCTGCCGCTACACCACTGATAGCCCTGGCAAACAGGAAGGGTGGAGAGTTCCCATCCCCAAGAGGCAGCTGGGACTCCTTTCCTGCTCTGCCCGGCCGGAACCCAGCCTTGAGCTGCCAAGTGTTCCAGGCAGCCCAGACTGTCAACACTAACCGCGCACCCAGAACCTCTCTGTGCTGGCTATGGTGTTCCATCAGCCCCATGCCCCAGAGGTGTCTCATGTGTTGCTCAGCACCCGGCCATTCCATTCTATGGCTCCACATCTGGCACGTTGCCCTCTCTGGCCCAGCCATGCAGCAAAGAGGATGACCTGGAGCCCAGGTCTGCCAATGTTTGGCTCATGCCACCCCACGCTCCCGTCTTGCTGCCTGTTGTCCCATGGGCAAGGTCCCATCTGCTGCCCAACAGTCAGGCCAGGCCCCCCTCTTTTAGTCTTGCATCTGGTGGATGAGGCTTTGGCACTCACCCTGGTCTCACCTTCCTCCGTTGGAGACCTCCAGTGCCCTGTGCCATTAATGAAGGGCATGCTGGCCCACCTAGCAAAGGGGAAGTATTCACCAAGCTCAACCTATGAGAAGCATACTACAGAGTCCCCATTAGAGAAGGAGATGAGTGGAAGACAGCCTTCAATTGCCTGCAAGGCAGCTTTCAGTTCAAAGTGATGCCTTTTCAGTTACAAGGAGTCCCAGCAAGCTTCATATAACTAATCAATGAGGTGCTGCATGATCACCTTTACAAAGAGGTCCTAGTCTATCGAGATGACATTCTCATTTTCAACAAAACCCTAGAGGACCATGTCAAATTAGTGCACTCAGTCCTAAAGAAACTCCTTGCAGCCAAGTTCTATACGAAGCTGTTAAAATGCAAGTTCCACAAGACCTCCCTAGACTACCTGGGCTACCAAGTGGCAAACAAAGGGATTGAGATTGACTGAGGGAAAGTGAAAAGAGTCCTAGACTGGCAGCTCCCATGCATCTCTAAGCAAATTCAAAGTTTCGTTGGGTTTGCCAACTTCTTTTTTTAAAAATACACTTTATTAAACTTTTTTACATTAAAAACATAAAAAATTATATCACTCAACAACAGCTATTTGTGGTGTTTTTCTTATGACAATAATTTGTGCGTTATTTACAAAAATTAAATTGTGTGTGTTTACATTCTTATTTTATCTATTACTTATACTTAACAACTATCTATCTTTAATCTATCTCCATTCTATCCAGTTATACCACTGTTCCCACACATTGTAAAATATTGATGCCTCTTTATCTTTTAAACTCAGCATTAATTTGTCCATTTCTGCGGAATTCATGACCTTTTGTATGACAAGTTTCTGTGCAGGTGTGCATGGCTGTTTCCAACATTGAGTGAAGGCCATCCTGGCAGTGGTTAATATGTGTAGTACTAGATATTTGGTGCTTTTCATATTTTTTTTTAAAGATCCCCAGTAGGAAAAGTTCCGGTTCTAAATCTAATTGTTTATTAGTAATTTCCTGTAGCCAACCTTTAATTTTAAGCCAATATTTTCGAGCCTCAGGGTAGGACCACCACATATGGTAGTATGTTCCTTCTTTCTTTTTACATTTCCAACATATGGGGCTCAATTTAGGGTACATTTTCGCTAATCTCGAAGGGGGCAGGTGCCACCTGTAGAACATTTTATATGTGTTTTCTTTGTATGCTGCTGATTTTGTTAGTTTATGGTTTCTGTTCCATAAGTTCTCCCAATCTGATAAATTTATATTGTGTCCAATATTTTGACCCCATGCAATCATACATCCTTTCACTACTTCTTCCTCCAGTTCTACTTCCAAAAGGTATTTGTAAATTTTTGTAATATTTTTTTTGTCTGGTCCTATTAAAATTTTGTCTAATTGTTGTGGTTTGAGATATATTCCATAGTCTTTTTTATCTTGTTTATATCGGTTTTGTAACTGGAGATAAGCCCACCAGTCAACTCGTAACCCTTGTTCTTGGAGGTCCTGTATAAATTTTAACTTTCCATAGATATCTAATAGATCTTTATATTTTAATATTTTGTTCAAGTCTAAATTGTTTGGGTGGATCATCACTTCCATTGTGGATAGCCAATTTGGGATTTTTATGTAATGTTTCTTTTTAACTTTAATCCAGTTATTTATTACTGAATCTCTAATCAGGTGTCTATGGAAATATTGTTGTTTTGCCCTATTTCCCACAGAAATGCATGCCATCCTCTTTGCAGGTCATGGCCTTCTATAGCTAGTATTCTTTTATTCTTTAGATTAATCCAATCCTTTAACCAAACTAATGCTGTTGCACTATAGTATAATTCCCAGTTTGGCAATCCAAATCCTCCTCTGCTCTTCATATCTTGTAGTGATTTCATTTTTATTCTGGTTTTTTCCCCCTGCCAGATAAATTTTGCTATTGTTTTGTTAAGGTCATTGAAAAAGGTCTTTTCTAATTTAATTGGGATAGTCTGGAACAAATATAGAAATTTTGGTAATATAGACATTTTTATGGCTGCTATTCTTCCTAATAGTGACAGTTGCATCTTAGTCCCTAGTTCTAAATCTTTTTTTGTTTGTTGTAACAGTTTGTTATAGTTATTCTCTTTTATCAATTTGCAGTGCGCTGTCAACCATATACCTAAGTATTTGATTTTTCTTGTTTGGAGACCAAGTGTTCTTTCCAATTCTGTTATTTGTATTTCAGTTAGATTTTTCGCTAGAAGTTTCGTTTTCTGTCTATTGATTTTCAGTCCTGCTACAGTTCCATATCTTTCTAGTTCTTTAATTAATATTTGTCCTTTCTCTATTGGTTCTTCAATAATAAAAGCCAAATCATCTGCAAATGCTTGCAATTTATATTCTTCATTTCTAGTTTTCAATCCTTTTATTTCTGAATTTTGCCTGATTCCTTCTAATAATGGCTCTAGTGACAGTATGAAGAGCAGAGGAGATAAAGGACAACCTTGTCGGACACCTCTCTCTATATTTAAAGTTTGGGTGTTTTCTCCATTAATTATAATTTTTGCTTTTTGTGTTGAATATATTGCCTTTATAATATTCTCAAATTTAGTGCCAAAATTCATATCGTAAACGTGTTGAATTATGAATTGCCAGTTGAGGTTATCAAATGCCTTTTGAGCATCCAAGAAAACAAAGGCTACTTGTTTCTCCGGGTGGGCTTCATAATATTCTAAACTGTCCATTATTATTCTTAAATTATTCCTGATTTGTCTATTTGGGAGAAATCCATTTTGATCTAAATGTACATAGTCGTTCAAAATTTTCTTTAATCTGTTGGCAATGATAATAGCGAATATTTTATAGTCTACGTTTAACAAAGAGATTGGTCTATAGTTTTGTATCAGTTTGGCATCCATATCCCCCTTCGAGATTAGCAAAATTAATGCTTCCGTCCACGTATCTGGCAATTTGGCTGATGTTAATACTTCATTGTATAAATGAGCTATTATTGGTCCTACTTGTTCTTCTATTGCTTTATAAAATTCTGCTGGAAAACTATCAGGGCCCGGTGCTTTGTTACTTTTCTGGGATCTAATTGCTTGATTTAATTCCATCATAGTTATATCTTTAGTCAGAGTTTCTTTCTATTCGTCTTTTATTTCTTGGGTTCTTTTTTCTTTTAGATACTCCCCAATCTAATCCTCATCTACTTTTTCTTTCTAATAGAGATCCCCAAATATTTATGTGCGATCTCTTTTTTCTTTTCTATTGTGTGTTGGTAATCTCCATTTTCATCTTGTAATTGGTAGATGGTTCTTTTCTCTCTCTCTTTTTTAAGTTTATATGATAGCCATCTTCCTGACTTATTTGTTTGTTCGAAGTATACTTGTTTGGTTGCCTTCAAGTTTCTAACCAGTTCTTCCTGCTCAGCTAAATTAAGTTTGTGTTTATAGAAAATCAATTATTCTTGTAATTGGGACTTTTGTGGACTGTTCTGTAATTTGGTCTCTAACTTTTTGATTGTTTGAAGTAGATTGTTTTGTTTGGCATATTTTTCTTTGTTCTTTTTTGCAACATAGGATATTATAATTCCCCGTATAACAGCTTTCATAGTATCCCATAGGTTTTGGGTCATTGCATATTGGTTATTGTTTTTTTTAAATAAAAATTTAGTTCTTTCTTAATTTTCTTAATCAATTCCTCATCTTTCAATAGTTGGGAGTTTAGCATCCATCTTCTCCTTGATTTTTTTTTACCCTTCCAGTTAATTCTGAGTGAGTTGTGGTCTGCCCATGAGTTCGGTAAGATTTCTACTTCTGATACTTCTTCTGCTAATTCTCCACTCATCCAAGTCTTGTCGATACGTGACCATGACTGATGGGGGTTTGAATAGAAAGTAAATTGTCTCTTTTCTGGGTTTAGTGTTCTCCATATATCTATTAAATTTAAATTTAAATTTAATTAATTTAATTAAATAGAGCAGCAAAGCTCTATGCAAAGCTATTAAAATGCAAGTTTGAGATTGACCCGGGGAAAGTGAAAAGCGTCCTAGACTGGCAGCCCCCAGGCACCTGTAAGCAACTTCAAAGTTTCCTTGGGTTTGCCAACTTCTATAGACAATTCACCTTGCATTCACTGAAGTGGTGCTCTCCCTCATGAAACTGTTAAAAACTGGGTGAAGTCAGCAAGCCCTAAAGAAACTATGAGGAGACCATCCTCAGGCACCCCCAACCAGAGCAACTGTTCGTGATCCAAGCAGATGTTAGCAACGTGGCTGCAGCAGCAGTACTGCTACAAGTGAACCTCCAAGGCCCCAAGGCCCCAAGCAAGTCAGGTGGGCACAATATTTCAAACGGTTCAATTTCAACTTTAAATACATCCCAGGGGGAAGAACCTGCTCACTGACGCTTTGTCCAGAAAGCTGCAATTCAACAGTTGCTGAGAGAAAGTCATCCACGCCATCATCCCCACTTCCCAGCTGGCAGCCCAAGTTACCACCCGAGGCCAAGCCCAATGACAACCACCTACCAGAGATGACCAGATGACAATGGTGCTAAAGACAGCCGTCTCCACTGACCCTTGGTTCAATGACAACAAAAAAGCCTTGACTCTTAAAGATGGACTGGTATGGAAAGGCACCTACTGCCCTGAGACTCCAGGTCCTACAGCGCAGACATGATGCTAAACTGTCTGGACACTTCGGCTAAATAAAAACTCTGCACCTAGCCAGATAGCAATTCTGGTGGGCAAAAATGAAGAAGGACATAGAAGAATATGTAAAAAGTTGCACCACCTGCACAGCCATGAAAAAGACACCAGGTCTCCTTCAACAAGTTGCAGAACCAAGTGGTCTGTGGGAGGAAATTGCCGTAGATTTTATAATTGAGTTCCCAGAGAGTGACAGGAACAGGGTCATTTGGACAGTGATTGACTTATTCTCAAAGCAAGCCATTTCATCACCTGCACAGATCTATTCTCTGCCAAAAAGTTGGCCAGGATGTTTATAAAGTAAATCTATAGGCTGCATGGGGTCCCCCACAGGATTATCTCCAATAAAGGTAAAGATAAAGGTTCCTCTCACACATACGTGCTAATTGTTGCCGACTCTAGGGGGCGGTGCTCATCTCCATTTCAAAGCTGAAGAGCCAGCGCTTTCCGAAGACATCTCCATGGTCATGTGGCTGGCATGACTCAACGCCAAAGGCGCACGGAACGCTGTTATCTTTCCACCAAAGGTGGTCCCTATTTTTTCTATTTTTTCATATCTCCAATAAGGTGGTCCAATTCACAACAATATTCTGGAGGAAGTTCCTGAGAGCTATAGGGTCCACCCAGGGCCTCAGCTTGGCTTTCCATCCAAGCATAAATGGGGCAGCGGAATGAGCGAACGCCATTGTGGAGCAGTACTTGAGATGCTAAGTGGTCTATCAGCAGTCCAACTGGGCTGCCTTTCATGGAGGAGACCTACAATAATGCAGTGCATAGTAGCACTGGCCTGACCCCATTCCATATTACCAGTGGCATGGAGTTTGTCCCCATGCCAGAGCTACCCATGGAGCTGCCATCATCCATGTCCCTGAATGACTGGATGGAATCCCTGAAGCAGGGGTCAGAAAATACCAAGCAAGCCCTGGTGAAAGTGGCGAGAACCTATAAAGCACAAGCCAACAACTGCTGCTCCCCCCAACCTTGTTTCCCAGTTGGTAACAAAGTCTATTTGTCAACAAAGTACTTGAGATTGAAATTGCCAAGTAGAAAGCTAGGACCTAGGTTTTTGGGGCCATTTCCAATTGTGAAAGTGGTAAATTCTGTAACCATTATGCTTAGCCTCCCACACTTGCTAGGGAAAGTGCTGTCGTGGTCCACCAGCAGCCTGTGGAGCTGGCAATGGAGTCAGAGAGCGATGAGGCTGAGGAAGAACAGGGGCCAGTCCTGGAGGCTGGGGAAGGCCCGGATAAGGGCTCTGCATCAGAGGCAGAGGTGGAGCCAGGGCCATTGGTGAGTGAGGTGCAGACTTCAGAGCCTCTAGAGGCTGATAATAGTGAGGCAGAGGAACAGGAGGAGCCTGATCCTAATGCACGCATGAGAAGAGCTGCCAGAAGGCAAGAGCAGCTCAAGCAAAGAGGATGACTCGGGAGTAGGGCCAAGAGATGATTGGCCTCTCCCATAAGGCTTAAAAGACCAGCAATGGTGTTTGGGTTCTTTGCCGGAAAACAACGTTGATAGCTTTGTCTTGTTGCATTTGTGTTGAATCAGTGTCTTCTGAATTTTTGGCAAGAAAGGCCTTTGGCAGTTGCCTAATTGGACCAAGGTTGGTGATAGGACTGAGGAATTGTGTTGTGAGGAATTTGCTTTAATTTAGTTGATCTGCACTGCGAATGAATTAATTCTCAGGTGCTCTAATAAAGTTTTTTGTTTTTACACTGACTGAGTTTTTACTAGCTACTTGGGCCTGGGTCACAACAAGTGCATCCGGTTTTTCATAGCAGCTTGTTAAAGCCA
This sequence comes from Ahaetulla prasina, assembly GCF_028640845.1. NCBI lineage: Eukaryota > Metazoa > Chordata > Lepidosauria > Squamata > Colubridae > Ahaetulla > Ahaetulla prasina. The sequence goes on from NC_080542.1 coordinate 70,341,021, forward strand.
GTGGTAGATTCCCAGCTAAGACTGGTTGATTGGACAGCCCCAAAGCCTATGGTAGTTCAAGGAAAGACCCACTATGAAGTGAAGAAGATTCTGGATTCGCACCTGCATTGGGGCCAACTGCAGTACTTAGTCCACTGGAAAGGCTACCCACTGTCTGAGGCCACCTGGGTTAAAAATTGGAATGTGAAAGCTGACAGATTAGTCAAGCAGTTTCATGATAAGTATCCAGGGAAACCTAAAGAGCTGCCTGGGGGAGGTTGGGGAGGTTGAGTGGGGTTAGTTTAATTCTCAATGGTCTTTCTTTCCTTTTTCAGGACGTCCATTTTGCTTGAAGTGGGCAGCCTGTCAACCCTGGAGCCATCTTTGAATATCTTCAGGGTTGAAACAGCAAGGCTGGATGGAGCTGTGGGAAAGGGAGTGGGTAGTAGAAATGGGGGAATATGTAGCCAAAATAACATTCTTTCTTCTGGGAGCCAAGGACACTCTCACCAGCACCTGGAGGGGCATGGATAGGAGACATCTGGGATGAGGAAATGGACCTGATTGGGGCATTAGATTGTTGTGTGTAATGGGGGGTGGAGAAGAACTTTTGATTTTGAACTATGTGGGAAAACCCAGGGAACTTCAGAGTTGGGTTTTCACCAGCTGTGCCAATATGACATGCCTAATAAATATATACTTTGTGGAACCCTGCCTTGGAATTTCATCTGGGCTGTTACTTGGAACCCTGACAACCATAGCTTCTCATTATTGTTCAAGCAAGCATTGACTTCACTAACTGTACAATATTTCAATTGAAAAATAATGTATAATGGCATCACTCCCAATGCTTCTCAAGTTAGTTAGAATTAAGAATTGTATTAGATAGGCTGATATGTATTTTATTTTCCATGAAGCAACTGAAGAAAGAATTAGGAACATGGGCTCTGCAGAAATGGTTTTAGTCCTCTCTTCCTAAACTCGTTTCCTATGAAAATTATACCTTTTCATTGCAAAGGAGAATCTACACCAGACATGTCAAACTCAAGGCCTGCGGGCCAGATTGGGTCTGTGATGTGGTTAGATCTGACCCACGGGGATGTTCTAGAGACAGCAAGAAGCTGGCCCTCACTGCCTCACTCCTGGCTCACCCCAGGAGGTGGGTACGCACACAAGAGGTAGAAAGCAAACGGGGTTAGTGTCCCAGTGAAAGGAAAGTGCTCACTGAGAGTTCTGGCCTGGGTGGCTGCCAAGAAGTACACAGAAGCAGCGCCATGCCAGCCACCAGAGCCTCTGCTGCTTTCATGGCCCGCAACCCACAAGCACTTCCATTTCAGCAGGATGGCCCCCTCCCTGCATCTCATCCCACACATGGGAAAGCCATGGCCACTGGCAGTGCTGCCACACTCTCTCCCTCCCTTCATCCCTTCCTGTGGAAGGGAGAAAGGAAGGAAGGGAAATTGGAATGAGAGGACGGGAGAGTCTGATAGCACTTGGCTATCAGCAGGCCTCCTGCCCTCTTGCCATCACCTTGCCCTCTTCTCCTGGCCTCTGCTGTTGGTCTCACATCCTATTGTCGAGGATGCTTTGCTTACAAAACTGGGTCTCCTCACATGGACAGGGAGTGGGCCCCCTCTGACCTGGGGTGAAATGCTCCCAGTTCGGACCAGTTCACGCGATCCGGTAGCGATGGTGACTGCTGGTTCGGAGGACCGGTAGCAAAAATCCCTGGCCCCATCCTCCCTGCCTCTGCTGAGCCGCACCATCAGCAGAGGGTTGTGGGGTTTTTTTACTTTTAAAAGCAGGTTTTTCTTCAGTCAAAACATGCCTTTAAAAGTAAAAAAAAAGCCTTTGAGGATCCCGCCCCTAAGCTGAGATCGGCAGAGCCTTTAAATTTAAAAAAAAATTTTTTTAAGACTCCTCTGGTGATCTCACCTGAGTTCCTCATCAGCAGAACCTTAAAAAACATGTTTTCTGTAGAAAACATGTAGAAAACCTCATTTTAGGAGATTCTAAGGCACTTACCTGATTACTGATCAAAATCAGTACTGAAAAAAGCATGGCTTTTTTCCCAGCCCGAAAGCCCCAGTTTCACTTTCAGTACCAGACAAAACTAATCTAAACTTAGCTGATCTATTTCATTACTGAGCAACTAATGCTGGCTGGCTTTGTTGGCTGAGGAACTCTGGAAATTGAAGTCCACAAACCTTAATAATAAAATAAAATATTTGTGCAGCTTTCTGAGATTTGGTGTGTTTCTGTAGTGTTTCACTCTAACAACACAAACACACAAAATCTCAGAAAGCTGTATGTGGTATTTTGTGTGTGTGTGTGTGAGAGAGAGAGAGAGAGAGTCAGTTGTGTTGTGTTGTGTGTGTGTAAAAGTTGGTTTTTGGTACCTCTTATTGTTTTTTATACTTTGTTTATTATTTTTATTTATTGTTATTGGCCACGCCCACCCAGTCATTTGACCACCAAGCCACGCCCACCAATTAAGCCAGAACTGGTAGGGAAAATTTTTAGATTTCATCCCTGCCTCTGACCCACGCACTTTGCCCTCCCGCACCCACCATGAGTAACTTGGCCAAGGAGAGTGACCTCAGCAGCAGCAGCCTCGCGGAAGTAAGCATGGCTTGGTGCCCCCTCGGGGAAGGGGAGAAGAAAGTTTGCAGGGAGCAGTTTCCTCCGAATCCAACTTCTGCCTTGACAGATCTGGAGAGGAGGAGTGGGTAGTGGGGAAGCTGTGAGAGAAAGCTGCTCCAACAAGCCAGAATCCTTACCACACATGATTGGAAATGGGGACCAAGGCTCCCCTGCCTTCTCTTGTTCTGCAGAGATTTGTCAAGGCAGAAGTTGGACTCGGAGGAAACTAGTTCATGCAAACTTTGTTCTCTGCACTCCCACATGCAGCAGCATCATCCTCCGCCTCCTACTTTGCTAGGAGAGAACACCAGGCAGGGTGTTCAACGATGTCTGGGATTGGGAGAAGAACGTCTCCTTTGACATTCTGTGTGGGCATGCTCACACACACACACACACACACACACACACCCCATTCCAAGCTTGGAGACTTTTATCCACATCTGAGCTTGCAAACTTCCAATCATGCCTGGGTTTGGTGAGATCCTCTCCTTTCTCTGTGGATAAAAGTCCCCAAACTTACAATGTGGTGTGTGTGTGTGTGTGTGTGTGTGTGTGTGTGTGTGTGTGTTGCATGTTCTTGGCTGCCAGCAGTTTGGGAGGATGAGGAGCTTGTGGGCCACCCAGCCATGCCCACCCAATCATTGCAACTGGCTGTGACCACCCAGCCACACCTACCCAGCCATGCCCACCTGACTGCTGTGTGTCATCATAGTTTTACATGCAACTGGCCCTTTGAGGACAACCATAATGCTAATTATGGTTGTGAAATTGAGTTTGACACCCCTGATCTACACTGTTGTCTTTACTGAATTTTAATTGAGAGATGAAGCTTAGCAAAGCCATAGCAATAGCACTTAAGACTTATATACCACTTCCTAGTGCTTTACAGCCCTCTCTAAGCAATTTACAGTCAGCAATTGCCCCCAACAGTCTGGGTTCTCATTTCACTGACCTTGGAAGGGTCGAAGGCTGAGTAAACTTGAGCCACTTAGAATTGAACTTTTTCTTTTCTTTTTTTTAAAGTTCCACATAACTGCAACCATTGAAGGAAACCCTTGCCTAATGGAACTAGACACTAGGTCGCTCTTCACCATTGCCTCATGGAAAACCCTACAGTGCCTAAATCCAAAAATCTCCAAATAACAACTGAGACCACAGAGTATCCGACTGAATAACTACCAAGGCAATCCTATCAGCGTACTAGGACAGACAGAAATCAGGGTCCAGTTCAAGGAATTCAACGGCCGCCTTCCCTTAACGGTCATCTCGAGCATTTGCCCCACTTTACTAGATGTCGAATGGTTCAAACCGCTGGGGCTAGGCATCACAGGATTGAACCAGATCCATGGGACCAAACTGGATCAACTGCTGGCCAAATTTGATGACATGTTCGATGGGAGCCTAGGTAAATACATGAGGAAACCCATATCATTTAACCTAGACCCCCAAATTACCCAAATAAGACTCAAGCCTCGCAGGGTTCCATTTGCTCTATGGCCCAAGGTCAATGAGCAATTAGATAGACCCGTTCAAGGGGTCCTAGAGTCAATTGATCATACCACATGGGAGACCCCAATAGTCACCACAATGAAGCCAGATGGGTTTCTCAGAGTGTACGCAGATTATAAGTGTACAATTAATAAGGCACTTCAGCAACATGCCTATCCAGTACCAGTATCCAGTACCAGTAAATTCCCAGTGCTCCATTCACTGGGAAAAGGCAAGATATTCGCCAAGCTGGACCTGGCATAGGCCTACCAGCATTTGCCCGTGGATGAGGCCACCGCTGAGGCCCAAACAATTGTAACCAACTGGGGGGCTTTCAAATGCAAATGGCTACAATTTGGAGTGAGTGTGGCCCTGGGTTTATTCCAAAGCATGATGGAACGACTGCTGCAGGGCATCCCAGGGGTCATCCCTTATTTCAATGATGTCCTGATATCAGGAGAATCAATGGAACAGACTAAGGGAAATGTTGGGGAGGTTCCAAAAAAGAGGCCTCAGGGTAAAAAAGGAAAAATGTAAAATTGGAGTCACACAAGTGGAATTCCTAGGGTACCTAATCGATGGGTCGGTTTCTGAACAAAACAGAATTACAAGCCTTTTGGGGTCTATTGAACTTTTAAAGCATTTTTCAAAACAAAAGGCTACCATTGCTGAGCCACTCCATCAACTCCTGGGGAAGACAGTTGTGTGAACTTGGGGACAGAAGGAGGACAACACATTTATAGCGATGAAAGATCTACTATCTTCTGATAGCATCCTCATACAGTACACCAAGACTCTTCCTCTATTGCTGACCTGCGATGCTTCCCCCTTCGGAGTTGGAGCCATTCTAAGTCACAAACTCCCAGATGGATCAGAGGTTCCTATAGCTTACTACTCAAAGACACTATCTCCAGCAGAGAGAAATTACAGCCAGCTTGATAAAGAAGCGTTTGCTGCAGTAGCCGGAATAAAGCAGTTTCATGAATATCTGTATGATAGGATATTCGAACTTGTCACCGACCACAAATCACTCCTGGGCCTCATCGCAGGAGACCAGCAAAGTCCAGCCTTTATGTCCCCCAGACTAACTAGATGGTCCATTTTCTTGATGGGATATAACTACAAACTGATACACCACCCAGGAAAAAGCATCACCAACGCAGATGCCCTCAGCCGATGCCCAATACCGGAATTCATACAAGACTCCACGCCCACGTCTTGCTGATTGACACAGACGAGACCAGCCCCATCACATCCACAGAGATTGTAAAACACACCAAAACTGACAAGGTATTGTCCAAAGTCTTGAACTGTGTGTTGAGGGGATAGCCACAAGGAAAAGCAGGAAACAAATTTATGAACTTTGAAAATAGACAGCTAGAATTGTTGGCATTGAAAGGGTGCCTGCTATGGGGGGAGAGAATGGTAGTTCCCCAGAGCCTATGGAAACAGGTGCTAGAGACATTACACACCGGGCACCCAGGCATCATGCACATGAAAGCGTTGGCACGGAGCCACATTTGGTGGCCCAACTTGGACTGGGACATTACAGAATGGGTGGCAACATGCATGACCAGCACCACCCCGAATGACCCCCAGAGAGTGAGAAGTACCCAAGGGACCCTGGTTGAGGGTGCACATAGACTTTGTGGGACCCATGGGGGGGACAAGCATTCTTGATAGTGGTGGACGCCTATTCCAAGTGGCTAGAAGTCATCATCATGCCTACCATCACAACGGAAGCAACCATAAGGGCACTGAAGAAGTTGTTTGCAATGCACGGACTACTGGAATCCTAATCTCGGACAACGGACCGCAGCTGATTGCTAAGGCAATGGAATCATTCTTAGGGGGACTGGGAATCAGGCATGTGTTGGTGGTACCATTCAAGCCAGCCAGTAATGGACAGGCTGAATGAATGGTAAGACTGACCAAAGAAGCCCTCAACTGCATGGGACCGGGGAACTGGCAGGAGAAAATCAATCAGTTCCTTTTGGCAAAACACATCACCCCCAGCTCTGTCACCAACAGAAGCCCAGCCAAATTGCTGATGGGACGTAAGCTGTGATCCCAGCTAGACTGCCTACACCCCAACTATCACCCCAAGACACCATCAAAGTCTGCTGAACCCAGCCGGGTGTTCGAGATAGATGACCTGGTGCTCACCCAAAACTACACAGGCCATCCCACCTGGCCCAGCTAGACTTGTGGCTGTTACAGGGCCCAAATCTTACAAGGTGGAACTGGACGATGGCTGGGTATGGAGAAGACACATTGACCAACTCCAGAACTGGCTGGGAGAATCCCAGTTAAGGAGGGCAGAGAGAGATAGCCCAGGGAACAACATCGACAATTGCGAGTCTCTGCCCCGAGGACCATGCCACAATGAGGAGCAAGAAGTCGATGATGGAGAACCAGCCCTGACTGACATCGACCTGGACGACCTGTTCTACAATCTGAGAAGGGAGCACAGAGACTTATTTGCATCTGACGGAGTCCCGCGAGGCAGCTGGGAAGAGAGCCCTCTCGAGGCCATGCCTGGAACTACAATGCACCGGGAGGAGTTCCAGGCTTTTCCATTGCTGACAGCTGGAGGAGCAACAGGTCCAACCGCACTCGATGGCAACCTGGGAATAACTGAATCATGCAGGCCCAGTAGAACAATTAGACGCCCCACCTACCTGCATGATTACGTGACTTTCATCGAACACTGATTGGACGCTCCTCTTTCTAAGAGGGGAGGGTATTATGTATGGATGTACATGGAAGATTTGCATAGCTGCCACTGATTGGTTGATTCAGCGGCGGGAAAATGAAAGCGCTGTTAGTGGCTAGCTTGCATGCTGGAGCTCTATTAAGAGTGAGGCTTGGCTGTTGCTGAGCTGTTCATATTTGGTTTGCTGAGCGAATAAAGTGCTGGAAGTTCCAGCTCGTCTCTTTTGTTCCCACTTAACACCTTCCAAAATAAAAATTGACTGTACAAATGTTTTTGAAAATGACTAATCTGAATAAGAATGTGAAGAGCAAATAGGCATAAAAAACTAGAGATGGGAACTTGATTTGATTTTTCACTAAAGAAATTGCAGGTAAGTCAGAGGCAAGAAGAGATGGATAAAAGAGACATTTTCATCACAAGCTATTTCAACATTTCTAACCATCAGGAAATGAACATGCATAAAATTCAGACAGATTTGGAAGCATAAAGAACTGTAGAACTTGAGAGTTAAGATAATGTTTGTTGTAAATGAAACACTGAGAAATTATGGGATAGTTGCAAATGTTCCATTTTGGGAAGAGAGATGACAAAATAAATTGCTTTGCATAGGATTTAATCAGCCTGACTGAACTACCTTTTGGCACAATTTTATCCCCCCACTTTCTGCACAGTAAATGACAACTATATTTTTGCCTCCATATCACAAAATCTTTTATGAGATAAACAAGAAAAAAAAGGAAGGTCCCTTCCAACTCTGTTACTGTTAACTTGCATGGTTCTGGATCACAACTAGACCAGATCATATTAACTGTGTTGCAGTTATCAAATAGCCTAGAGTTAGATGACTCACAGTGATTCAGCTTTTGGTTTATATTGCTAAATATTTTAGTGGGAAGCAAAGTGTTGTTTATATTTTTGAAAAAGGTATGTAACTTAAAAAAAGAGAGATGCTGCTGCAGTTTCTGGACAATGTGGTTTCCTTAATTGAAGGCTTTAAAAAAGAGAGCCATTTCAGACATTGTTTGATTAGTCACTAAAGGGTGGGTCACCCTTTTCTGTTATTTGATGTCTGGTAATATGAAGCAACTTAAAAGAGATTCAACCCATATTCCATGTCTTTTTGCAACCAGGGAACTTGAAAATTATTAGCTCTGCCCACAATCTCTTTCCTTTGCAATGGTAAGAAAGAAAATGGAGAATAATGTATTTCCCAGCATCCTTTTATAGAATTCCCAAGTGATATGAGACTGTCTGTATACATTTATTCTGGTTAGCACTGCTGTTATGAGAAGCAGAGTTACCAGAAATACTGGCAAGGTTTTGGGAAGTTTTTCCATCCCACTAATTTTCAGAGGGCGATTTCCTTAACCATTTGCCAGAGTGATCACAGGAAGAATGTCAAAGGTTCCATTGCAGTGTGAAGCATTATTTTTCCACTGTCTGAAACATTCTTATACTAACTGTTCAAATGGACTGGCATTGGGTAGACAGACCTTCAAGCTCTGATTTCTAATTTGTAGCACCCATTCCATTTCTTTCCTCATTTCTTACCTACATTCTCTTCTATTGCATGATTTTTCTATGGTAATTTAGCCACTCAATCTGTGATAGGACAGGAGGATAAAAGCTATCCTAATAATATTGCGGTTCCACTTCAAACCCTAACAAGAAGTTAGGATCTAATTTTGTTGGGCAGCACTTTAGACAACACTCATAATCTGTTTTGCAGTATTCACCATGACTGCATAAGCAGAATGGACATAAGCGTCTAAGTGACATTGCATCCATACTTCATTATAAAAAATAACCTCCATTTACCTTGAAATTTGCATTTTAATTCATTTCACTCTACATAGAGAATGTGTTCAAAAAGCAGAAATTATTCACCTTGCTGTGATGGAGCTTGGGAGGGCTGTGTGCAGCCCTTGCAGGCTCCATTTTTGCTGAGGGCCTCCTGCAACCGTCTGCTAGCGAAAACGAAGCTCCCTGGCATAGGCACAGTGGGCCAGTCATGTTTAAGAATATGTCTGTTGGAAGTGCAAGCAAACCCCGGGTTCATATTATCACATGTGGTGAACATGCCCGAAAGCAAAAAATACTGGACCAAAGTACACACCGGGCTAGAAAAAAAGATAAAGGAACATATAGATTTAAAACCGGAAATATTTCTGTTAGGCATCATACCAGAGAAATATAGTAAAAGAAATGCATACTTAATAATACATGTGTTAACAGTGGCCAGAATTGTGTTCGCACAACATTGGAAGGGCGAGGCGCAGGGGTGGGTTCTAATTTTTTTTACTACTGGTTCTGTGGGTGTGGCTTATTTTGTAGGCATGGCTTGCTGGTTATATGACAGTGGGTGTGACTTGGTCATGTGACTGGGTAGGTGTGGTTTGGTGGTCATGTGACTGGGTGGGCATAGCTGGGTAATCAGGTGACTGTGTGGGTGTGGCCAATTTAATACTATAATAATAATAATAATAATAATAATAATAATAATAATAATAATAATAATAATAATAATAATAATAATAATAATAATAATAATAATTTAATTTATAGACCACCCTTCTCCTGAAGGACTCAGGGCGGTGAACAGCCAGTTAAAATACAGGAAAACAAACAATATTAAAAACAACCCTTAAAAAACTCATTCAATTGGCCAAGACTAAAACACAATTACCCCCTATAAATTATTAAACATTTAAAACTCCAGTTAGTCAGATTAAAATTTTTAAAAGATCAGGCCTATTGGGCTATTTTCTCCATCTTTCCATCTTTAGCTTATCTATCAACATTATCAGCCACCATCGGACGATGGGTATCCATGCGAAGAACTATGGACTAATACCCTGCCATCCCGGACAATGATCATCTCCCGGCGACTGTTATCCCCTAGCGAAGTATTATTTTCACGATTCGCCTATGCTATTCGGTACAGGAACTCTTGCGCCTGCGAGGTGCCCCCGCCTCGCAGGAATGGCCCGTTTTATTACCAAGGGCCGGCCTCAATGACGGATCTTGGGATCCACAGAGGTGGCATGCGAAGAGGAAGAGCCTTTGGGGTTTTTTAGATAGGGCATTTTTAAGGGGTGGGAGGGGTAGGGCGGGTGTTGGGGGAAACCCGCCGGGTGGGGTATCAGTTCCTGCGCATGCTCGTGGCGGTGAGTTAATAGGTCCGAGGGTTATGGGGGGAGTTCAGGTTCCACTGGTGGAGGGTGGTGCTATTTGCACGGTATGGGGGAGGGGCAGATTTGGCGGAAGCGGGGGCTCGGATCGTGTTAAGGGGGCGCGCGCTCGATGCTTGCAGGCGATCGCGCGCCCCGAGCCCCCAGACTTCTCCCGTTCCCCGGATAGTCAAGACCCCCAGAGCCTGGGCCTTCGGCTGATGTTGTGTAATGCACGGTCCGTGGCCAATAAGGCCCCCCTAATTCACGATCTTATTCAGGGGGGTGCCGCGGACTTTATAGGCATTACGGAGACCTGGTTGGGCGCAGAAGGGGGCGTGCCCCTGGTACAGATGTGCCCACCAGGTTTCCGTGCATTCCATCAGCCGAGAGCCCAGGGTAGGGGTGGGGGGGTGGCGGTTGTGATTAGAGAGAGTCTGGAGCCGAGGGAGACCACTGTACCTCAGATTGCCGGGTGTGAATCCCTCCTTGTGAAGTGGGGCCATAGATGTCAGATGGGCTTGCTGGTCGCGTACCTGGCTCCTTGCTACGTGACAGCTGCCCTGCCCGAGCTTCTGGAGGTGCTTGCTGGGGTGGCAGTTGAGACCCCCAGACTTTTAGTCATGGGGGACTTTAACTTGCCATCTTCCGGCTCGTCATCGACAGCAGCTCGGGAGTTCACGGCTTCCATGACGGCCTTGGACCTGACTCAAGTAGTTGATGGCCCTACCCACATTGGGGGTGGTACACTCGATCTGATTTTTGTCTCTGGTCAGTGGTCGAGAGATCTGGACTTAAAGGAAATAGTCATCGAACCTTTGTCATGGTCAGATCACTCTCTCCTTCGCCTGGACTTTCTGACCGCCATTCAACACCGCAGGGAGACGGAGCCGATGCGTTGGTTCCGTCCCAGGCGCCTGATGGACCCAGAGAGGTTCCGGACGGAGCTTGGGCCATTCCCTGAGGGTCTGGCTCACGGCACGTCTGAGGAACTTGTTGCGGCCTGGGAACGGGCCGCGGCGGGGGCCTTAGATCGTGTCGTGCCTTTGCGGCCTCTGACCCGGCGCAGGTCCCAACCGGCTCCTTGGTTCTCCGAGGAGCTGAGGGGGATGAAGCGCCGGAGAAGACGCCTAGAGAGCTCCTGGAGGTCTAGCCGTTCAGAGGCTGATCGGACACTAGTGAAGTCCTATACTAGGACTTACCTAGTGGCATTGAGGAAGCGAGGCGTTGCTCGCCTCCTCCCTCATTGCGTCGGCAGATAACCGCCCAGCCGCCCTGTTTCGGGTGACTCGTTCCCTCCTTCACCAGGGGGAGCGGGATGACCCGCTGCAGGGACGTGCTGAGGAGTTTAACGGTTATCTATACGATAAAATCGTTCAGCTTCGGGACGGGTTGGACCAAAATTGCGGTGACTCAGGTGAGGCGCCCGAGGGTGGTCTTGGTGACATTGTCTGGGATGAGTTTGACCCTGTGGCTCCCGAGGACATGGACAGGTTGTTGGGTAGGCTGAATGCCACCACGTGTTTACTGGACCCGTGCCCCTCCTGGCTGGTGCTGGCCACTCAGGAGGTGACACGAGGCTGGCTCCAGGCGATTACGATCGCTTCTTTGGTGGAGGGTGTCTTTCCGGCCGCCTTGAAAGAGGCGGTGGTGAGACCCCTCCTTAAGAAGCCTTCCCTGGACCCGGCTGTTTTAGGTAATTATCGTCCAGTCTCCAACCTTCGCTTCGCGGCGAAGGTTGTAGAGAGTATGGTGGCATATCAGTTTCCCCTACACCTGGATGAAACCGTCTATCTAGACCCGTTCCAGTCCGGTTTTCGGCCCGGCTACAGCACGGAGACGGCTTTGGTCGCGTTGGTGGATGATCTCTGGAGGGCCAGGGATAGGGGTTGTTCCTCTGCCCTGGTCCTATTAGACCTCTCAGCGGCTTTCGATACCATCGACCATGGTATCCTGCTGCGCCGGCTGGAGGGATTGGGAGTGGGAGGCACCGTGTATCGGTGGTTCTCCTCCTATCTCTCCGACCGGTCGCAGTCGGTGTTGACAGGGGGGCAGAGGTCGGCTCCGAGGCGCCTCACTTGTGGGGTGCCGCAGGGGTCGATCCTCTCGCCCCTTCTGTTCAACATCTACATGAAGCCGCTGGGTGAGATCATCAGTGGTTTCGGCGTGAGGTACCAGCTGTATGCTGATGACACCCAGCTGTACTTTTCCACGCCGGACCACCCCAACGAAGCTATCAAGTGCTGTCCCGGTGTCTGGAGGCCGTGCGGGTCTGGATGGGGAGAAACAGGCTCAAGCTCAATCCTCCAAGACAGAGTGGCTGTGGATGCGGCATCCCGGTACAGTCAGCTAAATCCGCGGCTGACCATCGGTGGCGAGTCATTGGCCCCGATGGAGGGGTGCGCAACAGGCGTCCTCCTGGATGAGCGGCTGTCTCTAGAAGATCATTTGACGGCCGTCTCCAGGAGAGCGTTCTACCAGGTTCGCCTGGTGCGCCAGTTGCGCCCCTTTCTGGACCGGGATGCCCTATGCACAGTCACTCACGCACTTGTGACGTCTCGCCTGGATTACTGCAATGCTCTCTACATGGGGCTCCCCTTGAAGGGCATCCGGAGGCTACAGTTAGTCAGAATGCGGCTGCGCGGGTGATAGAGGAGCCCTCGTGGCTCCCGTGATAACACCCATCCTGCGCAGACTGCACTGGCTACCTGTGGCCTTCTGGGTGCGCTTCAAGGTTTTGGTGACCACCTTTAAAGCGCTCCATGGCATAGGGCCGGGTTATTTACGGGACCGCCTACTGCTACCGAATACCTCTCACCGACCCGTGCGCTCTCATAGAGAGGGACTCCTCAGGGTGCCATCAGCGAGGCAATGTCGTCTGGCGACGCCCAGGGGAAGGGCCTTCTCTGTGGGGGCTCCCACCCTCTGGAACGAACTGCCCCCAGGACTTCGTCAGCTTCCGGTCCTTCTGACCTTCCGCATGAGCTTAAAACATACTTATTTAATTGCGCAGGACTGAGCTAGATTTTAATTTACGGGTTTTAAATTGGGTTTTATTTTTATATTTTTAATTATTAGGCTTTTAGAATAAGTTTTTTAATTGTTTTTAGACTGTATTTATCTGTTTTTAAATGCCTGTAAACCGCCCTGAGTCCTTTGGGAGATAGGGCGGTATATAAATATGAATAATAAATAAATAAATAAATAAATAAATAAATAAGCCAGTCCAGCGAGACGGAACAAATAGGTTTTAAGTTCGTGGCGAAAGGTCCTAAGGTCAGATAATTGTCGAAGTCCAGGGGGAAGCTCGTTCCACAGGGTAGGAGCCCCCACAGGGTAGGAGCCCCCAGAAGGAGAGAAGGCCCTCTTCTGGGGACCACCAGTCGACATTGTTTGGCTGACGGCACCCTAAGGAGTCCCTCTCTGTGAGAACGCACCGGTCGCTGGGAGATTGAAGCCGGCAGAAGACGGTCCCGTAAATATCCCGGTCCTAAGCCGAGATATAATGAAGAGAACAATAGGACAGGAACGGTAGGCACTTTTGTGCTCTTATGCACACCCCTTATAGTCCTCTTAGGAATGGGGTGAGGTCAATAGTAGACAGTTTTGAAGATTTGGAGGTTTTGAGTAGAGAATATAGAGTCTCACTACCTGATATAGAGTCAGGTAGTGAGTTCCAAGCGTTAACAACTCTGTTACAAAAGTCATATTTTCTGCAATCAAGTTTGAAACGGTTGACATTAAGTTTAAATCTATTGTTTGCTCTTGTATTGTTGCGATTGAAGCTGAAGTAGTCTTTTACAGGAAGGATATTACAATAGATGATTCTGTGTGTTAAACACAGATCATGTCAGAGTCGGCGGAGTTCTAAACCCAGGATTTCAAGCCTGGTGGTATAAGGTATTTTGTTGTTTTCAGAGGAGTGAAGAACTCTTCTAGTAAAATATTTCTGCACGCGTTCGATAGTATTATTGTCAGAGATGTGGTATAGGTTCCAGACGGATGAGCTGTATTCAAGAATAGGTCTGGCAAATGTTTTGTATGCTTTGGTTAGTAGTGTAGAGTTTTTGGAAAAGAAGCTACATAAAATTAAGTTCACAACTTTTAGAGCTTTTTTTGCTATGTAGTTGCAGTAGGCTTTGGCATTTAGGTCATTTGATATAAAAACTCCAAGATCTTTGACAGGTAGGGGGTCATCAGTAAGGTAATGTCCATCAAGCTTGTACTTGATATTGGGGTTCTTTTTACCAATATGTAAGACTGAGCATTTGCTGGTTGATATTTGAAGTTGCCAAGTTTTAGACCAATCTGAAACAAAGTCAAGGTCATTTTGAAGAGTAGAAGTATTGTTAGTGGTATTGAATAGTTTGACGTCGTGAGCAAAGAGAACACAATGACTTGAGATGAGGTCACAGAGATCATTTATGTATAGTATGAAGAGCGTTGGACCAAGAACACTACCTTGCGGAACACCACTTTTGACAGGAACAGGATTTGATAGAGCGTTGCCAATTTTGACCACTTGTTGTCTGTTTGATAGGAAGGCATTTATCCAATTGTGGAGAGGTCCTGAAATGCCGTAGGATTTTAGTTTTAAGAGAAGTTTGTCATGTACTACTGAGTCAAAAGCTTTGCAGAAGTCTATGTAGATTGCATCTATTTGTTTTCCTTGATCAAGGTTGGTAGTCCATATGTTTTTGCAGTGGAGAAGTTGTAAGTTACAAGACAATTTTTTTCTGAAACCAAATTGTTTACTAGAGAGTAGGTTATTAGTTTCAAGGTGGAGTGTAATGGATTGGTTTATGATAGATTCCATTACTTTACATGAGACACAACATAGAGAGATAGGTCTGTAATTTTCAACTAGGCTAGGGTCTCCTTTTTTGAAGATAGGGATAACTGTGGCTAAAGACCAGAGTTTTGGAAGGGAACTAGTCGTGAAAGCTTTATTAAAGATTATGCTTAGGGGTTCTGCTATATTTATTGAAAGTTTTTTTAAGAAGTATGCACATAGGCCGTCAGGACCAATTGATAATGATGGTTTCAGGTTTCGAAGAGCTTTTTCAACATTATCTTCTGTGAAGTCTATAAGAGTTAAGTCGTTGTTATCATTTTTGGTACGATTGAGGAATGTCGGATATGAGCCATCGCTGTTTACAAAGACTGAGCTGAAGAATGTGTTAAAGAGATTTGCTTTAACTGTTTCATCCGTACATTCTTTGCCGTTAGGTTCTTTTGATGTCACTCACGTCAAAGGTTGATGTCACTCACGTCAATTTCCCTGTCTATTTATTTACTACTACTGAACATCCATTTCCCTGTCTATTTATTTACTACTACTGAGAGAGAGGGAAGGAAGGAGGGAGAGAGAGAGAGAGAAAGAAAGAGAAAGAAAGAGAGGGAGGGAGAAAGAAAGAGGGAAAGAAAGAAAATCGGAAAGAAAGGAAGGAAGGAAGGAAGGAAGGAAGGAAGGAAGGAAGGAAGGAAGGAAGGAAGGAAGAACATCAAAAATGGGAAGCTAATTCAGACAATCCTTCTGTACAGAGGTTAACTATTGCCATATGTGTACATACATATTACATAGTATAGCGTGTATAGGCACACAAAAAGATACATTATCTACTATATATATACTGTATGTACATACATACACACACACACACACACACACACACACACACCTCTTCTAAAACTATACACCAGGGGTGTCCAAACTACGGCCCGCGGATCAGTTTTTATTGGCCCGCAGCAAATTTTGAAAGTATAACTGAATATGGCCCTTTTCGGCCGCCTCCCGGTGCTTGCCCGGTGGTTCGCTGCGAGGCTCGCGGCTCCTCCCCATGGGCGGGGAATAATGAAGGGAGGGGGCGGAGGAGGCGGCGAGCGGGAAAGAGGCTGCTGGCCGTGCCCGACCCCAGCAGTTCTACCCTCGCCTTCCTCGGGCCGCCTGGTGAGGCTCCTCGCGCCTCCCATGTCGGACAGCGTGGCGGCAGTGACAGCCATCGAGAAACAGGTGAGGAGGCGGCGGCGGGAAAGAGGCTGCTGGCTGTGCCCGACCCCAGCAGTTCTACCTCGCCTTCCTCGGGCCGCCTGGTGAGGCTCGCGCCTCCACCCCTTGGGCAGGGAATAATGAAGGGAGGGGGCGGAGGAGGCGGCGGCGAGCGAGAAAGAGGCTGCTGGCCGTGCCCGACCCCAGCAGTTCTACCCTCGCCTTCCTCGGGCCGCCTGGCGAGGCTCCTCGCGCCTCCACCCCTTGGGCAGGGAATAACGAAGGGAGGGGGCGGAGGAGGCAGCGGCGAGCAAGAAAGAGGCTGCTGGCGTGCCCGACCCCAGCAGTTCTACCTCGCCTTCCTCGGGCCGCCTGGTGAGGCTCTCGCGCCTCCACCCCTTGGGCAGGGAATAA
Source organism: Ahaetulla prasina (assembly GCF_028640845.1). Lineage (NCBI taxonomy): Eukaryota > Metazoa > Chordata > Lepidosauria > Squamata > Colubridae > Ahaetulla > Ahaetulla prasina. Next base: position 70,357,420 of record NC_080542.1, read on the forward strand.
CGAAGGAGTTTCAAGTTCATACCAAATACAAAACAAAGCCAAGATCAGGGTGTCCAAACCTGGTCTCTTTAAGACTTGTGGACTTCAATTCCCAGAGTTCCTCAGCCAGCTTTGCTGGCTGAGGACTCTGGGAGTTGAAGTCCACAAGTCTTAAAGAGACCAAGTTTGACACCCTGGCCAAGATGAATGAATATGAAACATTTTCCCCTTAAATGAAGATGATATCCACATATTGTAAACTGCACACTTCCTGCTGTCTGAAATCAAGTCTGCTTTTCCAAAGGCAGACCTTTCTGCTAAAAGGAGAAATATGTTTCTGTAATTACATCTCTTGTGACAGAATTCAACCAGCGTTTTCAAGATTTTTCTGTCATTGAAAAACAAATCAAGCTGTTCTCGACCCCCTTCCTGGTGGATGCAGAAGAAGTGGAGGAGAGTCTGCAGTTAGAACTGATTGAAATGCAATGTGATGATTCTCTGAAGAGTCAACATCAGCTTCTCTCCTCCTGACTTCTATCAGAGTTTGGATCATGCCAAGTTTCCTCTGATGAGACGCCACGCAAAGAATGATGAGCCTGTTCGGCTCAACATACATATGTGAACAAACATTTTCTCTGTTAAATCAGAACAAAAGCAGACTGAGATCCAGAATGACTGATAGCCATCTCTGTGAAGTCCTTCGTGTCTCAACCACCAAACTTTCGTATACTTAAGCCTAAACTGTGCATAGGGACTACCCAGACGGCTGAAAAAAGTGATTTCTGACAGGTTCTCACACTTTTGACCAGTCCTCACACTTATGACCGGTCATCATTTATGCCTGTTGCAGCATTTTGTGCATAAGGACTACTCAGAGGGCTGGAAAAGTTATTTTTGACCTGTCCTCACACTTTTGACTGGTCCTCACACCTACAACTATCTTTACATTTTGCACCCTATCTTGTAACCGTGGTGAAGAGAAGCAGTTGTGAAATGAGTGATATGGTTGTTAAAAATGCTGCAATGGGCATAAATGTGAGGATGGTCATAAGTGCGAGGACTGGTCAAAAATTACTTTTTTTAGCCCTCTGAGTAGTTTCTATGCCCATAGCCACATCCACTCAGTCACATGAGCAGTTAGCCACGCCCACAAGTCACATGACCACCAAGCCACACCCCAAAATAAGCCACGCCCACAGAACTGGTACGAAAAAAATTAGCCTTTGCTTATTTTTCTGTATTTGGCCCTCACCAAAAAAACTTTGGACACCCCTGCTATACACATTCAACCTCACTTACTACATTTGGAAAAACACACCTAGAGTCCCCTTACTGCCACACATTTAATTATAACTTCTGTATATTTAGAACATTACACACACTTCAGATGTCCTTCCCTAACTTGCACATGACTGTTAGATCCAGGAGAGATCATGGATTGAGTAAAATGTGGTGAAACTCACTTAACAACGCTCTTGCTTAGCAACCAAAATTTTGGACTCAATTCTGGTCATAAGACAAGAACTATCTCTGCCTTCCTCTGCATGGCAGCCTTGTCCTAGTAAACTCCTTCTCCTTTCTGGCAATTTTCCTCTCTGTTAGAGGCACCAAAATAATCCAGACGATAGAAGGTTTCCTGCTGGAGCAGGGGGTTGGACTAGATAGCCTCTAAGGTCCCTTCCAGCCCCAGATTGCTGTCCTGTTTCAAAGCCAAGTCTAGTGCCAGGGTTTGTGGTCCTTCTTTCCTCTTCTCTCTCTCTCTTTTCTCTCTCTCCCTTCCTCTTTCATCCTGTAATTATTACAGTTCCCTTGTACAGTCATTAAATCTATGGTGGAACCGACAAAAAATTATAAAATAAAAGGTTTTTGTGGAAGATCATCTTCCAAATGGAGACTGTGTGCATCAATTTTGATATTTCTATAACTTGGCATCCAAAGCTTTCTTGTGTCCTTGTTGATGGAATAACTAGGCTGAAAAGGTATAGTATTTTAAGTCTAATTCAGTAGTAGGACTTTTTTTTATTTTTTTATTTTTAATATAATAATTTTATCTTCAATTAAACAGTGTGTCATCTGGGTGCAGATATCTTTAGCAGTGGTGGGACTTTAATAATTTAACAACCAGTTCTCTGGCTGGATAGGAATGGCTTGTTGGTCCTGTAACTGGGTGGACACACCCAGCTCTGTCTCCCAGCCACTTGCCTCAAAGGCAGAAGTAGGATTCAGCCAGTTGGGGCTAATCACACCACTGGCTGGCCCCACCCCTGCTCGCTTTTGGCTTGTTTTCTGGGCTACTTTGGGCCATTTTTAGGACAAAATGGCCTGAAAACGGCCCGAAAAATGGCCTGAAGAGGGCCCAAAAAACGACCTGAAAACAAGCCCGAAAAGTGGCCCGAAAACAGCCAGAAATGGCCCAAAAATTAGCAGGAGTGGGGCCAGCCAGTGGTGGGATTTGCTGGTTCACTGAACTGTGTAGAATCTTAATTACCAATTCACCCAAACCAGTGTTAACCAGCAGCAGTCACCTCTAGTCTAATTGAATGTCTTTCCTCTACTAAAATAGGTTTATAAACCTGAAATAGACATATCATCTCTGTATCATCCCTTTTCCACTCTTACTAACGGGGAGTGATGGTATAGATTTAATTTTCTTAGGGAGAAGTAATGCATTGATTGATAGCTGCTTCTAAGTAATAGGGCATCCACTGCTCCTTCTTCAATATCTCTAAGATTTGCTTAAGTTTATACAATGATAGGATGGAAAGAGTAGCCAAAATAGAAACTATGATGATACATTTTATAAGCAAAAGTCCTAGTTCATTCCCCAAAAATCTCACTTTTTAAAAAGATTGTATAAAAGGTGAGAAGGAAAACATAACAGAAAAGCCAATATATGTAAGTTCTTGAAATAAGATGGCCATTTAATAGTCATTCAAAGTTACGACAGACTCTCACCCAAACTTCTTATGATCCCATTTTGAAATTAAAGTTGCTACGATACACACAAACAGTCACTACCTTTAGAACTGACAAGTATGTTGTAGCATCCTCCTCCTTGCCTCTCTCCCTCAATCCATATTTTCTGAAACAAAAATAATATTCAAGGTAAAATTCAGATGATCCTCAACTTACAACTGTTTGTTTAGTGACCATTCAAAGTTACAACAGCACCAAAAAAGTTATTTATGACCATTTTTCAAACTTATGACCATTGCCCCATTCCCATGGTCACCTGATTGACGTTCAGATGCTTGAAAACTCACTCATATTTATGACAGTTGCAGTGTCCCAGGGTAATGCAATCACCTTTTGTGACCTTCTGATAAGCAAAGTCAATGGGGAAGCCAGATTCATTTAACAACAGTGTTACTAATTTAACAGCAGTGATTCACTTAACAAATGTGGCAAGAAAAGTCGTAAAATGGGACAAAACTTACTGAACAAATTTCTCACTTAGCAACATAAACTCTGGGCTCAGTTGTGGTTGTAAGTTGAGGACTACCTGTATTCATCTTAACCAGAGGTGGGATTCACTTACCTTCCCTACCAGTTCGCAAATGTGAATGCACACACCCCAACTTCCACGCATGCTCAGCCTTCCGCCTATGCTCTTTACTCACATGCGTGCATTCCATGAATTCACACAGCCTCCAAAACGTGGCAAAATAGGATGGCATTACATCTGAGCAGGTGGGCAGGGCCTACCGCAGTCGCCACTAACAGTTCACCAGAATTGAACAGAACCGGCTGAATCCCATCACTGATCTTAACCACAGAAATTTTCACCAGCAGTGACATACGTATTTTTTCCCATCATAAAGTATCTTTCCAAAAATTCATTACATGCCTTAACATAATTATGAAATAACACGCAATTCATATTTGTCATTGTACTTTACCTTTTTCTCAATATTAAAATTTTATTAATTAGTTCTGGTTTTGTATTTTAATATTTCTAACATCTCTGCTTTTATTAGTCTTAAAGCCTGTAATATCCCAAATGCTTTTAATTTATCCATAAACATACCAAGTACTTTTAAAGGACCTTCCAAAACCAATACCATCATCTGAAAAAGCTGTTAAGTTCTATGTCCCTTTTTAAATTTTTAATTCCATAATCTTCCAATCTTATTTATCTATTCAGTTTTTGAACAACCAAAATAAACAAAAGAGGGACAATGGGCAGTCCTGTCCTGTTCTTTTTTTGTATTTCACATAGTTTTATTAAATCTTCATTAACAGTAATTTGTGCCTGCTGTAAAGCTTAAAATCAATTCCACCCATTTTATAGGTAGTCCTCAAGATAATACTGTGGCCATGGGGATCTAAGGCTGATCGCATTCCAGCCCAGATGGCTGCCATCAGGTTGTAGATCAGTGCCATCAGGTTTTAGATCAGTGCCCTGTTGTTCTGGGCAGGGCCAAGGTACTATGGGCCGGTCCTTCACCTTGAGTTTGACACCCCTGATGTAGGGGCTTGCGGTGGTCTCTCATGAAGCAAATGAGTTAAACGCACAATTTTCCTTTGGGATGAGAGCCCAGAACAGAACCTGAGTCTCTCTTTTTATTAGGATTCTTACAGGAAAGCATTTGCATAAAAGACAATGACATCAGAAGGCACACACATCAAAGAGAGTCTATCAGAAAGCGTACACATCAAACAAAATCTTGTATATCGATCATGTAGCAAAACATAGCAATACATCCTGTGACATCCTAACCTTGCATACCAATTGATCTTCACATAAAGGGATTCCTTAGATCTTTGTGAGAAAGATCTTATCAGGGAAAGGAAGAAGGATGTAAAACTGTAAATGCATCTTTACACTATAGAGGTAAATATCCTGCTCCTCTGATGTGACTTTAACATCAAACAAGTTTTTACCTATGTGATCCAAGTAGCTGGGGGATACCCATGCTAATCTAGCACATAGGCAATTTCTTAGATGGAATTCATATAGCTATATTGCAACATCTCTTCCTTTTTTATTTTTTAAGGCCAGACAATCAATTGGTTTCATCATTAGCCATACTATCCTTGTCTATTTCTGAGTCATCATCCAGGCAGAAGGGTTTAGGTGCAGGCAGGATGTAATCATCTTCGAGTTCTTCTATGGTTAGCAATTGGTAACGGACAGGATCATGCTTATGCCACAATGCCATGACTTGTGCAGTTGCTTTCTTTTCTGCTAGTAAAGATAGACTTTTAGAAATTGTTTTAACAAAAATAGGTAGAATACAAGGTAAAATTATACATCCTAATGCAATCATACCGATTAAAACTATAATAGCTAGTAAACCAGGTAATTTAGGCAACCATCCTGAAAAGGCATCTTCAAAGTTAAATCCCTTCTATGTTTGTACTGGAACATGCACAAGTTTAATCATATTTATTGCTGCCTCATTTACTACCTTGCCACTTTGATCTATTTCTATACAACAGTTGGTTAGATTAAATTTCCCACATACCCCCCCTTCCTTTGCTAACAAATAATCTAAGGCAAGGTGATTTTGCATAATGTAAGTTCGTGATTTGACATTTTCTGCAGCTAATTTTTTCATAGTGACCAATGTTTCATCAGTAATAAGTTCAACAACTGCTTATAAACGTATAATACGATTGAGCATATAAATAGGAGTCCGATATCCCCACATGTCGTCTTCTGCCCACGTTGCTGGGCCATAATAAGAAATAATGCGTTGGGCGGGGCATTCATCATCTTTCCAACTTCCTTTATGGATATTTTTTGTGTTGAAGCTTGATATTTCTCGCCGTTTGCGTTGGATATGCCCTATTTCTTCATAGACTGGGTGTCCCAAATATTGGCGTTGTTGTAGCGGGAGCAAGAAGAAGCCAGGTCTAATGGTGCCTAATACACAAGAACCATACCAGGCTGCTGGCAGGATGCTGTAGGCAAAACGACTGCAGATCCAGTAAAGTCCAGAGGGGGCCACCCAGCTGATTGTATCATTTTCAGTGTCATTAAAAAAGGTCAAGTAGTTTTGGAGGGGACGAGGGGGAGCAGAGATGTTGGACCCAGACCACCAAGTGTTGTTTTCCCAGGTGCCTAGGAAAAGCAAGGAGCCGGCATTGAAAGTTTGGGAAGTAGTGTTGGATCTTTGATAACAGACCTTTCCGATGAGATTAGTGGGGAGCGCCCATGTCTCACTTCTGTCAGCAGGGTTTGAGAAATTTGACCAGGAACTCGCGATATGACTGTGATTTGCTTCTTGTGCCTGCCTTGGCCATTGCTCACCCATCGTTGTCCCCCCACATACAAAGCAATTTTTTATGTGCAAAGTCTTTGCTATTGTTTCTGCAAGAGTGAGGAATGTGTTTTTTGTTGCTACTGGAACTGGTAACTCTTCGAGCTTTTGAAACTCCTCGTAAGATGAATGAAAAAGGGAGTCTGTGGTGGGGTTGAGTGAGATTTTTGTAACAAGAATCTTGATTTTAACAGAAGGATCACTTCCTTCGCCATCGATACCCAGTCCATAATCATCGTTGTAACCTTTCCAAGTTTGGGGTTGTAGCCAATTGTTTGGCATGGGAAAAGTCAGGTTTACAGGGTTACAGGTATGTTGATAACAGGGGGAGGGAGGTGTCCCTCGTGTAATGTATAGTGTTTTAAATTTGTCGTTTTTTGGTATGGTGTCACTATGTACCGTAGTCCCTCGTGACTGAAAGTTCACACACTTCCATTCTCCGCAATACGTGCCTCTGCCACAAGAATCATGTCGGTTCAAGATACGTGCACAGATGTATTTTTCATTATAGGAATATGTTCTGCGCCAGCTGAGGCTTCCACATTCTGACGTGCCTTGGTCAATTGCTTCACAGGCATCAAATGCTACGGATTAAGCATTGTTGGGATTGTAAAAGTCCTTATTAGCCATAATCTTTTTATTCTGTCCTTCTCCAGCAAGGATTTTGATGTTATATCTGTGTGTAGGACCGGTGGGATCATAGCATTGTGTTTTGTCTCCGTCCTTGCAGATGCTATAAGTAGTGCCATTTATGGTGCAGGTTCTTCTTGCAAATCATGTTGGAATGATATAAAAGAGTCTTAATGATTTGCGTACCTTGCTTGGTGGTCTGCAGACACGGGTTGCAGTGCTTTGCGTCATCTGTGGCTGTGGCTTGTCGTTTTACCCGAACCTGGATGCGGCGTTTTGGTTGAGGAATAGGAGGTTGAACAATATCTCCCTTCTCCCAGAGGTCATGCAGTAGTTCGGAGGCTGTGTTTGGAATCCGGGGGGTAACGACTGATGGCTGGGCAAAGGTTATGTCCATAGTGTGGTATAACATTATAAAAACAAGAAATTTCATGATGCAGTTCATGATGCTCGTGTGTAGAAAGGCAATTGCAAGTATGCCTTAGCAGGAGGTGGGTGAAGAAGCTTTTGTGGCGTGAGGCTTTGGGTGAAAAGGTCGAATGTGTCGTCCAGGGACCCAGAGTGTCGTATCGTCGTGTTGTACTGCGGCAAAGCCTCTTCCCCAGGTGATGAGCTGTGCAGGGCCTTTCCAGGCGGGGTCTGGAAGCTGCTTGTAGTACACCAATGGTTGTTGCTGGGCAGATGGGGAAGCAGAGAAATGTCTATTTGCAGCCGAAGTTGGAGGTTGCCCAGTCAGGTTTAAAAAGTTTAAAGTATATAAACACAGGTTAAGCCTGTTTTGCATAGCAGGGAGGCCGAGGCATTTTTCCTCTATTTTGGTTTTTTGAAGGGTGTTTTTAAGTGTCTGATTCGCCCTTTCTATGATTCCCTGTCCCTGGGAGTTGTATGGAATTCCAAATTTATGGACAATGGACCATTTATTGCAGAATTCTGCAAATGCTGCGCTTGTGTAAGCAGGCCCATTGTCGGTTTTTAATTCATTTGGCCGTCCCAGCATGGCAAAGGATCGAATGCAGTGATTGATGACGTGTTTTGCAGCTTCTCCTTTTTGTGGAGAGGCCATAATGAAGCCTGAAAATGTGTCAATGGAAACATGTAAGTATTTCCACTGACCGAAGGATGGATACTGTGTGACATCCATCTGCCAGAGCTGACAAGCTTTTGTCCCTCGGGGGTTTACTCCCATAGGGAGAGAGATCGCTTGTTGACTCAAGTGGGACATGATTGCAGTATAGCTGAGGCCTCTTGTAAAGTTATGCCAAATTGTTTTACAAGGGCCTTTTTGTTTTGATGAAAATAAGAATGACTTTCCCAGGGGGTAAGCTTAGTTAAAGGGAAGGCATTCTTTGCTGATGCTGCGGCGTCTGGTTTATCATTGCCTTCCTGTAAAGGACCAGGAAAGGGCTGATGACTGCGAATATGTGCTACAAACACAGGCTGAGAGCGAGCCGTGATAAGCTTTTGTAGAGTCAGAAAGAGAGCTAGCAAGGAATCATTCAAAGAGGGAGACAAATATGCTGAATATATATGGGTGATGACCTGGGTAACATATAAACTATCCAAGATTAAATTAAAAGATTGTTTGGGGAAATGTTGAAAGGCTAATATTGCTGCTGCTAATTCTGCACGTTGGGCAGAGGTTTGTGGGGGGGGGTTTCTTTGTGTGCCATTCTCCATTCTCTTGCCATGCACAGGCACCATAGCATTTGCCCCCATCTGCAAATATAGTAAGAGCATTCTGTAAGGGGTGTTTGACAATAGGTGGCTGCCAAGAAAAGGGCACAGTTTTTAGCAGATCAATGCGTGGGTCGGCGGGGAGGTGGCATGATATGTTACCAGGCCATGAAGAGAGAACATTTTGTAAAGGTACATAACTTCCCATTGAGAAAGAGACATAGGAACAAATAGGGTAGAAGGTTCAACAGCCAGAAGAGCTTTAGAACGTAGGCGTGCTTTAGCAATTAGATTAGCAATCTGGGTAGGTTTAGGATTAATAGTTTTGCGAGGGGTATGCTGAAGATGTATCCACTCAAGAATCAGCAATTGAGTAGTCTTTTGAGCTAATACCGCTGTAGGAATATCAGGGGTATTAATGATAATAACAAAGGTGTGTTTTTGACGCAGCGATCTACCCACTGCGGGGCCATCAGGACCCGTAAATCTGAAAGGAGTTGTAGTTGGTCTGATGTCAAGGTGATTTTATCACCGGGTTTCTTTCCCCCTTTTAGAGCCGCAAACAGGGGGGAGAGGAATGAGGTAGATATACCAAAATATGATCTAACCCAATTAATAGCACCTAGATATTGCTGAAGCTTAACCAATGTAGTTACAGGGGAGAGAGAGATTGTAGTAAAAGTAGGAGCAGAGTGAGAGGCTAAAAGTTTATGACCAAGATAGTTAAAGGGAGATTGAGTTTGAATTTTATCCGGCGATATAAGTAAGCCGTTATTGGTTAATAAAGAAGTTAAGATAGGTAATGTTGCAGCTACAGTGCCAGGTGGGCCTGGGGCTGCGACTAAAATGTCATCCATGTAATGATAAATCATGAAAGAAGGAAACTGTTGCCGAAATGGTATTAGAACCTGATTTACATAATATTGAAACATGGTGGGGCTATTGAGCATCCCTTGTGGGAGAACCTTCCACTGGTATCGGTTAGTAGGTTTAACATTATTAGGTTCTGGGATAGTGAAGGCAAACAGCTGTCTGTCTGCTGGGTCCAAAGGGATTGAGAAGAAACAATCTTTTAGATCAATGACAATTAGGTCATAATCTTTGGGTATCAGGTTTGGATTAGGAATCCCACATTGTAACGGACCCATAGGTTTAATAATTAAGTTTACGGGTCGCAGATCATGAAGGAATCTCCATTTGCCAGACTTCTTTTTTATAACAAAAACTGGGGTATTATAGGGGCTGAGAGAAGGTTCAATATGATCATTAAGTAGCTGGTCTTGGACCAGAGAATGCAAGGCAAGCAACTTTTCATGAGTTAAAGGCCACTGATCTACCCAAACAGGCGTGTTAGAGGTTAGGGATAGATTAAGAGGAGCAGGCGGCATCACTCCAGAGTGAGCTTTGCGCCGTACTGAGAAAGCAAGTCACGCCCCCACAGATTGGTGTGCAATGGAAGCACAACAGGTTTTATGAATGCTGTGCGAGCAGTATTAGGCGTAATTGCTGGCAGCCAGTGTTTGCTTACCCGGGCAATTTGAATTCCCCCCACTCCTCTCACCGAGGGAGCTGCTTCAGTGGGCCAGGTTGATGGCCATTCCGCAGTCCTTATGACAGAGACATCTGCTCCAGAGTCCAGTAGACCCGTGAAAGAGGAGCCTTTAATGGAAACAGAGAGAGTGGGTTTAGTCTCTGTGATTGGTTGGGTGAGAGCTAAGATTTCCGAATTGGGGGAGTCTTTTGGAATGATGACCAATTTAGCAATTATGGTCCCTACTTGTATAGTTTGTGGGAGACCCGAAATGAAATGTATTGTGGTATTGAGAGAGTTATCAGTTCTTTCTAAAAGACAAGGAACTGCATATATCCCTCGAAGCTATGCTTCCGCATGGGGCAAGATAAGAGCAGAGCAGTCTTGTGATAATGCATGCGGCAGGGAGACAGAGGCAGACATAGCTGAATGAGGGAGATCAGCAGAAATATGTTCAGAGATGCACAAATCAAAGGATGAGTTTGAATGAGCAATCTTTGGAGCGGGGCTAGTTGCCGGCCCCATCTCTAGTTTCCCGAGTCGGGATTTGGTTTGAATCGGCATTGATTTGCCCAGTGATATCCTTTTTTACATTTTGGACATACTGATTTTGGTTTGGCTTCTTTGTTCATCTCACTGTGAGAGGCGCCCCCTCCACGGTCTCGGCATTGTGCCTTGAAGTTTGTGCCGGGTTTGCCGCAATTAAAGCAGTTACCAGATGGTGATGAAGCCTTTGATAGGGCACTAGCCAAAACTTCTGCATTATAAGTATGTGTGCCCACATGCTGGCATGCTTTGAGGAATTGTGCCAGGGTAACGTTTGGAGAGTTTATAAGGGGGGCTAATAAAGTCCGTATTTGCATTGTCATAAGCTAGTCTCCTAAGGATTTCCATTTGAGCGTCTGCATTGGAGATTTGGTGGGAGATGGCAGTCTGCAGCTTGTCAACGAATTCTGAGTATGACTCATTTGGCCCTTGAACAATTTTTGCAAAAGATTGGCGTATTGAACAGGGGTCATCAACCCTTGTAATAGCTTGAGTAGCAGCCAGGGACACAAGGGTTAAAGTAACCACGGATGAATTATATTGTGCGGTAGGAGGAGCAAATGCCCCTTCTCCGCAGATCTCAACTGCTTGTGTGCCAGGAGTTCTTGCCGCTAGGGCTTCAGCCTCATGGCGAAATTCTGATTCCCAAATAACGTACTGAGTGCTGGTTAAGATCATGCGAAACATATCCTTCCAGTCAGAAGGAAGCATAACGTACGTATTAGACATCATGCGAATGAGTCCTATGGTATACGGTGCTTGCAGACCATATACCATGACAGCTTGTTTAACATCCCTGATTGTTTTAATTGGAATAGGTTCCCAGTGGGGTGCTAAAACACCGGTTGCATTTTGTTGGTAAACTAAGGAAAAAAGGGAAGCTGCAGAAAGCTCATCTGGTTCTAAGGTACCATCCAGCATTGCTTGCTGAACACTGGATCGGACAGCACTGACAGAAGGGTAATTAGGAGGAGGGGGAGGTGAAAAAGGAGAAGAAACAATAACGGGGGAGCGCGGGGGGAGGAACACACGGAGAAGCACAAGGGGTATTGGATGCAGGAGGATTTTCTGCTATCAGGGGGGAAGGTGAATATGGTGGGGGGGGAGTGAAGGAAGGGGGAGAAGAGAAGGGCCAGTATCAGAAAGGGGTGCCGAAGGACAGGAGAAGATATCCTCCGGGGCAGGGGTGGTCAATTTAATAGCAGCATTTTCATGTGGTGGAGGTTGTCTCAAAGGCTCAAGGAGAGACTAATTCTGAGCTGCTAGGATTTCCATAATTATTTTCCAGGTACTTAAGATAGAGGCTGGGGCTCGTGGGGATGCGTGGAGATATTTGCCAATCTGTCTCCACGTTGCTGGTTTTAAAGAGCCTGCCTCAGGATAAGGATAGTTATGCCAAATATATTTCAACAAATCCTTCAGTTTTCTTTTTGTTACAGCAGCTTGTAGCTGGTCCACATGGTTAAAAAAGAATAAATTTGATTTGGTTAATTCCCTCAGCTCACACAAATGTTTTTCCTGAGCCTTAGAGAATTTTCCCCCCATACTTACGAAAGGTCCGTTGTTCGCCAGCGATGAATGGATGAGGTGCACCAAGCCTATTCCAGGCGATAAGGATCGGGGGTCCAAAGATGTGCCGGGAACGTATCCTTGATAAGATCATGCTGAAAGAAAAGATCTTTTGGGAATGTATCCTTGATAGGATCACGCTGAAAGAAAAGATCTTTTGGGAACGTATCCTTGATAGGATCCCGTTGAAAAAGATCTGCTGGGAATGTATCCTAGGTAGGATCACGCTGGAGAATGCATCCTTTGCAGAATCGCATTGAGAGAAGTATTCTTTTAGCAGAATCTTGGTAGAATCATGTCCGGGGTCACCAGTTGCGGTGGTCTCTCATGAAGCAAATGAGTTAAACCTACAATTTTCCTTTGGGGTGAGAGCCCAGAACAGAACCTGAGTCTCTCTTTTTATTAGGATTCTTACAGGAAAGCATTTGCATAAAAGACAATGACATCAGAAGGCACACATATCAAAGAGAGTCTATCAGAAAGCGTACACATCAAACAAAATCTTGTATATCGATCATGTAGCAAAACATAGCAATACATCCTGTGACATCCTAACCTTGCATACCAATTGATCTTCACATAAAGGGATTCCTTAGATCTTTGTGAGAAAGATCTTATCAGGGAAAGGAAGAAGGATGTAAAACTGTAAATGCATCTTCACACTATAGAGGTAAATATCCTGCTCCTCTGATGTGACTTTAACATCAAACAAGTTTTTACCTATGTGATCCAACTAGCTGGGGGATTCCCATGCTAATCTAGCACATAGGCAATCTCTTAGATGGAATTCATATGGCTATATTGCAACAGGGGCTTCCATCATATCACAGATGAGAATTATTTTCCATTCACTCTTATCCTGAGTTTGATGGATAGCTGAGTTACATGGTGGTAACTAAACTAAAGTAAATTGAAGGAGCTCTTAGTTTTCTCTGCATTGCCAAAAGCCAAATCATTGTGATTCCCAGGTTGGTTAAACTACACTATGTATGATTGCCAGATGATCCTATTCAATGTTCAATAGGTCAATAGGAGAGGGATAACCATCTTATCCCTATTTATAAATTATATATTTTGGTTAGAGATTAACAAATGGATGCTAGATTAGCAGAAAAAGAACTGTGCAGAAATAATTTAGATTCAGAGAAACATTTGAAGATTTTAGAAGAGGTGATTTAGAAACAGAATTGAATATTTATTTAAGAATAATTTGATTGAGAAAAGAATCATTAGACATTAAAGAAATCTATAGAATATGCTCAGAGGCTTCTGCTGCTGCTGAGGGTGCAGATGTATTTTTTCTCCCTACTTTACTTAAATTTGAATGCTAGTCATTTCGAATAAGTTTAAGTTCTTCAAGAACCTTTTAAAAAAAGGTTAGCAATAACACAACAATCTTCTAGTATTTTCTCAACCCACCCCCAACCTCTACCTAACCAATATTTTCACAAATCAAATCACCATCAAAGTCTCCAAACAGTTTCAAATTTGCTGTAATTGTACCCTAGACAAGGGGAAAGTCGAAGAAAAAAGAAAGGTCCTTATCTTCAGGTTCTTCAAACCCTAATCTTTCTTCTTAATTGATTTAGTAAGTTTAATACATTTGTAATCCACTTACACTCACCAAACCCCAAAGTTCAACCGCTCAAATTCGTATATCACTCCCCCACCCAAAAAAAGAAAAAAAGTTTAAGCAAGAAGGAAAAAAGAAAGTTTTGCAGTTTCCCAGTTTCTATTTATTTTTATTTTTTATTATTTTATTTATTTATTTATTTATTATTTTATTTATTTATTTATCTGTTTAATTTTCTTCTCAGTTCAAAGACCTACAGTTTAAAATGTTACAGTGTTTCACTCTCTGTCTCTGCTGTCTGATGTAAAGAATTTGCTAAAGCAGGTGTTATTGTAGCTAACAAGTTTATCTTCAATAGCCAAAGTCAGATTTCCAAAGTACTTTCATTACTTTCACTCCTCTGCAGTTTTCTCTAGTAGGTGTCACTATTGCTTTATTTCTCTCCTTTCTCTTTTGTTACCTTAAGTTGTTCATCTCATTTTCAGAGTTTCAACTTAGTCTATTTTGTTTTTAAATCCCCAGTCTGACTTTCTAGCTTTTCAATTTCTTCCCCCTTTTTAAAACAGTTTTCTTTTCTCTACTTCCAGATTTATAAATAGCTCGCAAGTATTTTTGTCGCTATTCTTGGGGGTGGAAAACAGACAATTCTACCTCCTCTTCTTTGAGTTCCAATTTTTCCCAGGCTTTTTTAAGGGGGTAAATTCCACAACAACAGTTTGAAAAATTGCACCCAGATTGATCACACTGTTTCTCAACTTCTATACTTGCTGAATTGGTTGGCTGTCACAGCTCCAGTTAGGCATGTAACAGCCATCTTTTTCTTCCTGTTGGATTGTGAGCTTCTCTGCATCAAACAAGGAGTATGCAGTCTTCTTGTGATCAGCCTAGTGTCCTCTCTGTCTACATCCCCCCCCAAGAGTAATTTGGGTCCCTTAGAACCTACAGTCAGATCAAATTTGGCGCAATTCCACAGAGCCCTATGGAGATGCATCATATCGCTGCAACATTAGCCCCGCTTCCCCAAGCATCCAGTTCAGCAAGCCAAAGATCTTTGGATAGCATGTTGCAGCAGAAAAAAATGAATACAATGAACACAATGCCAACAGAATTGAAATTAATGCTCCAAACATTTCAAAAAGCCACAACAAAACATTTTGAAGACATGAAGGAAAGAATGGAAAAGATAAATGATAAAATGGAAGAGATGGATGACAAAATGGAGAAATTCAACAGACAATAACAAAAAATGAACAAAGAATGCAGAAAATAGAAGAGAAATCAGAACAAACAGAGAAGAAAATGGAAGAGATGGATGCTAGACTAACACAGGCAGATAAAAATCTTGAGAATACAGTAATCATATTGGATATGGATAAACCTGAGTATTTCTTGAGATTCCAGAACATTGAGGAAGAAAAAGGGGAAAACCTTGCAGAGATAATGGCAGAATTGTTGGCAGATGCTACGGAGGGGGACAAGCAAGAGGTGTCTGCTGGAATGGATGAAATATTTAGAGTATACACAAGATATATGTCAAGAAATAAAGTACCTAAAGAGGCACATGTGATATTTACCAAGAAGTCACTAAGAACAGAGATACTTCAAAGAGCAAGAGATAACCTTATGAGAGAAATAATAGTTCTAAAACAAGTTTCTAGAAGAGTAACAGATTTGAGAAAACAATACCAATTTCTAACAATTAAGCATGAAGTAAACTTCAGGTGGCTGATACCCGAGGGAATCCTGGTGACCTAGAGAGATCAAAGGTATAGATTGGATACTGTAGAGAAAGCAATTTTATGATGAGCAATTTAGATCATATGAGGAAAAAAGAAAGAGAGAAGAGATAGATGACAAGATGACAAGAAACAAGAAGAAACATCAGGAGAAGGAAATGTACAACAACAAGAAGATAAAGGAGAGAGCAGAACGAGAAAGTGCAAATATAAAAGAACAGAGAGAAACAAGAGTATTTATTTGTACTTTTTTATCTGCCTGTGAACTGCCCTGAGTCCCTAGGGAGATAGGGCAGTATATAAATACGATAAATAAATAAATAAATAAATAAATAAATAAATAAATAAATAAATCAGAACAACAAGACCTATCTACAAGTACATTTTCATTATGGAAAATGAAATTATTATTATTTTTATTATTTGTTTATATTTCTAGACCGCCCTTCTCCCGAAGGACTCAGGGCTGTTTACAGCCATATAAAAACAATATTACAAACATTAAAATAAAGTTATTGTCAATTAATATAAAGGGGCTGAATTCTCCTATGAAAAGGAAAAGGACTTTTAACAAAGTAGGAAAGTTAAAATTAGATTTTATTTGTCTTCAAGAGATTCACATCAAAAAACAACACAATAAATTATTGGAATACCCTAACATTGGGAAACTATATTTGTCATTAGCACAACAAAAGAAAAGAGGCGTGGTTTTATATATTAAAGAAACAATAAAGCAAGACAATTTTTTTGCAGATGAAGAGGGGAGGATATTGATGGTGGAGGTAACAATGAATTATAAACAAATACTTTTGGTAGCAATGTATGCACCAAATCATAAACAAGAAATTTTTTATGAAAAGTTGCATAAAAATTACTGAATTGGAATATGAAAATATTTGTATGGTAGGAGATTTCAACATGATTGTAGTTGCAAAATTGGACTATAAAAGCAGTAAAGTAAATTAAAAAACTAGAAAAATGCTTCCAAAAATGTTTTTTAAAATGGCAGAAGAAACAGATATTCAAGATGTATGGAGAGAAATAAATCCTACAAGAAATCAATACTCATTTTATTCAAACAGACATATGTCCTGGTCAAAAGTAGATATGATATGGATGTCACCGGAGTTAAAGTCAAATGTGCAAGAAATAGAAATAGAAACAAGCACCTGGGCAGATCATAAGCCAATTGGAGTTAAATAGAAAGGACAAAAGAGAAAATGGAGATGGACATTGAATCAATCAATACTAAAAGACAAGGAATTCCTACAAAATATGGAAAAAGAAAAGAATCCCTCAGAAGAAATGGAGGAGCCTTCATAATCAATAAAAGAGTAGGAAAAGCAATACTGGGATGCAATCCCCAAAATGACAGAATGATCTCGGTTCAAAGCCAAGCAAACCATTTAATATCACAGTAATCCAAATCTATGCCCCAACCACTGGTGCTGAAGAGGATGAAACTGACCTTCTATGAAGCCCTACAGTATCAAGGAGCACTTTTGGGAGAGAAGGCAAAAGGGAAGTTGTCACAGCAGTGCAACACAGCAGCAGCCCTGAGGTGGCCACGCTCGCCACCTCCTGCACCCCCAAAATAATAAGACCCCCTCAATAATAAGGCCAACCCTTATTTCAGGGTTCAAAAAATATAAGACAGGGTCTTATTTTCGGGGAAACATGGTAGCCTCCAGCAGTATGTGGATCGAGAACCACCAGAAGTACAGGCAGGATTTCATAGAGGCAGAGGAACTAGAGATCAAATTGCCAACATACGCTGGATCATGGAGAAAGCTAGGGAGTTCCAGAAAAACATCTACTTCTGCTTCATTGATTATGCTAAAGTTTTTGATTGTGTGGATCACAACAAATTGTGGCAAGTTCTCAAAGAGATGGGAGTACCAGACCATCTTATTTGTCTCTTGAGAAACCTATACATGGGTCAAGAAGCAACAGTGAGAACTGGACACAGAATCACTGATTGGTTCAAAATTGGGAAAGGAGTCCGGCAAGGCTGTATACTGTCGCCCTGTCTATTTAATTTATATGCAGGGCACATCATGAGAAAGGTGGGGCTAGATGAATCAAAAGTTGGAATTAAGATTGCCGGGAGAAATATCAACAACCTCAGATATGCAGATGATGCCACTTTAATGGCAGAAAGTGAAAGAGGAACTAAAGAGCCTCTTGATGCTGGTGAAGGAGGAGAATGCAAAAGTTGGCTTGAAATTCAACATTAAGAAAACCAAGATTATGGCATCCAGCCCTCTCAATTCATGGCAAATAGATGGGGAAGAAATGGAGGTAGTAACAGATTTTATTTTCCTGCTCCAAGATCACCACAAATGATGTGGTGCTGCCAAGAAATCTGCAGCCAAGAAATTAAAAGACGGTTGCTCCTGGGGAGGAAAGCATGGCAAATCTAGACAGCATACTTAAACAGCAGAGACATCACCCTGCCAACAAAAGTGTCTATAGTCAAGGTTATGGGTTTCCCAGTTGCAATGTATGGTTGTGAAAGTTGGACCATAAGAAAGGCTAAGTGCCAAAGTGTGTCTCTGCCCCCCGAGCCGGGCCCCCTGCCAGAAAGTAACTTGGAAAGTGAGGGGGAAGGGCCATCAGGATTTACCTCTGGAGCACCGGCTTCCCTGGCTCAGCTCCAGGAGCCAGAGGCAGGCCAGGTGTAGTAGATAACGAGGCCTCCGTCCCCTGACTCTTCCTCCCCCCAGGCCATGTCTCCAGACCCGGCTGATGGACCCTAAGTTTTGTAGGCAGGAGAGGTGGGAACAACAGAAGCAGGAGTGGGGCAGGCCTAGGAAGTGCTGAGACACGGAGCCACACCCCACAGATTATAAAAGCAGTCCTGGCTGCTCTTCTGCTCCATGACAAGCAAAAATTGAGCCGAACTCTTTGACTTGGAGAAGTGAGCTGAACATTCGGCCTGGACTGCTGACTTCTTGGTTGCCTGGCAACCCCAAGATAAAAGGGAGACTTTGGCAGGCAACTGCAGATTCCCTGCCAGGACTGATAGCAGCTGTGAACTCAATTACTGGCTCGTTTAGCCAGCTTGCGTGGCTGAGGCCGGGAGGGGACAGAACAAGAATGTTTTTAAAGAATTTTTTTTATTTTTTAACAAAAAAAACACACACATACAAATATTTTTAAACAAGATATCAGTCAGGTACATAATTAAGCACATTTCAAATTTCACCCCCACATTGTATTGTTTATCCGATATTTTCCTTTCCCCTCTTAAAATTTTATTATTCGCACATTTCTATCAAAACATCTGTTCCACCCCTTTATCCTGAATACTATTAAATCAAGTCTAGTTCCCACATTTTTGCCCTCTTTCTTGCCCCTCTCTTCTTCATCAAATAAAATACAACCATACTTATCCCTAATTTATCAAAGACAGACCAGTAACAAAACAAGAAAAAAAATGAGAGCAAGGTAATACCTATAATCCTACATTAAATTTCACCTTAATTTCAAAAAGGTCTCCCATCACTTATTATTTCATAATCCCATTCCAAATAAAAAAGATTAAAATAATGAACAAAATAAAAAGAACAAGATGAATAGGAGTGAATATATCTTATTTCTCACATAATTCCATACTTATATTCAGATATTCTATTGGAAGTTATCTCAAATTATTTCAATTTCATTACATATGCTTAGAAACTTCATATTTCTTTTTGACTTATTAAATTTCTTATTGCCCCATTCCTCCTTTTCTCAACATTTTTATAATCCTCTTATAGTCTTTAATATATATTTTAATTTTACATCATTACATCATGCTTTTTATATTCTTCCATATCATTACTGTAAGAAGCTCTTATCTTTCCTACAATATTATTAATATTCCAGTTCTATAGTCATTTCTTGTATTTCTTGTTTAAATGACATTTATATACTTCTCTTGTTGTCCATGTTTTCTACTTTATTCTTTGATGTTATAAGTCTTAAAGGTCAGCCATCTGGTTGCAGAAATCCTCCTTTGAAATTGTCCTGAAATCACAAAGACATTTCCCTCCTGTATTTCTTCTTCTGCCTTTAGTCTTTAGTCTACAGTTGCAATCCACAATTAACGAAGTGTCCATTTTAGAGCCGCACCTTTTTTCTCTTTGTTTCAATTTGTTGCCTTTTTCAATCCTGTTTAAATAGTTTCATAGTAATCCTTTAAATCCAAATTTATAAAGAATAGAGGAACTGGGAAATGTAATTAAAATCCATTTTTAAAGTCTTAATTAAGTCCTCTCTTTTTTCTTCTTGCTTCTTTAAATAATCAATAAAAGCTCCAAAATTCTCCAAAGTCAATTTTAATTAAAAGTCTTATTTTTCTCTATTTTCTCTATTCAAAAGGGCTCTAGACTTAGGTTCCAAGCCAACTTTTGTCAGGTTTTAGGTATCATTAATTATTTCCTTCCATTTTCATTTCCTGTTAAAATTAGTGCTATTTCTCAGTTTTTCTTTAAAAACTTGTTGGCAAAATTACTCCAAGTGCCTCTTTGTGAGCTGGTTTTAACTCACCAGCTTCAATATCTTGTTCAGTACTTATGCTTTATCCTCCTGCCCGTTCTTGTGGCCATCCCGACTTCAGGCAGCTGGTAATAGCTGCAGTCCACCACGATGGGTCGAGGGGAAAAAGCCGGAGCTACAAGGAATTTGCCGCTTCCCTGTCCACTCCAGCAGCTCCCTCATTCTTCACTGCCCCTGCAGGGCAGCTATGGTCCGGACTGGACCCCCATATTGAGGGGATTTTTGGCACTCACCCCGGAGCTCTCGGGGTTCGTGTCCGTTCCGCCGTGATGCTGGCCATGCCTCGAGGACCAAGAATTGAGGCCTTTGAACTATGGTGCTGGAGAAGAGTCCTGCAAGTCTCTTGGACTGCAAAGTTATTGTGCCTCGTCTGCTTTCCCCGCAGCCGGGGCCTTCTTATCTGCTTCCGAACGCTGAGGAATGTCCTAGAATGCCTCCCGGCCCCACCCCTGGCTCCATGCCTAGACAGGCTGAGGAAGAAGAAGCGCCTCCATCCCCCAGCCCTTTCTCCATGCCCAGGCAAACAGAGCAACTAGACCCCTCCCCATCCCCCACAGCATGTGAGCCTGAGGAAGGTCAATTACCAACAGCTGCAGACTGGAGTGACCCTCGCTTCAGGAGAATTGATAAGCGGTGTCAACAGAAGAAAGGGAAGGGCAGGCCGGGATAAGTGCTGAGTCATGGAGCCACACCCCATGGCCTATATAAAGGATCTGCTTTCTGGCATTCTCTGAGTCAGGCAAAGTCTACCTTATCTTGCTGGAATCACTTTCTGGTCTCCTGCCTGCCTTGAGAACTTTGCTAGGACTTTGGCAGAGATGCAGAGGCACGCCTGATTCGGATTTCCCTGACCCGGCCATCAGCGGAGGAGTGGGACACGACAAAAGTGATCAAACCAGTCAGTCCTAGACAAGATCAACCCTGACTGTTTTTTAGAAGGCCAGGTCCTGAAGACAAAACTCAAATACTTTGGCCACCTAATGAGAAAGAAGGACTCACTGGAGAAGAGCCTAATGCTGGAAAAGATTGAGGGCAAAAAAAGAAGGGAACGACAGAGAATGAGGTGGCTGGATGGAGTCACTGAAGCAGTGGGCATGAGCTTAAATGGACTCCAGAAGATGGTAGAGGACAGGAAGGCCTGGAGGAATGTTGTCCTTAGGGTCGCGATGGGTCAGACATGACTTCGCAACAACAACAATCACAACAACATTCATTTAGCAAATGTTCCCAAGCATGAATTTATCCCAAAAGTGTACTTATGTTAGAAATTCAAAACTGTGAACAAGTAACTGCTACAGCAGCAGCCATTTTTAACCCTGCGACTTCCCTTTGTCTTTCGGGGTTTTACAACATGCAATTTTCAAAGGCTACCAGGTTTTTTTCCCCTGGTCACATGGCCAAACAAGATCCAGTGATTTGGTAGCCAGTGCTGAGTTTGTTTGTTTTTTGATGCTATGTGGAAGATCTGTTGTTGCCTGGAGAATCGTTTTTTGCTGGCTTGAGGATTGAAGTGCTGTAATTGCTTCTGTTAAGTATTTCAAAATATTATTTTTCCATTACTCTGTAGTTCTGTACTGTTTGTTTGTAAGCACTTTGCAAACTGCTCTGCTTCTTAAGTACTGTATTTTGCAAACTATTGTGTTTTGTAAGTACAGCACTTAGCAAAAATAAAGTTTGTTTGCATTTGCCTTGAAACTGCTTGTAGAAATGCTAGCCAGCATCTACACAAAGCATTCTACAGTGCTATGTCTCCTTGCTTCTATTTTGAAAATTAGTGTATATTATTGTAGATCAGACATGTCAACTCAAGGCCGGTGGGCCAGATCCAGATATAGTTTAGATCTAGCTTGTGGGACCACCCTGGAGAAAGTAAGGGGCCTGCCCCCACTGCCTCGGCACCAGCTACCCTAACCTGGCCAGGCATTCCCCCTGGGCGTGGGGGCTCTGTGTGCACACAGAAGACAGTGAGTGTGCGGGGTTAGCAGTACCGGCAGCAGCTGGGCTCCTCAGCCACTCATTGGCCGGCAGCAACAGCCAGCTTGATGTCAGCCTGGGACATCCAATAAGCCACACTTGGCCCCGCCCCAACTGCACTGCACTTGTACGCTTCAGGGCCCTGCAGCCAGGCCAGCCCTGCCCCACCACTTGCCATGCCTCACCTCACCTCACAGTATAGGCAACAGCAGCATCAGCATCCATCAGGAGCCTCCATTCTCCTCCAGCCTGGGAAGCCTGCAAGCCCAGCGGGGAAGCCATCGCAGCCCATCTGGTGAAGCAGCTACCCTGGACTAATGTCCATGAGTCTCACGCCCCCCCACATTCACCATGGGCAACCTCGCCAAGTAGAGTGAGCACAGCAGCAACAGCCTTGAGAAGATAAGTGAAGCCAGGTCTCCCTCAGGGAAGCAGGGCTGAATGGGGATGCGGGATCCTGGTGTCCCAGGAGCTTAAGGGCCAAGCTGGCCACTTGCCCTCTGCTACTCAGGGTTCCAGGCAGCTTGTGCTGCCATCTGGGGGTCATATGGGTGTCCTAAGAAGGACAGCAATGCTCTTTTGGTGGACAAGGCTTTGTCATTCATCCTGGTCTTGCGTTCCTCCACTGGAGATCTCTGGATCCCACCTCTCAGCCTTGCCTGGCCCACCCACAGGTGCTCCTTTTTGGGTTTTTTTCCTCCCACCACCCGGGGGCTTGGAGAGGTAGAAGTGGTCAATATGGAGGCTGTGTCTTACCTTCCAGATACATCTCCCCTGTAATCTCTGAGCCTCTGCATGTGTTCTGTCCCCTCCAACCACAACTAAGAAGACACGAGAGCTGACTATATCTGCTAGCAATTTACTCCTATGACAGATATCAGTTCTGGCAACGAACCTGCGATTGCCTGCCAAGTTCTCATATCTCCTCAGACCAGTGTACCTGTAGTTTAGAAATAAACAGAAATCCAGAAGCCGAAGTCTTAGTCTCAAAATATTGCAGCCAAAGTTTCCAAGAGTCAGTGTTTGTCCATCACAAGAAGCTATAGAGCAGCTCCTCCTGCTTTTATACCCTGTAGGGTGTGGCTCCGTGATTCAGCACTCTCTAGGCCTGCCCCACCCCTTTTTTTGTTGTTCCCGCCTCTCCTTTCTGCGATGCCTGGGATTTAACCAGGACTGATTGTCAGCAGCTGAGTCTTGAGGCGTTTCCTGGGAAGGGGAAGGTGCAGGAAAAAGAGGCCTTGTCATCTCCTCCACCTGGCCTGCCTCTGGATCCTGGAACAGAGCCAGAGAGGAAGGTCCTGCAGAAGGAAGCCCTGTTGGCTCTTCCCCCTCACTCTCTGAGTCACTTTCTGCCAAGAAACCGGCTCGGAAGCCAAAGACACAATATCATGACACCGTCTGAGGGTATCTGGGCTTCCCAAAGATGTTTCTTTCTTCGGATATGTCCTCAAAGTTTGCACCCTCTCTTCTGCTGTCTAATCATCGCTGCTAAAGCTAAATTTCAGGGATTTTGAGCGCTATTTCTGAGTTTTTTAGATGTAGGTTCATTGTTGGGAAAAGATAGAGACTGTGGTTTCTTGTTTTCTATTTGAAAAAGCTGGATGTGTCTTGGTTTTGTTTCCCTATAATCGAAAGGCAGCCTTGAAAATATCAGAATCTGATCAGAAATGGAGGTAGCTTAACAAGAGTGGTTGAGTAGCCTTGTGGTTGCTAGACCAGTTTCGGAGTGATGGTGGACTGCTGATTTTTTCCTCCATCCATCCTGCATCTCTTCTATACAAAATATATTCAATTGTATCAAAGAGGGTTGCAGTCACTTGCTTTTGCTCCATAGATGGTATGATGCTGCTAAACTTGCTCAAAACATTCAGATTCACAGCATCCTACTGAGCTTCCAGAGTGGATATCTAGCTCACAACTGCTTGCTTCACACAGCACCTGGGACTTTCAGCTTTCTGTGTAATCTCATACTCCATAGATACAACATCTGCTGTGATGACCTGCATATCTATACTGATATTTAAACCCCAAAATAGCCAAATGAAAGGTGGACTTTGAAAGCAGGTGCTTTTAAAAGAAGAGGGCAGCAAAGTACCTGTTCGTTGACATTGAAGATAATGCCATGTGCCTTTTTTGTGGAGCTAATATGGCTGTACTTACAGGATATAACATGAGATGGCACTATGAGATGAAACATCAAGACAAATACAAAAACTTGGACATATAGCAGAAGCTAAAGAAGGTGGAAGAGTTTAAAAAGAGTCTGATGTCATGGCAGCATATGTTCAGAAAAGCAAAATCGCAAAGTGAAGCTGCTATGTAAGCTAGTTTTATAGTGACAGAAGAGATAGCTAAATCAGTCTGGCTCTTTACAGAGGGGGAGTTTTTGAAGTGCTGCATGATTAAAGTGTGCAAAATCTTGTGTCCAGACCAAAAGCAAGCATTATTGAATGTAAGCATAAACAGAAATATTGTTGCTGATCAGCTATGTGAGCTTGCCACTGATTTACAAGTATAATTGATTCAAAAGGGAAAATATTTCATTGCATTTTCTCTTACTGTGAGAGCTGACAATCTTCATCTGTGGAGTGGGCTCAAGTTTATACAATACAGAGGAACTTTTGGATATGAAATCAATACATGGCACTACCACAGGAACAGACATATTTGAAGCAGTATCTAAATGTGTAAATGACATGAAACTGTCCTGGCACAATTGTACAGGACTGACAACAAATGGAACTCCTTCAATGTGCTGGGAAAAGAATGGATTAGAAGGAAAGATGGGAGAAAAGATGAAGTGTGAGAATTGCACAGGTGAGCTGACAGCATATCACTGTATCATACACCAGGAAACACTGCGGCAAAGCTATGAAGATGGAACAAGTAATGAGTACTGTAACACAGACAGCTAATTTTATAAGATCCAAAGGTTTAAAACACCATCAATTTAAGTCTTTTCTGGAGGAAATACATTCTGAACATGATGATCTGCTCTATCACACAGGTATGATGGCCTAAGTCGAGAAAAAGTGTTCAACAGATTTTTCGAGTTGTGTAAGGAAATCTGTCAGTTTATGGAAAGCAAAGGAAAAGACTCTACAGTATTGCGGGATGAAAAGTGGCTGTATGAATTAGCTTTTCTGTGTGACATAACTAAGTATCTTACTATATTAAAACTTCAGTTTCAGTGTGTTTCACTGTGCTAAAACTTTAATCAAGATCAAGTGAGGTACTAATTCCACTCTGTAAAGCCTTAGTAAAACCACACCTAGAATACTACATCCAGTTTTAGTCACCACACTATAAAAAAAGATGTTGGGACTCTAGAAAAAATGCAGAGAATAGCAACCAGGATGATTAGGGGACTGGAGACTAAAGCATGAAAAACTGTTACAGGAACTGGGCATGGTAGTCTAGTGAAGAGAAGGACCAAGGGAGACATGATAGCAGTCTTCCAATATTTGAGGAGTTGCCACAGAGAGGGAGTGGTCAAACTATTTTCCAAGGCACCTGAAGGCCAGACAAGGAATAATGGATGGAAACTAATCAAGGAGAGATTCAACTAGAAATAAGGTGAAATTTTCTGACAGTGAGAATAATCAACCAATGGAACAGCTTGCCTTCGGAAGTTGTGGTAGCTTCATCACTGGAGGCTTTCAAAAAGGGATTGGACTGCCATTTGTCAGAAATGGTGTAGGGTCTCCTGCTTGGGTGGTGTGTTGGACTAGATGACCTACAAGATCCCTTTCAACTCTGTTAATCTAATTTAATCAGGGACAGGATCCTGTGATCATGGACATGTATGATGCAGTGAAAGTTTTTCAAGGTAAGCTGTGACTGTGGGAGGCTGAGATGCAGCAAGGAAACTCGAGTCTTTCCATTGCCAAACAATCATAAACCACTGCTATGTTCTCAGATGCTTATTTTGCTGATAAACTGAGCACACTTGACATGGACTTTACACATTACTTGGTTGACTTTGAAGCACAGAAATTTAATTTTGGACTGCTCAGTAATCCATTTGCAGTTGATGTGGAGAAGCACATGTAAACTCCAGATGGAGTTGATAGAACTCCAATGTGACAGCACACTTAAGGCAAAGTATGATTCTGTGGGAACCAGATAGTTCACCAGGTTCATTCCTAAAATGATGTGCCAACTCTGCCTACAAGCTGCTCGAACGCTCTGCATGGTTGATAGTACATACATGTGTGAGCAACTTTTCTCTGTGATGAGGGTGAACAAAAATGCACAGGGAAGTCTTCTCACTGATGCACACCTCCACTCTATCGTGAGAGTTTCCACAGCTCAGAACCTCAAACATGAATGAACTTGTATGCCAGAAAAGATGCCAAAAGACAAAATAACATGAGAGAGACAACTAAGTAACTTTTGTTTTTTCTTTGTTTTAAATTTGTTTTTGAAGATTTATATTTGTTCATATTTGAAATACGAATCCTGTTTGGCCCACATCTTAGACATAATGCTTTCCTGAACTAATACGATACATAATTTTACATGCAACTGGCCCTTGGAGGGCAACCATAATGCTGATGTGGTCCTCAATGAAATTGAGTTTGACACTCCTGAATAGATAGTTTGTAGAAATACTACATTTTTTTGGAAACATGGCATTGTTCAGTTTATTTCCTATTTTCAAATTGCAAAGAACTGCATACAAAAACCTGCAGAATGAGTTGAAGTTAGCAAAAGACAATTACAATGAAAAAAAGGGGGGGGAATACATAGAATTTCCTACTGCTGCATTGCTACTACTGTATTTCTATAAGATAAGCATTTTATTTGCTGTATATACTATCTTAATCTTGGTGGCTGTTGTTGATCTAAGAGATTTATTTTATTTTAATTCATTTTATTTTTATATTTTTTTAATTTGTATTAAATGGGTTGATTATATGTTTTATAACCATCATAAAAGACTAGATATTTGGATTTATACTGGATTTTGACGAGGAAGGACTAAAGTTGAATAGATATTGTAATTTCCCTGTATTGAAATTTTATAATCTGTTGTATTGAATTTTAAATAGAATATTCTCGAAAGATCTTATGTAAGAAAGACTTGGGGGGAAAATTATATGGTTATAGAAGCTATAAGGGAGATATTCTCTGAACTGGATTGGATTTTTATGCTTTAGCTGGTTTTAAATATTTTAGGATTAATTTGTTCTACTGATCTATATATTTTATTACTGTTTATTGTTAATTTTTTGAAGGATTTTGGTTATGTAAGGAGGAAGTCAGAGCTAGAGAGGGAGAATTGGTATAATAGTTTTGGGAAAAAAATTTTTTTTAGCATATGTTTGTTTTATTTTTAACTATACCTTGTGTTTGTTCCGGGAAGCCAGGGGGGGAGGGGGGAGGGGGTTTGTGAAGGGAGAGGGGTTGGGGGGAAAGGGGAAAAAAAATTTTTTTTGTAAAACTTTTTGAATAAAAAAAAAACCAATATAGGGAGTATACAGTGAAGTATTGTAACTTGAATTCTGCCTTGGGATTGTCTCTAGTCTTAAACACATTCCATCTACTTTATCTTTATTTTCCACAGCAGCAGAGGACCAAATACAATACTGTACACTGTATAGCATTTATTCTCCCCCCCACTCGCTCAAAATACAATAGCCATGTATTTGGTCCCGTAATAAAAAGCAGAAAGCAAATGGGAGTTTGTTGAAGTCTCCCATTGCTCCTCCTCTTTTACAGTACTCTTTTTCATTTAAAGAGAAAAAAAAGTCGTGCAAAGTATTTTTTTAAAAAAAATAATACACATAAAGTCCTCTAGCATGCTTTTTAAAAATACTACTTATATCTCTTCTGTAAATTTCTGATATAAATTTGCAAGCTATTTATATGAGGTTTCTATCCTTTTCTATGAATCCTGGCTTTTTCTCACAAATAGACTGTATGGAGAGTCTGGCCTTCACATTCACTCTCTCTCTCAATTGTTAAGAATTACCGTATTTTTCACTCCATAATACACTCTCCCCCCCCCCCAAGTGGGTGGAAATGTCTTTGTGTCTTATGGAGCGAATATTGCATCACAGACCGTGAAGTGCATTACCTCAGGGGTCCCCAACAATGGATTGGTGTTGGTCCTTTGGTGAATAGCAGCCGGGCTGCAGTGGCAGGGTCCTTTTACAGTGCTGAATCCTGCCTCTTCTGTCTCTTTTCTGCAGTGCAGGAATCAATAGGCAGAGCTGGCACATGAGAGGACACCTATCTGTGGTCGTCTCAGGCTCTGCCTCCTGCCCTCACTACACTGCTGCTCCATATTTGGCGCTCAAATTGCAAAGAACTGCAGATAAAAACCTGCAGAATGAGTTGAATTCACAGCAGGGGTGAAATCTAGCAGGTTCTGACAGGTTCTGGAGAACCGGTAGCAGAAATTTTGAGCAGTTCAAAGAACCGGCAAATGCCACCTCTGGCTGGTCCCACAGTGGGTTGGGAATGGAGATTTTGCAATATCCTTCCCCCAGGAGTGGGGAGGAATGAAGATTTTGCAGTATCCTTCCCCCAGGAGTGGGGAGGGAATGGAGATTTTGCAGTATCCTTTTCCTGCCACATCCACCAAGCCATGGCCACAAAGCCACACCATCCCCACCAAGCCAAGCCCACAGATCCGGTAGTAAAAAGAATTTGAACTTCATCACTGATTCACAGTACTCTGATGGAAACACCTAATGCAAGGGGGCATTCTGATAGGTATGGGGATGTAATGGGGCACTGCAGAAACAAAATACAATTGTATGAATAATGCCTAAGAAAGAGTCCTCTAATAAAGTGTCCTCTTTATAAACTGTCCCCTATAAAGGTAAAACCTTAAACTTGTCCCCCATAACAGTGCGTTAACAGCAGATCCACCCGCATAGCAGTATGTCCGCAGCAGATTCCCTATAATAGTGTGTCATTCCTTCATGTCCTCAGCTACAATGCTCTCATAACAATAAACATTACTGACAGTTCTTTCACTACTGTATTTTCCTGCAGAAAAATACTACAGTACCTCCTCATGCTACATACAAGGATGTAAAAGCAGAAAAGACTAGCATATAACATTCCTTTTAAACAGGAAGTAGTAAAATATGCTGAGGAACATGGAAACAGAGCAGCGAAGAGATATTTTGGGCCACCTCCAACCTAAAAAATGATAAGAGAGTGGAGAAAACAGGATCAGCTGTAAAAAGTAGATAAATGTATGTACACTTTTCGTGGCCATGCTGTAAAGTGGTCACAGTTAGACGTGGACATGAAAGAATGGATCACAAGTCACTGCATAATGGCTTCTCAGTTTCTAAAAAAATGGTAATATATAAAGCCAAACGCATTGCTGTAGAGAAAGGCATTCAGGATTTTACTGGATCACAATCATGGTGCTAGAGATTTATGAAGTGATGTGGCCTTGCTTTGTGCACCAAAACTAGAACTGCGCAAAAAATGCCCAAATAATATGAATCTAAGATTCTGTCTTTTCATAAATTTGTAATTGATGCTAGGAAGAAAAATGATTTTGAAATTGGCCAGATTGGGAATATGGATGAAGTCCATCTAACCTTTGATGTGACATCTAATAATAACATCTAATAAGACTGTTGATCTGAAAGGTGCCAAAACCATAATTGTGAAAACTTCAGCACATGAAAAAACACATTATATGGTTGTGTTGTTCTGCTGTGCAGAGGGCACCAAATTGCCAATGTTAATTTTCAAAAGGAAAAACTTGAAAAGTGATTCCACAAATTGTTGTGCATGCAAGGATGGATGGATGACAATGGTATGAGAGTATGGGTTGAAAAAGTGTGGTCCAAACATCCTTGAGGGCTTCTGAAAAAGCCTGTTTTATTAGTGCTCCTGGGGGTCTTACCAGTCAGTTGCAATCTCAACGAGCCATTTAAAGTCTTTATGTGAGAAGAGTGGAACAAATGAATGGCTGCTGTAATGATCTGACACCTACAAGATAAATGAAGAGGCCCACTATCACTCAACTTTGTGAATGGGTTAAAACATCATGGCACTCAGTAAAGGGCGAAATCGTTGCACTGTCATTAAAAAAATATGGCAATAACAATGCCTTAGATGGAACTGAAGATAGTATCACATATGAAGATAGTGAAAAAAGTGATATCAGTGATTGTGAGCAATTGAGCATCATAAATTCTGACACTAGCGATGATGAGTTCTTGAGGTTTCCAGAAAAGTAGAAGAGTGCTTGAATCTTAAAGTCTTAAAGTCTTTCCTCATTTGTTAATGATGATGATGGTTCTTAATACCGCTATTGAGTTTACACGGTATTAGTCTGCTATATTTTATTAAATAGATTAGTACATTATTTGGTTCAGAATATTATTTTTCTTGTTTTCCTTCTCTAAACCTAGGGTCTTATGGTCGGGTGCGTCTTACAGTATGAAAAATACGGTAGATTCAGTCTTATACATGCTGTGCACCAAGGGAAAAAAATAACCAAGTGGAGCAGGTTAAGAACAAAGATGGCATATATAAACCAATGTTTAATACAGTACTGTTCAAATACTGTAAAATATGTTGCTTCTAGCAGTGACATTCCTATGCTTTTGTAAAGGGAAAGAAATTTTTGATAGAGAAGAAAAATACATTGTTGCACCAAAGTATTGCCTCCTCCCACAATAATGTCGATGTTACTATAAACAGTTCTGAACCAGTCTCTCTTTCTATCAATCTACAGGACAAGATATTATACTTTTCCATCAACTCTTTCTTTAGGTAGAAAAATGACTGAGCTCTACTTCAGCTCAACATGGAGGGAAGAAACAAAGGAAAAGTGTCAATTTGGACTTGAAAACAAAAATAACTAAAGCCCATAGCGTGATGACCTGGGGCAAGGCATAGAGGCAACACAGCCAGCTGATAGTTCAAACTCCTCTTTATGCTCCAACTTTCCCCTAAATCTTCCCATGTTTATGGCAAGTCCTACAGCAGAGTGCTCACATACATCCAGCAGTCTCTGGCTGCGAGTAGTCCAGCAAAATACTGTTAGCACAACCGCTTCAAGGCAAGAAGTCCAACGAGGCAAAGGAACAAGGCAATTAGTCCAACAAAGCAAAGGAGCATGACAATAAGTCCACGAAGCAAAGGAACAAGGCAGCAGTAAGACAAGAAGTCCAGCAAACTCCAGATGTCGGCAACAGCAACAAAACTCCACAAATTCCCCCCAGTGTCTCCTTATGTCTGTCCCCAGGTGGGCCTTGTGAAGAGGGGCAGGGGGATTTGCTTGCTGGCAAGCCATCCCAAGTTCCAAGGACCTGGGGTTGCCTTGTCCTGCTTTTCTCCGCATTTCTCTGAAGCCAGCGAGGCTGCCCCCTTGATCTCTGTCAGTCCCAGCTCCGGCTCATACTCCTCTGTGGACTCAGGTTCCAATGGGCCCGTGATGATGAGAAGGGGAAGAAGGTAAAGACTATAGGAGAAAAAGGACTGGCCCATTCCATCATATGCACTATCCTTAAGGATAAAGAAAAGATAAAAGAGGCAATTAAATCTGTTCCAGGAATCTCTGTTCCAAACAGTCGGGCTGTATTCAAGAACTGGTCTAGCAGATGTTTTATATACTCTGGTTAGTAGTGTAGTGTTTCTGGAGAAGAAGCTACGCAAGATTAGGTTTATAACTCTTAAAGCTTTTTTTGCGATGTAGTTGCAGTGGGCTTTGGCACTTAGATCGTTTGATATGAAAACTCCAAGGTCTTTAACAGGGTGGGAGTCATCTGTAAAGTAATGTCCATCAAGCTTGTACTTAGTGTTTGGGTTCTTTTTTCCAATATGTAAGACTGAACATTTGCTGGTAGAGATTTGGAGTTGCCAAGTTTTAGACCAATCAAATACAAAGTCAAGGTCTTTTTGAAGGGTAGCTGTATTGTTGGTGGTGTTAAATAGTTTGACATCGTCAGCAAAGAGAACACAATTACTTGTAATTTGGTCATAGAGATCATTAATGTATAATATGAAGAGTGTTGGTCCAAGAACACTGCCTTGGGGAACGCCACTTTTGACAGGAACAGGATTTGATATAACATTGCCAATTTTGACCACTTGTTGTCTGTTTGACAGAAAAGTTGTTATCCAATTGTGGAGGGGTCCTGAGATGCCGTAGGATTTTAGTTTTGGGAGAAGTTTATCATGTACTACTGAGTCAAAAGCTTTACAGAAGTCTATGTAGATTGCATCTATTGCTTTGCCCTGATCAAGATTTGTAGTCCATATGTTTTTGCAGTGAAGAAGTTGTAAATTACATGATAATTTTTTTCTGAAACCAAACTGTTTATTAGAGAGTAGGTTGTTTGTTTCTAGGTAGAGGGTAATGGATTGGTTGATGATAGATTCCATTACTTTGCAGGTGACACAGCATAGAGAGATTGGTCTGTAATTTTCAATTAAGCTGGGGTCGCGTTTTCTGAAGACAGGGATGACCGTGACTAGTGACCAAAGTTTGGATAGGGAACTGTTCATGAAAGATTATAATCTTTTTCAAAGATTATGCTTACGGGTTCTGCTATATTAGTGGAAAGCTTTAAGAAGTATGCACATAGTCCATCAGGTCCAATAGATAGCGATGGTTTCAGTTTGCGAAGAGCTTTTTCAACATTATCTTCTGTGAAATCTATATGCTTTTAGGTCGTTGTACTCATTGTTGGTATGATTGGGGAATGTCGGGTATAAGCCATCACTGTTAACAAAGACTGAGCCAAAGAATGTGTTAAAGAGGTTTGCTTTAACTGTTTCATCATTATATTCTTTGCCGTTAGATTCTTTTAATGGTGGGATGGATCTCGAGTCTTTAAGTTTGTTGCTCACAAAATTATAAAAAGCACAATTGGAATTTGTGTGCAGAAGGTCTTCTTCTTGCTTGGTGTGATAATTGGTGCATTCAGTTTTTATTTGGTTGCATATATTTCTGTAGCGGTTTTTGAAATTTGCTACATAGCCCTTTTTGTTTCTTCTCCAGAGGGATTTTTTTTTTGGATTGCAGCTTTTTTATTGATATGGGTAATTTGTTTTTTCTGATTTTGGTGGTGGTTTGTGGTATGTAAAGTTTAATGACTCTACTGCAGGGGTGTCCAAAGTTTTTTGGGTGAGGACCAAATACAGAAAAATAAGCAAAGGCCTGGGCCACACCATTGAACAGGGGGGTCTAAATTTTTTTTGTACCAGTTCTGTGGGCGTGGCTTATTTTGGGGTGTGGCTTGGTGGTCATGTGACTGGTGGGCGTGGCTAACTGCTCATGTGACTGGGTGGGCGTGGCTAACTGCTCATGTGACTGAGTGGATGTGGCTATGGGCATAGAAACTACTCAGAGGGCTAAAAAAAGTAATTTTTGACCAGTCCTCACACTTATGACCATCCTCACATTTATGCCCATTGCAGCATTTTTAACAACCATATCACTCATTTCACAACTGCTTCTCTTCACCACGGTTACAAGATAGGGTGCAAAATGTAAAGATAGTTGTAGGTGTGAGGACCAGTCAAAAGTGTGAGAACCTGTCAGAAATCACTTTTTTCAGCCGTCTGGGTAGTCCCTATGCACAGTTTAGGCTTAAGTATATACAACAGGCATAATCTTAAAAGTAGTATCTGTATCTGGGATGAAATGTAGTCTGGGAGTTGCAGCAGGGAGGGGCTCTTTGCCCCCAACAATCTGGATCTTTATCTTACTGACCTCGGAAAGAGGGAAGGCTGAGTCAATCTTGAGCCAGTCAGAATTGAACCCTTGGCTATGGGTAGAGTCAGCCTGCAATACTGCATTCTAACCACTGTGCCACCAGGGCTCCATAATGAAGAAATTACTGTACTCTGGAGTAACTCCTTGTGTGTGTCATTCTTGGTTCCGTGTGCCTAACATTAATCCTGCAATTCTGAACTACATTCCACCACTATATCAGGAATAAATACATTTTTAAGGTACATAGTAGAAAAAGTTATACCTACATATATTATAAACATTTGCAAGTGACAAACAAAAATGGTTTTTCCTCTTTTTTAATTCACAAACAGAATAATGCATGAAAATCTGGTATGATAACAATTCCAATTTTAATGAGTAGCACATTCAAATATGCAATTCAATTTTAATAGGACCATCTCTGAAACAGTGAGGAGCTCTTACAATCAGTATGTACAGAACTAGATGCAGCAAATAAATGCCTTCCCCGAAAGCAGTTTCCAGTATTTTAATTTATTCCCTATGCACCTAAAAACAATGTATCTGTTTGCAAAGCTGGCTGAGGAACTCTGGGAATTGAAGTCCACAAGTCTTAAAGAGACCAAGTTTGGACACCCCTGATCTTGGCTTTTGTTTTGTATTTGGTATGAACTTGAAACTATGTTTGCGATATAGTTTTTGTCTGGAGACATTCTGCACACTTCCCCCCACCAACGCTGTTCGGCCCCTCGCTGCCCTCACCTGTTTCTCGATGCCAGTCTCGTCGGGACAGCTGTCACTGCCGCCACGCGTGTCCGACATGGGGAGGCGCGAGGAGCCTCGCCAGGTGGCCCGAGGAAGGCAAGGGTAGAACTGCTGGGGTCAGGCACGGCCAGCAGCTCTTTCCCGCTCGCCGCCTCACCTGTTTCTCGATGGCTGTCACTGCCGCCACGCGTGTCCGACATGGGGAGGCGTGAGGAGCCTCGCCAGGCAGCCTGAGGAAGGCGAGGGTAGAACTGCTGGGGTCGGGCACGGCCAGCAGCCTCTTTCCCGCTCGCCGCCTCCTCCGCCCCCTCCCTTCATTATTCCCCGCCCATGGGGAGGAGCCGCGAGCCTCGCAGCGAACCACCAGGCAAGCACCGGGAGGCGGCCAATATCTCGGCCGGCCAGTCAGGCACTCGGCAGTGATTGACAGGCTGTGCTCCACCCACTTGTTCCAAAATTATAGTGCTGCCGAAAAGGGCCATATTCAATTATATTTTCAGAATTTGCTGCGGGCCAATAAAAACTTACCCGCGGGCCGCAGTTGGCCCACGGGCCGTAGTTTGGACACCCCTGCTCTACTGACTTCAAGTAGGAGAACTCTATAGTGGTCTTCTGCAGTGATACAGGTTGAGAACAGATTTTGCCAATCAAGAGATGTGAGGTCATTGTTTTATAAGGTCATAGTTGGCTTTTCTGAAATTGTAGTTTGGGATACCATTATTATGTAGATTTTTGTAAGGGCGTATATTGAGACAAAAGTCTATCATGTTGTGGTCACTGTTGGGAAAGGGTTCTTTTATTTGTAGTCCATGAATTAAGTTAGCGCTGTTGCAGAAGATGAGGTCAAGACAGTTGTTGAGTCTTGTATTGTTAGTTACTAGTTATTCAAGACCTAGATTTGTAACAGCATTGTATAGGGCAGTATGAATGGGTTCATTTGAACATTTGTTTGTTATCCAGTTAATAAGAGGTTGATTTAGGTCACCCAGGAAGATGAGGGGATAAGGGCAAGATGTGGCCCATGTTAGTAGTGTGGTTAACATGTTCGCATGTGCGATGTCGTAGTCAGGAGCTCTGTAGCATAGCAGGAAGCGAAGTGTGATGTTATAGGACAGTTCACATACAGTAGTTTCAGAAAGAGCAAGTTTATGTGCAACTTGAATATTTTTTGGATTCAGCGACTTTTTGTAATAGATAGCTACTCCACCTCCTCTGCGGTTTTCGCGATCTGATCGAAAAACATGATACTCTTTCTCTGAAATAATGGAATCAGGGAAGGATGAGTTCAGCCATGTTTCACATACAAATATAATGTCAAAAGTACCAGTATTTAACAAGAGTAGAAATTCAGGTAATTTGTTTACAATACTTCTTGCATTTATCAATTTACATTTAAGATTTGCAGTGTTTGGTGTAGAGGAAATAAGGGGCGTGCGTTCCTAGTTTTGGATGACGACAGGTGGTTGGAGGACTGATGGTTGGAGGCTGGGTTGTTGAACTACAGTTAGTTGAGCGCTTAGTGCGATGGGTTGGTAGTTCTGTACGATGGGTGGCTGGAGGTTGATTGGTTGAACGACAGTTTGTTGAAGGTTCTGTATGTCAGATGGTTGGAAGTTTTGTAATGGGAGGTTTGATGTTCTGAGTAATGGGGGGTTGGATACTTGCTAATTGACTGTAGGTTTTACTTTTCATGCAGTCTGCATGGTAGTCAATGTAGAGGTTGGTTTCACCTTCATTTAGTCGTTTGAGTTCTGTACGGAGTTCACGGGAACGGATCCGCTGTAGATATGATAGGTCAGGCCTTGCTCTTAGTTTGTTGAGGCTGGAGTTGTTTCTGGCAATTGAGTTTATAGCATGGATGAATTTGTGTTTGCTGGTCTCATTTATGCAGATGACTCTACAGAATTTAGGTGCCACTGAGCCATCATTGTTTATGTATTCAGGTCCATCTCTGGAGACTTCTGTTATTTCATCAGGGGAGAAGGTGGATGACTTGTAGTTTTTAATGATGTTTTAAAACATCAATGATGTACATCAATGATGTACATCAATTTTAGAAATATCAGGTTCACTGGTATTATCTAATTCAAATAATATAGCATTTTTACGTTTTTGTTCTGTTTCGATGGTATCTTTAATTAAAATGGCTACGTTGTTTAGTTGATTGGCATATATTTGTGGTTTAGGTTGTGGATTAGGCAGTGTTTGTTGGATTGGGGAAAAATTTTGATCTGTTGAGTTACCATTATTTTGTACTGTAATAATTCTTTTTTCAAGATTTATAGATGTGGTTCTAAGCATGCTAGTATTTTTTTTCTAAGCTTGTTTGAGTAGAGTCTATGATGATTTGTTGTGATATTAAAATTGTTTCTATGGTATGGAGTCTATTTGTCATTGAAATTATGTAGTCTAATTTTGGTAGACAAGATTGGCAAAAATGAATAAATGTAGGATCTGATAGTAGGAAGCTTTCTGTAGATTTGTTTATTTTCAGGCAGAAGTAGACATAATTGGAGCATAGCTGGCATTTCTCGGATTCTTCATTTTCTTTTATTGAATTATTACATTTATAGAATATTTTTGTTTCATTTTGATCATTATTTATAGTGTCAGTTTTTGTTTGAGGGCATTTGGCGTATCTGTTTGAATTTTTGCCTGGCATAGTCAATGATTTGTATGTATTTTACAGATTAATTTTGTCTGTTAGATTTTAAAAGTTGGTGGCTTCTATCGTTAGACTGTTAGAGGGTGAAAATATGGTGTTGGTGGAAGCCTTTCTTGGAACACTCACGTGGTTTCAGGGGCCTCCTCCACTGGTGGGGAAGTTTCTCTCCCTGATCTTTCCTGTGGAAGTCCCTCTAAATGAGCGCTGACTGGTGCTTCTCTCTTCCTCTAAGAGTTGAGTGCCTCGTCCTCCAAGAGGTGGGTGCCTGTCCATTTTTGCAAACGGCTGTGGCGGTGATAGAATGGAGGTGGGCTGGGGAAGCTATCTTTCAGGTGGTGGTGGCGGGCAAAGAGTTGGGGCCTAAGATGGGGGTGGTACCTCCTTGGTACTCACTCTGTTTTGCTGCATTGGTGGTTTTGGTGGTGGCCGTTGCTTCGGCGGGGCTTCAGCGGCTAGCTTCGGAGCCGAATTTGGAGGGTAGCAGTGGCTTCGGCGTGGCTTCAGTGGCTTGCTTCGGTGGGGATTCGGTGGCGGCGGCCACTTTAGTGAGGTTTTGGCAAAGGCAGCCGCTTCAGCGGGGCTTTCAGCAGCGGCGGCGGCTGCTCAGAGCAGTTTCGCTCTTATCAGGAGTGGTTGCTTGGAGCAGCCTTGCTGGTCGCCATCTTAACTGGAAGTATCCTTCTGGTTAAATATTTTCTTTTAATATTTTAAATATTTTTAAGTATTCTGTTTTAAGTATTTTAAGTATTTAAGTATTAACTATCTTTAAATTATGTCTTAAGTTTGTATTCAACCCTTATAAAGTTGGTCTAGTTATGGTCTCAGTTGATTGGGTTCTTTCCTCTGCACGATCTGTTCCTGCACCTGAAAAGAAAAGAAATGTATAAAGCCATCCTATGGAATTGTTACTTGTTTTTCAGAATTGAAACTGAACACTACTAACACTTGACTACGCTACTTGGCTTCAGTACAAGACAAGCCTAATATTGAACTTAATTCATATATTCCGTTTTTTAAACTTAGGAATAAATTTCAGAAAAAGATTCAGTATTGCTCTGTGAATGTACCTATGAATTTCATTCTTTTTGATCTAAGTTCCTAGATGATTTTGGACTATATCTTTTTGTTTGTCCCCATTTTTTTGGACCCCAATCCCAATCACTCTTAAAAATTTACCACACTAGTGAGGTCATTCTAGTCACAAAGCAACGGCTAAAAGTGATGAATGTATTGTCTCTGAATCTTGTTTTTCCAATTCAACTAGCTCAATAAAAACTGCTGGTGAGGTAACTGAATCCTCAACTTTTAAGAAAAGTATAACAACTGGTTTGCAAGGTATCATTGAGGCTTGATCAATAATCAAACATATTTTCAGATTATTTTCAATAATTTTAGTAAATAGGTTTTTTAAAATTTCTTTTGCAATGAAATCAACTATTTTCCTTGCAGTTTTATGTGAATGTAATCCTATTCCTTTGACAGGTCTTTTATACTCTCGCTGGCTGCGTCTCGACCAATCAGGATGCACCGGGGCTCCTGTGTCAGACACAGACCAAAGAGCAAGCAGGACGCAGCACTCCTCCATCATTAGATGTCACACTCGTAGTCCTGCAGGTAGGCCGGGCATGGTCTGGTCCTCTCGGATCTTCAAAGCCCTTCGTTCGGATGTGGATTAAGTGGTTTCACCGAAGACACCTCTGGAATTGCTGAGGATTGTTCCCTGCCTTTGGTGATTGCAGACAATGCTGAAACAGTCAAATTTGGGGTAAATGTTTTTCTTGTTTCACTGCCCGTGTCAACTTCCAGTTCTGCTTTGTAGTGGTTACCTGTAAATAAACTTTTGTCTGGATGACTGGGGTTTGCTTCTGATGTTTGTAAATGTGCCTTGGATCCCCAACCGTCTCGTAACTGGTCAATGTCGCATTGCCACATTCGCCCATCCTCCAGCCTTAGCCTGTATGATCTTGAGCCTGTTATTTCTGTTATTTGGCCAGCTAACTATAATGGATGGCCAGAATAATTTCTGGCATATACTAATTCCCCTTTTTGGAATTTTCTAGTCTTAGTTGTGGAGTCCCAGGGCTTTTCAGGGGAGTAATTGGGATGTAATCTGTCCAGGTTTGTTTTTATTCTTCGGCCCATTAAGTTCAGCAGGACTTTGGCTGGTTTATGGACAAGGGGTGGCATGCTGCATTAGCAGGTATTTTGCTATTTTTGTGTGCCAGTCCCCTTGGCCGTTTTGTACAAAGCCTCCTTAATTTACCTCACTGTTCTCTCTGCTAGGGATGGAATGGAGCAGTTAGAATGTGTCTTATGCCCTGTCCTGCTACGTACAGTTCAAATAGCCCAGCCATTAATTGTGGGCCATTGTCAGACACCAGCGTCAGCTATGCCATGTGTGGCAAATAGGGCTCGTAGGACTCTGATTAGAGCTTCCACAGTGGTGGAAGCCATCAGCTTAGCTTCACTTCTACCCACTTTGAATAGGCATCCACCAGTACTAAAAACATTTGATCTTGTACTGGGCCAGCAAAATCTATATGAATGCAAGATTATGGGGCTCTAGGTCTTTCCTATTCAATGGGGTGAGCTCTAGAAGGATTTGCCCTAGATTCTTGGCACCCTTGGCAACCTGAGACCCACTCTGCAACTGCTAGGTCCATTTTGGGCCACAACACATAACTTTGGCCAAGTGCTTTCATGCACACAATTCCAGGGTGGCTGTCATGCAAAGCAGTTATTATTTGATTCCTTAAAGGGTTTGGGATGACCACTCTACTACCTCACAACAAACATTCCTGCATAGTAAACAGTTCATTCTGCCTTGTCTTGAAAGGTTTAAATTCGTCTCCTAGTGGCCTGGTGAGCCAGCCTCTCTTGACCTAGTCCATTACCAGGGAAATTACCCTGTCCTTTGTACAGTGTTTTGCCACATCTGCTGCAGTGAGGGGGCCCTGAAGGTCTTCTATGAGTAGCACTGTGTGTGCTGGTGCAGGGTCCTCTACTCGATGGGCAATGGGCATCTGCTTAAAGTATCTGTATGGCTAAGGTGTCATCCTGGACG
The DNA here is from genome assembly GCF_028640845.1 of Ahaetulla prasina. NCBI lineage: Eukaryota > Metazoa > Chordata > Lepidosauria > Squamata > Colubridae > Ahaetulla > Ahaetulla prasina. The sequence goes on from NC_080542.1 coordinate 70,397,623, forward strand.
ATGCAGTAATGCATAAGAATAGGCAGCCAGGAACACGATCCATCTGGTCATTCATGGTGAAAGGATCTGGGGTGTTTGATGATCTTCTGAAAGTATTCCTAATGAAGGTTTATGGTCAGTAACTAGGGTAAAGGGGCAACCATACAAATATTTGTGAAATCTCTTGACCCCCATGACCAGTTAATGCCTCTTTTGTCAATTTGTCCATAGTTCCTTTCAGCCTTTGACATAGTCCTTGAAAAATATGCTATTGGTGCCTCTACTCCCATTGGTAGTTTGTGGCTAAGAAGCCAGCACTAGAGGTAATTTTTCATTGTATTAGAGCAAGAGACGTTGCAATATTAGAAGGCTTTTTACTGCCTTAAAAGTGGCTGTCTCCTTTGCGCACCAGAGCTGTGGATGTTTAGAGTCTAGTAGTCAATAGAGAGGTTCGGCCACTGATGCCTTGTGGGGCAGAAAAAATTAATGAGGCCCAAAAACACTTGCAGTTCTGTCTTGTTTTTGGGAGTTGGGACCTCACATATGGCCTTTACCTTTGTATAGGTAGGATGCAGGCCGGAGGCATCTACCCTATATCCCAAGAATTCTACCCCTTGTAAAGCCAATTTGCATTTGTCGCATTTTAATGTAAGTCATGCCATTTGAAATTTAAGTAGAACGGCTCTTAGGCATTCTGTCAGTTGTGCTAGGTTTGCTGCGGACACCAGGATGTCATCAAAATAGGGGACAACACCTGGAATGCCTGGAGTAATCATTCCATTTAGCATTGGAAGATTCTTGGGGCCACACTGACACCAAATTGTAACCTATGGCACTTAAAGGCTCCCCTATGTGTAACGATAGTTTTTGCTTTTGCAGTCATGGTGTCTACAGGGATTTGCCGGTAGGCCTGAGTAAGATCTAATTTAGCAAATATCTTGCCCTCCCCCAGAGAATGCAGTTAGGTGCTGCGCAACAGATACAGGATACGCATAATTTTGAAGTGCCCTATTAAGGGTATATTTGTAATCAAACACAGATTCTGTCAGAATCTTTACTAGCATGACTACAGGTGTTTCCCACTTCGAGTGGTCTACCGCCTCGAGGATACCCTGCGCTAACAATTTATCTATTGCTTCATCTACTTTAGCCCTGAGAGCAAAAGGGACTCACCTGGGTTTCAAAAGGATGGGCACTACCTGGGGATCTAGATTAAAGGACAGGGGTTTGCCTTGTATTTACACAAGCCGGCATTGAAGACTGTAGCAAATTCTTTGACCAGGTCTGACATGACAGGTTGTTGATGTTGTGGATGCCAGAGATAGATAGGACTAGGGATTCAAACTAGTCAAGCCCTAAAAGGCTTGGGAGAGACTCTTCCACAATTATGAAGGGAAGCCGTCCTATGAACTTCCCTATGAATTTGAAATTTGCTGGTACCAAAGATGGGAATGTGCCTTCCTTGGTAGTCTCAAAATCTAATAGGGCATGGTCTAATTATCTTTTTGGAGATTCTAGGAACCAATTGCTTGATGATACTCCAGGACACCAGGGACATGGATGATCCTGTGTCCACCTCCATTTTACATGGAGATCTCTCTAATTTAACACTAATGAAAAAAAAATTCTTACTATCACTACTGGCTTGCCCAATTGCTTCAGGGGAGTATCTAACTCTTGTAATGGTATAGCAGTCTCCTCTGTTTGAATTTTTAAAAGGAGTCTTTCTAAAAAAAAAAAAAGGAGTTCTAGCAGTGGGCCTCAAGGTGGGTTGAGGAGCTCCGCAGATTCTTGCCAGGTGTCCCTTCCATCCATATCTGAGGCAATCTGTGTTTCTGAATTTGCATGTAGCTCATAGGTGATTTCCCCCGCAGCTAAGGCACGTGTTCTGGGAAGTTGATTTTTCTTTGTTGTCACTGTTGCTGGTAGGCAGCTTGAGGAGGAGAACTTCTTCCCTCAGGTCTCCCTCTATCTCTGCTGTCTCTGAATGGATTGACTCAGTTTTGGCGGCAGAACCTGCGGTATTTCTCTGCTAATTTACTGGACAGCTCAGTAGCTCTGGCCTCATCTATAACTAATTATAATGGCAGCTCCATTTTGGTCAGCAGATGGTGCTGTAAACAGAGATCTCTAATGCCATAGACAAGCCTGTCCCATAAATCATTGTCTAAATTCTCAAATTCACAATAAAGAGGCACGGCTCGCAGTGAGGAGAAATATTGATTAATTGTTTCTCCTTCTTTTTGGTTTCTATGATAAAAGGCATGCCGCCTAGCTATCATAGAAGGCATAGGGGAGTAATGATTTTTTAATTTTTCACTTATTACTTCCCAAGCCATGGTATGTAATTTCTGAGGGGCCAGTAAATTCAAGCTGTTTCAACTACCTCATTTCTGCAGAAGGATAAAAAAATAGGGTTTCTTCTATCACTAGAGATTTCTGTAAATTCATTAGCTAATAAGAAGCATTTGAACTTCTCTAGGTAAGTGTCCCAGGATTCGGTTGCAGGCTTGAACCTGGCAAAAGCGGGCAGGGCTGCCATTCTCCTCAGATGCAGGAAACTTGTTGCCTTTTAGTAATGCCGTGCAACTTATTGTCGCTGGACTTCAGCTCTCCAAGTAACAGCTCTGTTTAGTGACTCCCTCCGTGGTTGTCTCTCGCCTCAGTTTGGGAAGTATCCCACCTTTGTCGCCAATTGTTAAGTTCCTAGATGGGCTTGGCAGACTGAGGCGAAACAGAGCCGACTGTTTATTGGCTAACAGTCAATAGTTAACAGTGACAGCTTGTGGTGGCTGCTTGTCTCACAGAGCAGCAGCTTGCCTGGAACTTTGACAGGTCTTTTATACTCCTGCCGGCTGTGTCTTGACCTATAAGGACATGTCGGGACTCCTGCACCAGGGCGGACCGAAGAGCAAGCAGGATGCAGCAAACAGCAATAGCATTTACTTATATACCGCTTCATAGTGCTTTACAGCCCTCTCCAAGTGGTTTTACAGAGTCAGCATATTGCCTCAACAATCTGGGTCCTCATTTTATCCCACTTTGGAAGGCTGAGTCAACCTTGAGCCTGGTGAGATTCGATCTCCCAAACTGCTGGCAGCCAGTGATCAGCAGAAGTAGCCTGCAGCACTGCACTCTAACCACTGTGCCACTGCAGCTCATATATAACAAACGTAATTACTATTAGTCTAATTGGCCTACCTCTAAAGGAATGGGATCCTATTCCTACAGTCAAAAAATGGTTAAGAGTAAATCACAAAGCTGATGATGCTCAAGTAAAAATGAAGAAAAGTGCAAGTGAGGATGCCAATCAAATAGCAATTTAGAAATACCTTACATAACAGTTTTATTGTTTTTTGTCTAGTATTATCTAATAGTTTTTCATTAATACTTTAAAACTCTTTCTTGTAACAAAATTTAGTTTTGTGTACCACTTTTATTGTTCTTATTTAAGTATTAAATGCATGAAATAATAAACTACTTTTTGGTATCTTTTTTTATACTTAAAATGTCATTAGCACAAAGAAGTGACATTGACTTGGCTACGCCAACCCAGTCACATGATCACCCAGCCACACCCACCCAGCCAATCATTAGGGCAGAGAACTGGTTGTTAAATTATTTGAATCCCACCACTGGATCAAACCCTGCAATGGATAGGTTGCATGCGGCTGATGCTGTTTCCTCTCCTAGCACAGACCCACCAGAGATTCTACTGACCCCTTACTGGAAGAAAATCCCCACACGCACACCTTACTTTGGATGCTTGCTTGGAGAGGCTTGAGCTGATCAGGGCAGTGATTTTTTTAAGAGGTTAAATTTAAATTGCCTCCGGAAGTTGTGATTGCCCATTACTAGAGGCTTTTAAGAAGAGACTGGATAGCCATTTATTAGAAATAGTATAGTTGTCCTGTGAGAGCAGTGGACTAGATGACTTCCAAGGTCCTTTTCAACTCTATTGCAAGCTGAGAGCTCTACAAATCCTCCCCCCACCTCCCTCTGGCTGGAGATGCTTCCCCCAAGGCTGGAGATGCTTGAGCTGATTAATGGCAAGTGACTCAAGTCAAGAGCTCTGTAAATTCCCCACCCCATTTTGGCCACCTGCCTGGATTGGCTTGAGATGACTAGCAGCAAGTGATTTAAAAAAAAAAAAACTGCAAGTGGAGAGTTCTGAGAGCATGCTTGGAGGCAATTGTTCCTAAACGGAAGGCTGCACTGGAAACAACTGCTGGGCGGCTGGCAGCATTGGATAAAGTCTCTCCATTTACTTAATGATGGCAGTGATCAATTAACAAATGGGAAGAAATTGTAAGTCAGATCTTTGTTCATTTAACGACCCATTTGACTCAATTAACAAATTTGATTTTAAAAGGTCATAAAATTGAGTCTGATTCATTTGAATCAGACATTTTTGACAGGCTCCATTCGGACTACCTGTATGTGCGAACTAACTAGTAAGCAGATCTAATTAAACCAAGTAAGGTGATCAAGGAGTTTGAATTATATGTCAATTGCTATTAACCCCAGCCTCTATGACAGTGGCAAGGATTTAGAGAATTCAAGTCCAAACTATAGAATTGGAAATAATTCTCATTGGAAGAGGAATTCAGAATAGACCTAGTAATCTTTGTGTGTTGATGTTTTCATGGATTGTTTCATAAGTGTCAAATCCATTTGAAAAATAAATGGCTAAATATCTTTTTTTGTATTTGCATATATTTATTAAGCTACTTTAAGATACACAAGGGAAAAAAGCATTAAGAAAGAAAGAAAATGGGATATTATAAGATAAAGCAGAATGGGAATCTTCCTTCCAAAAGGTCTTCACAAATGAAAAGGAAATTTATTCAAAGAACAATATAATTATAATACAACTGAACAAAAGCAATGGTAGTCCAAAACAAGCAGTCCAATCAAAAACAAAACCAAGTTAAACAAAACGAGCAAGTCTTAATTTCCTTCCACTATTTTCTCCACAGCCATCTCAGAATGACAAATAGTTTTCCATTATAGAGAAAGCTAACCATATTTATAAACTTTCAGTACTGGAGCACAAACTTATCTATTGCAGAATAGTAGCATCTATCTCTCATGGATTTCTTCCAGCTGAGCCTCTGAAACATCTTGATATGCAATTTGATTACAAAGTCAAGTCTCAAAAAAAGGCAAAACACAGTGAGGATTGGGAGCAGCTAGGGCACCACACGTGAAAAGCTTAGGGCGCTGGCAGTCCATGGCAAGGCAGTGGCCAATCTTGCCTTGTGGTGGAGGTAACTGGTGAGCCATGCCAGGTAAATGCCTGTACAAGGAGGTTCTTTCACTTTGGAGCTGGAGGGGTGCCAGACACCTGCCTAGAAGCGCTGTAGTTCAGAAGCGGAGGGCTGCCTCATCTTGCCAGAACATCTAATGAACAGAGCAGTGGTTCCCTCCAGGGCACCATGTCAGGAAGCCCTGCAAATTCTCGAGTCTCTTGATTTACTTAATGATCGTGGAGGTTCCTAATGACAGAAGCAAACAAAAAGCTTGATTTTAGTTCGCTTTACAGCCCAGATGATTCACTTAACAAGCAGGATAAAAAAATGAGTCACTTATTTTATGAGTTTTGACTTACAACACAAATGGCCAGGCTCCATTAGAGTCATACTTCAAGGACTACCTGTAATACCACAATTTTACTTAGAGCATCCTGTGTATTTTGACCATATCACTTAAGAAAGCTATTTATGCTTTTATAGTTTTTTCAGTTTAAACAATATCTGATCTTCTGAGACCACATAATGGCATATTTCACTCACAGAAATATATATTTATTTTCATATTCCATGGCAACTCCTTTCTGTATTCCCTACAATGGGCATCTTTTTGCTCTTGGCTCAATCTTTACTTTCAAATTTTTCCAAGTCTTGCGTACCTGTATTATTCTATTTTCTAAATCTACAATTTAGATTTGGATCCCAGCAATTTATTTTCTTTAACTCTTTCCACAATATTAGTCTTCTGTTTCATTTTTATTCTTCTCCTCTGGTTAATGAAAAACTAATATAATTGATTGAAATATATATCTATTCTCACTTTCCTTCAACTGTTCACTTTTTGTGTTAATAAGCTGTCAACTCCCTAAAGCAGGTATTTACAGTGCTACTTATTATCCTTTAAAGTGCCCTGTGCTTGGTAATAGGGCTGTGCATGCTTCAAAATTTGTTCTGAAGCAGGGCTTTTAGCTTCACTCAACACATAAGCACATTTCTCCCCTACTAATTATAGTAGTAATGTTTTCCTTACATCTTTCAGACAAGCCTGAAAATGATGCCGTTGTTTTCAGAAGTTAAGTAATTCAAGAAACTCTTAAAGCAAAACAACAGATGCAGTTGTTTTAATTAATAGCAGTGTTGTACCAGTAGTGATTTACACAAGGCACAAAACAATACTTGTGAATGCATGCACAGCTCTAATATAAAATACTAGCTGGATACCTGTGCTTCGCTACAAAACTATGTGATCGGGCTTGATAAATCGACACAGCTTGAACATTAATGAGTAGTTACAATCCGCCTCTCCTCTCCCCTTGTCTCCCGCAGCCTTGCCCCACAGAAGCCTCCCCTCTCCTCTCCCCTTTTCTCCCTCAGGCTTGCCCCACAGAAGCCTCTCCTATCCTCTCCCTTCTCTCCTTTAGGTTTGCCCCACAGAAGCCTCCCCTTCTCTCCTTCAGATTTGACCCACAGAAACCTCTCCTATCCTATCCCCTCATTGCTGCTGTGAAAGTAAAACGGAAAGAGAAATTCCTGTCCTCTGCTTGTGTTTTGGAACAGATTTTTTTTCAGGTGGGGAGGGGAAGTAGAACTCCTTAGCATCAGAGCATTTTATTTATTTATTTATTTATTTATTTATTTATTTATTTGTTTGTTTGTTTGTTTGTTTATTTATTTATTTATTTATTTATTTATTTATTTATTTATTTATTTATTTATTTATTTATTTATTTATTTATTTATTTATTTATAAGACTCAGGGCGGCTTACACTATGTCAAGCAATAGTCTTCATCCATCTGTATATTATATACAAAGTCAACTTATTGCCCCCAACAATCTGGGTCCTCATTTTACCTACCTTATAAATGATGTTAATCATAATATAGGAAATACTAATGCTCTGATGCTCATTTTGAAAAATCCTTTCTTATAAGCACCTTAGAAGCCAAAAGGAACATACATGCCGAATTTCAAGTTTGTAGGCTTTACAGTTCTGGAGTTTTTGTGATTACAGCATGAGTAGTTTTCATAGTTCTTTCATATAGTTTATATATATAGATTGTCACCCTGTATTAAATTTGTATTTTTCTAACTGCTCCAGATGTAAATAAAGTGACAATCTCTTTATCTCTTTCACCCTAGGAGATGGTAATTTTCCCCTTCTATACTTTCCACCTGTGAATGATACAGTCATAGAATTACAATGAATGAGCATCTGATCACCTATCTCCAAACTGTACATGTTGAGTGAAAACCAAAGGCTTTTCTCTAGAATTACAAATTCCGTACAGAGCTCCAATTATTGTAAAGACATTTATATGTTAACCCTCTTTTCATTTCATCAAGGTTTTCTGCAAGTACAAGATTTTCCCACAGATATTTAATATTTATAGTAAAAATAAAACTAGCATGTAAACAAAAGTCTCACAATAAAATTAGTTGTTCCAACAATGAATTAATAAGTAGAAGTACATCAGAGTAGAAGGAACACCTAGAATACCTGACCAATTATTGAAGAAATAATTATGGGGAAATTAAAATTAAATTTCAAATCATCACTTGGGAACAAATTATTCTTTGTTAAGAGAGGTGGTTACAATAGGAGATGCTTTCATTTTCTGATATAGGAATAAATGTGCATTTAAAAGATCTTAGTAAATCATGCATAAAAATGTCTTATTCTTGACATTCCAAAATTAATAAGCAGAATTTTCTATGTTGTTTACCACTTTACAAATTTTCAGAAAGAATTAGTACATTATTCACTCTTACAACAACTAAAATTAAAATATATGATTTATATAAACTAGGTTTTCAAGTTGTGTACAGAGAATCCCTGGTTCATAAGTCATTTAACATGGAAAAAAATAGTTGGGAAACCTCTTTAAGGCTATACTGATATCCAAGTTATCATTGTTGTATTCTAATTAAGGAATAGCTTGCTGAGGATAAAGAGACCAAACTAGTCTACAAGAAAAACCCAATGAAGAATAGAAAAGAGGTAACAGCCTATAAGCAAGAACTGGTGGGATCATAAAATAGATAAAATAATAAAAAAGTGCAGAAGCTAAAGTGGTCCAGGACTTTAGAATTCAAAAAGACAAGCACCTGTCACATAACATCCCAGACTTAACAACTGTTGATAAGAAAAAAAGGTCTGGATATTGGACAACTGAAGTAATGGAGACAATAGAATAAAAAAGAATTGGAGAAAATCAAATACCTACAGAACAATTATGGCAAAAGAAAACAAAGACAATACCAAAAGTGATAGGTGCTTTAGGTACAAATTCAAAATATCTGGAGCTTCACATGAACACCACTGGCATTGATGAAATCACCACTAGTCAACTGCAAAAGGATTAGGGTTACAATATGTATTTTCTGGAGTGAAAAAAACTATAATCAGAGTAACAATACACTGATTTTACACATATGTACTTTATTTCTACAGGTAATCCTCGAATTATGAATGTAATGGAGTCTGCCAGTTACATTCTAACTTGAAGATTTGTTAATTGGATTACGTTAAAGGAATGAGCCCATCCCTCCTCTTTCCAATGCATTTGTTAATTGAATGTGCAGGTCATTAAGAGCACATCAGGTACCTCAGGAGTGGAGAAGACCATTGGAGACCTAATGCACGGACAAGACCACTCCCTCCAATCATCCAATTGTGCGGCAGCACAATTGATGACCCCCAGGCAGGTTCAGCACTCCAGTAAAAGGCAGGGCAGGTCTACGCCCACTTGTGAGATAGGCTGGGCTCAGTGGGGAATGGGAGTGGCGAACCCAGTGCTCGCAAATTGCAAAAATGTTTTTCCAAAGAGGATGGATGTGTAAGAACACAAGGTCTAAGGAAAATAGCTTCGCATCAATGTCTTGAGCTCTGGAGATCTTCCAAAGACAAACAAGAGCTTGGTGACAGGTGGGGAGGAGCATGTGGAATGCAGTAGGCTACCAAAACAAACTCAATGCCTGCAGAGACCCAGCAGGGCATGATGGGGGAAAATAGGCAGGGAGCATATTGCAGCATCTCTGCATCTCAGATGTAAGGGTGAACGATCATTGAGGTGCTACAACATATGTAACTTTGGGAGTGGGTCATAAGTACTTTCAGCGGGGATGTCATAACTTTGAACCATCGCTAAGTGAACTGTGGGTAACCGGAGGACTATCTGTAATTTAATTTTGATTAACTTTTGTATGACCCATTAAAAAAATTTTGTTCTTGAATTTGTTTCCCTTTCCAAAACTAACAATGGTGATTCTGGTGATTATTCTTAGTCTTGCTGACATAACAATAATCTTCACTATATTTGCTTATCTTTTGAACTATCAGAATAATAATTATAAGTTGCATAGTTCTTAAAAGTGTTTTAAAGTTTCCTGACAAGACATTGTACATATTTTAATAATGACTATGAAGACAAGGAATCATATATATATATATATATTTATATTTATATAGATTTATATATAGTTTCTCATTCTCTGCATCTGAAAAATTCATATGAACTTTAAATGACTTTTGACAGAAATCTTTTTCATCTACCCAGTTCACCAAAGTGGAAAGGCAGGCTATATTGTGAGTTCCATCTACTAAGAAGGTTCACTAAACAGGACCTAGAAGAAGGGCTTTCTCTATAGTGGCTCCCTTCTTCTGAAATATCATTTCCTCGGAAATAGGTTGGCTATTTCCTTGCTATTTTTCCAGAAAGCTCTGAAGGTATAGTTCTGTCAGCAGGCCTGGGGAACTCAGACTTATTCAGAGACTGTCAATGGCTCCATATGATTGCATTGGTTACCACCATGGATGAGGGGTCTCCCGGGGGTTTTATATTGTTGTTTTTTAATGATGTATGGTACTTGGAGTCATCATGTATGAGTTGGGCTGCTATATAAATCTATTTAATAAATAAGAGATTATTCATTCACTATAGCAGCTTTCAGAAAATCATTTTGCTACAATGTGCCATCTTATGGAGATTCTCAATCATTCAGGTCATAATTGTCCCATAGATGCTTTTTCCAAGAGGCAACTGGATTTTCTTGTTTTTCTTTAAGTCCATATTTTGGACAAAGAGGACCGCTAGTTTGAAAGACAGGCCAGAGGCTATATATGTCAAAATTAAACAGCCCTCTCTCAACAGAGGGGGAGGGATATGACATCACCTATTTCCAGTGTACAACAACTTTTAGCAATTCCAAGAAGACTCCACACCCATTTGCAGTACTCAGATGATCCTGAGGATACAAATAAACCTCCAAGTGCCCTCAATGACTCTCTAAAAGAATGCAAATGACCAAGTGTCTGCAAGGAGCATAAATACTCATTCCCTACCAATCACTCAGAGCTGAAGCAGCTTTTTGGATAAGAAGCAAAATGTACATGAACAGCAAAAACTACATGTAATGTAGTTTTTCCCCAGCTCTCTAAAATTAACACATTTCATATTTTAATATGCTTTTAGAGATATATTGAAAAAACAGAAAAAGCTTCTGCCGGATGATGTTAGCAGCTAAAACAAATAAATATGAATGATCATTTGCTTACAGTTGTAGAATATAAGATCACATTTAGAATAACAACCCTGAAAATATAGTTTATTTCCTCTTTCTAGTCTGTTAGAACCTGCATTCTGCAAAGTGCAACAGTCATATTAGACATTAACAGCTAGTTATTAATAATACATATTGAACTTACATATGTACTGCAGAAGCCAAGATCTACCATCAGCATACATAAGTCATCTTTTCTGACTGAGCTGTCTGGCAAGTGCTGGGAGGGATGAAAACAGATGGGTCACTTATCCCAAGTTTGAGGTCAAAGAAACGAGTTGAGGTTGTCACACTGTAATTCTTGGTGTAGGTTTCCTGAACTGGGTAACAATCCTTGACTGTGTAAACTCCCACCCAATTTTCAACTGTAATGAAAGAAGCACAAATTCTTACTGGTTTTAGAGAAAAGCATGATTTTAAGTTTTCAAAGTCAATTATATAAGACAATAAAAAATAATTTCCATTTTCCTGACCTTAAAAGGACTAACTCTAGGAAGTGGGTTCATTGGTTTCAATGCAATTACTCTGCAGTGAGTGATTTCAGAGTTAACGTAAGAGTGAGAAGTTAGTAAGAGGACCACTAGATAAAAACAAGCCCCAAATACTAGTCTCTTTCAAACACTTTTTTTAATGCTTTCAAGTCAATGCTGATTCCTGGTAGTGCCTGGAAAAATCCCTGCAGATTCCTTGGCAATTTTGGAAGTGATTTGCCATTGCCTCCTTGCTAGGGCTGAGAGAATGACTGGCCCAAGTCACCCAGTTAGCTTTAAGCCTAAAGTGGGACTAGAAATCACCATCTCCTGGTTTCTAACCTGGTGCATTAAAACTACACCAAACTCTCCCCTTGCAAACTTGAGTGTTTTATATATCCAGATCTGTTCAAAATCTACTGGCTAATGCTTTCATATATGACATTTATGCCTGAATGAATATATGTAAGAGAGGGCTACACAAATCTTTATAATTGAATAAGTATATTAGTGAATTTGGAGAACTATGAATTTTTAAGAATAATTTTATTTTGGCCTGTGTATTGTAAAATGGGGACCAGCATCTGGCAAGTCATGTTTCCCATCCTATGAATTAGACTAACTAAACTCTAAACAGTTTGCAAGTCTAGGAGAAACAATGTTATAATGTTTTGTATGTGCCCTGCTGGCAGGTTATTTGTTTTTAAAACTGAAATCTAGAGATATATCCAAAATTAAGACTAGAAAATATTTTTTAAATTCATATTTGAATTTGTCAATGCTTATACAAGTGAGAACATACAACATATTTCTTGTATATTTGCTGATAATCACATAAGAGTGATAACAATATAATGATGATGTTGTTCACATGGGGACAAATTATCTCATTTATGATCAGAAAATAATAATATAATGCTTACATTTCCTAGCTGGCTTCCTGTCAGACCATTCCTGGACCATAATTTGATCACTTGGTCCTCCAATGTAGTACTGATCTTCGTAAGTTGAGTTGTCAGGAATGTCATAAGGATCCCAAGGCTCACTCAAAGAAATCTTGGAACACAGCTTTGTCAGTTGTTCAATCTGATACATCACTGCATCCTTATAAAGATATATGTATTCAAAAAATCTGAAACAGGAAAATTGGGCTAAGATTCTTATTCATATAATGTAATACAACTTAGAGAACATATTTAGTCACATCAATTACATCTGTTCACTACATTTTAATCAATAACTAAGTATTAATTATTGATTTAATAAATATTTACTTATTGATTAAAAGGCAACGGATAGATCTGTGGATTTGTAAGGTATGTTAGAGATTTCAAAGAGAAAGTATTAACTTTACCATCAAACTATAAATCTTAGAATTCCTGAGTATATTCCCGACTATCTTATTGACATAAAAATAATGAATATTTTTACATACCAGGTTTCCCCAAAAATAAGACATGCCCAGATAATAAGCCTAATTGGGCTTTTCAGCACATGCAATAAAAGCCCCACCCCCCACCCCGTGAAATAAGCCCCCCCAACTACTTACATGCATGTGCAGCCGGTCCTGCCATTTCCTCTGGTTGCTTGCAGCACAACCAAAATGAGTTGAGGAGGCGAGGCTGGGGGGTGGGACACAACGGTGAGGAAAGCGACGGAGCTTGAAAGGTAAGACCTGCATTCCGCTTCTTATCCGCCCTACCTGCCACCCCTCTCGATAAAGAGACAGCGGGGAAGGGAAGTAGCCAGGCTGCTGTTGCCATTGGGGTGGCGTGGAACGTATTGGGCTGCGAGACACGCAGTTTACCTTTCAAGCTCCATCGCTTTCCTTGCCGTTGTGTCCAGGGCAATACCTGTAAAAGAAAACCTTCTCGCGAGTTCAAGAAGTTTGATTGAACTTGTGAGAAGGTTTTCTTTTATAGCGTGCTTCCCTGGACACAACAGCAAGGAACACGACGGAGCTAGAAAGGTAAGACACACATCTCTCTCACCCGCTCTACCTGCCACCCCCAAATTACATCCCTAAAAAGGGCGGGTGGCTTAGTGAGGGGCAGGAACCCTGTAATGCCCAATGAGGGAGAGAGAAGAGACAGAAAGGGGAACCATGTTTCGTTCCACGCATCTCACTTCTCCCCTGCCCCACCTGCCATCCCTCTCGATAAAGAGATGACGGGGAAGGGAAGCAGCTGTTGCCACTGGAGTGAAGTGGGATGTGTTGGGCCACTCAGCCGGCGTGAAGAACAGGGAGGATGTGGCAGTGATGGCGCATCCAGTCCCACGCTTGCCACCTCCTGCACCCCCAAAATAAGACCCTCCCAATAATAGTGCCAAACCCTTATTTGGGGGGGGGGGTCAAAAGAAAATAAGACCCTGTCTTATTTTCAGGGATACATAGTAGTTTACATTTTAGTTCACTTTGTCTTTGTAACAATCACTGAAGGTTTAAAACCCACTTTTTGCCTAAATTATAGACAACTGCCACTCCTCTTCACCTCTATTTTTTCAATCTTCAATTGAGTAAATTTGATCAGAAAATCGCAAACTGTGGGCTATAATATGTGCATATATTTTTCAATATTTAATTGGGAATGATGTCATAATATATAGGCAGACATTCAAAAATCAAGATCTAGGCATGAACAGAATCAAGCTGGTAACTATGCAATAATAATCGGAAGAGAGCAGAATTTAAGCTTGAACTATTTGTTTATATATCATACTTCAAAAGGAGTCCATACCTTTTTTTAAAAAAAAAACCTTTACACACTAAAGAGAAGGCTGCACTAAAATACTTTAGTCTTGTGCAAAATACTGATTATAGCCGTGATGGAGAATCTATGGCATCTTTGCCACAGGTGGCGCACAGAGCCCTCTCTGTGAGCATGAGAGCCTTCACCCAGCTCAGCTCAACCCTGCATGGATGCATGCCTCCCACCAGCCAGCTGTTTTCAGGTCTCTGTCACGCAGGTGCAGGGGGTGAGGTGCATGCGTAGAGAGTGGGGTGCATGCAGGAGATATGTGCGCATGCATGGGGGCAGGGGGAGCACAGAGAGGTACGTCCCCGCCCTACGTCCCATTTTAGGCCTAATAGGCCTCTCTGAAGCCTCCTGAGCCCATTTTTCACCCCAAGAGGCTGCAGGGAGGCCTACTAGGCCCAAAATGGGTCACAGGAGGAGTCATGCATGCGCAGAGAACAGGGGGAGCATGGGGGGATCATGCGTGCTTGCGTGGGGGAGCCGGACAATCACACACACATTAAATTATGGGTGCAGGCATGCAAGCGCCATGTGACAACAAAAAAATTAGCCATCACTGAATTATGGTCAAGCAGAATACTACTTTCTCTTGTAGTATAATGCAATATTGAGCATAAAGTGAAAATTGAAAAGGGATTATTTAATTTTATACCCATTAGTTTTCCATGAGCCCATTGATAATTTCACTTACGAAAGAAACCACATCCAAAAATGTGGCCTACTAGTGAGAAAAATGCTAAGGAAATTTGTCAGTTATACTCAACAGATGCAAGAGGAATTAAATATTTCATCACTACTTATTCTGGGTTGACCAGAAATGAGTTGGAGATATTAAATTGCCAAGATAATGTTTTATTTGTTGACCAACATATATCTTTAATCTATGTAAGATTAAAAACACGACAATTTTAAAATTGTAACTTAAACACGCTAACCCATCTGCAGACTAATAGAACTGTCTGGAATTCTATTATCTCAGTTTATTTTATTTTGTATATTGTGTGGACTGAATCAAAAAGGATTTCATTGCAACTATAATTATATAGTTATATTTTGCATACTGACAAAATTATATTTTGCGTTGTAATATTAAATAAAAACTGAACATAAAATGATTCAACATGCAAAATTTGGAATTACTTTCATCTCTAGCTCTTTTGTGCCATGGTCAAGATGGAGTGAGACAACATAGCCATTATTCTTTAAAAATACAGATAGTCTTTGACTTACGACTAACATTTCTGTTGTTAAGTGAAACATCTGTAAAGTGAGTTTTGCCCCCTTTTAACAACTTTTCTTTCCACGGTTGTTAAGTGAATCGCTGAAGATTTTAAGGTTAACATGGTTGTTAAGTAAATCTGGCTTCCCACTGACTTGGCTTGTCAGAAGATAGCAAAAGGTTATCATATGACTCTGGGACGCTGCAACCATCATAAATCTGAGTCAGTTGCCAACCATTGCAACCATGAGGATGCTGCAATGGTCAAAAGTGTGAAAAACGGTAATAAGTCACTTTTTTCAGTGCTGTTTTGTTAACTTTGAACAATAAGTAAATTAAGTGTTGTAAGTCCATAACTGCCTGTATAAAAAAGAACAGGACAGGGCTGCCCATTAACCCTCTTCTGTTTATTTTGGTTCTTGAAAAATTGAATAGATACGTAAGATGAAAGGATTATAGAATTAAAAATTTAAAAGAGACATAGAATTTAAGAGCTTTTCCAGATCCCAACCGGCTCCTTGGTTCTCCGAGGAGCTGAGGGGGATGAAACGCCGGAGAAGACGCCTAGAGAGTTCCTGGAGGTCCAGCCGTTCAGAGGCTGTTCGGACACTAGTTAGATCCTATACTAGGACCTACCTAGTGGCACTGAGGGAAGCGAGGCGTTGCTACGCCTCCTCCCTCATTGCGTCGGCAGATAACCGCCCAGCTGCCCTGTTTCGGGTGACCCCCTCCCTCCTTCACCAGGGGGAGCGGGATGACCCGTTGCGGGGACGTGCTGAGGAGTTTAACGGTTATCTATACGATAAAATCATTCAGCTTAGGGACGGTCTGGACCAAAATTGTGGCGATTCAGACGGGGTATCTGAGGGCGGTCTTGGTGATGTTGTTTGGGATGAGTTTGACCCTGTGACTCCCGAGGACATGGACAGGTTGCTGGGTAGATTGAATGCCACCACGTGTTTACTGGACCCGTGCCCCTCCTGGCTGGTGCTGGCCACTCAGGAGGTGACACGAGGCTGGCTCCAGGGGATTACGAGTGCTTCCTTGTTGGAGGGAGTCTTTCCGGCCGCCTTGAAAGAGGCGGTGGTGAGGCCCTCCTCAAGAAGCCTTCCTGGACCCGGCTGTTTTAGGTAATTATCGTCGGTCTCCAACCTTCGCGGCGAAGGTTGTAGAGAGTATGGTGGCATATCAGTTTCCCCTGCACCTGGAGGAAACTGTCTATCTGGACCTGCTCCAGTCCGGCTTCCGACCCGTTACAGCACTGAGACGGCTTTGGTCGCGTTGGTGGATGATCTCTGGAGGGCCAGGGATAGGGGTTATTCCTCTGCCCTGGTCCTATTAGACCTCTCAGCGGCTTTTGATACCATCGACCATGGTATCCTGCTGCGCTGGTTGGAGGATTGGGAGTGGGAGGCACCGTTTATCGGTGGTTCTCCTCCTATCTCTCCGACCGTCGCAGACGGTGTTGACGGGCAGAGGTCGACCCGCGGCGCCTCACTTGTGGTGCCGCAGGGCCGATTCTCTCGCCTTCTGTTCAACATCTATATGAAGCCGCTGGGTGAGATCATCAGTGGCTTCGTGTGAGGTACCAGCTGTACGCTGATGACACCCAGCTGTACTTTTCCACACCGGCCACCCCAATGAAGCTATCAAGTGCTGTCCCGGTGTTTGGAAGCCGACGGGTCTGGATGGGGAGAAACAGGCTCAAGCTCAATCCTCCAAGACGGAGTGGCTGTGGATGCGGCATCCCGGTACAGTCAGCCGAGTCCGCGGCTGACTGTCGGGAGCGAGTCATTGGCCCCGATGGAGAGGGTGCGCAATTTGGGCGTTCTCCTGGATGCACGGCTGTCTTTTGAAGACCATTTGATGGCCGTCTCCAGGAGAGCTTTCCACCAGGTTCGCCTGGTGCACCAGTTGCGCCCCTTTCTAGACCGGGATGCCTTGTGCATAGTCACTCACGCCCTTGTGACGCCTCGCCTGACTACTGCAATGCTCTCTACATGGGGCTCCTTGAAGGGCATCCGAGGCTGCAGTTGGTCCAGAATGCAGCTGCGCTGGTGATAGAGGGAGCCCTCGTGGCTCCCGAGTGACACCTATCCTGCGAGGCTGCACTGGCTACCTGTGGCCTTCCGGTGCGCTTCAAGGTGTTGGTGAACATCTTTAAAGCGCTCCATGGCATAGGGCCGGGTTACTTACGGGACCGCCTGCTGCTACCGAATACCTCTCACCGACCCGTGCGCTCTCACAGAGAGGGACTCCTCAGGGTGCCGCCGGCGCGACAGTGTCGTCTGGCGACACCCAGGGGAAGGGCCTTCTCTGTGGGGGCTCCCGCCCTCTGGAACGAACTCCCCCCAGGACTTCGTCAACTTCCGGACCTCCGAACCTTTCGCCGCGAGCTTAAAACTTACTTATTTATCTGCGCTGGACTGGGTTAGTTTTTTAAGTTATGGGTTTTTTAATGGGTTTTATCTCCAAATTTTAATTGTGGCCAATTTAAATAAGTTTTTTAATTGTATTTTAATTGTATTTATAGTGTATTGTGTATTTTTACTTGGCTGTGAACCGCCCTGAGTCCTTCGGGAGAAGGGCGGTATACAAATTTAAATAATAAATAAATAAATAAAAAATATTGATTTTGGAAGATCCTTTAAAGGAACTTGGTATGTTAATAGGTAAATTAAAAGAATTTGAGGTATTAGCAGGCTTTAAAACTATAAAAAATAATTTTAAAAAATGGAGATGCTGCAATGGTCAAAAGTGTGAAAAACAGTCATAAGTCACATTTTTAAATCCTGTTGTAATTTCAAACAGCCACTAAATGAACTTTTGTAAGGACTTATAGTATTAATATATTTCTAGGAAATGTAGTTATTTTATGGAACTTGGAGTTAAAATTTGAAAAATAATTATATCTATCTTCTTCAATACATTCTGCAGTGAATGGTTATTTATTTTACCATGGCCATGTGATGCTCATTTTAATGATGCTGTGGAAAAGGGAAGGCTCTGCTGCGCACACACAGTGTGGAATGATGTCTTATTGACTGTCATAGCATGAACAGCATGTGACTGCTATTTACAATTTTGCCCAAAACTGCTATTTACTTCCAGGCTTTTGTCAAAACACCCCAGAGTAATGGGTTCATTTACTTTATCACACTTGCTTAACAGATATACAATTGCTTAATGAAAGCAGCATTTGCTCAACAACTGCCACATTCATTTCACCACCACCACCACCACAACCACAAAAAAGATTGTAAAAGGGGCAGCCATGTGAAGACCCACTTTACGGTCGTTATTACTTACGACTGTAATTGGCAAACTCCATTTGTCATAATCTGTATATTACTAACAATATCTGTATCAACTATACATTTGTTGAACAATTTCCATCTTGAGACTGATTCTGAATGAGAAATCCCATTAATAAAGATAAATAAGGACTACCTACAGCAATAAATTATAGCTATTTTACTCTCATTATTTATTCTTGAGACGTTGGTCCATCTTGCTTTTCCAATACTATAATTATCAGTTAACACAGATTATTTTTGTATGTGCTATATTTTTATATAGTACTTTTAATGGGAAACATTCTATACCAGGGGTCTGCAACCTTAAACACTCAAAGAGCCATTTAGACCCGTTTCCCACAAAAAAGAAAACACTGGGAGCCACAAAACTCTTCCCGTCCCTGACTATTTCTTGAGCAGCCACAAAACTAGCATATGTAGTTGAATTAAAAGTTCTGTTTTCTACTGAAACATTTCTTTTCTTGGATTTATTAATGGTTGGCCTACTGGGGGTTGAAAAGCTCAGTAAATTGTGTGCTGGTGGATGTCGCACATTGGTGGTTGTGATACATATTTTGAGTGATAGGGAGCGCAGCAGAGGGGTGAAAGAGCCACATGCGGCTCCAGAGCCACAGGTTGCTGACCCGTTCTTTATCAATAGCATGAAACATTCTGTGCCAGTAGCATGAAAGGCAAGCTTTATCATGATTCTGTTCATTATATATATTTTCTTTTAGAACTCAAAACATTTTTATCAGTGGCCAAACACTGTTTTCTTAATTTCTTGTTGGTAAGGATGATAGCATTCCTTTATGCTTTTAAAATCTTCATCATGAGTCAATTTTTACTTGTTTAATGTAATTATTTAATTATATGTCAAATTATATACTGAAACTAGTGCCACATAGCTGATATATCCAGTTTTCCATCAACTGTTTAAAAAGTTAGACAAACACTTCAATGCTTAGTTGCGTAATTGCTCCAACACTGATATATATTATCCTATATATGAAAAGGTCACTGCTAAGTAATACTTTGGGTATATTTTCTCCAAAGTGGAATTAATTTAATAAAGCAACAAACTTTTAGCAACTTTCTACAAAACCGTAGAAAAGTTACCCTTGATTTTGCTTTTTGTTACATTTTATTAATTTCATTGTATTTCCTTCTTTCTATGTCCAATATAAATGTACTAAAATGTAGTATTAATTTTCTACCCCAGCGGTGAACTTGTGGCTGATCCAAATTGGAAAAAAAAAAAAAAAACACAGCAAGATGAGGGCTCTTCTTCATCCTTGGGCAGTTGAAATTGGACAGACAGACAGAGGATATATCACATTATCTCTGGAAAGAAATGAAGGATGACAGTCACATTGATACAAGGAAGATGGTGACTAAATCAATAAATGAAGTTATTCAGTAAAGGTTAATAGTTGAAATTCATTGCAAATGTCCTTAATGAAAATCAATTCTGCTTTCTTTGGATAGCTATCCTAAGGCAACATTCTGTGAATCTTGGCTGGAAAGTTCTTGTCCTCTTTGAATCAACTGAAGGTCAAATGATGTTAAGGAACCTGAAGAGAATAATCAAAATAGCGTTTTCAAATAGACAGAATTATAAGTAGTGCCAGATGTAGTCATACTTCAGAGCTGAGTCACTGTACATTATCAAAGTTTATCCTACAAATGGACTACATCAATGTTATACAAGTGAACTTCTGCATACAGAACATGACTACTCTTCTCCCAACTGTAATGACTTCACTGGCGGATGCCATTCCATAGTTGGAGGGGAAAAAACAATGCTCCTATTGTAAATATGATGAATGTGAAACCATTCAAAATAAATTAATAAAAGCAAATCTCATGAATAAATAATAATAAAGTAACTCTAATTAATTGCCTGTATGACTTTCCCACATATGTTTATTGATGGGATTTGTAATTCTGAGTCAGTCCCAGGATGGAAATTGCTCAAAGAATATACAATTGGTACAGATATGGTTAAAAGCATACATATGCTGTGTGCATAATTAGTGAGTATTTTGACCATCATTTTTAATAGCATTTTAATAGTGAGTATTTTGACCATCATTTTTATGCATATTGGCACCTCTGAGCTGTATAAACTTGAATGCTTATTGGATAAAAGCATATAAAGTGATGTGTATTTGTGTAATGAGGGAGGGTGTGGCCTAAGGAGATCAACATCTTATATCAAAGTGTGCATAAGTATTAAGCAGCTTCTTTTCCTCAGGCAAAATAGGCCAAAAATGAAATTTAACTGACTCTGAAAAGTCAACAATTGTTAAAAAGTCTTTCAGAGGGATGCAGCATTCTTGAAGTTGTTAAGATACTGGGGCATGATCATAGAACCACCGAACATCTTGTTGTAAATAATCAACAGGGTCGCAAGAAACGTGTTGAGAAAAAAAGACATACATTAACTGCCAAAGATTAGAGAAGAATCAAACGTGAAGGTACCAGGAACCCATTATCTTCCAGTGCTGTCATATTCCAGAACTGCAACCTACCTCGAGTGCCCAGAAGTAAAAGGTGTTCAGTGCTCAGAGATATGGCCAAGGTAAGGAAGGCTGAAACCCAACCACTACTGAACAAGATACATAACTTGAAATGGCAAGACAGGGCCAAAAAATATCTGAAGACAGATTTTTCAAGGGTTTTATGGTCTGATGAGAGTGACTTTTGATGGACCAGATGATGGGCCCGTGGCCAGATCAGTAATGGGCACAGAGCTCCACTTCAACTCAGATGCCAGCAAGGTGGAGGTGAGGTACTGGTATGGGCTGGTATTGTTAAAGATGAGCTAGTTGGACATTTTCGGGTTGAAGATGGACTCAAAATCAACTCCCAAACCTACTGCTACTTTTTAGAAGACACTTTTTTCAAGAAGAGATACAGGAAAAAGTCTGCATCTTTCAAGACCACCATGATTTTTATGCAGGACAATGCTCCATCACATGCAATGAAGTATTCCATTGTGTGGCTAGCCATTAAAGACCTTAAAGATGAATGAATAATGACATGGCCCCCTTCCTCACTTGACCTAAACCCTATTGAGAACTTATGGTGAAGGAAAACAGTATACCTCTCTGAACAGTGTCTGAGATGGCTGTGGTTGCTGCTGCACAAACAGTTGATTGTCAACAGATCAAGAAACTGACAGACTCCATGAACGGAAGGCTTATGACTGTTATTAAAAAGAAGGGTGGCTATATTGGTCACTGGTGGGTTTTTTTTTTCAAATCTCAGAAATGTTTATTTGTACATTTTGAATTATTTATTATTCTCACTTTAACAGATGTAAATAAATGAGTGAGATGGACAAACTTTCTTTTTCATTTACCTGCATAATAATTCTGCACACTAATAGTTGCCCAATAACGCATATTCTCCTAAGAAAGGAGAATACCTCCTAAGAAAGGAGAATATGTTTGCATCCAATAAGCATTCAAGTTTATACAGTTTGGAGGTGCAAAATATGCAACCTCACTTTTTCTTTCTTAAATATTCAGTTTTGAGGTTTATTAATATTTTGGATTGACTGAGGGCATTAGTTATTCAATAATAAAATTAATCCTCTAAAATACAACTTGCCTAATAATTGGGCACACAGTGTATATAGTTAGTTCTTGGGCTAAGACAGTGGTGAAATCCAATTTTTTTTACTACTGTTCTGTGGGTGTGGCTTGGTGGGCGTGGCTTGTTGGCATGGCAGGGGAAGGATATTGTAAAATCCCCATTCCCTCCCCACTGTGGGGCCAACCAGAGGTGGTATTTGTCAGTTCTCTGAGCTACTCAAATTTTCCGCTCCAGTTTTCCAGAACCTGTCAGAACCTGCTGGATTTCACCGCTGGGCTAAGACTGTAATCAGTTAACAGAGATTATTTTTCTATGTGCTATATTTTTGTTTGATTTCTTTTTATGGGAAACAATTTTTTGTGATTTAGCCTTAAAAGTTGAAGAATAACTTTTTCACTTTAAAAAGCTTAACTACTTTAAACATAGTGTTTGCTTCTTATCAGTTCAGAATAAAAAAATGCAAGTATGTCATTTTCTCCACATGGAAAAAGAAAAGACCTCTCTAATTACCATTGACTCTTCCTGCCTACCAAGCACATCTCAATTCTCACATGCAAGGAGACATATAGATATACTTATATTATAAAAAAGCCACCATTTTGTACATAACTTGATTTGATTTAATTTAATTCTGTGGACAGCAATTATGAGACAAAATGCTGTAGAAATATAATTAAACTTGGACCTCAATCTCATGATCTGAATGCAGAAATTACTTTTGAAAGTGTGTTTCATTACCTCACATCCTGCTACGCTACTGCCAAAAACTCTAATTAACAGAATGAGAATTGTATTCATGTGTTAGATATAAAGGGTATATTAAACTTTTTTCTCTTCTGTAAGTGAATTATTACTTTTCCGTGCTTTAAATATTTATTTGCATGAGTAAAATACATATGAATTTTTTTTGAACATTAAGGATTGTTACAGCTAATTATTCCCTATTGTTTATAAACATGAATGCCTTTTGAGATAATTTTCCATTGTAAACTGGCATTGTTTCAGTTAATTAATCTCCAATTTGTGAGCTGCTAGTCTCCTGGTGCTGGAGAAGATTCCTGCCAGTCCCTTGGTCTGCAAGGCGAACAAACAAGTCAGTCCTAGAGATCAACCCTAACTGCTCTTTAGAAGGCCAGATCCTGTAGATGAAACTGAAATACTTTGGCCACCTAATGAGAAGGAAGGGCTCACTGGGGAAAAGCCTGATGCTGGGAAAGATTGAGGGCAAAAGAAGAATGGGACAACAGAGAATGAGGTGGCAAAGCAGTAGGCATGAGCTTAAGTAGACTCCAGAGGATGGTAGAGGATAGGAAGACCTGGAAGAACATTGTCCATGGGGTTGCAATAGGTCGGACACAACTTCGCAACTAACAACAACAAGTCTCCAAATTAACTAAAATTAATGCCAAGTCTCTATAAAACATCCACAATAGGTTCCTACAACTATTTTTGTGTATTTAAATTTATACTAAATGTATTGTATCATTTCTCCTCAGCTGGATTCACATCTCTGATTTTGACAGAACAATTTTAGGGTTCTGATATCTACTAGAACTCGAAAAACATGTCTCTTTGACTAGCTTTTGTCTTTAGAATAAAAACAAACCTTTCAGATTATTATTATCAGTTTACTTGTTACAGAACTGAATGAACTTGTTTGCACATCGTATCAAGAAGCAGTCACAATATCTAGATATGATCTAAGGCAGGGGTGTCCAAACTACGGCCCGCGGGCCAACTGCGGCCCGCGGGTCAGTTTTTATTGGCCCGCAGCAAATTCTCGGTGGACAGTGGGGTGCGGCCCCCGTCCTGGCCCCAAAAGCCGCCGCCCGGCTGCAGATGCGGGAGGCTCCGCTGAGGCTACCCCGCCCACCCGGGCTGCGGGCCGCCATTCCGCCACTGGGCTGTAGGGGCGCCTGACGCCACGGCTCCAGCCCGCCCACCAGACAGAGGAGGCGGGCGGGCGGCAGAGCTTCCGGCGCTGCTCCGGGCGCCCTCGGCTTGCGGCGCTGTGCAGGTAGGCTCTCCGGCCGGGTCGGCAGAGCAGGGCTGGACGGGCGGGGGAGCGGAGCGGAGGAGGATGGGAGGGTTGAGCTGCTGAGTGGGCCCCGCTGCCGGGGCTGCCGAGGGTCCCGGCGGGAACGGGACGCTTCTGCTCCCCGGAGAACCTCTGGGTGGGGGGCGGCGAAGGCGGGTTGTCCCTCTCCAGCCACCGCCTCCCCCCCCTCCCCCGGCGATGCAGCTCAGTTGGTGGGAATCCCTCGCCTGGTGAGGGGGGGCGCAGCTGAGTTGGGGCCTTGTCCAGGAAGCTGAGTGACCAAGGAGGCTCTGGGAGAGAGCCGAAGAGACCCACCCCACCCCACCCCACCCCCCCGCAGTGTTGCCACAGCTGGGGAAGATGGCAACATCCTGGGATGCCGGGCCCAAGGGGGATGAAGCCCTTCCTCGCAAAGAGTCTTTTGGGCCCAAGGCAGCTTGGCCGGCTGGTGGCCCCTGTGCCCCATGGGGCATTGCCAGGGTCGTTCCTCCAAGGGGCAAAGCCTCCTGGCTGACCCACAAGGCCCTCGGAGGGGGAGAACAGCCGGCCTTCCTAGCACAGCGCTGCCTCTTCCCAAAAGGGAAGTTTTTTTGTTTGTTTGCCTTTGAAGGTGTCTCTCACCCGCTTGGCTTGTTTCTGTTTCATTTTGTCTGCCTCTGAGAAGGACTGGCTGGCTGCAAAACTCTTGTGGCTTGAGGCTATTGTGTGCACTCTGTACATGGGCCCCAGCTGCCCCTCGGAGCAGCTTCAAAGCCCTTTGGGGGCTCTGCTCCCAAACCTGTGCCCAAACCGAGGGACCCTTGGGGGCTTCTTTGCATGCTGCAGGATCTCCCAGCGTGACAGTTTTGCACCCTGCAGACTGATAGAAAGCAGCTGGGACTCCCCTGGCGGAAAAGAAGAAGACCGGCATCGAGAAACAGGTGAGGGCGGCGAGGGGCCGAACAGCGTTGGTGGGGGGAAGTGTGCAGAATGTCTCCAGACAAAACTATATCGCACTTTTGACCAGTCCTCACACTTATGACCGGTCATCATTTATGCCTGTTGCAGCATTTTGTGCATAGGGACTACTCAGAGGGCTGAAAAAGTTATTTTTGACCTGTCCTCACACTTTTGACTGGTCCTCACACCTACAACTATCTTTACATTTTGCACCCTATCTTGTAACCGTGGTGAAGAGAAGCAGTTGTGAAATGAGTGATATGGTTGTTAAAAATGCTGCAATGGGCATAAATGTGAGGATGGTCATAAGTGTGAGGACTGGTCAAAAATTACTTTTTTTAGCCCTCTGAGTAGTTTCTATGCCCATATAGCCACATCCACTCAGTCACATGAGGAGTTAGCAACGCCCACCAGTCACATGACCACCAAGCCACACCCCAAAATAAGCCACACCCACAGAACTGGTACAAAAAATTTAGCCCTCCCCCTTCCCCCCCCCCCCCCGGTGGCCCGGGCCTTTGCTTATTTTTCTGTATTTGGCCCTCACTCAAAAAACTTTGGACACCCCTGATCTAAGGTGTATATTTAACCATGACATGATATTTTGCCTACAACTGTTTACAGTTGTAGGCAAAATATTAGCCAAAGTTCCTTTTGCAGAAGTTTCCCTCTTTTCACTGCAATTCAGATTCAATAGAAACCACCAGCATGTTTTGTTGTATTGCTCCTATTATAAAGGTAACCATCAATTTCTCATATTTCCCATGCTGGAACGTTTTTGTTAAATTTTATCTTGATTTTCTCTTTTCAAACCATAAGCCTAACAATATATATAATGTAGCTACATTTTGTGACCCAGCAGTGAAAGATGCAAACAAATCACAAGAATAAATGCTATTCTTCTAACAAAGAATATGTGGTTACTTAGAATTATAACTGAACAATAGTTTTCAATCGGTTATTAATTATGCTATATTGCTTTCATGCAATTTTATTGTCCAACTCTTTTGTTGTTCTGGACCTTAATGAATATTCTTATGCCACTTCTTCACCATGCATTTTTATTTTAATTCATGTCTATTTATCAATAGGTTATATTGAATAATATAAATCATTCCATTTCTTCTAATGCATTCATCTGCAAGCAGAGACGCTATCTTATAAGTTAAAGACTTTCTATTTAAAGAAAAACTGAATGACATCTACCTTACAAAAGATTACTGTTTTTAATGCTAATTTTTACTTCCTTAATCTCCTCAACTACAAGTTCAAGTAAGGGTCTAGTGTTTTGCAACCAGATATAAAAAGTAGGATGTGAATTCTGCAGAAGAAAGAATTCAATTTACCACAATAGCTTTGTCAGCTGTAATATGCTCTTCTCCATACCTATGAAAAGAACAGGCAACTCTGTCTGTCCTCTTTATTGTTTTAGTTTCTGAAAGCTTGGAATGGAATGTTATGAAGCCAAAATTACAACATGTAAAAATGTACAAGCAAGCCAAATACTAGGTGGAGCAATAAGGGCCCAAATAAAGACTTGGGGAAGAGAATTTAAGTATCTTTAAAGAGGCTGGAATTCTACATAGCATAATCATGACCCAATTAAAAGTGCATATCGATTATTTTTGTGTACTTATACTAACCCAAACAGCTGGAATTAAACTGGGGCGGTGGGAAGATTTTCATCTTCCTTCGTCCTTTGTTTGACCGCTGCTTCTTGCGCTTTTTTTACCCCTGCAAAACATCCTTTTGGGGCACTACTGCGTGGGGCTCTCTTGAATCGCACCGCTGTGATTCACCTGTTAGGTATTCATTCAGCTTGTTGGGAATGGAGCAAAGTGGCACCCTATGCCAACTCATAAATGAACATTTCAGGGTTGGGTGTCTTCGGAGCTGCAGTAAACCACAACCGCCCAGGAAAAGCAAGCTGGATTTGTTACCGACCTGCATGAAACTCCCTCCTCTATTAGCGGATGATTCAATATGCGCGTGTGCAAGTTTTGCAGGTTTCCCCGATCGGGTACAACCAAGCGGCGTATGGGATTGGGTAGAGAATTTATTTCCCGCCTCGTGAAAGGCGAGGCTGGGAAAAAAGCAAATCAGTCTTTCCGTGAATGTGACTAGGTATGGCCATCGTACTGATTTCTCAAACTGCACCAGAGACATAGCAAGGGGAAACTTACTTTTTGCAAGGGACGAACCTCTTTTTTTCTTCCAGAACACGGAGGCGCTGGTTGGGACTGTCGTAAGACACCATGGCACGGATATTCCTGCCGCTGCTGTGGTCGTACTCCACCGTGCGGCCTTCCCATTGCAGCGGGGCCTGGCAGGGGACGACCGGTTGGGCCTTTATTGCCCAGGTCAAGCCTAAGAAAATGCTAATGATCAGCAATGCGGAAAAGCCGAGGCTGACAGCGACGGTTTTGGGGGCCATGCCTTAGCCCACGATCTCTTGCGCTCCGCGCGTTTAATGCTGCAGACTCGGGTAGAATCCGCTCGTGAGCGGTTCTCTTTCCTCCGACGTCGTGCCCCTGATAGTCAATACCGGTAGCAGCAATGTGGGATCTGGAAGGCTCGTCACGCCGCGGTTGGACAGGAACTGCAGAGGGAGCTGCCGCCACCGCTCTGCCAAAAGAGCTTCGATCTTTACCCAAGGAGCTCTGCGCTTCTGCGCGGGGAAAATAACGAGGGTCTTTTGGTTTTCCCAGCTGGATCATAATGGCTGCAGATCGCCGGCGGTGCTCTTGCAGGACTTCGTGGCAACGGTGGCGATGCCCTAAGCAGGAAACATAGTCGATTCGTCAGTTGTGTTTACATCCTCATGATTGTGGTCGTAGGTAGCATTATTAAGCAGGGTGAAGTCTTCTGTCTGCAGAATTTGGTTTCCTTTAGATGTTCCTTTAAATGGCAGCATTTTTTCCCCTAGAAATTATAACAGTCATTCAATTCTAACTCAAGCAATACAGTATATAGAATTGGATCCTAACACTAACTTACCTCCTTGATCTATTTACACTGCCTCTTCATGTGATGTTAGAGCCAGTTTGGTGTAGCAGTTAAGGAGTCAGACTGAAAACAAGGAGATATTGAATTCTGGTTTTACCTTAGACATAAAGCCAGCTGTGTCATCTTTAACAAGTCATTTTCTCTCAGCTCTAGGAAGGAGACAGTGACAAACCATTTCTGAAAAACCTTGCCAAGACAAGGCAGTCTCTGAGAATATGACACAATTGAACAGAAGGAGAAAAAAAAGAAAGAAAAAAAAGGAGAAAAAAATCCATATGATTACATTTGAATCCATTCCATAATGTGATCATGTTTCACATTAGAAGTGCATATGTATTCTGATGATTGTCCATTTGCTAACAATGATATTAATAAGACCCTTTTCACATTTTCTTGGAAATAAACAGAATTTATTTCTTCACTGACTTTGCCCCAACTTATTGGAACTGAGAGGAGGAACTTCCTGGAACTGCAAATCAGAGAAGATTGTGGAACTGTTCTCATTTTTCCTCAATAATCATTTTGTTTGCTTTCTGGTAAGGAAAAGAATCAAAATGGAAGGAAAGCAGTGAATGAGTTCAGTACATGAAAACATAATATAGATATATATTATATACAATATAATGTAGTTTGGTTCCCATTGAAATAAGAGAGACAAGGCATAATTAAGTTAACTTCCAATTTAAGTGCAGCTCATTAGATCTAGTGCTTTACATTTATAATGGAAAATTCTAGACTACTATTCTACTATTATATAAGTTCTACCATATTTTCCTGAAAATATGATCTACCCCGAAAATAAGCCCTAGCCCAATTTTCATGCCTGAGCCTAATATAAGCCCTATCCCAAAATTAAGCCCTGCCCAACATCTGGTTGTATGAGGTGGGGCAAGGTGCAGGTGTAAAAATCAAGCTAGACGGGGGTGGGAAGTTGGAGGTATCCCATGCGCCCTTCACCCGCTTACCTTAGGACTGCTGCAGCCAGGTCTTCCACGCCCCAACACCTGTCACACCACTGTTTTACTTCTGCAGCTGCTTGTGGCCGCTTGCGGCTGGTGCCGCAAGGCTCATTGTGCCGGTGGAGCTGGTCTCAGAAGGACACCACAAGGCTCGTTGCGCTGGTGGAGCCGCTCATGCTCGCAATGTCACAACACACCCCATAGGTCCTGCCACAAACAGCTCCACCCACGTGCTGAGCCTCGCAGCATCCTTCTGAGACTGGCTCCACCAGCGTGATGAGCCTTGCAGTGTCCTTCCAAGAATGGTTCCACTAGGGTGCTGAGCCTCACCATGTTCTGCCACAATTGACTTCACTGGTGCACAGAGACCCAAGCTCCAGTGTCCCAGCAGCCGCAGGGCCAGCAGGCAGGGAAGGTGAGTGGGGTGCACCAAGGTTGGGGTGCACCAAGAGCTTGGCTTGTTGTGGCTGCAGGCAAATAGATGGAACAGAAGGTGGGCCCGCAGTAACAGCATTCCCACACCCATCGGCCCCTGCGCTCACCACCTCCTGCACATCAAAAAAATAAAACCTCCCCGAAAATAAGCCTGAGTGCTTATTTTGGGGGCCAAAACGAAATAAGACCAGGTCTTACTTCCAGGGAAACATGGTAGTTCTATTATTAGAGAATTGTAATTGTGAAAAGACACTCTTGGGGAAGTCGAATAGTATTGCAGTATCTTGTCAAATCCATATGTTTCATTAGATTTAACAAAAATAATGTTATTAAAGGTCTAGATACTATCCAAGTAAATATGCTAGTATGCCTACATGTTTATATGTACACATAAACATTTCTATTGTGAACTGTGTTTCAAATATCTCTTTCCATCCTACTTTCCTATTTCTGTAGATTCACAGTAAGTATAATACAAATATCAGTGATCACCTAAATAGTGTTTCAAAGCACCACTTTAATGTACTTCTAAGGGGTTCATGTTCCCTTTCACTAATATCTGCATATAAGTGTCTATTGTATTTTAATCCTGGAGAAGCCGGGTTAGAACACTATTGTTTTGGAAATAGTAGTTAGCTCAAAGAGACATATTTTTGTTATAAACTTCACTGCAAAGTTGCTCAAACTGGAGGCAGAAAGTGCATAATTATGGTTTTTGGAATACAATACGTGCCCAATAATTTAGACTCAGACATGGGCAGATAAATGCCAACTTGAAGAGGCAAAATGGCAATAAGCTATTGACTGATGATAGTGGGAGTTATGGCCCAGCACCTGGTTGAAAAACAGTAGGATACATTGTTTGAGATGAAGAAGCGACTCACTATGCTGTAGTATGCTATGGGAAGCCAACATTAAAAATGAGTATTCAGAAATAAGAACTCATAAAAAGAAGTGGTAGTTTTTTGATAACACAGTGTATCTCTTACTTATTTTAAAGAATTATGTGAACGTTGTTAACATGAAGTTTATAAGATATATCTTTAATAAATAAAATTCTGAAGTTTTCATTTGTTCTTTGAGGTCGTCATGGGCATTATCAATTAAGGGTCAATTAACTGATTTCCCATCCAGTTAAATTATTGTTATATTGTTAAATTGTTGAAAGCTTGTTCCTTCCTTCCTCAAAAAGAACAAAACATATAAGGATTCTTTCCCTAAGAGCTGTATTAATATAGATTTCATGTAATGCTACCATTGCCTTAAGGCACTCACTACCACTGGATGATTATTTATTGATTTTAATGGCTGAGGGATCCTTGGTGTTCTCTGAGCTTGTTTTTTTGTTTGCTTGCAGACATTTCATTACCAAAACTAGGTAACCTCATCAGTGCTAGTGCTAACCATTTTAATGACTTGCAAAAGAACCTACCCTATAAAGAATAGATCTATCTACGTTCAATAAACATAGCTGAATGGATGCAATTCTGTTGAACTGTTTATAATTGCCAGAAGTTGTTATCAAATAAAATGGGATGGTACTGTTGGTAAACAAAATATATCATTGACCAAATACAACCATCAGTCAACCAATCTCCAGCTCCTTTGATTTTGGTCTGGTATAGGACAGTTCATAATAGAATAGAATAGAATAGAATAGAATAGAATAGAATAGAATAGAATAGAATAGAATAGAATAGAATAGAATAGAATAGAATAGAATAGAATAGAATTTTTTATTGGCCAAGTGTGATTGGACACACAATGAATTTGTCTTGGTGCATATGCGCTCAGTGTACATAAAAAATACCTTTATCAAGGTACAATACTTACAACATTTAATGATAGTCATAGGATACAAATTCTTAGGTTCTTAATAAAAGAGAAATATGAGAACTTAGCAATTCTTAACATGGCTTTTGTTCAGTAAATACCTAGAGGGATAGGGATATCAGCACACCACTATATCAGTATCACAGTTGCGATAATAGAACCTATACTTGGGCTTTTTTTTATTTGATCAACTTTGTTTGACTTGGAAGATAAATAAGGTATAGCAATCAGGTATAATTAATCTTTGGAGACCTTCAAGGGAGTTCAGGGCTGCAATGCAACAGCAAAATATTGCAGTTCTCGTCCACCAAACTGCAATGCTCTCTACATGGGGCTCCCCTTGAAGAACACCCGGAGATTTCAGCTAGTCCAGAACGCGGCTGCACGGGTTATTGAGGGAGTGGTTCGGAGCTCCCACGTAACACCTATCCTGCGCAGACTGCACTGGCTACCTGTTGTTTTCCGGGTGCGCTTCAAGGTATTGGTTACCACCTTTAAAGCGCTCCATGGCTTAGGACCGGGCTACTTATGGGACCGCCTACTGCCAGCCTCTATCTCCCAGCGTCCGGTGCGTTCCCACAGAGAGGGACTCCTCAGGGTGCTGTCAGCCAAACAATGTTGACTGGCGGCCCCCAGGGGGAGGGCCTTCTCTGTGGGGGCTCCTACCCTGTGGAACGAGCTTCCCCTCGGGCTTCGACAATTACCTGACCTTAGGACCTTTTGCCGCGAACTTAAAACCTATTTATTTCATATGGCTGGACTGGCCTGATTCTTAAATTTTTAAATTTTAATTGTGGGTTTTAAATTGTTGTAATTTGTATGGGGTGTAGTGTTATTTTAAATTTCGGGCATATTTGAATCAGTTTTTTAAGGGTTGTTTTAATTATGGTGTATATTTCTGTTTTGTATTTTACTTGCCTGTTCACCGCCCTGAGTCCTTCGGGAGAAGGGCGGTATACAAATTAAAATATTATTATTATTATTATTATTAAACAACTCCAAACTCATGATGCAAAGTTACCAAGATACACAATTTGAAAGATACCATCTTGAAAGATATTATTTTATCTTTATATAAAACACAAAGTCATCCAGAGTAACAGGTAGAACGTAATGCCACAAATTAATTATTCTATCTCTGGCTAGTTGTTGTGATACTATTCTGTTTAAGTTTTAAACATTCTGAATTAAAGACAGAGTGTTAGACTGAACATATAACATTGTTATCAGAACTTATGCAAGTGCTAAGAATTGGTACTACAAACATTTGTTTTACAAATAAGTGGAAGAACATAGCAAGGGAGGGCATATAACTGATAGTTCATCTTTTAAAGAAGGCTCCACATTTTCTGGACATCTTATTTACTGATTAGTACAGTCAAGAGTTTGCTAAAGTAATGGGGTGGGAAAAGGGGTTGTTTCTATGCTGGATTTTTAAACTATCTTTAAGAATTTTATTTTAATGGGTTTAATTAATGGAGAAGGCTTAGTTTCAAAAGTTAAACAAATATTTGCTAAAGCTGTTTTTGACTATTTCCTTCTTTTCTAATCCCAGATGAGGAATTTACTTATTTCTGTTGAAAATAATCTTTCTTCTCTGGAGAAGGGAAAGCTTCTCAGATTAATGCTCCTGGCTTCTCCTATCCAAAAAACTACAGTATTCTGTACCTGTAGCATTTAAATAAACTCCCGCCTCCAACTCACACACACACACCTCTTCTACACAATTACATTGCTTCTTTTCAATGTACTTGGATAATTGGAGAGAGGGAGAGAGCATCAAGTGGAAATTAGGTTCATTCGGGGCTTGCTTCGGAATATGTTCAGCCCGCGCACAAGATCCCCCCCTCCCTTCCAGTAATGACCGGGCCGGCAAACAAGCCAGTTCACACGTCACTGGCACAATCGGTTATAAATAGTGTCGCCAGTCCCTCAACTGTCTATGGTTGCCTCTTGACCGAGCCTCGAGACCCAGCTTCGCACCCTTTGGAGGAGAGCAGGCACTTCCTTGACGGGTCTCCCTCCCAGCTGTCTGTCCACCGCCAAGCACTAAGGTGCAGGCAAGCGGTGAGGCGGCGACCACTCTGTCGAGAGGATGGTCCTGCTAGTCCTCCTGGCCTGGCTCTTGCCCTGGCTTTGCCGGACGGTTGCGGCTCTGCTGCCTGGTTCCCCCTGCGAGCCGGTGCGCATCCAGATGTGCCGCTATATGCCCTGGAACATGACGCGGATGCCTAATCACTTGCACCACAGCACCCAGGAGAACGCAGTCCTCGCCATCGAGCAGTACCAGGAGCTGGTAGACTTCGGCTGCAGCCCGGTGCTTAGCTTCTTTCTATGCGCTATGTTCGCCCCCATTTGCACCGTGGAATTTCTCCACGACCCCATCAAGCCCTGCAAGTCTCTGTGCCAGCGAGCCCGCGACGGCTGTGAGCCCCTGATGAAGAGATACAACCACAGCTGGCCCGAGGGCTTATCCTGCGAGGAATTGCCTGTCTATGATCGGGGCGTGTGCATAGCCCCAGAGGCCATCGTTACGGATCTCCCGGCAGGTGAGGCGAAGAGGCAGGTTAAACTCCAAGCGGTCCCAGGTCAACCCTATAATCCTGCTTCCCAAGAGAAGCTCTTTTGGTTGGTTTGGTTGGCAGTATATAGCAGGGGAATGGTACTGCTGTGGGTGGGATAAGGGGTATCGGGAGCGGGGACTGCCGCTTTCTAGATGGTCATCGTAGACCAGGTCAGATTTCAGGCTCACTTTCACCAGGGCAGTTGGGAGAGAAAAACGACCCGCTTCGGAGCCGGCCTGTTCCGAAAGTGGTAAGAGCGGGGCTGGCCAGCTTGTCAGCTCTCTCACCTTGTGGGGTTAGGATATGTGTGACCTTGTGTGGGGTTAGGGTATGTGTGAACGCAAGAGGATGGGCTTTGGAGTCGGACGGAAGCTGTAAAGTCTCTTGAGAGATGCGAGGAAAGCTTTCCCTGCTCCCTCCTGCCTCTTCTTCCCCTTTCAACCTCTCATTGCCCCTTTGGGGTGCCTTTTTTCTCGTTAAGAGGAGGTGAAGTGGATTGACTTTTCGGAAGACGTGATGCTCCACGAGAAGCCGATGCTCCCAGAGTGCAAGGTGTCCAGTAAGTCACTTTTCTCTCTCCTTATTTCGGTGGGGCTCACTTCTGCTCGGAAGTTGGCAGCAATGGGAATTTACCTTTCTTTTCTTCTGCTTCTAATAAAATTTCTAGATCGCTGCAAATGCAAGAAAATAAAACCCACGCTGGCTATTTACCTGAACAAAAACTACAGCTATGGTAAGAAAGACCACAACTGATGATGATGATGACGATGATGATGATTACAGACAGGCAAAATCTTATGATCCCGATTTCCTTTCTTCCTCCCCTTCCTAGAGAGAAGGAAAGTTCTGGGATTTTCAGCGCGGTGAAATCGGACTCGTTAATTATTCAGCCAGAGAGTCTGAGAGTAAAAAACAACAACCACAAAATAAAATTGTGTTGCCTTGGTTTTATATTTTGTTTTGGTTTTCCTTAAATTTGGAATTTCTTTTATCTTTTATATATTTAAGATAGTTCATCTTTGATCAATGGGTTTTTGAGAGGGAAGATATTTTTAAATTGTTTTTTTTAGATGGAAACATATAATAATGTGGTTGGAAGTGAGAAAAAATATATTGTCATCTGAATTTCATACAGAGAGGGAGGGAGGACTTCAGATTTCTTTGGGAGGAACAGCCAGTCATAATAGTATTTTCTCTCTTTAAGCTGACATTTTCCCTTGTTGCTTCCAGTTGTGTAACATCTGCAATGTCTTGTTATACATTATTTCAGATCTAAGGTCAATTGACTGCTGTTCCTTTATCCAGAAGTGCATTCTGAGAAGATAGAAAAGAGATACACTTCTTTTCTACTGATCTTTAGCCAGCCCCAAAAAAATAAAAATGCAACCATTTCTCTTCAATATATATCTTGGGTTCTTATATGTCTGTCATCTTCCCTCCCTCACCCACTGCTTTGACACCAATAAGCTTATATTAAGATACATCAAAGCAGAGATCTACCACTTTATTTAAAAAAGAAGAGAAAGTGTATTTGATCTTATGTGCTTTTATACTATTTAATGAAATCTTTCTATAGCCTTCTAATTGCTTATAACCTTCAATTGGGTGAAACAGTGCATCGTTAGGAAAACCATTTTTAAATCAGTATACACTAAATAGACATATACAGAATGTCTCCAAAATCTGGGACTCATAAACTCCCATGGGACCAAAATTTTGCAAAGTTGTAGCTGCTTCAGTTCATCCATGGTCATGTGATTATCATTTCCAATGCTCCCTGTACAGGTCCTACAAGGAAACTCAGTGGGAAAGCTGGCAGGAAGTCAGAAGTTATTCCCATTCCCATTGCTTTTTTGCACTATGGTCATTCTTTTGATCTGTTTTGGTAAAAACTTTTCATAGATTATCTAGTTATCTTTAATGTAAGGTCTCTAGTTTTCCTTATCACTGTGTCAAGAAAACAAGGAGGTAGGCTGAACTGGAATTGTTGCTTATTTCCCAGATTCCCTCTATGTGTCAATTTCAATGACTCTCAGCTCTTCATGAAGGAAGAGCCCGATTACCAAGCAGCTAGTTAATTTTATGTCAGTTGTTCTTCTCAAAGAGCCAAAAGTGTAGACTTGATGCATTTCCCAATTGAGGTCATTCCATATAGCTGAAGTCTGAGAAAGCCCTGTTTTGCAAATGATCACTTTCCTGTGTTTTAGGCAATGGCATCAACAGTTGCCACAACATCAGTTGGGACAGATATTCCAGAGTAAAAATGTTGAAGTATTTTTTAAAACTGATCACCACTGTCTTGCATGTGGTCCTCAAACAGCTTTTAAAAATTCCCAATTTTTGCCAGTGCTAACAACTGTCTGGCAAATAGTTTGGCTTATAAGGAAGTTTTAGTAAGGAAACAAACTCAAATACTTATTTTATAAATATTAGTAGGTCTAAGGAAATGTTTGTGTTATTTATAACAACTTTCAGTTGGAGCCTTTGCTCAATTATATTACATGTTATACTTTTTTATGACTAGAAAAACAGCTCCTATATGTTGGTTCTGGAAATCTCATTTGTTTTCAAAAATACTTATCCTTCATTAAACTAAGCAACAGTTTCACATAAAGATTAATTTTGTTTAATACAGATGAGATGAATTGTATTTTAATGGTTTTTCCTGCCTGCCTGAATATAAT
The DNA here is from genome assembly GCF_028640845.1 of Ahaetulla prasina. Lineage (NCBI taxonomy): Eukaryota > Metazoa > Chordata > Lepidosauria > Squamata > Colubridae > Ahaetulla > Ahaetulla prasina. Next base: position 70,434,217 of record NC_080542.1, read on the forward strand.
AGAAAAAAGAAAAAAAGAGGCCATTCTGGTGGGCTCACAACACAATCATAACTATATAACAATGATGGTGAACCTTTTTGGCACCAAGTGCTGAAAAGAGAGCGCATGAGCGCAAACTCGTCTAAGCCGCAACTCGGAAGAGCCCAGGACGCATTCGCTTGCTTGAAAATGAATTTCCAGTTTCCATGCGCACATGTGTGCCAGCCAGCTACTCTTCTGGGTTTTTGGTGCACATGCACACGCAACAATCAGCTGGCCAGTGCACATGCTCATGCAGGAAAATGGAAGACCAGCTCTTCCAGTTTCTGGCACTGCTGCGTGCAAAAAGGCCAGCTGATCATCGCATGCGCACCAGAAACCCAGAAGACGAACGAGTGATGCCGTGTGTGCCAGGCAACATGGTTCCACGTGCCACTTTGGGCATGCGTGCCATAGGTTCGCCATCACAGCTATATAACAAGCATTAGAGATCAGCAGAACATATTTGTAAAGAGAATGGGTAGAGAAATTTTGTATATGTTTCTTAGATGCAGGTTTCAAAATGTTATTCTGTAAGTATTTTGCATTATTTTGCTTCTTGCAGTTATTCATGCTAAAATAAAGAGTGTGGAGAGAAGAAGTTGCAATGAAATAACCACAATGGTTGATGTGAAAAATGTGTTGAAATCTTTGACTCCAGTTCCTCGTGCTCTAATTCCTCTGTATACTAATTCTTCTTGCCAGTGTCCACCTCTTCTTCCAAATCAAGTTGTACTCATTATGTGCTATGAATGGCACACCAGGTAAGTGATGATAAAACAACAAGGAAATCATATTAAGATGTATAGCACCAATATTTTCTATTGATGACACACAGCAAACTATACTCATTACTTGTTTGAGATTTTCAGCAAAATGAATGCATAAAACTTTGAAGACAAGACGTATATCCATCAGAAAACCTACATATTGTAGAAGAAACAGAACTGGACTTGTTGAGACCTAGATTCAAAACATTTTTTAGCTATAGTGTTCAGAAGATCATTTTGAATCAGTTATAAAGCTGCACTGATCTTATCATAAGCCCTGAGCAGCAGTCTGAGCATGTCAGTATCTAATATGAGGCATTGTGATCCAAATACCACATCCATAGGTTTGAGTGCATTAATGCTTAAGAAAGATGATGGTAACAAAGAATAGAAAAGATGTATTTTGAAAAATTAAGAAAAGGTTAAACTTCTGAGTTTTGATTTTGAAAGAAGTGAGAAAGTGGGAAAATGGGAGAGGGGTGGGTAAAGTAATAAGCACAATGTTGGTTAATCTTGAGATATTTTAGAATATCAATACAAAAGGGTGAATGTTTCCAAAATTAAGCTCAGGAATGGAAATGGATTAGAAAGAGTTATACATTTCATGAAACAAACTTGCCAGTGATGTTTCCAAAGCTCTTTGAGGTTTTAATTTTATGTGTTTTGTCAAAAGATTTGAAAAAGACAGTAAAAACAAAACATTGCGTTTCCCATTGAACTCAGCCATATATAAACAGAGATTGAGTTACAGTGGCTTTTAAAAATGTCAAAAGTAACGGTCACTTACTTGGAAAAGTGCTGAAAGAAATACCACATTCTTGTTTCTATCACAATTTCTCCTTTTGTGATTACATTGTGGGTCTTGGTCTTGGATTAAAGGATGTGGAAACCTTAAATTGAACCAGGGCCATTGGAGCAGGATTTAGGTTGCATGTTTCTTGTGTTGTAAGATAGAAACCTTTTAAAAAAATATTTTCAAGAATCGTACAAGCAAATCAGCATGCACATATAGATTAAGGTTGAGTTATCCAATCATGAGTCAATTGAATAGGATATATACAAGCCCATTGGTCTTTCCCAAGCTTGCATTCTCCAACTATGTTCCCTAATTGGATATGCTGGGTGTAATTTATACTCTTAATACATTTTGGGTACAATAGGGTGAGAAAGTTTAAAAGCATTCCTTGATAGATTAAGGACTGTGTTTCACTTGTTAAATAAACAATACTTCAGCAACTCCAAACAACTTAGAACAAAAAGAAAGAATTTGCTTGTGGCAAAACAATGCTGATGGAATATGTTATAAAACACTGACCTTTCATGGCTGTGAGGAGATTTGTACCAAACCAAATGTCTGCTGGGTCAAAAGTAACATAAATATCCAAATAATACTATTTAATAACTTTGGACTAGAATCTAATCCAGTCTCAGTTTTTGGATCCCAATAGGTACCTGATAAACTAATCAATGCACTCTAAATGATTTATGGAATCAATTTCCGATAGACAGTAACCATCCCTGAAGCAAACTAACGCATTTTAAATAATTCTATATATCATAGATCTATACTGTATATTCTCTATATTATTATTACTAAAAATTTAGTACAATATAAAACTGCATATATTGATGTTTTTCATGATTATTGCTTTCATGAATTCCTTTTTGTAAATTGTTTTGGAAGAAAGGCTACTATCTTTGAACAATGCAGTATATAATTATTCTTTTTTATTTCACCATACTATATTTATGGTGAGAACATTGCTAAAGAGAAATTAAAAGTGTAAGTCCCAGTGACAGTATCCAAAGTCTTAAAAAATTATAGATTTCTCCAGTCATTATAGAGAAAGTAACCCAAGGATGGTGAGAGTGATGTTCTGAAGGTCTTTTATTCTTACATTGATTAAAACTCTTTTTTTAAAAAAAAAATTATTCAACATTTTTCACCTTTAAAAACATAATTACACTTTTTCAGCTTTCTGTTATTGGAATTTCTCACAATTTCAACATCCTTTGACAAATTGTGTACATACACATTCTTATTACTAAAGTACTTATTTATATAATATATACGCTATATATCTATCTACTACACATTAAATATATATATTTTTGTTATATTATCTTCTCTTAACATTAACTATACATTAATTTTAGACTTCTTTTCCAACCAATTATATCACCTCCTCCATCTCTCATAATATATTGTTTCCTCTCTGTCCTTTAATTCCATCGTTAATTTATCTAATTCTGCACATTGTAGCACCTTTTTTATAATCATTATGTGTTGATGGAACATGTTTTTGTTTTCAATTTTGGGCAAATAAGATTCTGGCAGCGGTGATTATATGGAGCATGAGATATCGAATTTCTTTACTCATCTTTCCTTTTATAATCCCCAAAAGAAATAACTCTGGTTTCATATCAATTTTTAGTTCAATAATTTCCACCAACCACTTTTTCATTTTTAACTAGTTGTCTCTTGCTTTGGGACATATCCACCACATGTGGTATTATGTCCCTTGCTGGTGGTTACATTTCCAGCAGTTTGGTGGGCTATTAGGAAACACCTTGGCCAATCTAACTGGGGTAAATGCCATCTATAAAACATTTTATAAATGTTCTCCTTGTAAGCAGCTGACATCATCATTTTATAATTTGTTCCCCATACTTTTTTCCAATGCTCTAATTCTATATTATACCCAATTTTTTTTGCCCAAATTATCATTGTTTCTTTCACAGATTCCTGCTCCATTTTGAGTTATAAATTTTGGTGATTATTTTTTCATTAGTCCCTGTTAATATTTTATCCATTTCTTGTTGTTCATTTTGAAACCCGTATTGTTCTGAATCTTTTTTTGTAACTTGTTAGAATCTGTAGGTAAGGCCACCAGTCTATTTTAATTGTGTTATCAATTCCTGATTTGATCTGAATTTCCCTTGCTCATCTAACAGCTCTTTATAAGTTACTGTTTTATTTAAATCAATTAAATTAGGATAGACCAATGTTTCCATAGTTGATATCCATCTGGGGATTTTTGTATAAAAAATTATTTTAATTTTCATCCAAATCTCTAATAGGGCCTCTCTCACATGGTGTCTCTGGAAATATTTGTGGGCTTTTTTCTTCCCCTCCCAAATAAAGGTATGCCAGCCCCTATGTATATCATCATTAATATTGATTACTGTTAATACTTGATCGTTAATATTTTTCTATTTGTTAAATTTATCCACTCTTTGAGCCATGATACTGCTACTGCCCGATAATAAAGTTCCCAGTCGGGAAGACCAAAGCCTCTTTTAGTTCTAGAATCTTGTAAGAGTTTTAATTTAATTCTAGGTTTTTTTCCCCAGCCAGATAAATTTCAAAGTTATTTTATTCAATTTTTCAAAAAAAAATAATCCTAATTTTATGGGTACCATTTGGAATAAATATGAAATTTTTGGTAAAATGTTGATTTTTATGGTCACAATTCTTCCAATCAAAGGTATTTGTAATTTCAAGTCTCTAAATCCTTTTGAATTTGTTGTAATAATTTTAAATAATTATCTTCTTTTATGGAGGAAGTTCTTGCTATTAACCAAATGCCTAAATATTTTACTTTTTTCATTACTTGAATTTCCAGTTTCTTCTTTAATTTTTTATTTTGGCCTTGTGTAAGATTTTTGGTTATTATCTTCATTTTGTTTTTATTTATTTTTAAACCAGTAACCAACTGGTTACCAATTTTCTCTATTTTCTGTATTAATAATTCTCCCATTTCAAGAGGGTCCTCTATTATAAAAACCATGCCGTCTGCAAATGCCTGTGTTTTATACTCTTCTTTTTTAATTTTTAGCCCTTTTATTTCCTGATTATCCTTAACCTGTATCCGTAAAACTTCTAGCGAGAGAATAAATAAGAGGGGGGATAGTGGACATCCTTGCCTAACCCCTTTATTTATGGTGACTTTCTCTGTTAGATCTCTATAAACCATTATTTTCGCTGTTTGATTTGAATATATTGCCTTAATCATTGTGATAATTTTTTGTCCAAATTTCATAGTAATTAATTGTGTGATTAGGAACTACCAATTTAGATTATTGAAGGCCTTCTGTGCATCTACCAATATTAACACTAATTGTTTTTCAGGATGGGATCATAATACTTTAATATGTTCCTTATAATTCTTGCATTGTTTCTTATTTGTTGTTTGGGTAAAAACCCATTTTGGTCCAAATGAATAATATTATTTAATATCTTTTTGAGTCTTTCTGCTATTATTGTCTCCAGGATTCTATAGTTGGCATTTAGCAGCAACATTGCCCTGTAGTTTTGGATAAATGGATTGTCTGTATTTTCTTTTGGGATTAATATTATAATTGCCTCCGTCCATCAGTTTGACATTGTAGTTCGCTCTAATACATCGTTGTAAATTTCTAACATAATTTCCTCTAATGGTTCTTGAAACTTTTTATATATTTCCGCAGGAATTCCATCAGGCCCAGGTGTTTTATTATTTTTTTGTTTCTTAATCGCCTCCTTAACTATCTCTGTTAGGGTAATTTTTTCATTCAACATTTCTTTAGCTTCCTCTGATATATTTGGCAAATTTCTCTCTTGTAAGTACTTTATAATATTTTCTTCTGCAATACTTTCTTGATAATAATAATAACAACAGAGTTGGAAGGGACCTTGGAGGCCTTCTAGTCCAACCCCCTGCCAAGGCAGGAAACCCTACATCATCTCAGACAGATGGTTATCCAACATTTTCTTAAAAATTTCCAGTGTTGGAGCATTCACAACTTCTGCAGGCAAGTCGTTCCACTTATTAATTGTTCTAACTGTCAGGAAATTTCTCCTTAGTTCTAAGTTGCTTCTTTCCTTGATCAGTTTCCACCCATTGCTTCTTGTTCTACCTTCAGGTGCTTTGGAGAACAGCCTGACTCCCACTTCTCTGTGGCAGCCCCTGAGATATTGAAACACTGTTATCATGTCTCCCCTAGTCCTTCTTTTCATTAAACTAGACATACCCAGTTCCTGCAATCGTTCTTCATATGTTTTAACCTCCAGTCCCCTAATCATCTTTGTTGCTATTCTCTCCACTCTTTCTAGAGTCTCAGCATCTTTTTTACATCGTGGCGACCAAAACTGAATGCAGTACTCCAAGTGTGGCCTTACCAAGGCATTATAAAGTGGCACTAATACTTCACGTGATCTTGATGATATAACGCTTGAAAGTAATTTTGAATAATGTTTTCCCCCCATCAATCTTGTATTGCAGATTCCCATGTTCATCTTGTAGGTGTTGTACGAACTGTTTCGTTTTTTCATTTTCAATTTATGGGCCAGCCATCTTCCAGGTTTATTTGCTGTTTTGAAATAATTTTGTTTTGCCATTTTAACATTCCATATCATTGCTTCCTGTTGTCTTAGATTAATTTTATGTTGCATTAAATCTCTTTCTTTTTTAGTTCTATCAGTCTGAGGCACCTTATGCAGGTCTATTTCCAATTTTTTTAGTTTGTCCAATAGTGATATTAGTTGTTCCCTTTTCTCTTTGTTTCTTCTTGCTGCATAAGCTATTGTTATTCCCCTCATATATGTCTTAGTGGTGTCCCATAGGTTCTGTAGTGTTGTATGTTCTTTCCTATTCTCCTTAAAGAATGTATTCAATTCCTTTTCCATTATTTGTATGTAGGATTTTTCTTTTACAATTCAATTTACAAAACCAAATCTAGATGACCTCCAAGGTCCCTTCCAACTCTGTTGCTGTTATCTTTATCTTCTCCCCCCCCCGACCTTTCCATTTTATTGTTAAGGGGCTGTGGTCTGCCCAAATATTTGGCGATATCTCAATCTCTTCTAAATTATTGATCAATTCTGGGTTCATCCAAGCAATAGCTAGATCTCAATTGGCTCCTTGGTTCTCTGAGGAGCGAGAGAGATGAAACGCCGGAGAAGATGCCTGGAGAGTACCTGGAGGTCCAGCCATTCCGAGGCTGATTGGACACTAGTTAGGTCTTTTTCGAAAACCTACCTAGTGGCACTGAGGGTGGCAAAGCATTCCTACGTTTCCACCCTCATTGCGTCGGCAGATAACTGTCCGGCCGCCCTGTTTCGGGTGACCCGCTCCCTCCTACACCGGGGGGGCGGGATGACCCCTTGCAGGGACGTGCCGAGGAGTTTAGTGGTTATCTATACGATAAAATCGCTCAGCTTCGGGATAGTTTGGACCAAGATTGTGATGATCCGGGTGAGATGACTGAGATGCGTCTTGTTTATGTTGTTTGGGATGAGTTTGATTCTGTGGCTCCTGAGGACGTGGACAGGCTACTGGGGGGGGTGTTACATGCCAATACATGTTTACTGGACCCGTGTCCCTCCTGGCTGGTGCTGGCCACTCAGGAGGTGACACGAGGCTGGCTCCGGGGAATTATAAATGCTTCTTTGTTGGAAGGGGTCTTTCCCGCCGCCTTGAAAGAGGCGGTGGTGAGACCCCTCCTCAAGAAGCCTTCCCTGGACCCAGCTATTTTGGGTAATTACCGTCCAGTCTCCAACCTTCGCTTTGTGGTGAAGGTTGTAGAGAGTGTGGTGGCGTGGCAGCTTCCCCAGTACCTGGATGAAGCTGTCTATCTAGACCCGTTCCAGTCCAGCTTCTGGTCCGGGTATAGCACGGAGACAGCTTTGGTCGCATTGGTGGATGACCTCTGGAGGGCCAGGGATAGGGGTTGTTCCTCTGCCCTGGTCCTGTTAGATCTCTCATCGGTTTTCGATACCATCGACCATGGTACCCTGCTGCACCGGTTGGGGAGTTTGGGAGTGGGAGGCACCGTTTACCGGTGGTTCTCCTCCTATCTCTCCGACCGGTTGCAGACGGTGTTGACAGGAGGGCAGAGATCGACTGCAAGGCGCCTTACTTGTGGGGTGCCTCAGGGGTCGATTCTCTCGCCTCTCCTGTTCAACATCTATATGAAGCCGTTGTGCGAGGTCATCGGTGGCTTCGGGGTGAGTTATCGGCTGTACTTTTCCACCCCGGGCCACCCCAACGAAGCTGTCGAAGTGTTGTCCCGTTGCCTGGAGGCCATATGGGTCTGGATGGGGAGAAACAGACTCAGACTCAATCCATCCAAGACGGAGTGGCTGTGGATGCCTGCACCCCGGTACAGTCAGCTGCAACCGCGGCTGACTGTTGGGGGCGAGTCACTGGCCCCAACAGAAAGGGTACGCAACTTGGGCGTTCTCCTGGATGGACAGCTGTTGTTTGAGGACCACCTGGCGGCCATCTCCAGGAGAGCCTTTTGCCAGGTTCGCCTGGTTCGCCAGTTACGCCCCTTTCTGGACCGGGATGCCTTATGCACGGTCACTCATGCTCTCGTCACTTCTCGTCTGGATTATTGCAATGCTCTCTACATGGGGCTACTCCTGAAGTGCACTCAGAGCCTCCAGTTAGTCCAGAATGCAGCTGCGCGGGTGATTGAGGGAGCTTCACATTGCTCCCAGGTAACACCACTCCTGCGCAGTCTGCACTGGCTACCTGTGGTCTTTCGGGTGTGCTTCAAGGTCTTGGTTACCACCTTTAAAGCGCTCTATGGCTTAGGGCCCGGGTACTTACGGGACCACCTGCTGTTACCTTATGCCTCCCACCGACCCGTACGCTCACACAGAGAGGGTCTTCTCAGGGTGCCATCCGCCAAGCAATGTCGGCTGGCAGCCCCCAGGGGAAGGGCCTTCTCTGTTGGAGCACCTACCCTCTGGAACGAACTTCCCCCCGGTTTGCGCCAACTACCTGACCTTCGGACCTTTCGCCGTGAATTGAAAACTTATTTGTTTATCCAAGCGGGACTGGCTTGAGTTTTAAATTTCCAAATTTTGAATTTTTAATAATTTTATATGGGGTATTTTAGTTTGGGTCAATTTGATGGTTTTAATTCGGCCATTATTGAATATGTATTTTAACTGATATTTTAATTTTGTATATTTAATTGTTTTAATCTTGGCTGTACACCGCCCTGAGTCCTTCGGGAGAAGGGCGGTATAAAAATTTAAATAATAAATAAATAAATAAATAAATAATAAATAGCTATATATAACCATGAACTATGGGGGTGGGAGAAGAAGATAAATTGGTTTTTTCCTGTGTTTAATTGTCCCCATGCATCTCTTAGATTTAATTCTTGTACCATCTCAAAAAACATAACCAGTAATTTTCATCTTTTGTTTTTATTTTTCTTTGTAGTCCTGTAATCACTTTTATACCTAAGAGGTCTGTAAGGGGTGTGCATAAGAGCACCAGCATGCCTACCGTTCCTGTCCTAATGTTCCCTTTGATTGTATCCAATTCATATGGTTATTTCATGCTTATACTTATATATACTGTTGTGTTTGACAAATAAATAAATAAATAAATAAATAAATAAATAAATAAATAAATAAATAAATAAATAAATAAAATTATCTATCACCACATTGAAATCACCTATTATGCAGATATTTTCACAGTCTAATTCAGTTATTTTTCTATGTAATTTGTTGTAAAAATTTTCTTGTTTTGTGTTTGGTGCATAAATTGTCAATAAAAGGATTTGTTTGTAGTTTATGGTTATTTCTGTTATCAAAATTCTGCCGTCTTTGTCGCTAAATATTTTCCTTGAATTTAATCAGTCTTTTATGTATACTGCGATCCCTCTTTTTTTTTCTGTGCCAATGCCAAATGTAATTTTTTATTTATTTTTTTGCAGAGGTTCCACAAGGAGTTCTGCCATCAGCTTTGGGAGTTCTTCCTCCTTAATTTCCACTATGTTTTGAAATCGAAGATACAATATTGATTTTTCCATCTCCAAATTTATTATAGCCTCTTCTAAATCTCTATTTGCTGCCACCATTCTACATTCTGTTATATCTTGGTTTTTTACCACTTGTTCTATTTTAGCCTCTACCATTCTTATCTTCTGTTCACTTTTTGTTATCATTTCTTGCCAGTTCTATTGTGCCAGTTCTATTGTCTAATTTATGTATCTCTCCTTTCAATTCTCCCATATCATTTTTAATATCTTCATGATTTTCGTACATCACCTCCTGCATCTTCATCATTGTCTCCTGTATTGCCATCAAGGTTGATTGCATTCTCTGCAGATTGACAGTGGAACCTGCTTTTTCACTTCCCAACATGCTTTCCCCTGTATGTGGTCCTGAGGGGGAATCTGTTATCGAGGTTGCTTTTCCCCTGCCTAATTTTGTAACTGTGATGATCATGTTCTTCATTTTGATGTTTTTTAAAAAATGTTTCCACAATACCATATATCCACCCCTATTTTTCTCTTCTCTTCTTTTAGTCTGTCTCCTAATTCCGCGAAATTCCGTCCCAGTTCAATGATATAATACCCCCAGTATCACTCCCTAAATAGCAATTGAACTAACATTCCACCTAGTTCTACTTTCTCAATATCATTAACATTTAATGCTTCGCCAGTCAATGTCTCTAAGATTCCTCTAAAATTCCTCTATAACACTTACTTTAAATTCAAATTGCTTTAACTCAATAGTACAATTCATAATACAATTAATAATACACTTACTCAAATATTTTGTTGATTGGTTAATAGTTTTTAAATAATTTTTTTACTAAATATCTCTATTCCTTAAATTACTATCTTTGATATATTTCAACTCTAACTTCAAATATGTACATATATCTAGCAGTATCTAACAGTCATTATATTATACTTATTGTTAATTACATAAATGATATCTATTGTTTATTAAGTGAATAATTAATAAGTAAATAATTATATATAAATATAAATAGCTATCAATATAAATATATTAATATCTATATATAAATATAAATAGCTATCAATATATATATTGATATATATATATAAATATATAAATATAAATATAGATATAAATATCAAGAATGTGTAACCAATGTTCAGTTATCTTCTTTCTAAATTTACTGTTAATAGCTATAGTCCATTTCAATCTATGTAAGCTAGTCTTTTCTAGAATTCTGAATCCATACAGTCACCAACAGAAGAGTCCACCACTATCAATGTCAGATTTGATCACTGTCACTTTAAATCCAAGATGTCTCCCTTTTATTTCACCTAGTCACTGTTATTTCTCTGACAGATTTTCTCTTTCAAAGCCTCATATTTATCCCAGTCTTAGTCCAAGCTTGCTGTTTTTTTTTAAAAAAACTTTTCAGAAGATGCCCCTTCAGAATTTTCCTTCACATCTTCCACATAATCAGTTTTTCCAATATCATTCGTTACTTTAACTCTGCTCCCACGCTAAATTGCTGCTTTACAATCTTCTCTGAGTCTCACGCAGCTGCTGATGTAATGCCTTTACTCAGGTTCGCTAAGAGTCTTTCCAGATTCAATCTCTTTTTCGTCCCTCCTCACCGATATCTCAAGCTGCTTTACTTCTTTTTTTCTTCCTACTCCATCAAACAGTCAAGTCATCATGTCTCTGGATTGGCCATAAAGGCTGATTTCTTTTGCATCTGATCTGTGGGTTTCCTCTTGTTTTCCCAGGAGATTGTACCTCTCACTGTCAACTCTGAAGTATCCCCTCTATTCCATTACTCCCTCTGAGAGGCAACTTGTTCTATGGGCCTCAAAAAACATGAAAAAATTAAGCAAACTAAATGAGCATTACCTTGCTCACACCAACATGACGTCACCACTGGAAGTCCCCAAAAACTCTTACCATTCTTTTTTTACTCACTGCTGATTATCTGGCACTAAAAGCAAAACATGCATGGACCATGCACATATCAGTTGAAACCGTGGATCACCAGGTTCTAAAGGTCTCTCATTTCCCATTACAAGAACAGAATCTACTCAAGAGGTGGTATGATTAATGTTTTCTCCTATTAACTTTAATGTTAACGAATTAAGAAAAGAAAGGAACAGTTCTTTAGCTATAAACCATTAAGGCACTCTGTTTTGCCTCCAATTCACTCTTCTTGCTTTGAAATCAAAGGTCATACAAAATAAAAATAGGTAGAAAGTCCTGATCAATCAGGTGAAAAAAAACATTTAGCCCAGTTTTCTGGGTTATGTACATGATCACCAAATGAGGCAGTTGTTCCCTACCTTTGCAGCTTGGCAGCCTGGGGGGGAGCACATGAGGAGAGGGGAACCAGGCCATACAAGTGGTGTTATAATGTTCACATGTGCAGCTCAACTTGTGTGAGCACCAGGCCAGTGCACAGGTGCATGTGTGTGCAGTTCAACTTCTGCAAGTTGAGCTGCACATGCATGTGCATATGTGCTGACCTGCCACTTGCATGGCCCGATTGCAAATAGGCCATGGCTCAGTAGTGGGTCCACTTACCTTCACTACTGGTTCAGAACTGTGAGCGTGCATGCATGCTTCACTTGTGCCTGGGACTTCTGTGCATGTGCAGAGCATCCATGATGATGTCCAGGCAGGTGGGAGGAGCCTTTACCTGTTTGCCCAAACTGTGGTGAACTGGTAGAAACCCACCACCATTGGGGATCCTAAATATAGGAATCTTACAAGTTTGGCACAAAAACATTTTTTCTTCTTTCCCAAAACTGATATTAAACACATTAAGCTATATATATAAGGTAATATAAGTAGCCAACCAATGGTAATTTATCCCCTATGAAGTTGGCCGGTACAGATAGTCCTTGACTTACAACTGTTTATATAGTGACAATTCAAAGTTACAATGGCACTGAAAAAAGTGCTTATGACCATTTTTCACACTTACAATCATTGCAGCATCCCCTTGGTCACATGATCAAAATTCAGAATCATGGCAACTGACTCATATTTATGATTGTTGAAGTGTCCTGGGGTCATGTGATCGTCTTTTGTGACCTTTTGACAAGCAAAGTCAATGAGGAAACCACATTCATTTAACAAACATGTTACTAACTTAACAACTATAGTGATTCATTTAATATCTATGGCAAAAAAGAGTGTAAAATGGGACAAAAACTCATTTAACAAATTAGCAACATAAATTTGGAGCTCAATTGTATTCATGAGTGGAGGACTACCTGTACATTTTAAAGGTATCTAAACTGATGGTAATAAGTCTTTTATTTATTTATTTATTTATTTATTTATTTATTTATTTATTTATTTATTTATTTATTTATTTGTCACAACAGTATATATATATAAGCATAATCATGTAATAAGTATATGATATATAAGCATAAATATAATCATAAGTATGTAATAACTATATGAAATTGGATACAATCAAAGGGAACATTAGGACAGGAATGGTAGGCACGTTGGTGCTCTTATGCATGCCTCTTACAGACTTCTTAGGAATGGTGTGAGGTCAATAGTAGATAGTTTTTGGTTAAAGCTTTGTGGATTTTGGGAAGAGACCAGGGGTGAAATGTTCCCAGTTCGGACCAGCTTGCACGATCCGGTAGCGATGACGGCTGCTGGTTTGGAGGACCGGTAGCAAAAATCCCTGGCCACATCCCCCGCCTCTGCTGAGCTGCACCATCAGCAGAGGGTTTTCTTTTTTACTTTTAAAAGCCGGTTTTTCTTCAGCTGAAAACAGCCTTTAAAAGTAAAAAAAAGCCTTTGAGGATCCCGCCCCTCAGCTGAGATCTTTAAACTTTTTTAAAAAAATGTTTAAAGTCTCCTCTGGCAATCTCACCTGAATTCCTCATCAGCAGAACCTTACTTGTACTCTTACTTATAGAAAACATGTTTTCTACAAGTAAGAGTAGAGAGTCTAAGGCACTTACCTGATTACTGATGAACACTTGGCTTTTTTCCCACCCCGAAAGCAGTTTCACTTTTAGTCCAGACAGAATCAATTGCTTAGCTAATCTATTTCCTCAGTGATCAACTAATGCTGGCTGGCTTTGCTGGCTGAGGAACTCTGGGAATTGAAGTCCAAAATAAAATAATAAAATAAAATAAAATAAAATAAAATATTTTTGCAGCTTTCTGAGATTTGGTGTGTTTCTGTAATGTTTCACTCTAACTACACAAACACACAAAATTTCAGAAAGCTGTATGTGGCATTTTGTGTGTGTGTGTATATCAGTTGTGTTGTGTGTGTTTAAAGTGTGAAAGTTGGTTTTTGAGCTTTTTGTGGCTGTATGAAGTATGAAGTGCAGCTGCTTTTACATTGTGTGTGTGTTAGTTGTGCTGTGTTGTGTTATGTGTGTGTAAAGTGTGAAAGTTGGTTTTTGGTACCTCTTATTGTTTTTATACTTTGTTTATTATTTTTATTATTTATTGTTATTGGCCATGCCCACCCAGTCATCTGACCACCAAGCCATGCCCACCAATTAAACCCCGCCCACAGAACTGGTAGGGGAAATTTTTAGATTTCACCCCTGGAAGAGATTACAGAGTCTGGTAGTGCATTCCAGGCATTAACAACTCTGTTACTGAAGTCATATTTTCTGCAATCAAGATTGGACCGATTCACATTAAGCTTAAATCTATTGTGTGCTCGTGTATTGTTGTGATTGAAGCTGAAGTAGTCTTCAAAAGGAAGGATGTTGTAACAGATGATTCTATGAGTTAAACTCAGGTCATGTCGAAATCTCATGACCAAAATGGGATGGAGATTGTATACATTTCTATTCTGATTTCTTAGTTATGCAATTATTTTAGGTTGATGCTTCTTGATGAGTGCTCAGTGGAAAAGTGGAAGGATCCATTAAGCAAAAGGTTTCAGGTAAGAACAGATTCTTGTAAGATGTAGAATGGATGGAATGCACAATAGCAAGAAGTATGCTAGCCTATATCCCAGGGTCAAAGTAGGCAAGAATCAAGAAATACAAATTATCATAGAATTTAAAAAAAACAATTCATATGTGATATTACATAATTAGAAAAATAGATAGAATTCTGGAATGATGTATAAGCATTTTCAACACTGGATATTGTTATTGTTATGCTTAGTGCCTTAGTTAGTTAAGCACATGTCTAAAAGAAGCCATACTAGGAGCATTGATCATCAATTGTGTTGTAAATGTTGTACCTTGATGAACGTATCTTTTCTTTTATGTACACTGAGAGCATATGCACCAAGACAAATTCCTTGTGTGTCCAATCACACTTGGCCAATAAAATTCTATTCTATTCTATTCTATCTTTGCATAAGTCCTATTAGTATACAAATCAGCTGTTCTTGTTATGAACACAGTACTAAAGTTTATCATTCTGCATCACAGGATTTCAGGGTGAGGTATTGAAATGATCACTTCTTTAGCAGGCTGATCCAACTCTTTTTCCAAGTGTTCTGGGGATTTTTTCCCTTTTCTTTTTGTATTTAATTATTTATATTTCTGGAATTTGTCTCAAAAACCACTCTACATATATATTAGCAGAAGAATCAAATTTAAAAGCCATTTTTACCCCCATTGAGCAATATGTTTTTAGAAAAAGTTATTTAACAGAGTTTTAGCCCTAAGTCATATTGTCACCCCTACCCCAGCCCATATGCTAAGATTTTCACAAATAAAAAGAACAAATGGAGTATTTAAAATATATAGAAGTGTTCGCTAGATCTAACTACTGATATAAAATATTATTTTAAAAGAAAAACTGGATAAGTGAAAGAATAATATAAAGTGCACTAGAATGGATATGCATGGCAATTTAGAACACTTGAATGTAGAACAAATTATCCTCTGACTGGGAGCCTGATGTACTTTCATAGGGGAAAAAAAAGCATAAAGATATCTTGTAAACCATCCTTCACAAATGGGCCATTGTCCCACCCCCAGCCAAGAAGAAAAAGTTGCTCATTCCTACCTGGCAGGATTGGCTCTACTCTCTGGTTTTCTTTTTGTCCAACCAGCTACAAGAACTGGGTTCTAGAAGTGTACAAGGAGACCATCTATTCTTATAGAAGCATGATTTTACAAAGCATCAACTGCCAAGTGCTGCTAAGTTAGGCATTTCTATAAGGATAGGAAAGTGGAAATTATTTTGTTTTATAGTTTGGAATTTAATTCATTTACTTTTTTTCTAACAAGTTAACAGGGCGATTGTCAGTGCTTCACTGATAGTGAATATCCATGAGTAGATGAAGGAATGGCTTCTAGTGCAACCAGTTTTCTGAATGCTAACCTTATTTTACATTGTTTCCTAGCGATGGGAACAGAGACTCCAAGAACAGAAACTACAAGCAGCCTCTAATAGAAAGCTGAATTCCAGAAACTCTGGTCACATTGGGATACCAAAACAAAACTTAAAGAAAAGCAATCCTGTGCTCACCAGTTCCAAGAAGACTAATAAGCTCAGAAATCGCCAGAAAGAAATTAATTCTAAAAAAATATGAGTTCCACCTTTTTTTTTCCTGGAGCAAAGCCAACAAGCTGGCCTGAAAGGCATATGATTTGCTGAACTCCGTAACCTAAACATTTCATTTTTATTTTGTAAAATAAATAAAAGCACATACAGTTTTGCACTAAACTGAGAGAGTTGATTATGCAGCCTACATTTAGCATTGCAAATCATAGCTGATCAACAAGTGTATAGGTTAGTAGCTCTTTGATTTAAATATGCCAATGTGCTTCTAGTATTAAGAGTAGTTTTGCCATAGCAGAAAAGCAGTATCTTATTTTGGCATTTATCTAGGATTTTATGATAATGCTAGCAAAAAGAGAGTCTTTGTCTAGTATCTTGAAATTTGCAGAGTATAGGAATGAGATGCCATGCATTGCTTGCATGCTTCATCCTACCTTCATTGCACAGGAAAAATACAATACCATGGCTTTATTATCAAAAATGCATAAGCAACATCACTGGGTCATTGAGTTATATGCAGATTTCTGTGGCAAAAATATGTAATGCTGCTATCCTAAATATACTTACAAAGGAATAAGGCATACTGAATGTAAGGGGGTTTGTTTTTAAGTATATATATAGGACTGCCAGTATAAAGCATGCTCTATTTTTTTTTTACTTCAACTCTGGTTTTGTTTATAAGTATTCATTGTTATAGTATATTGTTATACTTTAACATTTACAAAAAGCTATTCATTCAAGAATCTACAAAAAAACTGAAAACTTGAACTTGTCACTTATAGATTTATTAAGAATGAGTATTAAAACAAAAACTTTGCTAATTAAAAACATAAAGGCTAATTCACAACTATGTCTCAACATTTTTTAATAAAAATGTGAAGGCATCTCTGAAATTAATTTAGCAAAGGTGAAACATTATAATATCAAATTTATCTTAACTTACCCTCCTCTACAGGTTTCACAACAATAACATGTAGATATTGATTCTCTTTCATGTTTGGGATGTCCCGTTCATTTTACTGGGGAGCACTTTTTAGCAAGCATATTCTGTTTTATGTATGGAATGGATTTTTCAAGTGAACAAGATGAAACTTTAAAAATGGAAGAAATACTTTCATCTCCCAAATTCCCATCTCCTAAATTAAATTGGATTAGGGCAATTGACTACAGTGCAGAAAAGCATGCAGTAATATCTATAGTATAGGATGTTTTTGAATACCCATTGTACTATATCTCAAGCTGATACTAATTCCCATCCAGCTTATTTGGGGTAATAGTATTTGAATGCAATTCTGCCTGTTGAACAAATGATTTAGTTGCTAAGAATCACACAGTCTTAATATTAATTGAAGAATGGCATATGTGAAGGATCTTTGCTTCCCATGGCTTCTGCTGTACATATAGTTTTCCAAAATATAACTACATATTTACTGTATTTTTCTGATACTACATTAAGGATGAAATTCAAAGTGACTCACTTGCATATATTTGAGCTTTTATTAAGAGTGTAATAAATGTGCTTCATAGAAGAATGCCAATTAAGAATCCATAATAGGATTGCTGGCAAGTTCAGAAATGAACTTTTCCTCATTGAAAATTCTGTACAATAAATTTGAATGAATTGTTTAGCTGGGCATAGATATGCATTAGAATTTGAAAAAATAGGATTAGACTGTCTTTTTCAAAACTACCTTGCAATCTTGTGCGATGTTAGAATACATTTAGGACAGGTTTTTTTGTTTGTTGTCTTTTATTGAACACATTTACCATAAATAATGCATAAAGAAGACTATAAACAACTGCCACCATGTGTCTTTTTTATTGATAAACCAACCTTTCATCTTTGTTGATCTGACAATTCTTGATGTTGTTCTATTATGTGTGGTGCTAATTGGCTGGAAGGGATGGAAGGGATGCGGTGGCTCAGGGGCGAGGACATTGAGCTTGTCGATCGAAAGGTTGGCAGCTCGGCAGTTCGAATCCCTAGTGCTGCCGTGTAATGGGATGAGCTCCCGTTATTTGTCCCAGCTTCTGCCAACTTAGCAGTTTTGAAAGCACGTAAAAATGCAAGCAGAAAAAATAGGGACCACCTTTGGTGGGAAGGTAACAGCGTTCCGTGTGCCTTTGGCTTTGAGTCATGCTGGCCACATGACCACGGAGACCTCTTCAGACAGCACTGGCTCTTCGGCTTTGAAACGGAGATGAGCACCACCCCCTAGAGTTGGCAATGACTAACACGTATGTGCAAGGGGAACCTTTACCTTTACCTTAACTGGCTGGAAGTGTGGAATGTACCACACTTAAGGAATGATAACTGTTGACTTCTTTTAGTTAATTGTCTTTTCTGTTTGCTCAAAAAGAACGAAATGAGAATATGGCATCCTCTTTCTGCTTTTACAGGAAAAGTTAATGTTTAAACTGCTCTGGGGAAAGGAAGCAAATAAAGTTAAAAATAATTAAGTCAGCAAGTATTATGCCTCCTGTCTCTGCTCCAAATGTTAAAACTTTGTTGAAAGTCTGTTGAATATAGTTGGAGAAAAGTAAGATAATCAATTGAGCAGTTTATTTGTGTTTTAATAAATGTTTCTATGCTGTATTTCTTTCTAATAAGTGTGATGGTTTGTCTGAAAGTTCTCCAACAATTACAGCACTACTATTTCTGATACTTTATTTCTAAAATGAAATTATTTATTTGAAATGAGAGGAAACCATGTAAAATGATTGCCATCATAGAATTCAAACTATTGTTTCACACTTAAATAATGATTTGGGGGGGGGGAGAAAAAGAAGCATTGATTTCTGTCTCTGTCTGCTAGAGTAAAATAAGGCATTAACATCAGATCACAGCTTTTTGTTTTCCATAATAGTATGAACAAGTCATTTCTATAAAGATCTATCAATCTAATCTGTAAAACTCAGAGTCAGAGTTTCATTCTTTTCCACATTAAGCACAAAGTTCAGAAGCAGTTTCCATGTGGAAACAAAAGTACTTAAGTTCTTTTCTTTAATCAAAGTGGTCAGTTTTACCATTTCAGCCAACTCTATCAACTTCTGCAACCATTTGTCCATGGTAGGAATCAAAGTGTCCTTCCATTTTTGTACATATAATAGTCTTGCTGCTGTCAACATATATAGTAACTAAGTTCAAATTTTTCCCCTGGTTCTTTTTTCATTAGACCCAAAAGGAAAAGTTCTGGTTTCATTTTTATCTCCATTTTTAGAATTTTCTGTATTAAAATATGAATCATACTCCAATTTTTTTTGCTTTTATCACATGTCCACCATAGATAAAGTCCTTCTTTATTTTTACACTTCCAACATTCATTTGACATGCTTTTATACATCTTAGATAATTTATCTGGTGTTAAATACCAATGATACATCATCTTATAGAAACTCTCTTTTAGATTATAATTTAATGTAAATTTTAAACACTTCATCCACATACATGTTCATTTTCCAAATTCAATTCCAATAACATTTTATAAATCTTAGCAACAATACGTTCATCATTGCCACATAATGGAAGTTCCAGTTCATTTTTAACAAAGTGAAATCCATAGTACTTTTTATCCAATTTGAGCCTTTCTTTCAGTTGTCAATAAGTAAACCAATGGCAAGCGTAACCTTCTGATTCGAGTTCTTCCCTTGGCTTTAGTATTGGGTCACCAGAATTAAAAGATAAAATTTTACCATACCTTAACCAATTTGGCTTTGCCACCATTTATTTTTTTTAAAAAGCTTCTTGTGGTGACACCCAAAGGGGCAGCTTTGTAGAGAGCCTTGTTTTATATTTATTCCAAACTCTTTTTATAGTTATTCCAAAGTCTTTTTTAAAATTCTGATCCTGACTGGTAAGAGAGAGAATATCCATCATAAACCATGTCACACAAAGCACCCTACTTTTACATATTAATGTATTTCAGGAAGCTAGTCTGGAATTAGTTTGTCACATCATTTCTTGGAAATTAGTTTACTCTTGAGGGAAAGTATGACTTATCCAAGACAACTTCTTAGCTGAACAGAAAATCCCCAAACAGGTTAACATCAATTTTATGTGATTTGTTCTTCTCCACCATTGGAGGCCTTGAAAAAAAAACAATTTCATATCAAATATCCAGACATTTTTAACAGAGAATGAATAAAACTACTTTTGTACCTCTACTGCTACAAAAATTCTCTTTAAGAATATTGGCATATACACTGGTTAGCTCATACTTGGATTATTGCTCTGCTGTCTGCACAGGGCTACCTTTGAAGACTGTAAGCTACAACTGGTGCAGTATGTGGCTGCATGGGCGATTCTTTGGACCCTAGGGTGGCTCATATTACATAGTTGTTGTCAGGGTTCCAAATACCAAGCATACTCCCACATCAAGCAAAACTCCGAGGCAGCTATTCCTCAAAGAATAGCTTTATTGGAAATATCATATTGGCACAGATCTGGAGAAAAATGACTCTGAAGGTTCTCATGGTTTTCACCTAATTAAAAGAGTTTTCCCACAATCCCAAACAATCAGTCGCATGGTCCAGTCAAGATGCTGTCTCAGTGATGGAATTCAAATAAGTTAACAATCAGTTCTTCGCCCTAATAACCAGCTGGGTAGGCATGGCTGGGTGGTCATGTAACTGGGTAGGCGTGGCTAACTTGACATCACTCATATCGAGGCGCCGCCTACCCAGTGTCTCATGACTATGGGGATGCTGCGATGGTCATAAGTGTGAAAACGGTCATAAGTCACTTTTTCAGTGCCATTGTAACTTTGAATGGTCACTAAATGAACTGTTGTAAATCAAGGCGAACCTGTACAAAAATCCAAAAAGCTTCTTTGTTTGCAAAAAGCTGCCCTAAATACCAATCATTAGATTAGAAATACCTGCAAGCCGGAGTTACAAATCAGGCAGGGTGTCAGAATATCTTGAGGAATTAAAATAGTTAAAATGCAATAATAACTATCAGCAACCAACTTTTGCTCATAAAGTGAAACCCTTTAGCAGAGAGATCATTTAAGCTCTCCAGAAAATAGGTGGGCATATATGGGCTACAAAATGTAGAGAAAGAGACAATAAAGAGATAAATCAATAAATTATATAGGGGACCCAGGTTCAAGTCTCCCAAGCTTGTCAGGATCAAAATAAAATTAGTACATGCCACAGATATATAATTAAACTTCAAGCCTGGTGCCATGTTACTAAACCTTATTATCATGAGAGAAAACTAAAAAGAATTGGAGGGAGGATCCACACCCCTAACTCCTATTTTTTTAAAAGCTTCTTGTGGTGACACCCAAAGGGGCAGCTTTGTAGAGAGCCTTGTTTTATATTTATTCCAAACTCTTTTTATAGTTATTCCAAAGTCTTTTTTAAAATTCTGATCCTGACTGGTAAGAGAGAGAATATCCATCATAAACCATGTCACACAAAGCACCCTACTTTTACATATTAATGTATTTCAGGAAGCTAGTCTGGAATTAGTTTGTCACATCATTTCTTGGAAATTAGTTTACTCTTGAGGGAAAGTATGACTTATCCAAGACAACTTCTTAGCTGAACAGAAAATCCCCATTCAAACAGGTTAACATCAATTTTATGTGATTTGTTCTTCTCCACCATTGGAGGCCTTGAAAAAAAAACAATTTCATATCAAATATCCAGACATTTTTAACAGAGAATGAATAAAACTACTTTTGTACCTCTACTGCTACAAAAATTCTCTTTAAGAATATTGGCATATACACTGGTTAGCTCATACTTGGATTATTGCTCTGCTGTCTGCACAGGGCTACCTTTGAAGACTGTAAGCTACAACTGGTGCAGTATGTGGCTGCATGGGCAATTCTTTGGACCCTAGGGTGGCTCATATTACATAGTTGTTGTCAGGGTTCCAAATACCAAGCATACTCCCACATCAAGCAAAACTCCGAGGCAGCTATTCCTCAAAGAATAGCTTTATTGGAAATATCATATTGGCACAGATCTGGAGAAAAATGACTCTGAAGGTTCCCATGGTTTTCACCTAATTAAAAGAGTTTTCCCACAACCCCAAACAATCAGTCGCATGGTCCAGTCAAGATGCTGTCTCAGTGATGGAATTCAAATAAGTTAACAATCAGTTCTCCGCCCTAATAACCAGCTGGGTAGGCATGGCTGGGTGGTCATGTAACTGGGTAGGCGTGGCTAACTTGACATCACTCATATCGAGGGGCGCTTCGCCTTACCCAGTGTCTCATGACTATGGGGATGCTGCGATGGTCATAAGTGTGAAAAACGGTCATAAGTCACTTTTTTCAGTGCCATTGTAACTTTGAATGGTCACTAAATGAACTGTTGTAAATCAAGGCGTACCTGTACAAAAATACAAAAAGCTTCTTTGTTTGCAAAAAGCTGCCCTAAATACCAATCATTAGATTAGAAATACCTGCAAGCCGGAGTTACAAATCAGGCAGGGTGTCAGAATATCTTGAGGAATTAAAATAGTTAAAATGCAATAATAACTATCAGCAACCAACTTTTGCTCATAAAGTGAAACCCTTTAGCAGAGAGATCATTTAAGCTCTCCAGAAAATAGGTGGGCATATATGGGCTACAAAATGTAGAGAAAGAGACAATAAAGAGATAAATCAATAAATTATATAGGGGACCCAGGTTCAAGTCTCCCAAGCTTGTCAGGATCAAAATAAAATTAGTACATGCCATAGATATCTAAATAAACTTCAAGCCTGGTGCCATGTTACTAAGCCTTATTATCATGAGAGAAAACTAAAATGAATTGGAGGATCAACACCCCTACCTCCTATTTTTTTAAAAAATTCTTACTATCAGTGAGCAATCATGTGCCTTGGCCACTCCAACCAAGAAAGTCCAGTTGCCTCTTGAAAAAAGCACCTTTGGGACAACCATGACCTGGATGACTGGAGAATCCCAATAGACAAGAGACTCCTGTGCTCAGTGAACTGACAGCTCACCCTTTCCCACCCCAGAAAAGCAATCATTAGATCCATTTGCACCACTTAAAGATACCAGCTGGTCTCACTCACCTCACAAGATATCCTAAGGAAAACATCCAGATTTAAGGAAAGATCAATATCCCCAGAAAGGCAGTAAAAAAATCAGTGCCAAGCTTGCATCCTGCCTCTTTGAAGTAGACCCCAAAAGGACAGTGCCAGGAACCACTAAAGCAGTGAAAGAAAAAACCCCTCCCCATATAGAAAAAGAAACCATGAGGCAGGAAAAAATTCAAACACAATACAAATAATTTAAAAAGTGACTTTGACCGTTTTTCATATTTATGATCGTTGCAACATCCCCACTGAACTGCCTGGTTGTCTGGTGACATCACTCCTCCTACCATGGTCCAGGTGTAAGAATGTTCTTGGTTCCCAGGAGAAAGTGTTTTATTCTGGCTACACAACCCCAGCTATCTCTAATCCCCCACTCCCTATCCCTCAGCTCCAGTGTGGCAACACTGAAGCTCCAAGATGGCTCTGGACAGATCAGTTTCAGTCATTTATTTCATTTATTTAATTTTTATACCGCCCTTCTCCCAAAGGACTCAGTGTTGACAGTTGTTCCGTGAGCTGCACTGGTTGCTGGTTTACTTCTTGGTACAATTTTTTTAAAATTTCTTTTGTCACAACAGAATACACAAACAATTGTTATAGATAAAACAACATATTTTGAAGAAAATATACATATACGTATAAAAATATGCATCAACTATATCAATTTGATATGATAAAGGGAATAATAGGACAGGAACGGTAGGCACTTTTGTGCTCTTATGCACACCCCTTATATCTCTCTTAGAAATGGGGTGAGGTCAGTTTTTGGTTGAAGATTTTGGTTGAAGATTTTGGGATTTTGAGTAGAGACTATGGATTCAGGTTATTAAAAATTCAAGGTATTGGTCACTTTTAAAGCCCTTCATGATATGATTTCAAGCTAATGGGATTGATCCATCCCATTAGTGCCAGGAGAATGAGCATTCTGCAGACCCCATGGATTAAGAAAGTTTGGGTCTCCTACCTTTTGGAATATCATACCTTCCTCAAGGTGATATCTGCTTCCACTCTTCTGACCTTTCATAAAGTTATGAAGACCTGGCTGTGGCAGTTGGCCTAGGGCCCCAACAGGGGTTCATCATTCTGGAGGTAGTTACCAATTATAACAATAACCCGCTTCCCCTGTATGCATCTTGCTCCCTTGCTTTCCATCTTTTAATTGTAATTTATAATTCATTGCACAATCAGCCAGGTGTTCAGATTGGATCTGGCATTTTTATCAATCTATCAAACCCTTCCCAAGAATAGGAAGATGTGGATGTTTGATTATGTTAAAGATATTGTCACAGAATCTAAACTGTTCCGAATAAGGTTGCTTTTGCAATTTGTGTGATGGTGATTTTGTCAAGGCTAATGGTGTTCAAGTGATGCTCCAGCTGTTTTTGGAATGTACCCAAGGAGCCTATTACTACAACTACTACTTTTGTAAGAATGAAATAGTCAATAAGGGCTAAATGATCTATAAAACTCCACCTTACATTCTTTCTTCTCATCTTTCCCTCCCTATTCTAACCAATAGGCCAAGTGACTAGAATCCATTGATTCCATATCCTGATTTGAGGCTCTTTTATATCTACTTCCTAGTCCTTCAAAGAAAAATTTGAATATTTGTGATTGCCTTTCTTGTATTGGGATTTAGTACCAATTATTAATAATATTATTACAGGTATTCATGTGCTACCACCTATTTATATTCTGTACGAAATTGATGATATTATAAGTTAAAATTATATCTTAATGGAGGAAATATTCCTAATTTGAAGGGATCTTATGAATTCTAATTAATAACATGTATTTAATAAAAAGATATATGTAAATATATTAATTTGCACAGATCCTTTATTGTTGACAACAGATCAACTCTGAAATTTACATATAAATGTATTTGTATTTTAGGCTTTCCAAATCAATATCTCCAAAGATAAAGTTAATGCTTTTTTTAGCATGTTCCTCATTTGAGGATCCATGAACAGCATTGTGCATAATATCAGTTGCAAATTTAGCACGTATTGAATTAGGATGTGTTACTTTTGCTTTCGTTGGATCTGTCGGTCCCATTAATTTTCGCCATTCTTCCACAGCATTTTCTTTAGTTAGAACCATGAACATTGATGGACCTCTAGAAAAACAATACAACCAACAATGTATGAGATGCTGATAATCTGATTTTACAATGAGAACATTAAGTTGACATAACTAATGTTGCATGAGATAAACAAATCATACTGCCAAGTGCACTGTCTATTTGATTATTTCAAAGTGTCATAGGTTTATGTTACAGAAGCTAAGACTTATTAAACATACATTATGTAACAGTAGATGCAATGGTGGGATTCAAATTTTTTTACTACTGGTTCTGTGGCAGTGGTGAAATGCAGCTGGTTCTATCAGGCTTGGGTAAACTGGTAGCGCCAGCGGTGGGAGGCTCTGCCCACCTGCCCGGATATCATCATGTCTCATTTTTGATGCTCTGCACATGTATTGCGCATGTGAAGAGGTGTTGCGCGCAAGCAAAGTGAGTGCATTTGTGAACCGGTAGCGAAGGTAAGTGGATTTCACCCGTTCTGTGGGCATGGCTTAATGGGTGTGGTTTGGTAGTCATTTGACTGAGTGGGTGTGGCTGGATGGGCATGTGACTGGGTGGGCATGGCCAACTTGACATCACTCATGTCAAGGGGCACCTTGCCTGGCCTCTCCTCAAAGGCCTCAATGAGATACAATTTCCCTATTTACTACTACTGAACATCCAAAATATACTATTTAATCCTATGTATATATGCCATATGTGTACATACATATTATATAGTATAGAGTGTGTATAGGCACCCAAAAAGATGCATTATCTACTATATATATACTGTATGTGTATGTACACACACACATACACACAGCTCTTCTAAAACTATACACATTCAACCTCACTTACTGCATTTGGAAAAACACACCCAGAGTCCATTTTCTGCCACACATTTAACTGTAACCTCTGTACATTAGAACATTACAGATGCCTTCAGATGTTCTTCCCTAACTTACACATGACTGTTAGAGCCAGGAGATGTCATGAATTGAGTAAAATGTGGTGAAACTCATTTAACAATGCTCTTGCTTAGCAACCAAAATTTTGGGCTCAGTTGTGGTCATAATTGGACTATCTCTGCCTTCCTCTGCATGGCAGCTTTGTCCTAGTAAACTCCTCCTTTCTGGCAATTTTCCCTGTTAGAGGCACCAAAATAATCCAGATAAGGTTTCCTGCTGGAGCAGGGGGTTGGACTAGACGGCCTCCAAGGTCCCTTCTAACCCTGCTATTTTATAATTCTGTAAGGATCTCCGGCTGGAGCAGGGTTGGACTAGATGACCTCTGAGATCTCTTCTAGCCATAGATTGCTGTGCTGTTTCAAAGCATCTTCTGAAGCCACATCTAGTGCTAGGGTTTATAGTCCTCCCTCCCTCCCTCCTTTCCTTCCTTCCTTCCTTCCTTCCTTCCTTCCTTCCTTCCTTCCTTCCTTCCTTCTTTCTTTTTCTTTCTTTGCCTCTTTCTCTTTCTTTCTTATCTCTCTCTCCCTTCCTTCCTCTTTTTTCTTCCTTTTTTCTTTTTTTCTTCCTTTTTTCTTTCTTTCTCTTTCTCTTTCTTTCTTTGACTCTTTCTCTTTCTTTCTCTTTTTTTTTCTTTCTTTCTTTCTTGTCTTTTCTGTCTCCCTTCCTCTTTCTTTCTTTTTCTTTCTTTCTCTTTTTTTGTTTCTCTTTCTTTGTCTCTTTTTCTTTCTTTCTTTTCTCTCTCTGTCTCTGTCTCTGTCTCTGTCTCTCTCTCTCTCTCTCTTTTTCTCCCTTCCCTTCCTCCTTCCCTTCCTCCTTTAAAGGCTAGGACAGTGAGACCCACCCAAGACATGCGAGGCAGGAGGCCTGAGAGAAAGCTCCTGGTCTGGGCACACAGCCCTCCATGACGGAGCCCTTCCCGGAGAGCAAAGCAAGAATTTACTGATCCTGATCATGATGGCGAGCTCCAGCTCCAGCCACAGCAGTGGCAGTGGAAGGAGCATGGCGGCAGTAGTGGCAGCAGTGGCAACGGAAGGAGGGCAGCAGCAGTGGTGCTCTGGATGGGTGGCCCTTGGGGCCCTGGGAAAGCACACAGCGAAATTTACTTTAGCAACTGGAAGTTGCTGCTTTGGGTCCTCCTGTAAGTCCCATCCTGGAAAATTTTTCCCAGGCAACAGCAGCAGCAGGGGAGAAAAGCAGCAGGCTACAGGTTGGGTAAATTGCTTTAGCCTGGGGTGGAGGAGGGTGTAGTTTGAGGCCTGCCTGGGTTCTCTAGGCAAGTGTGGGCAATGAGCCTGGCCACAGGGACTGCCAGGAAGGAAGGGAAGCATGGCTGCAGGCCATGTGGAAGGCAGGCAGGGAAAGTGGGGGGGCAGCTAGCTAAGCAACAGCTAGCGCTGCCACCTGGAATGGAGCTCTGCTGGTGGCTTAGCCAGCCAGGTGAGCCTGCGGATAGTGGGGAGGGACAGCTAGCTAGGTCACGAGCAGCATGGTCCACATGGATGAAGTGCAGTGATGAAGCAAGCCAGGCAAGCTGGAGGCTGGGGATGAGGACAGAGGGGGCTAGCATGACTCGCAGGCTTATTTAGCTAGCCAGGCAGATCAGAGCTGCTCAGTTGGGCTGCAGGCACTGCATGGGAAGGCAGGCAAGCCGCAGAGCAGAGATGCAAGGAGCAACAGTGTGTTATGCCAGGGAGGTTGAAGAGTGGCAGAGCAGGGCAAGCGGGGTGGGGCAAGCGGGCAGCCAGAGCGAGTGAGCAAGCGGGTGGGCGGAGGTGACTGGGCAGGAGGGGGTGGGGCCAGCCAGAGGTCATGACCAATTGAGCGGTCAATTTTCTGCTAGCTGTTTGCCTGAACCAGCTGAATACCACATCTGAGAAGATGACTTCCTTAACAGTCCCATCTCTGCTTGTATTTGGGCTTTGCTGTATGTCAGTCTGTCTGTTCTCCATATATATAAAAACCTATGATATTATGTCATATCATATGCTAGACTTAGAGGTGCCATTTTTTATGACTTTCCTTCCCTCAGAACCTTCAGGTAAATGGAGATGCTCCATAGATAAAAGTAGTTCTCTGTTTCTGCTCTTCAAAAGATATATGTTAGGTAGCATTCTTAAAAAAGTTATTGTGGCCATGGCAAAACCAAAACTGTTTACATCACATCACACCACATCATACAATTAAATTCAGTTAATACAATTTTCTTCAGTAATGTTGCCTTTTTGTTACATAGCAAAAATTGCAATTGAGCAATTGAGTTTGGAAACCTCTGGACCAAAACTATTGGAAGGCAAGCAGGTAATATAGACAGCTACAGCTAACAAATTTTTGAAATTGGGATCTACAGAGATGCCAAAAACATGACAGAAATCCAGCAGAGAATACTGTTAAAAATATCCAGTTTTTTTATTTTTATTTTTTAATATAATAATTCCACCTTCAATTAATCAGTGTGTCATCCCAGTACAGATATCTTTGTAAAATAATAATCAAGGTTTACAACTATATTCATTATATTAACATTAATTCTATAATATTAAAATGATAATATTAAACATAATAATCATAATATTTGCTTCTCTCTCTTAACATAAACATTTCACTAATCTTTTTCTTTTGTTTCCCTGTTTCTAACTTTTGTTTTTGTTATTGATAAAATAAGTCCCATGTCATATAATATTCAGTTTGTTCTTTCTCCTTAATTGCTAGTGTTAGTCTATTCATTTCTGCACATTCTAATATTTTCCTGATCATATATTCATCTGTGGGGACCTCTTCACTTTTCCAATTTTGTGCAAGTATAATTCTAGCTGCAGTTAGTGTATGGATAATTAGATATGCATTCCCCTTACTATATTTTTCAGGTAAAATCCCCAACAAGAATATTTCTGGCTTTAAATCAATATGCTGCTTTATCATTTTTTCCAGCCACATATGTATTTTTGTCCAGTATTTTTTTGCCTTTGAGCTTGTTCACCACAAATGACCCAGGTTTCTGGTGGCACTTCCAGCATTTAGCTGACTTATCTTTAAACATCTTTGCCAACCTCACTGCACAAAATGTCATCTATAAAACATCTTGTACAAATATTCTTTGTATGCAGTTGACATTGTTAATTTATAGTTCCTGTCTCACAGTTTCTGCCATTTGTCTAACTCTATTGTATAACCAATAGCTTTTTGCCCATACTATCATTGTCTCTTTCACTTGTTCATCTTCCAATTTAATGCCCAATAAGTAGCTGTACATTTTCTTTATCAATTTTTTTTCTGTCCCTATTAATATCTTGTCTAATTCTGTTAGTTCCTTGTAAAATCTGTATAGTTTAACATCTTTCTCATATCTAGAATGTATCAGCACTTGTGAATACCATGCCATATCAATCCCTTGATCACTCAATTCTTGCTTAGTTTTGAATTTCCACCTTTTCATTTAAAATACCTTTGTACCTAACAATATTTTCCACGTTAATAACTTTTGGGTGAATCAGTGCTTTCATTGTTGAAAGCCAATCTGGTATCCTCAAATAATGTTGTTCTCTAATTTTCTCCCACACTAACAAAAATGCATTCCTAATATAATGTCTTTGAAAGTAACCATGTATTTTATTTTTCCCATACCACAAGAAGGCATGTCAGCCCAATTGTAAATCGTGCCCCTCCAAAGTCTTGTATGCCTCAATACAATCCATTCTTTCACCCATATAAGTATCGCAGCCTGGTAATATAATTCCCAATTCAGTAGCCCAAAGCCTCCTCTATTCCTTGAATCCTGCAGCATTTTTAAGCTTATTCTTGCTTTTTTCCCTTGCTGGGTATATCTTAATATTACTTTATTGCGTTCCTCAAGGTATCTTTTTCCAATTTTATTGGAATTGTTTGAAATAGATATAGTAATATTGGTAATATATTCATTTTTATTGTAGCAATTCTTTCTGTTCATGATAATTGCAGATTTTTCCATTTCTCCAAATCTGCTTTAATTTGTTGCATCAGTTTATAGTAATTATTTTCCTTAATAGTTATACATCTTGCTGTCAGATGAAACTCTAAGTATTTTACTTTCTTAGTAATCTGAATATCTATTCTCTTCATTCCGCATGTCTGTAAGATTTTTAACTAATATCTTAGTTTTCTCTTTATTTATTTTCAATTCTGCCACTTCACTATATTCCTCTATATTTTTATTAATTTAGGCCCTGTTTCTTGTGGATCTTCTAGAATGAAGACTAAATCATCTGCAAATGCCTGTAGTTTATATTTTTCCTTTTTTATTTCCATACTTTTTATCTCTGTGTCTTGTCTAATGTTTCTGTTTAATACTTCCAGTGTCAATATGAATAATAGAGGAGACAAGGGGCATCCTTGTCTTGTACCTTTTTAAATGTTAACCTTCTCTGTCATATCTCCCTTTACAATCACCTTTTGTATTTGTTTATAATATATTGCCTTAATCATGTTAATAAATCTCCCCCCAAAATCCATATCTTTTAGTTGTGCTAGCATAAACTCCCAGTTCACAAAAAATAAGTGAAACTGTTTATTGTAATCCAAAAGAAGAGCAAAAATATAAATTATAATCCAAGAGTTGTTAAACTGTTGACCCTTTGTTCTTCAAAAAGTATTCTCTTCTTCTCTTGTTAAATTTATAATCCATATAGGCCTACCAAGCCCCAACTGTTTTATATCTTCTGAGGGAGAGTTCCCAGAGCAGAAAATAAAGGAGAAGGAAAATATTTTACTGTTCTCAGCTTCTGTTCACTTTATCTGCTTAACTTCCACTTGAGTTCCAAGAGCTACACTATTTTAAAATCTCAGGGTTTCACTCTCTCTCTCTCAGCTATCTAACATAACCAATTTATTGATGCAGGTATTCTTTGTTTTAACAGCCAGTCTTTATCTTTTTCAGCCTCTCAATGTTATTTTTTTCCTTTCTCACTTGCTCCTCTCAACATTTCCTTCTGCCTGTAGTGTCACTGTTGCTGTTTCTCTCCCTTTTCTTCCTTTTATTTTATATATTATCTTGACCAAGTTTTTTCAAAAAAAGTTTCTCTAGATCCAAGTTTTATAATCCCCAAAAGCTTTCAAATTAGTCAATATTATATTTGAGGTCCCCAGTCCAGCTTCCTAGTTTCCAAGTTCTTTCACCCTTTTAAAAAGTTCTCTTATCTTTCTTCCGGTTTTAAAAATGGCTCTCAGGCTTGCTTGCCTCTTTTCTTGGGAGGTGGGAGGAAAACAATTCCACCTCCTCCTTTTAGGGTCCCACTTTCACCCAGGCTAGTTTCCAGGGGGCTCATTTCTCAATAGAAGTCAGAAGTTAGAAATCCCTCACCTAAATCATTCACACTGTTCCTCAGTCTCTTGTGCTTTCTTCATCAGTGGCTATCCTTTTCTTCCTGTCAGATTAAGAGCCTTCTCTGGATCAGTCAGGGAGCTTGCAAACTCCCTGAAATCAGCAGAGTATGCTCTCTTACTTCATCACCCCTCCGAGGTGATTTAGGTCCATCAGAACATCCTTACAGTTCAAATTTTGGCATGATCCCATGGAACCTCGTGGAGATGTGTCATATCATCACAACGTCATCTCTGCCCTCAAAAATGAAATTGGAACTTGGTATTTGCTATAGATGAGAATAATAGGAGATTATCCTACAGGGCATAGCACCTAAGGCTTTTCAGCCTGATTCTGTTTTTCATGATTCTAGGAAAAAAATAGCTACAAAATTAAAACGTGAATTGCTGGATATGGCTGGAATCAGACATTTCTATATTGCCACATTTCCACTCCCTTAATAGATATTTGAAAATAAGCCAATAATTGTTACCTACTGAACAGTGCTGAGAATAAAATGTGTAAATTTCTCACCCAGCTGCCACAAGTTCTGTAAAAACAACTATCCTCTCCCCAAGAAAGAGAAAAAGAGTCAGACACCTTATGGTTTCCATATAGCTTCTTCCTCTTATTGAAAATGTCACCAATTGCAAGCTTGTTAACCTTTGCTGCGCAACTAAGTAGGCAATGCAATAGGGCCAAGCCAATCACATTGGCAATTGAAACTCAGGCCCTGAGATACAGGATAAAATAAGATGGTTTTTTTAGGGAGACATGACCTCTTTCCCAAGTTCCATAAACTTTTATCATTTTTGTTACATTACAATTGAATCAGAAGTCAATCTGCTCAACTATTGAAAAGATGACAAAATGGGATCAAAGCAGTGGTGGGTTGCTACTGGTTCTCCCCAGCTCTGCCCACCCACTTAGATGCTTCTGCGCATGAGCATTAGCATTGTGCATGCGAGCACACAAGCTCCCATGAGCGAACCAGTAGCAACAGGTTTTGAAACCTGTCAAAGGACAGTGAAGTTAGTCCACCTGAAAATATAGTTTAGAAGTAACCAAAAATTCATGACTTCACTTGATGGACACAAAATCATTATTTTCAAAGAACCTTTTCTTGGTAGGCATTTTGGGTTTTTTCATCCCCTTTTCATTGTTCCTTTTTTTAAAATTTAACACTGCTTTTGTAGAATGTGCTTACAAATTGCCTCTGAGAAAATGTATAGGGCTCTTGCAGTTGCTAGTTCAGCCATATTTGATCTGTATGTCCTCCTGGCTGATTAAGGGTGCCCAGAAGAGGACATGTGATTGGAGGAGGGGGTTTCATTTTTTTTCAAAGAGATGATGTTGTGACCTCTCCTGAAGGGGGCATTGATCAACCCAAGTGTCAGATCTGTGTATCTGCATTTCTTCGTGGAAGAAGGGGGAGGGATTTGGAGTGCCACATCTAGTTCTTTTCCTAAGTATCCAATTTCTTGCCTGATCCTTTTTGTATAAACTTTACCCTGATTTGTAACTGTTGCCTGACACCAGGAAACCCTGAAGAAATCTCACACCGTGGAAAAAAGGGGAATGAGTGGATTGTAAAAAGAACCCTGAGAAACTCTTTGTGTCTGTTTCTCAGAGACGCTGATGCAATTCGTATTCACACCTGCGGATTGGCTGGAATCCACATCAGAAGGTGGGCAGGGGTTCTTAATTTCCTTTATCCTGAACTGCATGCCCTGAGGGACCCCAGAGCCTGCTTAGAGTTTTGATTTGCTTTCATCCCTTTCAATAAAAGATTCCTTTTGAAATATAAAGTTCTCAAAAGTTCTTAGAAGGGGGTGGGGGAAGAAGCTGGTCCTTACATAAAGCAGGCTCTACAATAGTGGCCAACCCGAAGAGAAAAAAAAATCCCCCTTAATTTCCACTGTACCGAGGGGCCCCTGCAACAATGTCCGAACAAAGCAGAGAGCAAGGAGAAGCCGAGTGCTGGGGACAAACCTCAACAATCACCCAGCCAGACACTGTCTCCCTATGTCCCATTGAAGATATTGAAGCTGTCCTGGGAAGCCCCATAAAGTTCTGGTGGTCGATCAGCATAGGAAAAAAAGACAGCTGGGATGGAAGAGCCAAAAGGTTGATCCTCACCCACAGCAGCCATAAGCCTGGGTGGAAAAGAGAGCTGGAGGCCCTGTTCAATCAGGAAGAGCTGATTGAGGAACTACTGGTGGATGACTGCCTGAAGCAGTACATCAACTGTATCATGATGGAAGCCCTGAAAAAATCTCAATATTCGAGGTGTACAGGGTCAACCCACAAAGGAAAGTGTGTGGGTCAGTAGCCAAGGAAACTCGAGCTATCACCCGAACTCAGGAGCAGCTGACCAAGCAGATGACCAATCTGGTGGAGCAGCAGCCATGCCTCGTACCCAACCTCCTACAGTCCCAGCCCAGGCAATTGTCCTCGGCCAACCCAGGGGCCCACAGCTAGATAGGAAAGCCCCTCCCTTGGGGTAAAATTTGATGGAGACCCCTAAAAGTTGGAATTTTTCCTGGCTCAAGTCCCCACTTACATGCAAAAGTACGGGCAGAATTTCAGCCTCTACAACTCTGATGCTCCAGAGCTACAAAACTTTGATCAATTCATGACAGCACTGTGCCACTATTTCGAAGATCCCCTAGCTGATTGCAAAGCCTGTGACTGCATCAGAGTCATTAAGCAAGGCCACCATCCTGTAGCAGAATACACCAAAGAATTTCAGGACCTGGTTGGCCAAGTCAACTGGCCAGAAGATATTCTAGTCTGCTGGTTCAAAGATGGACTCAATGACAACCTATACACTGCCTGCCTGGCCAGTGGCACCCCTAACCACCTGCATGAATGATACCTGATGGCAGAGGAGGCAGAGATTGACATGACCCGAAGCCAGTACTGCACTGGCAGTACTGGTTTCCCCACTCCAGGGGAAGCAGGAGCCATTCAAACCCCAAACCACCATGGCACTGAGGCCTCAGGTTGTTTTAAGTGTGGGAAGGAGGGGCACCGTGCAGCAGAATCCAGTTGAAAATCCCCACCGGAAAGCCTGATTGCCTGTCAGGGGGGAAGCCTGCAAAACCCAACCCCCGAGAAAAGAAACTGCACTGAGAAGCGAGAGGCTGCAAAATTCCATTTCCCTCCAAAATCAGAGGAAGGATCTTCGATGCCCCAAGAGAACCTGAGCCACTCTGAAAGCGGTCCGAAAGACAACCCACTGGTAAGCAACCCAATCACCCTACCCCTAAGACTTTTTATCCCCAGCCGAGGGAAAGGGGAGGAAGTAGCAGCACTGCTGGACTTGGAGTGCACCTGATGCCTAATTAGCCCAACCCTGGCAAGGAGATTGGGAATTCACCTAAGAAAAATGAAAATTCCCATCGCTTTTTGCCAACTAGACTGAACTGTAGTGGGGGGGGGCGGAGCCAGCCAATTTTGCAATGGAACCATTGCAAATTATGCTGGGGGATCATAGTGAGACCTCACGTTCATAGTAGCCCCAGGAATGGAATGGCCTAGGACTACCGTGGCTGCAGAAGTGGAACCCAAAAATAAACTGGAAATGAAGAACCGTAAAATTCCAGGGACATGTAGCTTTCATGAACATGAAAGAGGAAGGAAAGGCAAGGAGGGAAACAGCAATGATCAGCCACCCTGCTGCACACACTAGCATCCCCAAAGAATACCAGGATTTGGCTGAAGTATTTAGCAAGGAGGCATTTGATGGACTTCCATCCCATCGTGCCACGGATTGTGCCATTGAGATCATACCAAGGGCTAAATTTCCAAAACTAAAAATGTACTGCATGTTCCCCAGAGAACTAGACAAACTCAGAGCGTTTATCAACAAAAACTTAAAAAGGAGCTTCATCGAACCCACCCAACCAAAAATAGCAGCCCCAGTGTTATTTTGTGGAAAAAAAGATGGCTCTCTACGCCTCTGCATTGACTACTGTAATCTAAACATGATCAGCGTAGAAAATATGTACTCATTCCCCCTCATGAAGGACATGCTGGCTCACCTCTCTAAATCTTTTCAAAGCTGGATTTACGAGAGGCATACTACCGCATCAGAATTAGGGGATGAGTGGAAGACTGCTTTTAACACCCTGCTGGGGTGCTACCAATTTAAGGGTGTTAAACCCCAAAAGGGTACTCCCTTTTGGATTACAAGGGGCCCCTGCCATGTTTATGCAATTAATTAATGAGGTGCTCCATGAACATTTATACAAAGGGGTCCTGATTTATCTTAATGACATTCTTATTTACACCGAAAAAAAGCAGAACACATAAAACTAGTCCAAGCAGTTCTTGCTAAACTCCATGACACCAAATTTATGCAAAACTCTCTAAATGTGAGTTTCACCAAGAAAGGATTGACTCTCTGGGGTATAGAATATCCCATGAGAGGATAGAGATGGATCCACTTAAAGTAAAAGCCGTCATTGATTGGGAGCCACCCCAAACCCATAAACAATTACAAAGTTTCCTTGGTTTTACTGACTTTTACCATCAATTCATCCCAGCCTTTGCTAAAATTGCCCTCCCCATTATGAACTTGCTAAAGATGAAGGGGGGGGGAACCAAAACCAAGGCAACCCCTTATCTGGACAATGGAATGCCAAGTAACATTTGAAAAACTTAAACAGCTATTCTCAGCCGAATCAATCCTAAAACATCCAGACCCAGAACACCCTTGTGTCATCCAAGCCAGCGACGTAGTAGTAGGAGCAGTCTTATTTTAAAACAATGAACAGGGACAATTGGAAACACAGTTATTTGGGTTGTAACAGACCTCTTTTCAAAACAGGTCCATTTCATACCCTGCCAGAAGATCGCAACAGCCAAGGCATTAGCAAAAATGTTTTTAGTCCACATTTACCGCCTCCATGGAGCTCCTTAATGAATTATCTCAGACAGGGGTGTCCAATTTACCTCCAAATTTTCGTGGGCTTTTAAAAATCTATTAGGCTCTGCCCAGAGGCTGTCCTCTTCACATCACCCCCAGATGAATGGGAGAGCTAAAAAAAGGAATGGTGTATTAGAACAATATTTAAGATGTTTTATTAATTACCAACAGGACAATTGGACCTGTTACTTTTTGCTGAAGTAGCTTACAACAACTCTGTACATAGTAGCACTGATTTCACCCCTTTTCAGGTAGCCACAGGACAAGAATTTAATCCCATGCCAGAGCTACCAGCTAAGGAACCTGACATCCCCTCCCTTAAGGAGTGGATAAACAACCTACAAACCATTTGGCCAGTTTTCAGACTGGCACTACAAGAGGCTAGAACAGCTTTTAAAATTCAAGCTGACAAGAAATGCTGTGAACCCAAACCATTCAAGGTTGGGGACCACATATATCTATCCACAAAGTTTCTGAAATCCTTATAACGATCTAAGAAACTGGGACCAAAATTCTTTGGCCC
The DNA here is from genome assembly GCF_028640845.1 of Ahaetulla prasina. Taxonomy (NCBI): domain Eukaryota; kingdom Metazoa; phylum Chordata; class Lepidosauria; order Squamata; family Colubridae; genus Ahaetulla; species Ahaetulla prasina. Next base: position 70,471,152 of record NC_080542.1, read on the forward strand.
ATTCCCCATCACCAGAATCACTGTTGTGGTAGAAGTCCTCCTTCCTAAAACACTTAGGCAGGTTCATTCAGTGTTTAACTGAAGCCTACTCAAGCCAGAAATCACTTCAAAAATCAGACCCTCTTTGCACACACCTCCAAACCCCATTATGGTGGAAGGTGAACAACATTTTGAAATCAAAGACATCCTTGACTCCCGCACTCACCATAGCTCCACACAATATTTAGTGGCATGGAAACACCGACTATCTTCTCAGAATGAATGAGTAGCCAAAAAACATGTATAAGTCCCCACACTGTTATGGAAATTCCACCTGAAATACCTACACAAACCATCCTACTGTATCTTACTGTATTATATGTTTTATGTCTTTCTAGATGGATTTTCCTTTTTTCTGAGGAGGGCAATATGTCAGATCCGTGTATCTGCCATTCTTCGTGGAAGAAGGGGAGGGGATTTGGAGTGCCACATTTAGTTCTTTTCCTAAGTATCCAATTTCTAACCTGATCCTCTTTGTATAAACTTTACTCTTTATAACTGTTGCCTGACACCAGGAATCCCTGAAGAAATTTCACACCTCAGAGAAAAGGGGAATGAGTGGATTGTAAAATGACCCTGAGAAACTCTTTGAGAGGCTGATGCAATTCGTATTCATACCTGCAAATTGGTTGGTTCCTAATTTCCTTTATCCTGAACTGCATGCCCTGAGGGACCCCAGAGCCTGCTTTGAATTTTGACTTGCTTTTATCCCTTTCAATAAAATATTCCTTTTGAAATATAAAGTTCTCAAAAATTTGTACTTTCTTGGAAGGTGGGGGAGGAGCTGGTCCTTACACCAAGTCTGAAGAGGTTTCAACCAGTCTCCAACTTCCTCTTTTGGGGGAAAGTTGGGAAAGAGATGGTCACGTGGCAACTGCAAAAGATTCTGGATGACGTGTGGCCTTTCAGACTCTTTTCAGTCAGGACTGAGACCAGGTTATGGGGCTGGGATGGCATCAATTTTCCTCTTTGATGAGTTCTAGTGGAAATGGGTAGGGCAGTGCAACCATCTTTGCTCTTTTTGACCTCTCAGTAGCCTTTCAAGCCACCAATCATAGTATCCTGGATTAGCTTTGATAATTGGGGATGAGCGGCACTGTGTTGCACTATTCTCCTCCTTCCACTGGCATAATACATTCCTCCAGACTTTGTTCCAGTTGGTGTTGATGGGGAAAAAATCCATCTCATGGTCCTACTTGTGAGGTGCTCTAGGACCCAGTTCTCTCTCTTCTCCTATTTAACATCTACATGAGATGACTAAGATGATCCAATAGTCTGGGGTGAGATATCAACATGCTGATGATACCTATTTTGATATCTTCTTCCTGGTTCATCTGAGTAATGCTGTGGATGTCCTGCCCAAGTGCCTGGAGAAGGCAGGTGGGTGCAATGGGTACAATGGCTTTCATCTGAACCCAAGCAAAATTGAATGGTTTGGGGTATTTGGTCCTCCCAATAACAAAGTTTTTCCACTGCTGCTCTTGGATGGGGGGAGGCACTGCTCCAAATGGTTCTTTGGAGTCCTCTTGGACACACAGCTCCCACTAGAAAAACAGGTGACAGCTGTGATCAGGACAGTCTTTAAACACCTTAGGGGTTTGTGCCAATTGCACCAGTCCCTGGATCAGAATCCAGGAACTGGATTGATCACAACCATTCAGGCCTCTGTGATCTTTCATTTGGATTGCTGCACTGTGGTCTGTATTGGGCTGCCCTCAAAGAGCATTTGGAACTTCAGGTGATGCAGAATGTGGCTGATGGATAATAAATGGTGTCAGATATTTGATATATACAATACCATTGCTATATATGCTGCACTGGCTATTAATGTACCTTCAGGTACAAATCAAGACACTGGTTATCACTTTGAAACCCTTCATGGTTTGGAGCTGGATTACCTAAGAACCATTTTCTCCTAGTTGTTTCTACCTGTCCAATTGATCTGGTAGGTTCAGCATACTACAAAACCTATTAGCCAAGGACTAGGATAAATGCATTCTCTGTTCCTGTCCTCTGGAACATTCAAAGGTATATAGTAGATTCATAATCTTCAGCAACAAGAACAACAACAATAAAGAACAGTAATAATCTTCAGAGATTAAGATAACCCCAAAGCTGCTGGCTTTTCATAAAACTATGAAGACCAGATTATGTTTTTGGCCTGTTTTTAGATTATACTAGCATCTATGGCAATAGTTTACTCAGCAACCATATATTTTTAGTTTGTATTGTTTTAATTATTATGATGCATGCTGTCCAGAGTTACTTATTGATATGGGTGGCTATAAAAATCAAGTAAATAAAATTAAGATAGAAGGAGAAAGAAGGCTTCTGTATGGATAGCAGAAGGATCATAGAGCCTATTCGCCTAAAACATGTTCTATTTTGTAAAAAAAAAAAAGTTAAAAAAAGAGATGAACTTTAATTTTGAATTTGCATATCGAATAGTATTTAGAGGTCCCCAGCCTGCAGGAAGAATGTTGCTTTTTTCTCTCAGAGAACTCTGAATTACTTAGCTATCTATATTCTCTGGGGCAGGAGATCAGCTGCATGGATATAATTAGATGTGGGAGACATTAGCAATTATTGACAAGGTGTGTAGTTGCACATTACTTAAAAATATGCAGCTGACATTCAGAGCTTGATTTTTCCCACTTTGGTTTTGATTATTACTCTGAAGAATTTATAATATTTTTTCAGTCATGATTAAATATAATTAAGGATTCATATGTCACTGAAAACGACATAGAGAGAACTTATACACTAATGATTAAAAGGTGCCCTTGAAACCAAAGCACTGGTTTATTTTCAATGTTTTTGCACAGAAACTTTATCACAGACTTTCCATTTGTTCAAGAGTTTACTGTAATTCATCAATTCAATGTGCTGATTGTGTAAAATTGCCTCTAGTAACCTTTTGATCATCTACTAACAGAGGGATAAAATCAAGATCATGCAAAGTGTTAGTACCACTTGATAATGCCTCGATAAGACCATATTTGGAATATTGCATCCAGTTTTGGTCACCATGATAAAAAAAAGATGTTGAAATTTTAGAAAGAAGGCAGAGAACAGCAATAAAGATGACTGGGGAATGGAGACTATGAATATGAAGAACAATTGCAAGAATTGGATATGTTTAATGAAAAGAAGGACTAGGGGTGATATGATAGCAGCCTTCAATATTTAAACAACTGCCACAAAGAAGAGAGAGCCAACCTTCAGTAATATCCAAAGCATCTGAAGACAGAACAAAAAGCAATGGATGGAAACTAATCAAGGAGAGAAGCAAACTAGAAATAAGGGCAAATTTCCTGACATAATAATTAATCAGTGGGAAAAGTTTGCTCTCAGAAGTTGTGGATCTCCATCACAGGAGGATTTTAAGAAGAGATGGACCACCATTTCTTGGGTGTAATCCATCACCATTGGGATGGATTACACCCCAAGGTTCTGAAGGAATTGGCAGACGTGATCTCAGAACCACTGAACTATATCTCAAAGATCCTGGAGCACAGGGGAGCTGCCAGAGGACTGGAAAAGAGCTGATGTAGTTCCCATCTTCAAAAAAGGAAAAAAAACAGATCCAGGAAACTACAGACCTATCAGCCTGATCTCAATACTGGGGAAGATTCTGGAAAAGATAATCAAGCAACGAATCACCGAACACCTAAAAGCAAACAAAGTAATAACCAAAGATCACGTGAAGTGTTAGTGCCACTCTATAATGCCTTGGTAAGGCCACACTTGGAATATTGCATCCAGTTTTGGTTTCCACGATGTAAAAAAGATGTTGAGACTCTAGAAAGAGTGCAGAGAAGAGCAACAAAGATGATTAGGGGCCTGGAGGCTAAAACATATGAAGAACGGTTGCAGGAACTGGGTATGTCTAGTTTAATAAAAAGAAGGACTAGGGGAGACATGATAGCAGTGTTCTAATATCTCAGGGGTTGCCACAAAGAAGAGGGAGTCAGGCTGTTCTCCAAAGCATCTGAGGGTAGAACAAGAAGAAATGGGTGGAAACTGATCAAAGAAAGAAGCAACTTAGAACTAAGGAGAAATTTCCTGACAGTTAGAACAATTAATAAGTGGAACGACTTGCCTGCAGAAGTTGTGAATGCTCCAACACTGGAAATTTTTAAGAAAATGTTGGATAACCATCTGACTGAGATGGTGTAGGGTTTCCTGCCTGGGCAGGGAGTTGGACTAGAAGGCCTCCAAGGTCCCTTCCAACTCTGTTGTTATATTATATTAACCATTTGTCTGAAATGGCATAGAGCAGGGCTGTTAAACTTATGGCCCATGGGCCAGATGCATCATGCGCTGGCCAGCCCACACCTGGCTTAGCAAAGGGGAAAAAAGTCCCAATACTTCATATGACAATGCTGTGACACTAGTTTGGCACCCCTGCCATAGATTTCCTGCTTGAACAGGGTAGACTAGAAGACCTCCAAGGTCCCTTCCAACTCTGTTATTCTTTTAAAATGATGCAAAAGAAATAAACTGTTTCTTTGATACTTTAGCCTTGCAATTTTTTTTGTCTGACAAATTCAAAGTCAGTTCTGTTTCCATCAAATTTTGTTCTTGTTTTTTTAAAAAAACAAAAAAGCAGGCACTTACTTTGACATATAATCCACTAGTTGATTATAATATGGCTTATCTTCATGATCTTGATAAAACTGTGCTGCTATCTCGGGACTTATGTGTGCTTCTCTCAATTCTGAGATTAGAAATCCAGCATCTTTTACTTCATTTATAATTTTATCTAGAAGAAGAGGGGGACATCAACATTCCACTATTTCAATCTTAAAAGTATAGTATAGTATTGTATAGTATAATATTGAATTATGAAATATATTCAAATGTATGAAAACTGACAAAAAGAAACTTTATTTTCTTGCTAACTACAGAATTTCTGTTTACCTGAAAGTGTTATTTCCAAATGATAGTTGTGAATTGAGAACTTTTACATTTATGAATAAGAAAAAGAAATCTGTTAAAAATAATTGGCAGAAGATGAAAATTACTATAAACCTGACTGCTGAAAATATGGTTTGAGGGTTTGTGTGAGGAAAAAAAAATTAAGATGGCAACCAGAATGGTGCAATTGAAGCCCTGAACCTTTACTATGAAGCTACCATCTTGAGCTTTTAAGAACTCCCCTGCAGATGCCTCTGCTTGGAGATTTTTGCATGGGACTGGTTTGCTTGCCTAATTAAGGTTAACTCTGTATAGTTAGTTGATTTCTTAAAACTGTAAGTAAGCCTGAAATTACAGCTGTAAGTTGTCCCAGTCAAAAAGTTACCATGTGACCCTACACAATTTTATGACATTTTTTGCTGTGATTGCTCAGTGAATGCCACGGTCACATAGTGACTGCCACTGTTGTTCAGTGAAAACTGCAGTTGTTAAGCAAACACATTGTACTCAATGGGCATTTTGTTTACTATGGGACACTGTAAATAGATGTAAGTGTGGATTGGTTGCCAAATGCCCAAAATGCAATCACATGAACACAGGGATACGGGCAATTGCTGGAATTACAAACTAAGTTGGAAATAACTTTGGGGGAGCCCATCACAACTTGAAATGGTCAGTAAGTAACATGTCATAAATCGAGAATTACTTGTAATGCATAAGCAAGGCTTCAATATCTTTTTTTTTTTACTCTGTCCAATTGCCTCTTCCCTTTGCCTTTTAAACATCCACTTTTCTCCCATTTTATTTTTCCTTCTGTTCCCAGGATACCTCTTACCTCTTCCCCTTATTTTGTCTGTTCTCTTCATTTTCTTACTGTTGCAAATAAGTGAAGGGAGGAGAATATGTTTATGTGTATTACTGTGCAAGGAGGAGATTTGTTGGTATATGCAGATGGAGATGAACTAATTTTATAATGGTTTAACTTATTTTACAGGCAATTAATATGTGTATAAAGAAAAATATGAACACCTCATAATATTACCTTTCTCTTCAAAAGCAGAGGGTTTAATGAGAGCCATAGTGTTTTCTACAGGAAAGAAGAATTGTAATTCCTTTGTAGCTTTGTTCGTGTTTGCGCTGCCATGCAACTGATTGATTGGAGAATCATGGATTGCAAACTCAGCACGTAAACTGGAACAATGAAGTCAGAAAATTAGAAAAATGGCACAGAAACTTCATGCTTACAAGTTATAACCTCACTTCAAATATATTAAACTGTGAGGTTATACAGCCATAAAAATTCCTGAAATTAAATGTGGAAGCATGCAATTGTTTTTAGTTTTCTCTCCCTCCCTCCCTCTCTCTCTGTCTCTCCTAGAAGATCTTTGTTCCATTTCTAATTGAATGTATATATTTAGATACACACACATGTACTGTATGTATGTGTATACACACACACAGACACACACACACACACACACAGACACACACACGAGTTACAAGTACATATACATAGTTCTTTGGGATGAATGATGAATTTCAGAGTGAGATGAACTTAAAATTCGTAATTTTCCTCCAAGCTTTCCTTCTTTGCCAGCTTCTGACATAGATAACATTAAAAAATGCATCTGTAATGGAAGTGGTCAAAGCATGAGTCAGTCACTGATATCAGCAATTTGATCAATGCATCAGTCAGAGTGCCAATTAAATCAGTTAAAGTACTGTCCAAGAGCTATTTCAATCTTTTGTTTTCCAACACATTCTCATGGTATTTCTTTTGAGAAAGACAATTTTTTTAAAAAAGACAAAATAACGGTATCTATAAACATTCAGTAAGAAAATTCAGATAAACATTCTGTCCTCAGGCTTTTTTTTATTTTAAAATAAGAAAGCAATGGCAGGGCAAATTCTGAAAATAAATCATGATTAGCTGAATAAATAACTTTTCTCATGAAACAAGTTTTAAGGGATTGGAACAGCGAAGGGGCGTTGAGTGGAGCACCTTCTCGTTGAGTGGAGACACCAGCCAGGTGCTGCTAGGAACCCAGCTTTTGGCGAAGATGAAGAAGCAAACTCGACGTGTCGGAAAAAACAACCACAACAGATTTATTAAACAGTAAAACCAGACCAAAACAGGGTGGGACTGGCTGCTGTCTTCACTCAATGAGAAGGTGCGTGTCAGTTAAGTCCCAATGCCCCTTCTCCATATTGGTGGAGACAGCAGCCAGGTATGGGATGTACCAAAGTTTAGTATCCCTAAGAGTGGGCGGGACTGGGCTGGTCAGCATTTGCTTCTGATGCGATCATCTGTTGCAACACCCTACTTCCAAAAGCTGCATCAGCTGAGGTGAATTTGTCAATCTTGTAGTATTTAATGAAAGGAGAAGGTGAAGTCCAGGTTGTGGCTTTGCAAACCTCCAACAACGGAGCTTGAGTAGCCTACGCCGCTGAAGTAGCTGCACTGTGAGTGGAGTGTGCTGTCAGATGAATCGGTCATGGAAAGGATCAGCCATGGAAGGGAAGCTCCTAAGCCTTGGCGATCATAAGCCTTGGCGATTGTAAGTCCAATCCACCTGCCAATGGTTGATGATGTAACTCTGCGACCCAGGGACACTGGAGTAAAGGAGATAAATAAGGACTCTGTCCGTCGTAAATCAGCTGTCCTTTCAATATAAATCTGTAACACTCTATGCACATTCAACGTATGCCAACGATGGTCCAAATCACGAACTGGGTGAGGAAAAAAATCTGGGAGAATAAGCTCTTGCATACGATGAAAGGCAGAATTAACTTTAGGAATAAAGAAAGGATCTAGGCGAAGAATCACTCAATCTGGGTGAAAAACGCAGAGGTCACTGCAAACTGAGAGAGCAGCCAACTCAGAAATCCTCCTGGCCAAAGTCACAGCTATTAAAAATGCAACCTTGCAAGTCAAAAGGCGAAGGCTGGTGGCCCTCATTGGTTCATATGGATCAACAGTCAGGGAATCCATCACAATAGATAAATCCCAAGTGGGATACCTATGTATAACAGGAGGGCATAAATTTACAGCACCCTTAAGAAATCTCTTGATAGTAGAGTGGTGAACTAAGGAAGGCAAAGACCCCAAGGACAAAACAGTAGACAGAGCTGCCACCTGTTTTCGCAAGGTATTAGGTGGTAACTCTTTGTCCAAACCTTCCTGCAAAAAGTCCACAATGTGGCCTATTGAAACTTGAAGAGGATAAACTCCAACTTTATCACACCAGGAACAAAAAACTCGCCAAGTGGCAGAATAAATGCGTTCTGTAGAGGACCTTCAAGACGCTTGTATAGTCCTGATGGCCCAATTAGAAATACTGTCTCTCCGCAGGGCGCACCACTCAAGCGCCAGGCGGTCAACTGGAATCACTGAGGATCTGGATGAAGAACCACCCCTTGGCTGAGCGAACTGCTGGTGAGAGGAATCCGCCATGGAGGAGCCACTGGCAACAATCTGAGGTCTGCGAACCAAGACCTCCGGGGCCAATGGGATGTGAGAAGAATGACCTCCGCCTGTTCCTCCAGTATGCACCTCACCACTTTGGGAACTAGAGGGAGAGGAGGAAAAGTGTAAAGAAGACCTCGCAGCCACTTGCTGCAGAGAACGTCGACACCTTCTGCACAAGAATGCAGGAACAGGGAGAAGAAAGGAGGAAGATATGTGTTCTGAGCGGTAGCAAACATATCCACCGCTGGAGTGCCAAACCAATGTGAAATGTCCAGGAACAAATCCGGATGTAGACGCCACTCTGCGTGGTCGATCAACTGAAGGCTGAGCCAATCTGCCTGTACATTGGTGACTGCGGAAATATGCTCCACCGTCACAGAAAGAAGTTGTCGTTCCATCCACAGGCACAGCTTCTTCGCCTCTGTCATTAAGAATCTGGATCTGATGCCTCCCTGATGATTGACATGCACCTTGGCTGTAACATTGTCCGTGAGCACCAAGACATGAGCGCCTGCTAGATGGACCTGAAAGTGATGAAGGGCCAGAAATATAGCTCTCAACTCCAGCCAGTTGATATGAAACTGCCTCTCCCTGGAGGTCCACCTGCCTTGCGCTACCAGCAATTGAAAATGAGCTCCCCAGCCGAGAAGACTGGCATCTGTAGTAACCACCAGGTGCTGAGGTTCATGAAACAGGGAGCCCTTGGTGACTGCAGGGGAACGCCACCAGGAAAGGGCTGAGGATCTTCTTTGGTACCTGAACTTTGGTGGAAGAGTTGCCGCTGCTCGCCTTCTGAAAAGGCAAAAGGAACCATTGTAGGTCTCTAGCATGTAATCTAGCCCAAGGAACAATGGCTATGGAAGAGATCATCTTGCCCAGAAGCTGAGGTAACACCAATAAGGACACTCTATGCTCCACCTGAATCCTGTGAGACAGTGCCTTTAGGCTATTCTGTCTCTCCTGGGATAAATACTCTCTACCCTCAATAGAGTCAATCACTGATCCCAAATGAAGCAGACGGGTCGAAGGAATCAGATGACTCTTCTCCATGTTAACAGAGAAACCATGAGCAGTGAGAACCTGATCTGTGACTTGGAGATCTGCCTTGGCCTGAAAAATAGAAGATGACAAAATCAAAATGTCATCCAGATAACAGTGTAGGTGGACCGGTATGTCTCTGATACGTGTCGCCAAGGCAGCTAGGATCTTAATAAAGGTCCTAGGGGCTGATGACAGGCCTATATATATATAGCCCTATATTGATAATGCTTACCCCCATAACAAAATTTAAGAAACTTATGATAATCGGGAAGAATAGGGATATGTAAATAAGCCTCAGTGAGGTCAATAGAAACAAGGAAGTCACCCTTTCGGACGCCATCAAGGATAGATCGCAGCGAGTGCATCTTGAACTTGCGATATATCAGAAAACGGTTCAATCTTTTGAGATCTAGAATAGGTCTCCATCCTCCCAATGATTTGGGGACTACAAACAAATGGGAGTAAAATCCCTGTCCCAACTAATTTCCCGGAACCCGTTGAATGGCCTTAATTTTCAGGAGGTGATTAATCACCAACTCCATGAGGTTCCGCCTGTCCTTATCCTTGAACAAGGGGCATTGTGTGAAAAAGGTCGGAGGAATGGTGACGAATTCCAGAGCTAAACCATATCAAATTGTCTTTCTGACCCAAGAATCTGAGGTAATAATGTCCCATTGGTCCGCAAAAAGGGACAATCTACCACCAATAGGAATGTCAACACTGCATTTAGCGTGGCATCAAAAGGAACGACCTCCTCCCCCTCAAAAGGGATGCTTTGCTGCAAAGGCTCTACCCCGAGAACTCCTATCCTGGGACCCCCTCTGCCTTTGGCTGAATGAGCCCCGAAACCTATTAGAGCCTGCCCCGCAGTCATAACCTCGAAAGGAAGACTGACGGGAAATCAGATTAAACCGGGCTTCCCCTTTCTGATGAACGGTAGGTAAAACCTTCCTCTTGTCCTTGGTCTCAACGAGGAGAGGGTCTAATGCAGCACCAAATAAGGATCCTCCAGCAAAGGGTGCAGAGGTCAAACCCCACTTATAGTGAGTATCCGCTTGCCAATGACGCAACCAGAGTAAACAACGAGCTGGTAAAGCTGAAGCTATAGACCTGGAGGCAGAGCGCATAGAATGTAAGGTGGCATCAGCTGAAAACGGAACTGCAGCAATAATTTTGTTCAGATCTTGATGAATTCTGGTATCATCAGCAGGAGGTTTTGCTTGCAATTGGTGAAGCCACAGCAGAGTGGCCCTGTTGAAGAAGAAGGCTGAAGATGCAGAACGAATAGCCCAAGCAGATTCTTGATGCACCCTCTGAAGAGACAGCTTGCCCGCCTATCCTCTGGGCGTAAGCATTCCTCTGGTTGGCCAGGAATCGAAGAAGAAGACACTAAGGCAGCAACAGATGCATCTACCGAAGGGGTCTGCAGAATGGAAGACAAATCAGCACCAATGTTGAAAAGACGTTTGCCAGCTGAAGAAGGGAAAATGGAAGATCCAGGAGAAAACCATTGACATCTGACAACATCCACAAAGAGACGAGGAACAGGAACCACCTCTAAAGATCATTCAGGTTCTGAGAAAAGGAGATCGGAAGGACCCTTGGAAGATGGGGCCTCAACTAGTCGGCTGGAGGGCCAAGTTGTGCCACGTTGATGGCCTTGAAAAGTAATGACTTAAAGAGATTAAGAGGAAAAAGTCCTGTAAATGCAGGTTGTTCCGGGGATAAGCCCTCATCCTCAGATAGATCTGGATCTCCACGTGCAAAGACTTCCATAAAAGAAGGATGACTCACCATAGAGTGAGATGGTGAAGCCTGCCTGCCTGGGATTGAAACTCTTCAACCTCAGGATCGTCCTCAACAACATACATAGCAGATTGAATAAAAGAAGCCCTACCCGACAGATGAAAGCCGGATAATAAAGTCTGTTGAATAGTTTGGGCTATAATAGTCTGAATATTATCAGGTAAGGGTACTTGATGACCTGTCACCTGGCTAACCCCAGGAGTCTCAGTGGCCGGAGCAGACTGAGGATCAGGTCCAGAAGTGACAGTCATGACCTCGCTCTCAGATTGAATGGCTGGAGAAGGGGATTTCCCCCACCCCACAATGCAGCTGTAGGGATAACAACAGGACAGCTCTGCAAGGAAATCTGTCCAGGTGACTCTATCACTGCACTTTCCTGAGCAGGCACCCCAGCCGGGTTAACAGAAGCTGGAGCAGCCATTGCAGAAGCAGGCAAGGAAGAAACAGTCTTGCTGCAAATCTTCTTTATTGGTTGGCCCCACCTCTGTTTATCTCGTGGAGAAGCCTTAGAGGCAGGCTTAGAATGGCTAGAAGCCGAGATTGATTTGGGGTTATGGCAGGAAGAACGACCACTTCTATCTGAAGGAGCCCTGGAAGGTCTGCTAAAAGATGGACCTGGTTCCTCTCCATTTGGAGATTCTGATCTCCAAGGCTTATTAGATTTAGCCACAGCCTTTGGCATATTAGAAATAAAGCAAGGGAAACAACTCTCAGCTTCTGATAAAAGCAAGGGTTAATGTGTAGAAATAGCCCTTAATGAGAGACCAAGCTCTAGAATGAGGCAGAATGGCCAGAGAATATTAAAGCTGCACCCAAAATGGCGCCCGTCAGCTGCAAGGCAGGAACGCAGGGCTCTGAAAATCGCTAGATGTGATAAGTCAAATCACTAACAGCAATGGCAATTCTGAGCAGGAGACAGCCGCTGTTAATGCCTCCGAGCACAAGGCTTCACAAAACCCCAAACTGCTGCTTCAAATTGGCTAAGGCAGCTATACCAACACACACCTCATGTGAAGCTCTCCAAAGTAGACCAAATGGCGGCCACCACATGATGGAGGGGGGAGCCAAAGATCTGACAAGTCTCCTGATGCTGTTTGAAACAAGCGTGGCAAACAAGCTCTAGATACTGCAAACCAGCCAGAATCTGATCGCAAATGGGAGACAGAGGGTTAGGCACGAAGCAGGCTGCCTGAATGGGAGCGGAGAGCTCCATAGCGATTGTAAACAGCCAGGTGATGAGATTAAGGAACAATTAAGCCACCACCAGGCAAACCCTTGGCAGACACTTAAAACATTGCCCCAAATGGAATGGGAAGTGTAAAACTTCACTATCCAAGTCTCCGCAGCCTTCAGGAGCATTCACACTCCTCTAAAAATATCCCAGAATGCCTGCAGTTCAACAGGATTGAAGCACGGTTATAACATTAATTCTGCAGACAGTGGAGATACTTCAGCCCCAACCAGAATAAAAACTCCAGGCAGAAAAAAAGGGGCTAATAATCCAGTAATGATTAGAAGATCAGTGCAATCCAAGAGTAGGAGAAAACTCACGACACGTCTGTCCAAGCTGAAGGACTGTGACAAAAGCTGGGTTCCTAGCAGCAGGAGGCGGGGTTTATCAACTTTAGCAGTCTCGGTCCTCCAATCTGAACAGACGAGTACAACCCATACCTGGCTGCTGTCTCCACCAATACAGAGAACACAAGGTTCACCTAAAGTTAAAATTCATATAAAGATTCCTATCAACAGCAGGAAATTGAAATAACTCGGTTATTATTAACAAAATGTCTTGTGGTAGAGGGACATTTTTACACCTTATTTGTCCATAGAAATTACCTTAAGCAAAATTCAACATCAGTTCAGAAAATTTCATTCAATAATAATAGTTGACATTTTAAAGGGCAATCTAAGAAATGCGGAACAGTGTAATTCCTCAAGGGTTTTTCCATATGGCAATACAGATGTAGTGGTGAATACTTCTTAAGCATAACCAGTTTCTCTTATTTAAATGGTGATATAGTATTGTTAGGGAGGAAAAAATGATTAAGGGGCTCTGCAAAATGTTTCTTATGGTCTGACCCTTGTTTGTTGGCAATATTTTGATGATGAGGTTCTCTGAAAGATGAAGAGAGGCAACCTTGGAGTGACTTTTTATTCAATAATTTAGGAACCAATCCAAAGGTTATCAATAAATGAGTTTCTGAAGTGATTTTATTCAGAAGTTAAACTTTTCATTGAATAATAAAAAGTCATATTTATTAAATACAAATTTAATCAATAAATAACAATGTGAGAAAAGAATGTAATCATTTTCAGTCACTAAGTTCAGTGTCAGTGATATATAAAATACATACACTTGCTTATTTCACCTTTCTGTAAATGCATGAGTGCAAGTTCCTGCTTGCACAATATTAATGTAATGTCCTTTTTAAAAGATGGACCTTTTAAGTTAACACATGATTTCCTACAGAGAAATGACTACAGAGAAGTGTCTTTTGCAAAGGTATTTCTGTATTGTGTATTATAGTTTGCTATAACATGCTGAAGTAGTATAAGTTACTATCCAGATGATGGCACTATTGTCATAAACATCACAAGAGAGCACAACTTCAATAGAAGAATAAAATACAGTTTTCAGAATGCCATTATTACAATAAAAAATATTACCTTTGTGGGTATTGTTCCTTTGCTTCTTGGATTTTCTTTGGGCCAAGTAAATCCCTCCATTTTTGGATTGCATTCTCTCGTACCAAAGCAAGAGCAAGAGTTGGCCCACTGGTCAAGACAAATATAGCTTTATTTGTTTGTTTGTTTGTTCTTCTGAATGAATATAAATTCAGTAACAAACATTCTGGAATGTAACCAACAAATATTCTGGATAAAAAAGCCAAAACCAAGATTTCTTCATAGAATTAAAAGTGTTTACAATTACAAGGGAAACCATACAAATCTGTTTAAGGCAAAAAAAAAAACAAAGTGGTAAATATTGACCTGAAGAGTTGACGAGATTATCCTTTATTAGAGTTGTTGTTGCTAAAGTGATACTGTTAAAATTGCTTTCACATAAAACATCTTTTGGGAATCAATGAACAATCTCAAATTTCATGAAGTGAGCTGCAAAGTTGGAGACCCTTGCTTTAAGATAACAACATTAATATAAGTCCTCATCAGAACTGATTATATTTACACTGCTTCTCAACAAATTACAAATCCATACCATTTCTGTTATTTTAAACTTCCTTAATGACTTCCTTAATGACAGCAGTCTATAATGATAGTTAAAACCATTACTACTGCTAACAACAAGACTTTCTTCACATAATTTTTGCCTTAAGAATATTTTTCCTTTTGAGACTGACAATCATTGTACTTATCCTGACCAAGGATTCAAATTCTTAATATAGGTCTCCTGCGTGAGCAGTGGTCGGACTAGGTGACCTCCAAGGTCCCTTCCAACTCTGTTACTGTTACAAGAGTTTTATAATGTCTATAGTGCCTGTTTTATCACTGTAAATTGCTAAATTAAATTGATAGACTGCACACTGTGACTGCACAATGAAATCAAACATTGGGCAATAACAGGTGTATCCCTCAGGGACTGAGACAAAAGCAGTCAAGGTGATGGCCTCAATCCAACAACTGAATTTTTACCCTCCTTGAATGATCCTTGATAGTAACAAGATTCACACAGGAGCCCACTGGTGCTAGAAGTTGAACTTTGAGAAATTCTTGCAGATTTGTGATGCTCATCATGGATTTATAGCTTCTGTATATAACATATATGGTACTAGGATTTCCTATTCTATAATAAGTTAAGATGGAATGGAGTATTGTAGAAAATGCATTTAACTTAGGTACCTGGTCATTTGATCCAAAATGTATGGAAAATAATCTTCATTTTCATGTTCTCGGTAGAATTCACGAGCTTGTTCTTCTGATAAGGTGATTTCCTTTTGCATGGCTATTTCAAAGCCATTTTCCATAATTCTATTCAGAATAGACTCTGCATAGCAAAAATTATATTGACCGCATTACTTTTATTTATGTATAATTATTTAAATGACTTGTGCTTCTCTAATATGAGGATGATACAGCTTCACTATCCTATCAATTCTGGCCTCAAATCTTATTCTGTGCTCCAAATATCCTCTTTCATGTTCTATACTTTTTTCTGATCTAACAGCTAAGTTATATTCTAATACCTGGAGGAGTAAACCTGTTAACACTGAAAGGAAAGCTATGAAGGAGGAAACAGACCTATCACAATCATAAAATAAATAACAAGGAGGATTGAGACAGGATTATTTAGATTATTACTTAGATTTTTTAACTGTTTAATTTTGCTGAATGGAAAATTAGGATATGAGTGCAGCAACATGAAGCCATCTTCTATAGCAAAATGACTGTCATTCATCGTGCAGTTAGATATTTGCTGCTTGAGAATAGTCATGTATAATGATTATTTGAAATACACAATATATTTCTGTGATAGCTTTCTGATACATGGGCAGCTTCTCATTAATCCCCAGTATTCAGAATAATACTCATACTAGCTAGGGGATTCAGAAAGGTTTCAAGGTTGGAAAAGGCTGTTCCATAATATTTTCCTGTTGAGCTTTCTAAGACTAGCTTTCCTTTAAGCTTTCAATTAATTTGGGTCATAACTCACACATTTTTCATTTACACTCATGCAAGAAAAGAAAAAGAAAAAGAGAGAGAATAAGTCTGCATGTTTCAAACTACACCACATTTTAAGTGTGCATTTCCTTAGATATTTTTGTTTAAAAATGATTTCAGTTGTTTTTATTTTATTTTTTATATGCAAAAAGATGGGTTAAAACTGTAATGTATACATTTAAAAATAGTGTCAGTCTAATAAAGAAATATGCCAGGACTTTGAATCAAAATAGGTTTCTCAAGCTAAAAAAAGTAACTTTTCAGATACATGCAATCATCTGTCTAAAGTATTGTCAGCTCTTAGCCAATCTCATAAAACACCACGACTTCTGCTTTTCTTCCACTTTCTTTTTATCAAGCCCTAGTAAAAATAGCAAAGTGCCATATATTTCAGTTGTGTGCAAAGTGCCTGTAATAATTGCCACCAACCTCTTCTTTCTTTTAAAAGGGAAGGTCTGATTAATGCCAGTGTTCGCTCAACAGATTTTTCATTCCTTTGCTTGGAAAAATCAGAGAAAAAGAAGGCAAGTTGCCTGCTTGTTTCTTCAACACGATCCTGAATATCACAGTGATGTAACAGGTCTTGATTTTGCAACATCTCTTTCAAACTAACAAAAAGGAAAATAATGTAAAAATGTATTTAATATTAACACAGGACTTACTTTATCATCAACATCTTCAAAATTAAATACTGTGATCCTGAAGAAAAATAACAAATATTGCGTGTCAACATATCAAAGGCAAAAAAGAGATGCGAAAGTGGTGTCTGTATTATACTGAATAAGGTAAATGTCAGACGTGCCTCTGTTCAAAACCCAAGAAAGAAAACCCTCAACTCCATGTTTGTAGAGAAGAGGTACTTTTACTAGGTTTGAAATGATAGCAACGAAAGAAAAGCAAGATCTAAGCCAAAAGGCTCGAAAGTTACATATTAAAAGTTTCCCCAAATCCCTCCCCTCAGGGCTCTTTTGGCTCCTTTCTTGACACCCTGTTTCTTATGGGCTCAATGAGCCTCGTCTAACACATTACAGGTACTCAAGCTGATCAATCCATTCCACTAGAAGATGGGGTTTGGGGCTTCTCCTGCAGCAGCTCTGGAATAAGTACGAAGGCCTAACCAGAAACCACTCTGAACGGGGTGAAGCTGACGCTTCTATGAATGGAGTTATTATAAGTGACCTCTGCAAAAGTCAGTAAGTCGGCCCAGTTATCTTGCTGATAATTTACGTAGCAACTGAGGTATTGTTCTAGGACTGAATTATTCACAATGTTCATAAACCCTGTTAGTTTGAGGGTGGTGGGAGGAGCTTAGGCCTTGCGCGGAGCCTAACAACTTCAGGAACTGCCTCCAGAAGTGGGAGATGAACTGCACCTCCCTATCCAAAGTGATGCATTCGGGAACCCCATGTAACCTATACACATGTTGAATAAATAGTTTAGCTAGTATTTTTGCGGAGGGAATCTTGGAGCAGGGTACAAATGCACTTGCTTGGAAAACAAGTCTGTGACCACCCAAATGACTGTATTTCCTCCACTCTCAGGTAGTTCAATGATGAAATCCATGGATATTTCCTTCCATGGAGCACTAGGGCTTGCAACATTCTGGAGAAGTCCAACCAGCCTTCCAGGACGCCTCTTTCGGAAGCACATACAGGACAACTGTGACATAGGCTTCTATGTCCTTTTAAAAAGAGGGCTACCAGAACTGTTGTTTAACTAAGTGTAAAGTTTTCATGAACCCAAAGTCTCCAGTGATTTTCGAATTGTGGACCTGTTGTAATACAGTCCCCCTAAGACTGTCAGAGATGTATAGTTTTGTGCCCACCCATGCTAGGCCATCACAAATGGTGCAATCATTTGAGTAGGACAAGAACCAGTCATCAGTTTTCAGTGTCCCTTTAATTGCTCATTTAAATTAGTTGGAAGGTCAAGGTCCTTCTTCCCCTGGGCTCTGGTGACCACCAGAGGGGCCAACGTGGTGGATCACTTCTGGCAGAGTGCTATTATACTGGGGTAATTCTAGATAAAACATCCACCATAAAGTTATTTTCCCCAGGGAGGTAGCTCAAGGAGAAATTAAAATGGTTGAAGTTTTGCACCCAACAGATTTGCTTGGGTGACAATTTCTGGGGTGTTTTTAAGGCCTCTAGATATTTATGATCCATCCATACCTCAAAAGGTGTATTTTGCCCTTCAAGGAAATACCTCCAGGTTTGCAAGGGCTATCAGACAGCAAATGCTTCCTTCTCCCATATTGCCCATAGCCTTTCAGTTTTAGTTAATTTCTGGGAGGTGTAGGCACAGGATTGTAAAGTTCCAGTAGCATTGGCTTGTAGTAATACCACCCACACAGCTATTACTGGTGTCAGCCTGCACTAGGAAGAGGGCCTCCATGTCAGGATGTTTAAGGATGGGTTCTGTTGCAAACAACCTTTTCAACTTCTCAAAGGCTGCTTGGCACTCCTTGGTCCACTCAGGGGGACAGCTAGGCCTTGGTTTAGCTTCTCCATTTGTCAAAACCCAAGAAAGAAAAGCCCTAACTCCATGTTTGTAGAGAAGAAGTACTTTAACTGAGTTTGAAATGATAGCAATAAAAGAAAAGAAAGATCTAAGCCAAAAAGCTCAAAAGTTACATATTAAAAGTTTCCCCAAATCCCTCCCCTCAGGGACCCAGGCTGAATGACCAATCCCCATTCCATATGGTGTCATGATATGGGGCACATCTTCAGGTATCTTTGTCCATCTGGTATTCCGGGATGGTTGACCTTGACTGGGTATAAATAACTCCATTCAGCTGCGTAGTAGATCATGAGAACATCCCTCCTGTTTTGTTCACACAGGCTGTCTTCACTCCTGCTCACTTCCCCACCCAACTGCCAATCTCTCCCCCCCTCCCCATTACTATGGCAGCTGATAGCAAGCAAGCATCAAAGACGCTACTTCCTCAAGTCCTTTGGCAACAGCACAAAAATGATTTGATATTGCTTTTTTCTGAGATGTTTCTTCAGCTTCCCAATTTAGCCCTTTGGCCTGGCATTCCCAGATAGTTCCCATTCAGATACATAACAATGTAATAACTGATTTATGCTTGTGAGATTAGCCAAGTTTCCTATTTGCTGTAACAAAATATGAGAATAGCAGGCATTTTAAAAAATCTGCCTCTGAAAATTATCTCAACATTCTGATGAATTGACTGTTTTAGAAGTGGTCCAAATGAATTAGTAAAGTGCTATTCTGGTTTTTTAATTACAAAAGTATTCAAATAATTATATCTGCATATACATTACAGTACTGATAAATTTTGGTTAACCTCTTCTTTTCTCCATCCCTCTCTTTCAGATTATCAGAACACATCAGGACATATTGTATTTTCCAGAATATAAGACGCACCAGAATATAAGAACTACTTTAGTTTTTGGGGAGGAAAATAAGAAAAAAGCTGATTGGCAGGTTGATCGGCCTCCCGGAATACCCCCAATCAGCTGTTCCCAGAGATGAATTTTAGCAACAGGTTTATTGGTTGTGAGCTCTGTGTCTTGCTTTTTTCCCAGCCTCTGAAACTTCTGAAACTCAATTTCAGAAAAAACTTTTTTTCTGCATCTGAAAGCCTCCGAAACAGAGCTTCAGAAAAAAGCTTCTGAAACTTCATCTTTTTTTTCTGAAGCTTCCTTCCAGAGCCTTTTTTTCCTGAAGCTCTGTTTGGAGGCTTTTTTTCTGAAGCTTCATTTCTGAGGCTTTTTTCAGCCTCAGAAACCTCCATGTAAGAGGCTGGGCAGGGCTACATTCGGAGTATAAGACACACCCAGATTTTCACCCTCTTTTTTTGCGGGGGAAAGGTGCATCTTATACTCCAAAAAATACTGTACATTCAAAAATCAAATCTTTATGTGAATTCATGGTCTCTTTTTTCCTTCTATTTTAATGAGCTCTTGCAAATTTAGGTGGACACCATTAGTTTCTGAAATATCTTATACTCCAAAAAATACTGTACATTCAAAAATCAAATCTTTATGTGAATTCATGGTCTCTTTTTTCCTTCTATTTTAATGAGCTCTTGCAAATTTAGGTGGACACCATTAGTTTCTGAAATATCTTATACTCCAAAAAATACTGTACATTCAAAAATCAAATCTTTATGTGAATTCATGGTCTCTTTTTTCCTTCTATTTTAATGAGCTCTTGCAAATTTAGGTGGACACCATTATTTTCTGAAATATATTAAAAGCTGAAGCAACTTATGCGGGAAAAGCTGGCTGTGATTTCTATTATTTCATTGATCACTAGGTTTGATTTTGGTTTGATTTGATTGACTTTCCTTGTTCGCTACTACATGTGAATTCTTTTAAAAGTTATGCACTAGGTGGAAATGACAATTATTCCAGATGGAAGGAGGGGACCAACCTTTAATCAGGGATATGACAGTTGGCCTTGTCTGTTATAATGTCTAAATAATAATTTCTGCAAAAATCAATTAAAGCCTCAATACATTAAATCCTTTCTGCCCCACAATGTTCCTGTGATATATTATGAACATAATCTTTAAAGTCTGTATAAATTATAGCCATTTGCCAAGTAATTGAATGAAGCCAGGTAATTTAAGCTACCATAGAGCAGATTGGGGAACAAGATATTCAAAGTTATAAATCCCATTAATTTCAGCAGAAATTGTCTTCAGTGAAAAAATGGTTGGATCTAATAACATAATGGGATTTACATTAAACTAATGTAATACATTTGGTTCAAATGAATCTGTTTCAAGCCTGAATCCAGCCTGATACTAATTGTGAATTATGAACTTGAAAAATAAATATTTTTCTCATATAAACATACATATAAGTTTACATGACATACCCAATTACAGGTGTCACAGAGTGTTTCCTCCATGCTTCAGATAAAAATTCTCCCCTTTCTTTCATTTCTCCTTTTTCTTCTTCTTCTTCTTCCTTTTCCTCCTCCTCCTCCTCCTCTTCCTCTTCCTCTTCTTCTTCCACTGCTTCCAATTCATGTAAAAAAGGCATATTTTGGCCATGCTTTCTTTCAGATATTATCAGAATATAGGAGGGTGCAGACAGCATATATGAAACAAAGTCTTCAAAATCAAGCTGGAGAAAAAATGTTTTGTGTTAAATACCATGAAAGATTCTGACCTCACTCCATTATCCTTTTATTAATGAGATATAAAATATCACTACATTTATTACCAATTGTCTAACAATCTGTTAATGAAAACTATAATAAAATACAATATTTTAGTTAGCCAGGAAATGTTATGCATGGGAATTTGTGTTCTATATGTTTATACTCTTATAAACTAAATTATAAGGTTCCTATATGGGCAAGTCCTAGACATACAATAGAGAATATAAATATAGAACAGAATCAGGAAATGATTACATATAAAGATCTTTTGTATACTGAAAGAGGTAATTTGCAATTAAAATCTCTGCACGTATTAAAAGAGGAAGGGAAAAATTATACTTGGTTTCAATATGAGCAACTACGTGCTAGATGGAAGGAAGATCAGAAAATTGGTATAGAGCAGAACGAGGGAAATTTGGTAAAGCAAATTAGAAATCAGTCTCAGGAGCATATAAAGAGATTGTATAATGTGTTACTTGAAATAGATTCTGAAAGGGACTTGGTAAAGGACTGTATGATAAAGTGGGCACAAAATTTTCAGGAGCCAATATTATTGGAAACTTGGGAAAAATTTGGGTTAGAAATGTTAAATTCACGCAGGCACAGAATCTGAGGGAAAATTTTTATAAAATGTTTTATAGATGGCATCTAGATCCTAAAAAATTATCGTGTATGTATCCAGATATGCAAGCAAAATGTTGGAGATGTAATTGTGATGACGCTACATATTTTCACATTTGGTGGACTTGTAAGGACATAAAGGCCTTTTGGATAAAAATTTGGTGGATTTTACAAAATGTTTTGAAAAAGAAGATAAAGTTCCTGCCGCAATTTTTTTGTTGGGAATTATTACGGATTGTACAGTAATTGAGACTAAATTGATTTTAAATCTAATAACAGCAAGATTACTAATAGGACAATACTGGAAGAAAAAGAAGTACCTACAATAGAAGAATGGATATTGAAGGTTGCCAATTTGGCTGAGATGGCGAAGATATCAGCCTTTTGAAAGACAATACAAGAAAGATACTTAAAGGAATGGAAAAAATGGATTGACTATATTCAACGTAGATATCAGACTAAGAGTTATCAGACTGTTTTTGAATGATTATGATGTATTATTCTTGATTGTTTTTGGGGGAAGTTAGGAATTGATGATTGTAGGGATATAATTAAGTTGGGATGAAATTTTTTTAGCATATGTTTGTTTTATTTTTAACTATACCTTGTGCCCGTTCCGGGAAGTCGGGGGGGGGAGGGGGTTGTGAAAGGAGGGGAGAGGAGAAGGGGAAAGGGGAAAAAAAAATTTGTAAAACTTTTTGAATAAAAAAAAAATGGTATAAAGCATAAGAAAACCACAACGATACAACAGAATTAAGAACAAAGTTAAAATTAAAATATTACAAATTTTAAAAAAGGACATGCAGTAATCTCACATCAGCATCGTCCTCAGAATGACATATCACTCTTCAACCCCTATGGCAATTTGGCAGAGTCAGGTCTTAATACTCTTTTGGAAGCCCATTCTGGGGATAAGATATTTTAGAGGGCAGGAGAAAAGCAGAGAAGGCTCTCTTCCTGGATTCCAACCAGGGCTTCTTGATCCAGAAAAGGACATAACTAGTGTACAACACAAAGTTGAGTGAAGACCTTCCTAGACAATACTGCCACCTGCTCTTCAAGCAGGAGTGGTGAAACTAGGCAGACCCCCAGATTATATACCAGGTACATCTAGAACAATGCAATCTCATCCAGGGCCAAAGATGGTAAATTCTCATATTCAGAGGAGCCGTCTACATACAGTCACTCCATTCAGTTGTAGCCTGTTGTTCCCCACCCAGATCTCTACAGCTTCACATAGATGTTAGAAAGGTGCTGGATCTTTCATTTCCTATCAACACCAATTGGGATCAGTCCCAGAGAAAGGAAGTGAACCAGCACAAGACTGTGTGTCCCACTCTCAACTCCAAAGTTAACCCTAAAGAAAGCCATGACCAATGATATCGAAAACTGCCAAGAAGTCAAAAAGAGCCTGACTGAATGCACTACCTCAATCCTATTCCTGCCTGCTCCCAATCATCAAGAAGTGTGACCGGTGCTATTTCCATCCTGTATCTGGGCCTGACACCTGAGTGGAAGTGGTTAAGATAATTTGTTTCACTCAGGATGTTCTGAAGCTGCAGCATTACCTTCTCAATCATTTTTCTAAAAAGGGAAGCTAGATAAATATAAATATGATACCTACATATATTGTTATGACAAAATAAATAAATAAATAAATAAAAGTTAGCAGGAATAATAGGGTTCAGTGATGGCTTCTTGAAAAAGGGATATAATGTACTTATCATCCCAAGGATCCTGATGACTTCCTTCCATCCAACAGGATCAAATTGTTCCCAGTTAATGGGTAAGATTGTTCTCCAAGCATCCCTAGTAAACCCATACCTCATTTGGTCTCCAACTGAGAATGGATCTCAGCAATTTTGCCAATCAGATGCTTTATAAATTCCTCAGTACAGCCGTAAAGTTGAACCTCAGAATCCCCTTTACCCAAAAGGGATCAGAAAACCAGGGTCATCAGGCAGCACTTTGTGGAATCAGTAAGAATAGTTTGATGTTTTTATTAGTATTTGTCCTCAATTTTAACATACAATTAATGTAAACATTAACTGTAATGTTTAGTAAAATTACTGTAAGATGGATAAGCTATCTCATTGGGTAGAACAGTAGTGCTTATATCCATTGTTTAAACATTGGTTTAACATGTTTAAAAAAACAAAGACCTAATTTCTCATCTCCCAAATCTAGGAAAATAAAAATTCAGGTCATACTCATTTATATTATTGCCTCATCTCCAGACATTCTTAAACTTTTTCCAGATGTTAAATGCAGTCCTTCCCCATCAAAGCTTGTCTAGTACTGCCATGTCCTACTCTTTAGGTAGACCATATGGAAGTGCTTTGTCAAATGAAGGCTTCTCTAACAAAGAAAATACAATTGCCATGTCAAACTAGCATATCCACCTAATAGCTCCTCTGAATAGGAATGATTGACATCGAAAAACTAGAATTGTTTGTTTATTACATTAATTCTCCATCATTTATTAAGAAAGATTTCCCTCTTATTTTTTCCCAACAACTTTGTAAGACAGATTGCATTGCAAAAATCCATTTTTATTCCAATCTACCCTTTCTCTTTGATCATAACTGTTAAAAAGAAGTCATGCCAGAGAGCATATTGTAACTAAATGCCATATTGCAGGCATGCTCTTACTTTCAGCTCTAATTTGATCATTAAAGCAAAATAAGCATGAGCTTAGAGCACCAAGGGAAGCACCAAAGACCCCCACCTTAATCATGCCCTTAATTCTTTCACTGCCACACTTTAGCCATTTTTTTATTGTCCTTATCTGCTGTGTTCAACTTTAATCTACATTATTAAAAAAAACATATTGTCTTTGGCATGGTTTGTGTCCTTTTTAAAGGTTTGGTTTGAAGGTGTTGTCAAATATTAGATTTATTTCTGCCTCAAGCATGGGATTTTCACTTTTGTTGAGGGTGCAACATTATTGGTCTAGGTTTAAGACACCCATTTGCCTTAATCCATACCTGCTTAATTTGTTTTTTAGTTCCTGATTTGGGGTGGAAGTGCCAAGAATACCTGCAGGCACCAACTGTCTCTATTCAAATCACTTTCAATTGACACTATCGCTTTTGGAGATACTGAGTTGGGAAATCTGAAAAGCATCTAGTGAGACTTTTAAACCAAAGAACCAAAACATCTTTATTCTTGCTATTCTAGCTCTATTCTAGCTCTGGCATTGAAGCCATTCCTCCTAGTGAATTATAACATTTTTAACATCACGAGCCATTGTTGAAATAATAGAAATCTTGTCTCATTACTGTTATATCAGAATAATGATTGTTCATGATTCTAGAAGGCGGCAATTTAAGTCTTTGGGAAGGTAGCCTTCAGAGAAATTTGTTCACATAGTGTTAACTTCTGGGTTATTTAAAAGGCATGATACTGTTGAACTTTCACAACTATGGTAACGTGCAGTTTATATCATAACTAATTTTCAGTAATTACAATGAACAATATTTTCCTCTATATTGAGAGCCTTTTATATCTTAACAGTAACTGTGCCCTCACCTCCCCACCTTGAGCTTATTACCTCTTCTGATTTGCTTTCATAAAAATTCCTCACTTGCTCATCAGTTAAAATCTTCTTGTCTTCTGCAAGAATGACAGAGCCTGCTTCAATAATCTTCAGTTGTAGAAAAATGCAAGTATATTTAAAAAGGGGGAAATGGGTTATTTGTTTCAGTTCTCAAAGTTTTTTTTAAATTAACCAATTATTTAATTTAAGAACATGTTAACTAAATTTAAATAAATGTACATCTTACCATAGCCTTAAAAGAGTTTCTTTCTAAAGAAAAGAAATTTATCCCTTAATAAGCCAGGGATACAATTATTATTAGAATTTAAAATGCTGTTGACACTTTTTTGCTTTTCTTCTACTGTACTCTGTATCAAACAGTAAGGTGGCTCAGTGGCTAAGACACTGAGTTTGTCAATCAGAAAGGTTGGCAGTTTGGAGGTTCAAATTCCTAGTATAGGTCTCCTGTGCGAGCAGGGGCTTGGACTAGATGACCACCAAGATCCCTTCCAACTCTGTTATCGTTACCTTGGCAACTCAATCTTTTCCCTATGGTTAGAAAGCCGGAGGCAAACTATTAGCTAATAGGATTATGCCAAGAAGTTATCAATTCCCACTATTAATTATCTATTTATACATTCATTGGATTTTGCACAAACAATCTGTTCCTAAAATGTTTAATAGAGAGATAGGAATACAGGGATATAAATTAATACTTGGTGGGAATAGGCTCAATGTTTGAAGATATTTTAAAAAGGTTAAATTGTTATAATCTTTGCCGTTCTTTAAAGTGGAGAATGGAACAAAAGTTTCCATTGCTAGATTTGGTAATGATTTTATTAGAATGCTTGACAAGATGCTGCATTCTGAGAACTGGCAAAATACAGTTCAAAGCCAAAGTCTATAGAGTTCTGGGAGAGTTTTGAATAGCAATTGGATTATACAGCAAGGGGTAAATTCGATAATCTATCACTTAGAGTGCAGCTATTTTTTGTTTTCTTTTATTTTTCCAGTGCTCTAGGTTCAGAAGAACCTGTTAGTCATATCATGACTAACATGCATATAGAGGAAACTATAAGTTTAAAGCACTATATTAACAGATTAACAGAGTGTTAGAAAGGACCTTGTAGGTCATCTAGTCCAACCCCCCACCCAAGCAGGAGACCCTACACCATTTCTGACAAATGGCAGTCCAATCTCTTCTTGAAAGCCTCCAGTGATGAAGTTCCCACAATTTCCGAAGGCAAGCTGTTCCATTGGTTGATTGTTCTCACTGTCAGAAAATTTCTCCTTATTTCTAGGTTGAATCTCTCCTTGATCAGTTTCTATCCATTATTCCTTGTCTGGCCTTCAGGTGCCTTGCAACCCCAGCTTGACCCCCCCTCCTCTCTGTGGCAACCCCTCAAATATTGGAACACTGCTATCATGTCTCCCCGGTCCTTCTCTTCACTAGACTATCCATGTCCAGTTCCTGCAACTGTTCTTCATATGTTTTAGTCTCCAGTCCCCTAATCATCCTGGTTGCTCTCCTCTGCACTTTTTCTAGAGTCTCAACATCTTTTTTATACTGTGGTAATCAAAACTGGATGCAGTATTCTAGGTGTGGTCTTACTAGGGCTTTATAGAGTGGTATTAGAACCTCACTTGATCTTGATTGTATCCCTCTGTTAATGCAATTTAGGATTGCATTGGCTTTTCTGGCTGCTGCTGCACACTGCTGGCTCATATTTAGCTGGTTATCCATTAAGACTCCAAGATCCCTCTCACAGTTACTGCTGTTAAGCCTGGTTTCACCCTGTCTATATGTGTACTTTTGGTTTTTCTTGCCTAAGTGTAAGACTTTACTTTTCTGTAAATTGTATTTTATTTTGTTAGATAGGGACCAGTGTTCGTCAAGATCCATCTGGATCTTGAGAATATTTTCTAGGGTGTTAGCTATTCCTGCCAGGTTAGTATCATCTGCAAATTTGGTAAATTCCCCTTTAATTCCCTCATATAAATCATTTATAAAGATATTGAAGAGTACTGGGCCAAAGATGGAACCTTGTGGTACCCCACTACTTACTTCCCACCATGTAGACATAGACCCATTAAGGACTACTCGTTGAGTACAGTTTGTCAGCCAGTTACAAATCAAATCGGGTGGCGGATGCTATCTATCCCACTTTTTTCTAGCTTAGAAAGAAGTAGGTTGTGGTCTACTTTGTCAAATGCCTTGCTGAAGTCTAAGTATATTGTGTCCACAGTATTTCACTTGTCTACTAATTTAGTCACTATGTTGAAGAATGAAATAAGATTGGTTTGGCACTGGGTTTTTAACAAACCCATGCTGACTGCTGGTTATTACTTTACTTGTTTCTAGAAGTTGGCAGATCTGTTTTTTATTATATTTTCCAATATCTTCCTGGGTATTGATGTTAGGCTGATTGGCCTATGGTTTCCTGGGTCTGGTTTTTTTTTCTTTTTTAAGATGGGAACCACATCAGCTCTTTTCCCTGGTACTCCAGGATTTTTGAAAGATGTAGTACAGTGGTTCTGAAATGACATCTGCCAGCTCCTTTAGAATTCTGGGATGCAGCCCTTCAGTTCCCAGGGCTTTTTATTTGTCAAGATCAGATCAGCAGGTGTTCTCTTACTATTTTTTTTGCTTATTTTAACTTTTTTTAAAATTTCTAGTCTGTCTTTTACAATTATTTTTTGGTAGGTTGGGCTATAGTTGCTTTTTTCATGAAGACCCATGCAAAGAATGAGTTAAGCAGCTCTGCTTTCTCTCTGTTGTCTATTACTTTCTTGCCATCTTCTCTCTTCAGTGGACTGACTGTTTCTTTGATTTTTTTCTTGTTATTTATGTATTAGCAGAAACTTTTGTTATTATCTTTGACTTTGTTGTAAATCTTTGTTCATTCTGAGCCTTTGTTTTCCTGCCTTTGTCTGTGCATGTTTTGCTATTTGCTGATATTCTGCCTTAGTTATGTGTTCCTGTTCCCATTTTTTGCACTTTTCCTTTTTGTCTTTCAATTTGTCAGAGAGATCTTTGTGCAATCATGGTGGTTTCTTCTTGGATTTCTTGTTTTTCTTTTTCAGTGGTATTGTGTTGGCCTGGGCTTTTCTGATCATATTTTTCAGAGTTTCCCAAGATTCGTGAGTTATTTTCCCCTTTAGGATTTTCATCCAAGGAATCTTTTCCAAGTTCTCTCTGAATTTATTAAAATCAGCTCTTTTAAAATCTAAGACTCTGGTATCATTGATATCTTGATGAAGGTATCTTTTCTTTTATGTACACTGAGAGTATATGCACCAAGACAAATTCCTTGTGTGTCCAATCACACTTGGTCAATAAAATTCTATTCTATATAAAAAAAATTCTATTCTATTCTACTCTCACCCAAAGTTCCCGCAGTTTCAACTCCCTCTATCACTTCTTCTCCATTTGTAAGAATTAAGTCTAGTATGACTGTCCCGCTAGTTCCCTCCACTATCTTTTGGAAAACAAAGTTGGTTAGGAACTAATCTGATTTCTCACTTGGTGTAGAATTAATCTTCCAATTGATGTCAGGGTAATTGAAGTTCCCCATTACTATTGTAGTGTGCTTCCTACATATATTTTTTAGTTAGTTAGCAAAAAGGACATATATTTTTTCTATTTGATTGGATGCCCTATAGTATACACCTATGGCCATATTGTTGTTTTTTCCTTTTATATTGACCCATATCCATTCTAGGAGGTTTTTGTCTTTGGTTTCATGCATTTCTATAGCAATATAATGGTCCTTTACATACAGTGCAACTCCACCTCCTCTTTTATGGGATCTGGTTTTTCTGATCGTCGAATCCTAGCTTTTTTTAACTACCCATTTAACTGAACTAGTAACTAACTACCGGTTCAATCAACCGTAGCTTTTTTTTACTACCAGTTCATCTGAACCGATAGTTTTTATTGCTACCGGTTCACTCGAATTGGAGTGTGTGTGTGTGTGTGTGTGTGTGTGTGTATTCGCTGAAATAAGTGGTGTGTGTGTGTGAGTTGTTATGCAGACTTTCATGAACACTTCACTTTTAGAGATAAAATTTCTCTTGATTTACATGTTTTTAAATCACTATATTGAAGTGATTTATCATTTTGTTCTTTCTCTAGTCTACAGCTCACAATTTCTGGGTAGTTTTTCAGCTAAATATTAATCAGGTCATTGTTATTCAAAGCCAAACAAGTTGAGCCACATTCTGTTATCTTCCCTTATATATGACTTATTAATTACCTTATTTATTCATTATCTTTACTGCAGTCCATAACAAAAATTATCTTAAACAATACTGCACTTTAGGAGCTGCCAAAAACACATCAAGGCTGCTATCACCTGAATGTCAGAGAGAAGAACATTCCCCAAAAACAGCTGTCACGTCTGGTAGTAAGTTACAATAATGATTTTTCCAATGATCTTAGTACTTTATAGGTCTGTTAGATTTAACAGGCAACATAATGGTTAGAATTTTGAATCCCATTAGAAAAACCTCGACTTGGTTCAATAGTTAATAAGTAGCCAATGCAGGAACTTCAACACTAATAGATGCATAATAAGGTGCTGATTTGAGCAATCTGGCTGCTGCATTCTGTATAATAATAGCTTCTAAACGATATGCATGGTAGCACCACAGAAAGCATATAAAAACAATCTAAATATTGGGCTATACAGTGTGTATGAACTAGACTATCCTATTAAGAAAGGGCATTGCTAATCAAATATCCTTTTTACTGTAGAGGAGGGGATTTGTTGACCTGAGTGGTGGTGGTGGTAAGAGGAGTCAGTAAATAAAATTAATCCCTGTATGATCAAAGCCCCACCCATTCGTAGGTGTCTCATCCATGTCATAGCAGTCATTCATTGATGCATCTAAGAGCAGCAACCTGCCATGTAGGACAGTTTACTTGGGCTCTTAACAAACTTTGGCCTGGCTCACACTAAACTGTCATAACAACATGTCTTCTGTTCAGCTCAGGGGACTCATGAATTTTACAGAGTCAGCTTAGCAAATTCCTTTACTAAGTAGTAAAATTAAAATTGAAATGGAATTGTGTGTGCGTTTTCATGCTCACCAATTGCTTTATTTCTTCAACTTTTCCTTCTGCAACAGCGTCAGGTTTTATAATGACAACCACACATTTTTCCTCCTCTAAAAGAAAAGCAATAATTAATTTACAAAGCTGTATAATCATTCCAAAAGAATAAATAATACAACCACTTAATGCTTATTTGCTACTCTGAAAAGAACTGTCATTGAACTATTTGTATCTGAGACCAATTTATTTGTCTCTGTTATTTTTCAAGCTTTCTGAGTTTAGAGGTGTGTTATGGAAATGAAATAATTAAATACTTTGGTACTGTAATTGAACCTGGAACTTTAATTGTAAGTTGTAGTGGTTGTTAAGTGAGTTACTGTGTGACTGCACCCAATTTTATGAACATTTTATGGCAGTCATTAAGCAAATGCTGCTGTTGTGAAGCAAAAACCATGGTCATGTGACTGCAGGATGCTGCAAATGGCTGTAAATGCAAGCTGGTTGCCAAACATCCCAAATGAGATCACATTTATGCAAGGTGTGTTTGTGTGTGGGGAAGGGCATCAGAACTATAAGTACATCTAGGGAAGTCCTTTATAAGTTCAAACAGATACTAAGTGAATTGTATTCATTTCTGTAACATGTCATGAAGTGTATATGTACAACTGAAGTGCTTATTCTATATGAAAAATGCTCATTTTTTAAAAAAAATGAAAAAGTTGCTTTTTGATCCATCTCCTAACCTACTGCTAATTTTGTACCTATAACACGTATATAATTGAGAACTTCTATCAAGAATCATGGTTGCTACACTGTCTTGGGGGTTTCGTATTGTTGGAAGAAATGTCCATCTAGGTTAAGTGCAGGGGTGAAATCTAAAAAATTTCCCTACCAGTTCTGTGGGCATGGCTTAATTGGTGGGTGTGGCTTGGTGGTCAGATGACTGGATGGGCACGGCCAGTAACAATAAATAATAAAAATAATGAACAAAGTATACAAGACAATAAGATGTACCAAAAACTAACTTTCACACTTTACACACACACAACACAATACAACACAACTGACACACACAATGTAAAAGCAGCTGCACTTTACCCAAAATGGCCCCTGCAACAAGCAGGAACCTCACAGAGCCATAAAAAGCTCAAAAACCAACTTTCACACACACAACACAACTGACTCTCACACTCACACACACACACAAAATGCCACATACAGCTTTGCGAGATTTTGTGTGTTTGTGTAGTGAGAGTGAAACACTACAGAAACACACCAAATCTCAGAAAGATGCACAAATATTTTATTTTATTATTTTATTTTATTTATATTTTTTAGATCAGGGGTCTCCAACCTTAGTAACTTTAATGTTTGGGGACTTCAACTCCCAGAGTTCCTCAACCAGCAAAGGCAGATTGAGTTATTCACTGAGGAGATGGATTGCAGACAGGCAGATTCAGTTGCTAGCTGATGCAACTGATTGCAGCAGCCGAAGCAAAGCAAGGCTTAGCGAGCCCGAAAGAAGCAGCAATTAGGCAAATGGGGACAGGCGATTGGGTGGGCATGGGCGGGGGCTGTTGTAAGAGGTTGTAAAAAAGTGATTTTAAAAGCCTGTGATGATCAGGCAGCTCAGCTGGGATCGCCAGAGGAAAAAAGGCTTTTAAAAGGCTCCTCTGACGATCCCAGCTGAAGTTGCCTGATCACCAGAACCTCTTAAACTGATAGTTTTAACAATCTCTTCGGCCAAAGAGATTGTAGAAAACATGTTTTTTAAAGGTTCTAGTGATCTGGCAACTCAGCTGGGATCGCCAGGGGAGCCTTTTAAAAGCTTATTTTTTACAACCTCTTCAGCCAAAGAGGTTGATAAAAAAAAGAGAATTTAAAGGGTTCTGACGATCCCAGCTGAGTCACGCGATCATCAAAGGCTTTTTTTTTACTTTTAAAATCATTTTTTCGGCTGAAGAAAAAATGCTTTTAAAAGTAAAAAAAAAAACTCTGATGATGGCGCGACTCAGCAGGGTCAGGGGGCGGGGCCAGGGATTTTTGCTACCGGTTCTCCGAACAACCCGCTGCCATCACTACTGGAGCGGGTGATCCGGTCTGAACCGGGAGCATTTCACACTGATTCAGTTCCAAGTTGGGAGAAAGACACTGGAAACATGAAGGCTGATTGGAAAGATGATTTAATGGTGAAGCAGAATCACTAAGCACATGTGATTCTGGATAGCTGACTACCTTGTTTGATGAGCACATGGATTTTATACAGTTCGTTCTACAGCACTTTATAATTTAGAGGCTTGTTTTATGTATTTTGTTATTTGTAATTAGTTTGTCTCGTAAAGGCTGGCAATTAATCAATCTTGTTTAATCCTGTCTTGAATGGATTACCAAATCTGCATTTCTAAAAGTTGACCCCTTAGTTTCTACTTGGGGCAGAGAGCTGAGGCTCTGAGTTTCTGTCTTTAGAAAAATGTTTTTCCTTTAGGGAAAATATAATATTCTGCCTTTTTAATATTTTCTAAAATATTTCATTATTCTAAGACGGGGTGTCCAAAGTTTTTTTGGTGAGGGCCAAATACAGAAAAATAAGCAAAGGCCCGGGCCACACACAAGAGGTGACATATTGACACATGATTACTGTGTGTATTTCTAACTCACCTATAATGTGAAGAACATTGCTCTCAGTGGGAGCAGTGATGCTGTCCTTTGGATTGAAGGATGGCTGGGATGTCAGGAGAAAGTTTGGTGGTTGAGACACGAAGGACTTCACAGAGATGGCTATCAGTCATTCTGGATCTCAATCTGCTTTTGTTCTGATTTAACAGAGAAAATGTTTGTTCACATATGTATGTTGAGCCGAACAGGCTCATCATTCTTTTTGCGTGGCGACTCATCAGAGGAAACTTGGCATGATCCAAACTCTGATAGAAGTCAGGGAGGGAGAGAAGCTGATGTTGACTCTTCAGAGAATCATCACATTGCATTTCAATCAGTTCTAACTGCAGACTCTCCTCCACTTCTTCTGCATCCACCAGGAAGGGAGTCAAGAAAAGCTTGATTTGTTTTTCAATGACAGAAAAATCTTGAAAACGCTGGTTGAATTCTGTCACGAGAGATGTAATTACAGAAGCATATTTCTCCTTTTTAGCAGAAAGGTCTGCCTTTGGAAAAGCAGACTTGATTTCAGACAGCACAGGGAAGTATGCAGCAGTAAAGCTTCGTAGTTGTGTCTCAAACAGGCAGAGCTTTACACAGAAGGCTTTCATGTGCGCATACAGGTGTGACACCAGCTGTTCTTTGCCTTGTAGGTTCTTGTTCAGTGTATTCAGATGATGAGTGAGATCAACTAAAAATGCCAGGTCTGCCAGCCACAGAGGGTCACTCAGTTGATGAAGAGGTCGGCCCTTCTCTTTCAAAAACTTGTCGATTTCTGATCTCAGCGAATAAAACCGCTGCAGCAAAGAGCCGCAGCTGAGCCAGCGCACATCAGAGTGGTAGAGTACATCCCTGTATTCAGCATCCACGTCAGATAAGAAAGCTTGAAATTCCCTGTGGTACAGTCCTCTAGCTCGAATTATGTTGACAGTTTTTACAACAGTGTTCATCACATCGCCCAGCTGGACAGTCTTGGCACACAGTGCTTCTTGGTGGATTATACAGTGCATCTTAACAGCCTCACCTCCGCTCTCTTTTACCTTGACGCACACCATGGATGCCATTTCTTTGCGCTCACCCGTCATGGCCGGAGCTCCATCCGTTGTTACTCCACAGAGCTTGTCCCATTTAAGCCCCATCTTTTCAACTGCCTCTGACACAGCGTCAAAAATATTTCCACCCGTCGTTGTGCCTTTTAGGCTCATCATATCAAGCAGCTCCTCCGTACAGCAAAAATTATCATCGACTCCCTGCAAAAAAATTAAAAGCTGTGCGGTGTCTGTGCTCTCATCGCATGCTATCGAGTAAAAATCAAAAGCACAAGCTTTCTCTCTCAGCTGAAGTTTCAGGTTAGCTGACAAGTCCTCGATTCTCCGCACCACTGTATTTCTGGATAAGCTCACGTTGTTGAAATCCTGCACTTTTTCCGGGCACATTACTTCTGTGACTTTGATGAGGCACTGCTTTATGAAATCACCGTCTGAGAACGGTTTGCCATGCTGGGCAATAAGTTGTGCGACTTCATAGGTTGCTGCTGTGGCGTTTTCCTGTATTTTGTTAGCACGAAATAAAAACTGTTGTTGAGCTTGCAGGCTAGTTGCCATTTGCTTGAATTTCTGTGCTTGTTCGGCACCTGTGTACGATGCGTAGCTCTGATGCTTGGTCTCATAGTGCCGACGGACATTATACTCTTTCATCACGGCAACATCTTCATTGCAAATCAAACAGACACACTTTCTGTTGATTTCTTTAAAGAAATATTCATTTTCCCACCGTGTTTGAAATCTTCTACACTCACTTGCTATCTTGCATTTCTTCGGTGCTGCCATTTCTGGTGACTCATGGTAAATATTTTTCTTTGCTTAATTTTGTTTAGTGGAGAAGCACCTTTTCTGTGACTGGCTCCATCTAGTGTTGAAACTGAGAAGTGCAACAGAGTTGAGCTCAAGCGCCATGTACGGGCCATATTCAATTATATTTTCAGAATTTGCTGCGGGCCAATAAAAACTGACCCGCAGGCCGCAGTTGGCCCGCGGGCCGTAGTTTGGACACCCCTGTTCTAAGAGGAGTGGGTGCTAACTTTCTTCAGTACAGATTGCTCCAGTTACATTTGCAATAAATAACATTATAGAACAACTTTATGAAGGAAGACTGAATGGTTGAAGAAGAAGAAGATCAAGAAAGTCTTGATTAGATTTTAAGTCAGGAGTTTGGAGGAGGAATGTTATTAAAAAGCCTTTACTATTAACACATTATTAAATTTTGTTCATGAGAAAACATGCTATATATGAATATAGACATTTAAAGTACAAAAAGTAATGTATAAATGCATGGATATGGCATAAGTAAAGTGGCTTTGCAAGGATAGAAGGGTTTGGAGAGCTTTTAGCAATTGCTGTGTAAACTACTTTTACACAGATTTCCCTTTCTCCTGCCTTTAATTTCTTTTGATTATTACTTTGCAGTATTTTCCTGGATTTTGTACGTTGTCTACTTTAAAGGTGCAATGATGGGCCTGTATAGCAGGGGTGAAATGTTCCCGGTTTGGACTGGATCAGGCAGTAGCGATGGGGGTGGATTGTTTGGAGAATGGGTAGCAAAAATCCCTACCTTCCCCGTACCACCCATGCCCCACCCATGCCTACCCAATTGCCCCACTTGCCTACTTGGCAGCTTCCTGCTTCTTTCAGTCTCGCTTGTTATTCCAACCTTGCTTCAGCTGCTGCAATCAATTGCAGCAGCTAGCAACTCAATCTGCCTGCCTGCAATCCATCTCATTGGTGAGCAACTCAATCTGCCTGCCTTGTCCCTTGAATTGGGTAAGTAAGGGGGGAGCTTTAAAAAAATAGTTAATTGTGGTTTTTTTAAGGAGTTTTTTTTTAAGACATAGCAATTTAAAGTTAAGGAAGTTTTAAATTTAGCTGCTTTTATCTAAAAATATAAATAAAATAAAATAAAATATTTGTGTAGCTTTCTGATTTGGTGTGTTTCTGTAGTGTTTCACTCTAACTACACAAACACACCAAATCTCACAAAGCTGTATGTGGCATTTTATGTATATATGTGTGTGTGAATCAGTTGTGTTGAGTCCCCCTCCCCCTGTTCATAGGGGTGTTAGCAACTAGAGTAAGATCCTCTGTCTCTGCAAGACCAGTCTCTCCACTGCCTCTCCTTTGTTCTGAGACCCCCAGTCCACACAGGCTGGCCGAACATCATGGGTAAGCTTTGGAATGTGAGCTTTGCTGTTTAATTCTTCATCTAACATTAATATGTTTTCTCATTAGAGACTTTTGTTCTTTAATTCCTCCATTTGCTTCCAGGAGCAGGTCAAATATGGCAGAGACTGTTTCTCTGGAATAAAAAACAAAGAATGTTTTTTACTCCAAGATGGCGCCGACGAAGGCTGCCTCAGTGAAATGCTCTCTAATTGTTTCTTTACTTCTAATTGTTCTCTGTGACTCACTACGGATTTCCTTCTCACAAGACCATCTGCTAAAAATTAAGGAACATTTCTTGATGAACGTCTCTTTTCTTTTATGTACACTAAGAGCATATGCACCAAGATAAATTCCTTGTGTGTCCAATCACACTTGGCCAATAAAATTCTATTCTATTCTATTCTATTCTATTCTATTTTATTCTGCTGTTAGAAGGAAATTCTTAGCAACCAAGTCTCCTTTAAAATTGTTCCTAATATTATTCTTATTCTCCCCTCCAACTCTTACTGGAATTGCAATTCCCTCCTCCATAGAGAAGCAGTCATCTTTTTCCCAATCTAGAAGGGGGCTAGGTTTGTTTGCTGGGATCAAAAGGGGGGAAGAAAAGAGAGAAGGAGACTTACCTGCAGTGTCTGTTATCTGAAAAAAATATTTTATCTTGGGTTGTCTGGGCTATGTCGCAGCATGTTTAGCTGGTTTTATTTGCTTAGTAGAGAACACTTTCCTCTCATTGACTAAATGTTTTACTAGCTGGAGTAAAAGCTGGAGTAAAAGCTAAACCTCTCAAGTGGTAAAATTAAAACTTTTAAAAGTTAAAAATTGTTAAAAATTGTTAAAAATTGATTTAAAAGTAGAAAGAGTATTTTTAAAAAGAATAAAAATAGATACTAAAAAGGAGACCAAAGCTCAGGGCTGCTGCTCACTGTTACCATCTTGGCTCCACCCACACAGAAGAAACGAGACAATATTAAAATTATCTAATTGTGTTTAAGAAAGATAGATTTCATTAAGGATGGAACTGAAAATG
This sequence comes from Ahaetulla prasina, assembly GCF_028640845.1. Lineage (NCBI taxonomy): Eukaryota > Metazoa > Chordata > Lepidosauria > Squamata > Colubridae > Ahaetulla > Ahaetulla prasina. The sequence continues at coordinate 70,508,358 of NC_080542.1, forward strand.
TAATTAAATACCATGGCTGGATTGTTGAAACATGATGGATCTTCCCAGTATGATTTATCATATTTTTATTTCTTTTTAATTGCTTTTCCCATCAGATTTCAGTAACTGAGATATGAAATAATACGATCATGTATTATGTGCTGTTGGGGAGGGGATCAAAGTATTTTCCAAAGCATCAGAGGACAAGACAAGAAACAACAGTTTGAAACTAATCAAAGAGAGAAGCAACCTGGAATTAAGGAGAAACTTCCTAACAGCGAGGACAATTAACAATTGCCTACAGAAATCATGGACACTCCATCACTGGATGTTTTTAAAAAGAATCCAACAGTCACTTATCTAAAAGGGTATAGATTCTCCTGCTTGAGCAGGGGGGCTGGACTAGAAGAGCTCCAAGGTCCTTTCCAGCTCATTCTATTCTAAATGCAACACAAACTAACATTTGGCAGAACAGCCATGAAGGCCTTAGAAAAGATATTCAGCTGCTATGATGTGTCTATGACAAAAAAATCTGAACAGTGCAAGCCCTAGTATTCTCTATGATGCTCTTTGAAGACACAAGCTAAGAAAAGTATTAATTGTTTTTGAAGTTTATGCTGGAGAAGATTCCTAAGTATATAGTGGAGAGCCAAGAAAACAAATAAGTGAATCATCAAATAAATCAATCAATCCATAATTCTCACTTGAGGCACAAATAATTATTCTATTTCATAGGTTTCTGGAGAACGTGCTACTGCTGGGAAAGGTGAAAGGAAAAAGAAGAAAAAGACAACCAGCAGCAAGGTGGATAGACTCAGTTACAGTGGCAATTGCAGTGCTATTGGAAGAGCTGAAGAATCAGACTGGGGATAGATCATCAAGGAAAAAAACTATATAGTCACTAAAAGTTATTAATGACATCATGTCACATAATCACTCATTCATTCATTCACTCAATCAATCAATCAATCATATGTATGATGTACATTTAAAAAGATGGCTCTTTGATCACATCCACAATCTCTGAGTCCTCTATGGATGCTGTCCTGAAACCAATAGTATTTGCTGTTAAAACCATTTTGTACCAAAATGTTTCAAACAATCCATCCTGTTTATAAATAATTGTATAATTGTGTTGCTATCCAATAACTTTCATACAGTAAAGACTCACCACCAGCTTCTTCTTCTTCAGGTTCTTCTTCTGATTCTTTCTCTTCTATAAACATGAGCTCTGGCATCTAAAATTAAATATTTACATTGTCAAACTCTGGTGGGATTTATTTAAAAGGTTTATATGGCAGTTATCAGTTTCTACATTTAATTTGACATAATATATTTTAATTTTAAAAAGCATTCTACTGGGATATGGTTTTCAACAGTTTTCAAAATATATAAAATAAAATCAGCTAAGAGATTTTTTATATGAACTAAGGATTGTATAGCAGAAATGACATGCCACCAGCAAAAGTCTATCAACAGGAAAGGTAAAAATGAGAAGTCAGCCAGACTCTTTCAGTGCAGTTAAAAGACTGACTCCTTTTATTATACTTAAATGGTTTCTCTCTAGGTTGTCCTTAGATAAACACTATAACAGGTGGGCACTGGTGGGCCAAAAGGAACATCAAGAAGAATAATTATCTCATCTAGAGGCAAGCTGACTCTGCCAACAAGAGAAAAAGATTTATGATTTTTAACCCCTGCCTTTTTCAACCAAGTAGGCAAAGGCTATATTTCCTTTTAGTGTATTTCTTGGGATCAACTGGAAAGATGAATCATTTTTTCTTGTGAAGAGTTCCATGTTGAACTTCTGCTATCAGTTGGCTGTTATCCACAAACAATGGAAAATTTCTTCATAGAACAGCCTCTTCTAGAACAGTGTGCCTTTCCACTGGCAGACAGTCATTAAGAAAACATGCCTTTTTTTAAGCCATTGATTTCAGACCTAGAAGCTATAGTTTAATTTGCTTCATTTTTCCCTTCTTCCCTTCCCTCCCATTAATATTAATATGCTGGACAAGGATTGCCTAGACAATTGTTGGCAACTGGAGCAAATTTACAATATATGTATGTCAGTTCAAGAATTCCCCAGTTTGCTTGAACTTCACAATTTTAAAGTTCCTAAGGTTGAGAAACAGTATCCTAGGTCACTGATAGCTATCACAGGATCCTTTCTGGCTAAAGCTAATAATTTCATAATGCATAAAATGCAAGCAACACAATAATTTAAATTATTGAATTTAGGACCAGAGAATATTTGACATTGGAGGATCAACCAAAAATATTTTCAAACTGAAAAAACAATAGGAATGAAAAATACATTATATGGGAGTTTCTGGGGAGCTTCCCTCTTTTCACAATTTAGTGCAAAGTTCAAATAAATACTATTAACTATGATGGAGAAAATAGGGGCTGAGGTATTAATTAAGTGCGAGAACAATAAATGAGCATAAAAAGCATGGCAAATCAAATCTCTCCATGACAATATTCTAGGTGTCCATTAAAACCAATTGGAGTTTTGTTGTATTATGATAGATTTGATTTGTCATACTTTTTTATGCTCATTTATTGTCACACTTCTTTTAGACTCTTTTTAGATTTTTTAAAAAGTATTTTTAGATGGAGGCAGAGCTGATGTCGTAGCAATATGACAATTCTTTCATAGTGCTCTATGGAAATTCACCAAATTCCTCTTGCCAGAAGGTCCCAACAGACCTAAGCCACCTTGGAGAAGTAGTGAAGAAGAGAGGAGACCCCTGTTGATCACAAGGAGATAGCTAACTCCTTGTTTGATCCGGGGGAAGCTCTCAATCCAGCAGGAAGGAAAAATGGCCATTGTGTCCTGCCCAAGGCTGTGACAGCCCGAACAGAGAAAAATGAGGGAAGACTGAAGAAAAACAGTGCAGTGGCTGAGTGAGAGTTTTCTAATTTCTGTCAAATTTGCCCCTTTTAAAATTGGTTGAGCGACAGTGGGGCTGTAAAAAAAGGGAGTGGAATTGTTCATCTCCCACCCCATTGAGAATAGTGGTGAACAAGCACAAAGCTGAAATAGATTCAAACAGGAAATTTGAGCTATTTGAATAATTTAAAGATATAAATGCTAAAAGAGGAAAATCAGATTGGTTAACCTGAGAATTATATTAATTGGATATTATTGATCTAAAACTTTACCTGGGATTATAAAACTTGGGCTCTGGAACCCTTAAAGGGAAAAAAATGGCATATGCTAAAGGAAGTTAAAGGAGAGGAGTAGAAGAAAAATAGAGCAACAGTGACACCTACTGGTCAGAAAAAAACCTTTAGAGAAAGTGGAGAAAGTGAAGAAAAGAAAATGTGAACTGATCTTAGGTAGCTTATTGGAAAAACATTGTTGTAAGACTTAGATAAGCTTCTTGCACCTGGAAAATGTTTACAGAGAGGAAGAGAGTGGAAACAGTGTAAGATTTAAATACTGTAGCTCCCTGATTGGATATAGATCTTAACAACTGAGCAACTGAAATTGGGAAATAATAGAGGCTGCTTATAAAATAAAGGAAGATTTTTATACTTTAGCTTTCAGCCTTTCCCCTTGGGGATTTAAAATCTATTGGATATAATTCCAAGGTTTTGGTGAGCCTTTGTGGATTACAATTTAGTGAGCCTTTGTGGAGTATAACCTACAACTTTGTGGATTATAATTTACAAGTCATTAAAAAGAAAACAATTGAAGAGGTCTCTTCAATGAAGAGAACTCTTCAATTGTTTTCTTTTTAATGACTTGTACATTATAATGTACTATGGATATTTTGGTTTTGTGAAATATAACACTCAAAAAAGGGAAGAGACTTGAGGCTTGAAAATAAGGATTGGGAACAAGAAAGGAAATTGTTGGAGTATATCAGGTATACTTAATAAGGTTTATATTGTGGAGTACTGTTATGTTTAATCTATTATTGATTGTTGGGTTACTGATTGACTGTTTTTGTTAAATAATTATTATTTAAAATATTTGACTATCCCAAACTATCAGAATGACAAGTAACACAAATTTAAGTAAAAAAGGGAGGAAAACTCCATCATCTGCACCATCAGCAGCAGTGAGCCCAGCGAGTCAACACTTTATAAATACTATGTTGCAGAATGAAAAATTAAACGCCTTTCAGTCCGAGTTGAAAAATATGTTTCAGTCACTACAGGAATCAATACAAGAAACTATGGCTAAGAATCATGAAGATCTGACAGATAGGACGCAAAAGATGAAACAAAAGATGGAAGATAAAATAGGCAATATTCAGCAAATAATTACTAAAAATGAACAATGAATCCAGAAAATGGAAGAAAAGACAGAATAGATACGAAAGTAGAAGAGATGGAGAATAGACTAACTAAGGTAGACAATGATCTTGAATGATCTATAATTATGTTGGAGATGGATAAGGCAGAATACTTCTTAAGATTCAAAAATATTGATGAAGAAAAAGTGGAAGATCTTGCAGAGAAAATGGTAGAACTACTGACAGAGGTGCTGGAAAAGAACAAACAGAAAGTCCTCTCTGGGATGGAAGAAATATTTAGGATACATACAAGTTATGCATGAAGAAATAAGCTTCCCAGAGAGGTACATGTGAGATTTTCAAAGAAGGCAATGTGAGTGTAAATACTCCAAAGAGCAAGAGATGCACCATTGAAATATAAAGGAAGAGAAATAATAGTTCTGAAACAAAAACTCAGAAGGATAAGAGACACAAGAAAACAGTACCAATTTCTGACAAAACAATTGATAAAATACGGGATAAACTTTAGATGGCTAATACCTGAGGGAATATTGGTGACTTGGATGGGAAAAAGACATAGATTAGATATGGTAGATAGAGCAGAACAATTCTATTATCAGTACTTTAAAGCATATGAGGAAGAAGAGAAAAGAGCACAAGCAGAGATGCTGGAAGTGGCAGCAGAAGGAAATACACAAACAAGAAGAAACTGAAACAGAGAAAAAAAGAGAGAAGGGAAAAAGAAGGAGTAAGACCGAAAAAACAGAGATAAATAAGATCAACTACAAAACCTATCTATAAGTAAACAATGGAAGAAGTAAAATTACTATCACTTAACATAAATGGATTGAGCTCACCAATGAAAAGAAAAAGAATTTTTTAACAAACTAGAAAAATTAAAATCAAATTTAATTTGTTTTCAAGAAGTCCACATTAAAAAGCAATACAATAAACTTTTAGAGTACCCCAAAATTGGGAAACCATTTTTCATTATCACAGCAAAAGAAAAGGGAGGTGGCTTTATATATTAAAGAAACAATGAAGGCAAAACAAATTTTTGCAGATGAAGAGGGGGGTGTCAGGCCTGGAAGCCATACTACCTTGGTGCCTTCAGGATCCAGGCCTGCTACAGTCCTACCGTGGGAAGTTGGGAGGGGGGATTGCATGAGTGAAATAGAATTAGCCATAGCAAAACTTTACAGAGAAGTTCAAGGCCATGGTGTCCAACAGCTGTGCTGAGAAGAAAGTGGAGTTTGTCTTCTGTATGTGAAGGAATTGATTGGAGTAGTGGTGGATATTTGGGAGAAGTGGGCAAGGTCTTTAACTTTCTTTTGGATGAGGAAAACCCAGAAGTTCTCAGATTTGGATTTTCCCAGATGAGCCAATATGACATCTCTAATAAAAGTTAGTGTTGAGGAATCACAAGCCTCCGAGTTTGATTTCATTGGGGGTGTTACTTGGAACCCTGACGGAGAATATTGATGGTGGAGGTAACAATGAACCAAAATCAGGTATTGTTGATAGTGATATATGCACCTAATAATAAACAAGATGAATTTTATGGAAAACTCATAAAACATAAGAAAATTATAGAATTGGAATATGAAAATATTTGTGTGGTAGGTGACTTCAATTCAATTGTAGACATAGAACTTGACTATAAGAGCAGTAAAATAGGCAAAAAAGCCCCCCCCAAAAAAGTCCCAAAAACCTTCCTTAAAAGATGGAAGAAATAGGAACCCAAGATGTATGGAGAGAAACACACCCTAAGAAAAATCAATATTCATTCTGTTCAAACAGGCATTAATCCTGGTCCAGAATAGGCATGTTATGGATGATATCAGAACTGAAAACTGTGTGCAAGAGAGAGAAATAGAGCTCAAATGTTTGAGCAGATCACAATCCAATGAAAGTTGTTGGAAAGGACAAAAAAGAAAATGGAGATGGACGTTAAATCAAGCAATACTGCAAGATAAAGAATTCATATAAAAGATGGAAAAAGAATTGGATTTTTTCCCCAAGGAGAATAGGAAAAAAGAGACCTCCCTGCAAATTGTATGGGATAATGTTAAAGCATAAACCCAGGGATTAGCTATAACATATATGGGAAAGAAAAATAACAAGAAGAAATAAAATAAGAAAATATTAGAAGACGAATGCAAAATATTAGAATCAGAACTCCAGAGAGAAAAAGGAATTGAAAAATCAAATAGACTTAATAAAACATAAAATGAACCTATTGGAAAAAGAAGAATTGGCACAAAAAATTAAAAGTTCAAAACAAAATTTCTTTGAAAATGCAAATAAGCTTGGGAGATGGTTGGCATATAAACTGAAAAAAGAGAGAGAAAAAATTGATACATCAACTAATCGAGAAAGGGACTTTTCACTATCAGAATGAGGAGGAAAAAAAGCTTTATGAAAGAATGCTGTGAGAAATTGTATGACAAGGAAAAAAATTGGAAAATAAAATACAACAATATCTGAAACAATCTGAACTCCCTAAGGTACCTGATATAGTTAAAGATATGCTGAATGAATATCTTTGAAAACGAACCATGATGGAATTGATAGAAAAAAAATGATAAAACACCAGGGCCCAATGGGTTACCAGCAGAATTTTACCAACAACTAGAAGTGGTATTAAGCCCAGTGATGTTGGAAGTTTATAATGAAGTTCTATTAAAAGGAAAAATACCAAATTCATGGATGGAAGGAAATATTACTCTTATACCAAAATATGATTCAGATTTAACACAAATAAAGAACTACATTCCAATACCTTTCCTGAATATGGACTATAAAATATATGCTTCGCTAATAGCAGAGAGATTAAAAAAGTACTTGAACGAATTTATACATCCAGATGAGAACAGATTTCTGCCAAAGAGACAAATTAAAAACAATATGAGAATGATTTTAAATACGTTGGAGTATTATGAAATGCACCTTGGAAAACAAATGGCATTGATGTTTTTAGATGTACAGAAAGCATGTGATAATGTTAATTAGCAATTTATGTTATTACAATTAAAATATATGGACTTTGGGGAGATATTTATTAATATGATCAAAGCAATATACTGTAAACAATCACCCAAGGTGATAGTAAATGGAGACGTGACAGAGAACTTTGATATCAAGAAAGGCACTAGACAGGGTGGGGGGAGCTTTAAAAATAGTTAATTGGGTTTTTTTAGTCACTAGATCCTCGCTGCTATTTATATTGACCTTGGAAGTGTTAACCAGGAAAATGTTATGTTATGTTATGTTAAAATTCAGCAAAATGAAGATATAAAAGGAGTGGAAATAAAAAAAGAGAAATACAAGCTACAGACATTTGCAGATGACTAGATCTTTATATCAGAAGACCAGGGGTGAAGTCTAAAATTTTTTCCTACCAGTTCTGTGGGCATGGCTTAATTGGTGGGCGTGGCTTAGTGGTCAGATGACTGGGTGGGTGTGGCCAATAACAATAAATAATACAAATAGTAAACAAAGTATACAAAACGATAAGACGAACCAAAAATCATCTTTCACACTTTACACACACACAACACAACACAACTGACTCTCACACAATGTAAAAGCAGCTGTATTTCACCCAAAATGGCCCCTGCAACAAGCAGGAACTTCACATAGCCACAAAAAGCTCAAAAACCAACTTTACACACACACAACACAACACAACTGACTCTCTCTCTTTCTCACACACACAAAATGCCACATATAGCTTTGTGAGATTTTGTGTGTTTGTGTACTTAGAGTGAAACACTATAGAAACACATCAAATCTCAGAAAGCTGCACACATATTTTATTTTATTTCATTATTTCATTTTATTTATATTTTTTAGATCAGGGGTCTCCAACATTAGTAACTTTAAGGTTTGTGGACTTCAATTCCCAGAGTTCTTCAGACAGCTTTGCTCAAAGCTGGCTGAGGAACTCTGGGAGTTGAAGTCCACCAGCCTTAAAGTTACTAAGGTTGGAGACCCCTGTTTTAGATAAAAGCAGCTAAATTTAAAACTTCCTTAACTTTAAATTGCTGCCTAAAAAAAAAAACTCCTTGAAAAAAAACCAATTAACTATTTTTAAAGCTCCCCCCCCACATTTACTTACTCAATTGGAGGCAGGCAGATTGAGTTGCTCACTGAGGAGATGGATTGCAGGCAGGCAGATTGAGTTGCTAGCTGATGCAACTGATTGCAGCAGCTGAGCAAAGCAAGGTTTAGCGAGCCTGAAACAAGCAGCAATTAGGTAAATGGGGCGGGGCGATTAGATGGGCATGGGCAGAGGCAGAGGCTGTTGTAAGAGGTTGTAAAAAAATGATTTTAAAAGCCTGTGATGATCAGGCAACTCAGCTAGGATTGCCAGAGGATCCTTTTAAAAGTGTTTTTTTTACAACCTCTTCGCCCGAAGAGGTTGTTAAAAAAAAACTTGTAAAGGGTTCTGATGATCCAAGCTGAGCCGTGCGATCATTAAAGGCTTTTTTTTACTTTTAAAAGTATTTTTTCGGCTGAAGAAAAAATGCTTTTAAAAGTAAAAAAAACCAACCCACCTCTGATGATGCCACGGCTCAGCAGGGGCAGGGGGTGGGACCAGGGACTTTTGCCACCAGTTCTCCAAACCACCCACCACCATCGCTACCGGATCAGGCGATTCGGTCCAAACCAGGAGCATTTCACCCCTGCAGAAGACCCCTTAAAACTGGACCAAAGCTAATTAGAATATAGGGAAGTAGCAGGACTGAAAATAAACAAGGATGAGACAAAGATTTTAGTTAAGAATCTTACAGATACAGACAAAAAAGTGTTGATGGAAAGAATTAATACACAGATAGTAAAAAAAGTGAAGTATTTAGGAATATAATTAACAGCAAAATGTGCAACAATTAAAGAGGATAATTATATGGAATTGATGAGGCAAGTTAAACTAGACCTGGAGAAATGGAAAGATCTGCAACTGTCTTTAACAAGAAGAATAGCTATTATAAAAATGAATATCTTACCAAGGCTATTATATCTATTCCAAACAATACCAATAAAACTGGAGAAAAAATACTTTGAAGAATTAAATAAAATGATATCAAGATATATTTGGTTAGGGGAAAAAGCAAGAATAGGCTTGAAAATGTTGCAGGAAGCCAAAAAAAGAGGGGGCTTTGGGCTACCAGACTGGGTATTGTACTATCAGGCCTCGGTACTCATATGGGTGAAAGAATGGATCAGCCTTAGACATACAAGATTATTAATCCTAGAAGGCCACGGCCTCCAACTAGGTTGACATGTTGGGAAGAATAAAATACATAGTTACAAAGTTTACAAATACAAATAAAAAGTTTACAAATTTAAATACAAATACAAAGTTTACAAATACAAATACAAAGTTTACAAATTTAAATACAAAGACACTACATTAGGAATTCATTGTTACTAGTCTGGTTTTAAATAAAAGAAAAACACTATTTGAAAATACCAGTCTGGCTTTCCACAATGGAAGCATTGGTACATCCTAATGCTATTAACATGGAAAAAATTGTAAGATACAAAGATATTTTGAATGAAAAGGGGGAATTAAAAACCAAGCAGGAACTTAGTAGTCAAGGGATGGACATTGCATGGTGGCCACATATGTAGATACAATCTCGCTATGAGAAAGATGCCAAAACGTATCGTTTTAACAAAGAGTTAACAGAATTGGACCATATATTAACTGAAACAGATGAAAAACTGATAAAGAAATTATACTGGTATTTATTAAGTATTAAATTTGAAAGTGAGCAGGTAAAGAAGACAATGATTACTTGGGCTAAAAACTTTGGACATGCAATAGAATTAGATAATGGCAGAAACTATGGGATAAAATATTAAATTGACTATGTCAACTGCATATAAAGAAAATTTGTATAAAATGTTTTATAGGTAGCATTTCATACTGGCAAGATAGGCAAAAATGTATAAAGATAGATCTGCTAAATGCTGGAAGTGTAATCAATCATCTGGTTCTTATTATCATATATGGTAGACATTTATTTATTTATTTATTTATTTATTTTTATTTATTTATTCATATTTTTATACTGCCCTATCTCCCTAGGGACTCAGGGCGGTGTACAGCCATCTAAAAACAACATAAATATACACAGTAAAACATTAATCTAAAAAACTTATTAAAGGACTTCCGGGTGGCTCCACCTCTTCGCTGAGCCCTAATTAAAGGGGCTCCGCACTGAACATCGTAAAAGCCAGGAAAAGCCGGCTTTAATCTTTTTCCCTGGATGAAAGGGGGAAGATAAGAGCGCAGGAAATGTTGGTAGACCTCCCCAGAGGCTTTGTTTTAATTAAGCAGAGCCTCGAAGGGTCGACGGGTCCCATAAATATTCCTGCCATCTCCGACTTCAGTGCGTGTCTGCAAAAGCAGGAAAAGAAGAAGGTGTCCATCTCTGCTAATTGTCTTATCTTTATGGATCTCTTTAAGCAGACGGAATGAGTGCAAGCGGACGATTATTGGATTGCAAGTATTTTTGATTTCCGGACTTCTACCTTTTAAAAAAGAGGAATTTTTTTCCCCCTTTGTTTTAATTGACTCTTAAAGATGGCGCCTGAACGGGAGTGAAAATGACGAATAAGAAGATAAGAAAAGTTATGTGTGGATTTTAATGAAGTGAACTGAGCTCTCCTATACTTAAAGGGGAAAAGAGAAGTTTCTAGACTTATACTTTGTGAATTTTAAAACTGAAATGGCTACTAAACCACCTAAGACTGGGGGCAGAAGGGGTTCTGAACTAGCTTTAGAAGATCTGATTAAAGAGCAAGGAAAGTGTCTGAAGAAAGGTTTAAGGAGATTATGGATAATAATGAGAAAATAAGAGAAGAAATAAAGAGAATAATAAAAAATAAGAGAAGATATCTTGATGGCTTTTCAAGGTTTGGCAAAAGACTGGAGGTGGTGGAGGAGGAGGTGCAAGAAATTGTTCAGTCAAATCAACAAATAGAAAATAGAATGGGGAATGCAAATCAAATTGGATAAAAATGAAGATCAAGTGCTGGTGATACAGTATAGAAAGGTGGAAGGAGCTCTGGCAAATAGGGGATTGAATGAGGACTAAGGGAAAGATCATTAAAATATTTTATCAGAAGCTCTGGCTGAATTTATTGAACTTGATCCACAAGAGGTTGTTTATCAAATTGACAAAATTTATAGAGTTAATTCTTGGATTGCTAGGCAAAAGAAACTTCCTAGAGACATCGTGGTTTATTTTTTGAAAAGAACAGTGAGGAATCAAATTTTGCAAGTTGCTTTTCAGAAAAACTTGAAAATAGGGGAACAGGAGTTGAAGGTTTTGAAAGAGATCCCTCCCAAGATGTTAAGGGATAGAAAAGACTTTATATTTTTTACACAAGAACTTAAGAAATACCAGATTCAATTTAGATGGGAGGTTCCAGTTGGCTTGACAGTGTATTATCAGGGAAGAAGATATCATATTGACACAGTGCTTAAGGCCAAAGATTTTCTTTCTACAGTGCTGAAATTTGAAATAGAAATAATAGAAAAAAGAATTCAAGAGACTCAAATGGGTGTGGAAGCTGAGGTGATTCCAGTGATGTTACCATCAGAGGAACAACCACAAGAACAAAGACTGACGAGGGGAGCCCTTAAGCGTAAAGAAAAGGAGCAACAAACTCAAAGTAAAGTTCAGGACTCTGCTACAGAAGCGGTGGGAGGAGCACGGCCGAAGATACGGGAGGACGATCTTCAGTTGATTGCCCAAAGGCTTCAGCAGCCCAGTAATGGCAAATAAAATCTTGACTTGGAATGTCAATGGTTTGAACTCAGCTCAGAAGAGAAGAAAAATATTTCATTATTTGAAACAATTTAAAAATGATGTTATTTGCTTACAAGAAAATTATCAGATCAAAATATTAAATTATCAGATCAAAAGTACCTAATAAACTCAAAGTTAGGTAAACATTTTGTTGCTTCAGCTTTGGAGAAAAAACATGGCATAGTGGTTTATTTGAGAAAAGATATACCAGCCAAGTTAATAGAGGCAGATATTTATGGAAGATATATTGCTATTGAACTTACAATAGAAACAAAAAGGACTCTCTTGCTTGGTATATATGCACCCAATCAGCAACAAGAAAAATTTTATAGAATGTTATATGATAAGTTGACTCTATGGGATTATAAATCGTGTATTATATTGGGAGATTGGAATGGAGTAATAGATACACGAAAGGACAAGAGAATTTCTTCCAAGAAGATACCTGCACATGCAAAGCTGCCTAAATCCTTTTTTGATATGATAGAAGATTTTGAGTTAAGAGATGTATGGAGACTGCGGAATTTGGAGGAAAGAGACTATACTTTTTTCTCTGATAGGCATCAATCCTTCTCACGTATTGATTTTATTTTAATTTCTAATGATTTGCTTTTTAGGGTGAAGAAAACTAAGATATTTCCAAGATGTTTGTCTGATCATAGTCCTGTTTGGATGGAATTGCAATATGGAAAAGAGGGTAGAAGAACTTGGAGATTAAATGAAAATTTGTTTAGATATCAGGATAATGTAAATCAATGTAAAAAGCAGATGAAAGAATTTTTTGATTATAATTTGAATAATGAAACATCGATAGAAATGGTTTGGGACTGCAGTAAAGCTTTTATGAGAGGTGTATTAATATATCTTAATAATAGACAGAGAAATAAGCAACAAAGACAGCGTAGGTATTTAGAAGAGGAAATTTATAAGAAACAACAATTATTAATACATAATCCACATGATCAAAAACTTAAAGATGCAATAAAGTTACTACAGAATCAATTTAATATGATAATGGCTGATCAGGTGGCAACAAATATACAATATGCCAAACATAATACTTTTGTAACGCAAATAGACCTGGTAGGTGGTTAGCATACACTTTAAGGAAAAGACAAAAACAACGTACTATAGAAAAATAGAATACAAAGGTAAGAGAGATATCAACAGGATAAAATTAAAAAGCTTTTTAGAATATTATACAAATTTATATCTTAAAGATAATATATTGAATAGGGATATTGATAATTATTTGAAGGAATATAAGGTTAAAAATTTAACTTTAGAACAAACGGATGAATTGAATCGGCCTATAACCTCGGAAGAAATTATTTTGGTAATTAAACAATTAAAAATGGGAAAACTCCTGGTACGGATGGGCTTACAGTTAGTTATTATAGGAATTTACAGGATGAGATGTTAGGTCCACTTAAGGAATTATTTAATCAGATACAACTAGGAGAATTCCCCTCATGGAGAACCTCTTTTATTTCATTGATACCAAAGAGGAACAGGATTGTTCTAAACCTGGGAATTATAGGCCAATCTCACTTTTAAATAATGATTATAAGATTTTGTTAAAATAATAGCTAATAGATTAATGTTGATTCTGCAGCGAAGAATTCATAATGATCAATCTGGATTTATAAAAGGGAGACAGATGAGGAATAATGTTAGGCAGATTGTTAATTTACTGGAGTACTTAGAAAAGAAAAATTTTATTCCAGCAGCATTTATTTTCTCGATGCAGAGAAAGCTTTTGATCGATTGCATTGGGATTTTTTATTTAAATTAATAGAAAAGATGCAATTTGGAGATGGTTTTTTAAGAATAATTAGGGCAATTTATGGAGAGCAAACAGCACAGATTATAATCAATGGTAGCTTAACAGAACCTTTTAAGATTGCGAAGGAACAAGACAGGGATGTCCTTTATCACCATTATTGTTTATTTTAACTCTAGAACCATTATTGGATAAAATACGAGAAGTAAAGGAGATAGAGGAATTAGAGTTAGACAGTATGAATATAAGTTAAGAGCTTTTGCAGATGATTTGGTGATTACTTTAACAAACCCTATAAATTCTAGTAAATCTTTGTTGGAAATAATTGATCAATATGGGAATGTCTCAGGGTTTAAGGTAAATCAGAAAAGACAAAAGTGATAATAAAAATATGGCCAGACAACAGAAAGAAAAACTAGAGGAAGTAACAGGATTTGAAATTGTAAAGAAGGTTAAGTACTTAGGGGTTTATATTACGTCATCAAATGTGAAATTGTATAAGAATAACTATGAGGTTTTATGGCAAAAAGTTCAGAAGGAGTTGATTGTTTGGAAAAATTGCAATTATCTTGCTGGGAGAGGTATGCTGCTATTAAAATGAATGTTTTACCTAGATTTTTATTCCTCTTTCAGATGATACCAATAATTAAGAAAGATAAGAATCTTGAGGAATGGCAGAAGGAATTAATAAATTTATATGGGAAGGTAAAAAGCTAGTTAAAATGAAAATAATTCAAGATTCTCGGAAAGGGAGGTTTAAAATGCCTAATTTTAAATTATATTATGAAGCAGCTGCTCTCTGCAATAAGTGATTGGTTTAATTTAACAGAGGATAGAATTTTGAATATAGAAGGTTATGATTTGTTATATGGATGGCATGCATATTTAATTTATGACAAAAAAGTGGATAAGGCCTTTAAAAATCATGTGCTAAGAAATGCCCTTCTGCGTGATTGGAAAAATACTCTTATAAACTAAATTATAAGGTTCCTATATGGGCATGTCCTAGACATACAGTAGAAAATATAAACATAGAACAGAATCAGGAAATGATTACATATAAAGATCTTTTGTATACTGAAAGAGGTAATTTGCAGTTAAAATCTCTGCAAGTATTAAGAGAGGAAGGGAAAAATTATACTTGGTTTCAATATGAGCAATTACGTGCTAGATGGAAGGGAGATCAGAAAATTGGTATAGAGAGCAGAACGAGGGAAATTTGGTAAAGCAAATTAGAAATCAGTCTCAGGAGCATATAAAGAGATTGTATAATGTGTTACTTGAAATAGATTCTGAAAGGGACTTGGTAAAGGACTGTATGATAAAGTGGGCACAAAATTTTCAGGAGCCAATATTATTGGAAACGTGGGAAAAATTTGGGTTAGAAATGTTAAATTCATGAGCACAGAATCTGAGGAAAATTTTTATAAAATGTTTTATAGATGGCATCTAGATCCTAAAAAATTATCGTGTATGTATCCAGAAATGCAAGCAAAATGTTGGAGATGTAATTGTGATGACGCTACATATTTTCACATTTGGTGGACTTGTAAGGACATAAAGGCCTTTTGGATAAAAATTTGGTGGATTTTACAAAATGTTCTGAAAAAGAAGATAAAGTTCCTGCCGCAATTTTTCTTGTTGGGAATTATTACGGATTGTACAGTAATTGAGACTAAATTGATTTTAAATCTAATAACTGCAGCAAGATTACTAATAGGACAATATTGGAAGAAAAAAGAAGTACCAACAATACAAGAATGGATATTGAAAGTTGCCAATTTGGCTGAGATGGCGAAGATATCAGCCTTTTTGAAAGACAATCAAGAAAGATACTTAAAGGAATGGAAAAATGGATTGACTATATTCAACGAGATATCAGACTAAGAGTTATCAGACTGTTTTGAATGATTATGATGTATTATTTTGATTGCTTTTGGGGAAGTTAGGAATTGATGATTGTAGGGTATAATTAAGTTGGGACGAAAATTTTTAGCATATGTTTGTTTTACTTTTAACTATACCTTGTGCTTGTTCCGGGAAGTCGGGGAGGTTGAAGGAGGGAGGGGAGGAGGGGAAAGGGAAAAAATTTTGTAAAACTTGAATAATAAAAAAAAAAAAAAATAAAAACTTATTAAATAGGCGAATATTTAAAATAGACATAAATAATAAAACCCCAAGTTAAAACCAAATCTAAAATTTAAACAATTAAAATTTAAAAATCTAGTCAGTCATTAAATAAATAGATGTGTCTCAAGCTGGCGGAAGGTCCAAAGGTCAGGAAGTTGGCGAAGTCCTGGGGAAGCTTTTCCAGTAGAGCCACAGAAGGCCCTTCCTGGGCGTGAGAATTGATCGGCACTGCAGCTGGCACTGAGTCCCTCCTGTTGCAATTGGGAGATGGTTGGCAAGGAATTCCCATAAGTAACCCGGCCCTATGCCATGGAGCGCTTTAAAGATCATTACCAAAACCTTGAAGTGCACCGGAAAACCACAGGTAGCCAGTGCAGTCTGCGCACCATTAGGTGTTACATTTTAACCTGAGCCCTCTATTGAGGCATTCTGAACTACCTGAGTCTCCGGGTGCTCCTCAAGGGAGCCCCATGTAGAGAGCATTGCAGTAGTCCAGGCGAGATGTCACGAGTGTGAGTGACCGTGCATAAGGCATCCCGGTCTAGAAAGGCGCAACTGGCGGACCAGGCGAACCTGGTAAAAGCTCTCCTGGAGACGGCCGTCAGATGATCTTGAAGACAGCCGTCCATCCAGGAGAATGCAAATTGTATCTCCAGAAAGAGGCCAATGACTCGCCCCCAACAGTCAGCAGGCTGCAGAAATTGTAAAGGTTGCGGCATCCACAGCCACTCCGTCTTGGAGGGATTGAGCTTGAGCCTGTTTCTAGAGGCGGCTTCCAGAAGGACTTGATGGGCACCTGGAAAACTGCAGTTATGGTTGTGGAAAACTGATGGGTATCATCAGCGTACAGCTGGTACCTCAATTAAGAAAGACTGATGATCTCACCAATTCATAAATGTATAGAACAAGAGGCCAGGGAAAATGATGATTCACCACACAGTGGGGATGCAGGCCGAATAAATTATCTATGAAGCACTGTTCTGCGAGATCGGAGAGATGGAGGAGAGAACCACGATAAGAAGGTTATGAAGGTATAAAGTTTGATAAATAAAATAAAATAAAATAAAATAAAATAAACGGTGCCTCCCTAATCCTCAACGGTGCAGCAGGATACCATGGTCGATGGTATCAAAAGCCGCTGAGAGGTCTAATAGGACCAAGGCAGAGAACAACCCTATCCCTGGCTCATCCACCAACGTGACCAAAGCCGTCTCAGTGCTGTAACCGGGTCGGAAACCGGACTGGAACGGGTCTAGATAGACGGTTTCCTCCAGGTACCGAGGTAGCTGACATGACACCACACTCTCTACAATCTTCGCTGCGAAGGTTGGAGACCGGACGATAATTACCTAACACAGCTGGGTACAGGGAAGGCTTCTTGAGGAGAGGCCTCACCACCGCCTCTTTCAAGGCGGCCGGAAAGACCCCCTCCTGCAAAGAAGCATTTGTAAGCCCCTGGAGCCAGCCTCGTGTCACATCCTGTGTGGCCAGCACCAACCAGGAGGGACACGGGTCCAGTAAACATGTGGTGGCATTCAACCTACCCAGTAACCTGTCCATGTCCTCGGGAGCCACAGGGTCAAACTCATCCCAAACAGTCTCAACAAGACGGCTCTCAGACATCCCACCCGGATCTACCCAATTTTGGTCCAGACCGTCCCGAAGCTGAACGATTTTGTCGTATAGGTAACCACTAAACTCCTCAGCGTGTCCCTGCAACGGGTCATCCCGTTCTCCCTGTTGAAGGAGAGAGCGAGCTACCCAAAACAGGGCGGCCGGGCAGTTATCTGCCGACGCAATGAGGGAGGAGACGTAGCAACGTCTCGCTTCCCTCATTGCCACTAGGTAGGTCCTAGTATAGGACCTAACTAGTGTCCGATCAGCCTCTGAACGACTAGACCTCCAGGAACTCTCTAGGCGTCTTCTCCGGCGTTTCATCTCCCTCAGCTCCCCGGAGTACCAGGGAGCTGGTTGAGACCTACGCCGGGTCAGAGGCCGCAAAGGCACGACACGATCGAAGGCCCCCGCCGCGGCTCGTTCCCAAGCCGCGACAAGTTCCTCGGCCGTGCCGTGAGCCAGACTCTCAGGAAACGGCCCAAGCTCCGTCTGGAACCTCTCCGGGTCCATCAGGCGCCTGGGACGGAACCAACGCATTGGTTCCGTCTCCCTGCGGTGTTGAGTGGCGGTCAGAAAGTCTAGGCGAAGGAGGAAGTGATCTGACCATGACAAAGGCATGAGATGAAAATCAAATCCAGAGTGCCACTCCCACTGTGAGTAGGGCCATCAACTACTTGAGTCAGGTCCAAGGCCGTCATGGAAGCCGTGAACTCCCGAGCAGCTGAAGATGACAAGCCGGTCGATGGCAAGTTAAAGTCCCCCATGACAATAAGTCTGGGGGTCTCCACCGCCACTCCAGCAAGCACCTCCAGGAGCTCGGGCAGGGCTGCTGCCACGCCGCAAGGAGCCAGGTACGTGACAAACAAGCCCATCTGACATCTATGACCCCACCTCACAAAGAGGGATTCACATCCGGCAATCTGAGGTACAGTGGTCTCCCTCGGCTCTAGACTCTCTCTAATCACAACCGCCACCCCTCCACCCCTGGGCCCTCGGCTGATGGAATGCTCGGAAACCCGGCGGGCACATTTGCACCAGGGGCACGCCCCCTTCTGCGCCCAACCAGGTCTCTGTAACGCCCATAAAGTCCGCGGCACCCCCCTGGATAAGATCATAGATTAGGGGGGCTCCGTTGGCAATGGAGGTGATCTTTCTGGTCACCAACCTCTGGATCATGTTGGACTGCTAAGACAGCGACAATCAGCTGTCCAGCAGTTCGGAAACCCCCCTCTTCGGGAGAAGAAGTGGTGGTGAGCAAAAAGAAGCAGAGGTAGAGCTTCCCTAGAGCTCCTGGAAGATACCAGGGGGCTCGAAGGGTTAAGCCCCCTCAGAACTTCAAAGTGCTCCAGATCTGAGGCTTTTTTCCTGCTCCGGCAGACCTAATTGCCGCGACCAACTTCCGGGACCAATTTTAACTTAAAGAAGATAATACCGGACTGAACAGAAACAGGAGAGCTCTAATTATAAAAGCAAGTAATCAATCAATTCCCTGTTATTTTTTTTTTAAATTTTTTTTAAGTTTTAAGTTTTTTTTAAGTTTTGGATTTGACTTCAAAGTGAAAATGGCGATCGTTCTTTAATGAGCTACGCAGTTGAAAACGAAAGTGTTACAATTCTCTGTCTGCTGTTTATTGCTGAAGGCCAGCTGGAAATTTTTTTTAAACATTGTAATGAGAAGGGAGAAGAGATCGAGATATTGAGACTGATTTAAAAAAAAAAAAGACTTAAAAGGTTTATACGTAATATTAGCCGGGACCAATTTTAACTTAAAGAAGATAATACCGGACTGAACAGAAACAGGAGAGCTCTAATTATAAAAGCAAGTAATCAATCAATTCCCTGTTATTATTTTTTTTAAGTTTTGGATCTGACTTCAAAGTGAAAATGGCGATCGTTCTTTAATGAGCTACACAGTTGAAAACGAAAGTGTTACAAGTCTCACTGTCTGTTGTTTATTGCTGAGGCCAGCTGGAAAAAAAATTTTTTTTTAAACATTGTAATGAGAAGGGAGAAGAGATACTGAGACTGGAAAAAAAAAGACTTAAAAGGTTTATACGTAATATTAAGTTAAAGAGAAATTTTAAGAGATGGCAGCAAAACAATTAAAGTCAACTGCTACAAAACTCCAGGAACATTAACACGAGTCTCTCCAGCACATACAGCAGATACAAAATCACTAAATTTGGAAGCACTTCAGGATAACCTGAAAGAATTTATGAAAGAATCTCTTAACGATGCTATGAATTGGCAAACTTCCCAGATAGAGGATAAGTTTAAATTAATTACAGAAGAAATGTCAGAGATGAAAAACAGATGTTAGAAATTCAGACTGGAAATAAAGAAGTTAAAGAAGGTTTGGTGTCAGCAGTACAGGGTCTGGCATCAAATGTGATTTTATTGGAGCAGGAAGTAGAAGAAATAAAGAAGTTAATTTAAAATTGGAAAATGAGATTGAGGCAGTTCAAAGTAAAATGGATAAAGTTGATGATGAAATTGTTTTGGTACAATATAGAGCAATGGAACTTGCTTTACGAATCCGTGGACTGAAAGAATGTTAAAAATGAGAATTTGAAGCAAATTTTTCGGAGGCCTTTGCAGAGATTTTGGCAGTTCGCCAGTAGATGTGGCATTTTATATTGATAAAATTTATCGTGTGAATTCCTGGATAGCAAGACAAAGAAATCTTCCCAGAGACATTGTTATTTATTTTACTACTAGAACAGTGAGAAATGAGATTTTACAAGCTTTTTTAAAGGAGACAAGATTCAAGCAGCCGCCAAGATATTTTAATACTAAAGGAAATTCCCCAAAATGTTGAGAGGTAGGAAGGAGTTTGCTTTTTGGTGAACGAACTTAAAAACGTCAGATTGAGTATAGATGGGACATCCCAATTGGTATAATAGTTTACTATGAAGGAAAGCACATCGTCTTAATACAGTCAGTAAAGCACAAGAGTTTTATGCTTATGTGCTTAGGCTGAAGTCCACCATCTCCGGATGGTAGGAGAAAGGAAGGTGAAATTAAAGAAAAGAAGTGATAGTAATGGAAGAAGACCGTTTACAAGCGTTGGATGTGTCTAAGATGGGATCAGAGATTCCAAAAGAGCCAAGGATGACAAGAGCAGCTGTCAAATGCAAGGAACAAGAAGAAAAGGCTCAACAGGCTCAATCTGCTATTACCAAGACGGAAACAGTGGGAGGAGCAAGGCCCAAAGAAAGATATGATTTATGGCTGGTGCTTCAAAAGTTTCCGATTGCTGATAATGGCAATTAGACTTTTATCTTGGAATGTCAATGGATTAAACTCACCACAAAAGAGAAGAAAGATATTTCATTATTTGAAGCAATTTAAAATGACATTGTATGTTTACAAGAAACACATATTAGAACATTAGACCAGAAATATTTGATAAATTCAAATTGGGAATACATTTTGTTGCATCTGCTACAGAAAAGAAGAATGGACTAGTTGTTTATATAAAGAGTAATTTATCTGCAACATTAATTGAAGCGGATAATCAAGGAAGATATATTGCTATTGAACTTTTATTGGAAGGAGAAAATACTTTTAATAGGAGTTTATGCACCAAATCAACAACAAGAAAAATTTTATAAGTTTTTACATAAAAGAATAACATCTTGGGATTATAAAACTTATATATTAATGGGTGATTGGAATGGAGTGATGGATACCCAGAAAGATAAAAGAAGTCTTAGAAATATTTCCAATCGTGTAAAACTGCCAAAGGCATTCTTTGATTTGATGGAAGATTTAGAATTGAGAGATGTATGGCGAGAACGCAATGAAAAAGAGAGAGATTTTACATTTTTTTCTGACAGACATCAATCTTTTTCTAGGATTGATTTCATTTTAATTACTAATGATTTGTTTTTCAGAGTGAAGAAGACAAAAATTTGTTCTAGAACCTTGTCTGATCATAGCCCGGTATGGATTGAGTTAGATCGGGAAAAAGAGGCCAGGAGGTCGTGGAGGATGAATGAGAACTTGTTTAAATATGAACAAAATGTAAATGAATGTAAAACTCTAATGAAGGAATTTTTCTTTGAACATGGATAAAGGGACACCTATAGAGATAGTTTGGGACACCAGTAAAGCTTATATGAGGGGAATTTTATTAGAGATGAATAATAAATATAGAAATAGACTGCACAAAAGGCGAAAAGAACTAGAAGAGGAAATTAAAAGGAAGGAGCAGTTATTGGTAGGCAATCCAGGAGATAGTAAAACAAAAGAGTCAATAAATATATTAAGAGGTCAATTTAATATGTTAATGGCAGATCAGGTGGCAACTAATTTACAATATGTAAGACATAATTTGTTTAATAATTCTAATAAACCTGGAAGGTGGTTAGCATATTTATTAAGAAAGAAACAGAAACGACGATAATTGATAAAATAGAATATAGAGGTAAGGAAGTATATCAGCAAAATTTGATTAAAAAAGCTTTTTTAGAATATTATACTAAGTTATATTCTAGAGATGTGATTAGTGATAAAGATATAGATAGATATTTACAGGACCACGGTATTTTAGAAATTACAGTAGATCAAAGGAAGAGTTGAATCAATTAATTTCTTCAGAGGAAATAGTGTTTGCAATTAAGCAGCTTAAAGCGAATAAAGCACCAGGTACAGATGGCTTGACAACTACTTATTATAAAAATTTACAAAATGAGATGATTGTACCACTTAAGGAGTTATTTAACAGAATACAAAGGGGAGGAGAAGCTCCTCCTTCATGGAGGACAGCTTTTATCTCATTAATACCTAAAGAAGATCGAGATGGTGTTAAACCAGAGAATTATAGGCCAATATCGCTTTTAAATACTGATTATAAGATATTTGCTAAGATACTAGCGAATAGATTGATGCCACTGATGAATCAATTAATTCATAATGACCAATCAGGATTTATTAAGGGGAGACAGATGAGATATAATATGAGACAAATTGTAAATTTACTTGAATATTTGGAAGGAAACAGCCAGGTTTCAGCAGCATTCCTCTTTTTGGATGCGGAAATTGAGTTTGATAGATTGGATTGGCAGTTTTTGTTTAAAGTAATAGAAAAAATGCAATTTGGGGATTATTTTATTCAAGCAATTAAGGCTATATATCAAAAGCAAACAGCTCAAATAATAGTAAATGGTGGATTAACAGAATCTTTCAAGATTGAGAAAGGGACTAGACAAGGATGTCCCTTGTCACCATTATTATTCATTCTAACTTTGGAAATATTATTGAGTAAGATACGTGGTTTAGATCGAATAAAAGGAATTAGAATTAAAAATCAAGATTATAAATTAAGAGCGTTTGCAGATGATTTGGTTGTTTCTTTATCTCAACCAATACATTCAGCTGTATATTTGATGGAGACAATTGATCAGTATAGTAAGGTATCTGGGTTTAAAGTGAATCAACAGAAGACAAAATGATAATTAAAAATATGAATACACATCAGAGGAAGAATTAGAAAGAATAACTGGATATGAAGTAGTTAAAAGGTTAAATACTTAGGAGTATACATTACAGCATCGAATGTAAAATTATATAAAACAATTATGAGGTATTGTGGGGAAAAGTAATTAAAGAAATGGAGAAATGGAAGAAGTTACAATTATCATTGTTGGGAAGAGTGGCAGCTATAAAATGAATGTTTTGCCTAGATTTTTATTTTTGTTTCAAATGATTCCAATTTTGAAGAAAGATGCAAATTTACAAGAATGGCAAAAGGATTAATAAATTTGTATGGAAGGGTAAAAAACCGAGGATAAAGTTAAAAATAATGCAAGACGTTAGGGAAAGAGGGGGTTTAAAAATGCCTAATTTGAAATTGTACTATGATGCAGTTGTTTTAACTTTAATTTCTGATTGGATTAATTTAACAGAGGAAAGGATTTTGAATATAGAAGGTTATGGTTTGTTATATGGATGGCACATATGTAATATATGACAAGAAAATTGATAAGACATTTAAGAATAATATGGTCAGAAGTGCGTTGTTGAGGATTTGGAAAAAATATCAATATAAGTTAGATGGAAAGATACCAATATGGACCATCCCCAGACATATGATAGAGAATATAAATATATTACAAAAAATGGAAGTTATCACTTACAAAGAGCTTTTGACTATGGAAAAAGGGGAATTACAGTTGAAATCTAGGGAGAAATTGAGGGATGAAGGAAGAAATTATACATGGTTCCAGTATGGACAATTGCAATCTAGATGGAAAATAGATCAGAAAATTGGTATAAGGCAAAGTGATGATAATCTGGTAAAACAAATAAAAGATCAAGGTCAACAGCATATAAAGAGATTATATAATGTATTGGTTGAAATTGATTCAGAAATGGAGTTGGTTAAAGATTGTATGGTAAAATGGGCACAAAATTTTCAACAACCTATAATGTTAGAAACATGGGAAAAATTTGGGTGAGGAATGTTAAATTCACGCAAGCACAAAATTTAAGAGAAAATTTTATAAAATGTTTTATAGATGGCATTTAGATCCTAAAAACTGTCATGTATGTATCCAAATGTGAAAGCAAAATGTTGGAGATGTGATTGTGAGGATGCTACCTATTATCATATATGGTGGACTTGCAAAAAGTTAAAGCCTTTTGGATTAAAAATATGGTGGATTATGCAGAACATTTTGAAAAAGAAGATCAAGTTTGTTCCACAGTTCTTTTATTAGGAATAATCTCAGATTGCACTGTTATAGAGACAAAACTGATTCTGAATTTAATAACTGCTGCAAGATTATTGATTGCACAATATTGGAAGAAAGAAGACTTACCTACAATTGGAGAATGGATTAGTAAAGTATCAAATTTAGCAGAAATGGCAAAATTTCTGCCTACTTGAAAGACTGTACACAAGAAAAATATATATTGGAATGGAGGAAGTGGATTGATTATATTCAAAATAAGTATCAGATTAAAAATATCAATTAGTTTTTGAGTGAAGTTAGGAATTATTATGTATTAGTTTAAGAAAGAAGGAATTGATAGTGTGATGGTGTGAAATGGAATATGTTTTATGTTATATTTTAGATTATGTTTGTTAGTTACAATACCCTGTATTCTGTTCTGGGAAGTCTCGGGGAAGGAGGCGGGAAGGGAAGACTATAAATTGATTGGTTGCCATTGTACAGGAATAATGGTAGAATTAAACAAGTTGAATGGTGTAATGTCGGGACTGCTCGGCAAACACTCCGAAGGAAAGGGTAAGGAAAGAGGAGTAAAGAAGGAAGAAAGTAGGTAGGTAGGTGGGTAGGGAGGAAAGAAGGGAGGAGAAGAAAGGATAGGAGGAGGAGAAGAAGGAGAAGATAGAGGTTAGAAAGGATGGTAGTGAGAAGTGGGAAAGAGGAGGGGAAGTAGGAAAGCGAGGAGAAGGTGGTGGGGGAAGTTTAAGAAGGATGAGAAGGGAAGAAAGGATTAAAGGGGGGAGTGGCAGTCGAGCAGCCCTGACTGAGTATAATTTGAGTATAGGACTGATTGTTGGATAAGTGATTGTATTGTACACTGGTCAAATTGTGGGAATTATTATGGAAAAATAAAAATTTTTTGCAAAAAAAAAATAAAAAATAAATAAATAAAAATAAATAAAATAAACGGTGCCTCCCACTCCCAATCCCTCCAACCGGTGCAGCAGGATACCATGGTCGATGGTATCAAAAGCCGCTGAGAGGTCTAATAGGACCAAGGCAGAGAAACAACCCCTATCCCTGGCTCATCCACCAACGTGACCAAAGCCGTCTCAGTGCTGTAACCGGGTCGGAAACCGGACTGGAACGGGTCTAGATAGACGGTTTCCTCCAGGTACCGAGGTAGCTGACATGACACCACACTCTCTACAATCTTCGCTGCGAAGGTTGGAGACCGGACGATAATTACCTAACACAGCTGGGTACAGGGAAGGCTTCTTGAGGAGAGGCCTCACCACCGCCTCTTTCAAGGCGGCCGGAAAGACCCCCTCCTGCAAAGAAGCATTTGTAAGCCCCTGGAGCCAGCCTCGTGTCACATCCTGTGTGGCCAGCACCAACCAGGAGGGACACGGGTCCAGTAAACATGTGGTGGCATTCAACCTACCCAGTAACCTGTCCATGTCCTCGGGAGCCACAGGGTCAAACTCATCCCAAACAGTCTCAACAAGACGGCTCTCAGACATCCCACCCGGATCTACCCAATTTTGGTCCAGACCGTCCCGAAGCTGAACGATTTTGTCGTATAGGTAACCACTAAACTCCTCAGCGCGTCCCTGCAACGGGTCATCCCGTTCTCCCTGTTGAAGGAGAGAGCGAGCTACCCGAAACAGGGCGGCCGGGCAGTTATCTGCCGACGCAATGAGGGAGGAGACGTAGCAACGTCTCGCTTCCCTCATTGCCACTAGGTAGGTCCTACTATAGGACCTAACTAGTGTCCGATCAGCCTCTGAACGACTAGACCTCCAGGAACTCTCTAGGCGTCTTCTCCGGCGTTTCATCTCCCTCAGCTCCCCGGAGTACCAGGGAGCTGGTTGAGACCTACGCCGGGTCAGAGGCCGCAAAGGCACGACACGATCGAAGGCCCCCGCCGCGGCTCGTTCCCAAGCCGCGACAAGTTCCTCGGCCGTGCCATGAGCCAGACTCTCAGGAAACGGCCCAAGCTCCGTCTGGAACCTCTCCGGGTCCATCAGGCGCCTGGGACGGAACCAACACATTGGTTCCGTCTCCCTGCGGTGTTGAGTGGCGGTCAGAAAGTCTAGGCGAAGGAGGAAGTGATCTGACCATGACAAAGGCATGAGATGAAAATCAAATCCAGAGTGCCACTCCCACTGTGAGTAGGGCCATCAACTACTTGAGTCAGGTCCAAGGCCGTCATGGAAGCCGTGAACTCCCGAGCAGCTGAAGATGACAAGCCGGTCGATGGCAAGTTAAAGTCCCCCATGACAATAAGTCTGGGGGTCTCCACCGCCACTCCAGCAAGCACCTCCAGGAGCTCGGGCAGGGCTGCTGCCACGCCGCAAGGAGCCAGGTACGTGACAAACAAGCCCATCTGACATCTATGACCCCACCTCACAAAGAGGGATTCACACCCAGCAATCTGAGGTACAGTGGTCTCCCTCGGCTCTAGACTCTCTCTAATCACAACCGCCACCCCTCCACCCCTACCCTGGGCCCTCGGCTGATGGAATGCTCGGAAACCCGGTGGGCACATTTGCACCAGGGGCACGCCCCCTTCTGCGCCCAACCAGGTCTCTGTAACGCCCATAAAGTCCGCGGCACCCCCCTGGATAAGATCAT
Source organism: Ahaetulla prasina (assembly GCF_028640845.1). Taxonomy (NCBI): domain Eukaryota; kingdom Metazoa; phylum Chordata; class Lepidosauria; order Squamata; family Colubridae; genus Ahaetulla; species Ahaetulla prasina. The sequence continues at coordinate 70,535,254 of NC_080542.1, forward strand.
AGATTAGGGGGGCCTTATTGGCCACGGACCGTGCGTTCCACAACATCAGCCGGAGGCCCGGGCTCTGAGGGTCTTGACCATCCGGGGAACGGGAAGAGTCTGAGGGCTCGGGGCGCGCGATCGCCTGCAAGCATCGAGCGCGCACCCCTTTAACACGATCCGAGCCCCCACTTCCGCCATATCTGCCCCTCCCCCATACTGTGCAAATAGAACCACCCTCAACCAGTGGAACACAAACTCCCCCCGTGACCCTCAGACCTATTAGCTTACCGCCACGAGCATGCGCAGGAACTGGACCCCCACCCGACGGGTTTCCCCCAACACCCGCTCTTTCCTTCCCACCCCTTAAAAATGCCCTAAAGCTAAAAATTTTTGGACAAAAATACATACTTGGTTGGAAAAAATGATAAAGCAGCATATAGACTTGAAACCAGACACATTTTTGTTGGGCATCCTACTGGAAAAATATGATAAAAGGATTATATGTCTGATTTTACATATACTAACCACAGCCAGAATTGTATTTGCATAGCAATGGAAAAAAGATGAGGTTTCGTCAGATGAGAATGTAATTAAGAAAATACTAGAATGCACAGAAATTGATAGATTAACATTTACTATTAAGAATTAAGAAGAAACTGAATATTTTTTCATATGGGATGTATTTTATCAATTTCTAGACAATAGAAACAGAAGTTAGAAAAGAGGAGACATAAAAAGAGGAAATGTTCAAGTTGAGAGTTAAAGGAGATTAAGTATTACTGCTATTATATTATTATAAAATCAATATTACTGTGAAGAATGCTATAATAAATATGTGGATTATGATTGCTTAAAACAACTGTACCCAGATCATACATGGTTTGATGGAAATTGAAATTTTGTGTTATATAAATAAAATAAATAAAACATGAATTTTTTTAAAAAACCAATAGTTTTAATGGACACCTAGATTATCATTATGGAGTGTTGTTGTATTATGATAGATTTCAGTTGTCATGCTTTTTTATGCTCATTTATTGTTCTCACACTTTTTAAAGACTCTTTTTGGATTTTTTAAAAAGTATTTTTAGATTTTTATGTAATTTTATTTTTGTATTTTGTATTTTTATCCTTGTATGCCACCCTCATTATGCTGGTTTTTGACCATAATAAAGATTGATTTGATCTGACTAAGCTTCATTGTCATCAGAGCAACTCCATGCAAAGAAAAAAACAAAACTTTAAACTCCGTCGCCTTCGACAAGACCTAAGTTTAACTCACAGGATCATCTATTGTAATGTCCTTCCTGTTAAAGACTACTTCAGCTTTAATTGCAATAATACTAGAGCAACTAATAGATTTAAACTTAATGTCAACCGCTTTAATCTAGATTGCAGAAAATATGACTTCTGTAACAAAATCATCAGTGCTTGGAATACTTTACCTGACTCTGTGGTCTCTTCCCATAATCCTAAAAGTTTTAACCAAAAACTTTCTACTATTGACCTCACCCCATTCCTAAGAGGACCATAAGGGGCGTGCATAAGCGCACAAACGTGCCTACCGTTCCTGTCCTATTGTTTTTCTTTTCTTCTTCCTATATATACCTCCTTATATTTATTCATATATGTGTTTATATACTATATAACCTTTTTGTATGATACCTACATATATTGTTGTGACAAAATAAATAAATAAATAAAATAAATAAGTATGCCTAACTTAGTATTGCACCTCCTAAAGAATCAGAATGTGTTTAATGTTATTAGAATTGTTCTAATTATGAATTTGTCTGAACTTCTGTTCATCTTGAAAAAGCTAAAACTTGGTTAGTAATTGGATGAGGAATCAGCAGGGAATTTCAGATAGTCTCATAGACTAAATTGGGAAGTAAAATGAAACTAGCAAACATCCTGGAAGAAGTCAATGGCAAATAACTTTCTATAAATGTTTACATATCATTATCTAGAGAGACATTATCTTTAATTGTTGTTGTTGTTGTTAATTTGTATGGAGCTGTGGAGTCCTTGGTGCTCTTTAAGCTTGGTTGTCTGCTGGCAATTGCTTTATGTCTTGATTAGAAATGTCTCCAAAGTAACAAACAAGCTCAGAGAGCACCAAGGATTTCACATTTCAAACCTGTGCTACATATATTCTATTCTACTATATGGCCATACATACAAACCAATAGCCTAGATCATAATACATTGGAATGTTCTTGGAATGATATTGGTGCAGAATAGATTAGAAGGGAGGGATTTTTTCTCATGAAAGTTCATTTCCAAAGTGATTTGTGACAGAGAAATATGCTAATAGGAAAGTAATAAAAATATAGGATGAGCATAAAGTAAATGGATATAAGCATAAGATAAGCATAGTGGATGGAGTTTTCCCTTTGATCAGAGACTAGGGGTCGAAACCTGACTAGTACTTACTTTATTTTATTTATTTATTTATTTATTATTTTATTTATTTATTTATTTACTTTACCAGTAGGTGTCCTTGGGCAAAGACCCCTAATACTTCATCTGTTTATTTTATATAATAGTGCCACAAACTAAAAGAATCATGCTGGTTTGGACATTGTCTGGATTAATATGGTCTGTGCCAAATGTTGGGGAACCAGGACCGTCTTACAATAGAATAGAATAGAATAGAATTTTTTATTGGCCAAGTGTGATTGGACATACAAGGAATTTGTTTTGGTGCATATGCTCTCAGTGTACATAAAAGAAAAAGAAAAAAGAAAAAAGAAAAAAATACATCAGAAGTACAACATTTACAACACAAATGATGGTCATAGGTTGCAATTTAACCCTTAATGCTAGCAACAAAAAGTTAGTCATACAGTCAAAGTGGAAAGAGATTGGTGATGAAAATGATGAGAAGATTAATAGTAGTGTAGATTTAGTAAATAGTTTGACAGTGTTGAGGGAATTATTTGTTTAGCAGAGTGATGGCCTGTGGGAAAAAACTGTTCTTGTATCTAGCTGTTCTGATGTGCAATGCTCTGTAGTGTCGTTTTGAAGGTAGGAGTTGAAACATTTTATGTCCAGGATGTGAGGGATCTGTAAATATTTTCACAGCCCTCTTCTTGATTTGTGCAGTATATAGGTCTTCAATGGAAGGCAGGTTGGTAGCAATTATTTTTTTTGCAGTTCTAATTATCCTCTGAAGTCTGTGTCTTTCTTGTTGAGTTGCAGAACCAAACCAGACCATTATAGAGGTGCAAATGACAGACTCAATAATTCCTCTGTAGAACTGGATCAGTAGCTCCTTGGGCAGTTTGAGCTTTCTGAGTTGGCGCAGAAAGAACAGTCTTTATTCTCCTATTTTGATTACATTTTTGATGTTAACTGTCCATTTTAGATCTTGTGATATGATAGAAGCTAGAAATTTGAAGGTTTCTACTGTTGATACTGTGTTGTCAAGTATTGTGAGAGGTGGAAGTATGGAAGGGTTTCTCCTAAAGTCTACCACCATTTCTACAATTTTTAGTGTGTTCAGTTCCAGATTGTTAAGGTCACACCATAAGGCTAATTGTTTGACCTCACGTCTATATGCGGATTCGTCATTGTCTCGAATGAGACCAATCACTGTTATGTCATATGCGAACTTCAGTAGTTTAACAGATGGATCATTGGAGATGCAGTCATTGGTATACAGAGAGAAGAGAAGTGGGGAGAGCACACAGCCTTGGGGGGGCCTCTGTGCTAATTGTACAAGTATCTGAAGTGATCCCACTTAGCTTTACCTGCTGCTTCCTGTTTGTTAGGAAGCTTGTGATCCACTTACAGGTCTGTTCAGATACTTGTAGTTGGTTTAGCTTAGTTAGAAGAGTGTCTGGAATAATGGTATTGAATGCTGAACTAAAGTCTACAAAGAGGACCCTTACATAGGTCTTTGGAGATTCAAGATGTTGTAAGATGTAGTGCAGAGCTATATTAACAGCATCATCTGTTGATCTATTTGCTCGGTATGCAAATTGCAAGGGGTCTAACAGCAGATCCGTGATGGTTTTCAAGTAGGAAAGCACTAGCCTTTCAAGGGCTTTCATGACTACAGATGTTAAAGCAACTGGTCTGTAGTCATTCAGTTCCTTGATAGTGGACTTCTTCGGCACTGGGATGATGGTAGAGCATTTGAAGCAAGAAGGAACATAGCACATCTCTAGTGATTTGTTGAAGCAAGAAGGAGTTATCTTGTTTGGGCCTGGAGCTTTTCCTGGCATTTGTCTGTGAAATATTCCTGCACTGCCTTTTCTGTGATCACTAGAGGTTGTGAACCCAATGGGATGAGGTCATTTGTTGTAGGAGGCTTGGCTGTTGTTATGTGTCTGAGATGGGGGTTATGGAGATAGGTGGCTGTAGTTTCCTTTCAAACCTGCAGTAAAACACGTTCAGGTCATCTGCCAGTTGTTGATTTCCTTCAGCCTGGGAGGGAGGTTTGCCATAGCCAGTGATATTTTTAAGAGTTTTCCGCATGTTTGCTGGTTCATTTGCTGAAAACTGATTCTTTAGCTTTTAAGAATATAGTAAGTAGGCTACTGGAACAAACAAACAAACAAACAAACCAAAATATGGTCAAGTAAGAACCAGGAATTGATGGAATGCTGCTATAACAGTAACACTACGGATTAATAGAAGACATCCATACTAACTGAGAAACAGCAAGTTACTCAACACTTCAACATATTGAGCAAGCATTTGCTCCCACAACTTGTGACAGACCAATTTCCCATTATATCCCAGACTCAAGAAGACCCAGAAAAGAAACTTATTACATCTCAGATTTAAAAAGATCCAAAAGTAAAGCAACAGTTGAAGCTGGAACATCACTGCCACCCTCGGAGCATGTCAACTGATATGAGGCATAAAATAATGATAAACTAGCTACTGTTTTGACCCAGCTTTAGTAAGAAATGATAAGCCACTTACTCTCAAGTAAAAACAAACCTCTTTTCAAACAGGGTAAGGTAAAGGTAAAGGTTCCCCTTGCACATATGTGCTAGTCATTCCCAACTCTAGGGAGCGATGCTAATCTCCGTTTCAAAGCCGAAGAGCCAGTGCTGTCTGAAGACATTTCTGGGATCATGTGGCCGGCATGACTAAATGCCAAAGGTGCACGGAGTGCTGTTACCTTCCCACCAAAGTAGTCCTATTTTTCTATTTACATTTTTTACATGCTTTCGAACTGCTAGGTTGGCAGAAGCTGAGACAAGTAACGGGAGCTCACCTTGTTATGCAGCACTAGGGAGTTGATCAAACAGGATAGGAACAGTCTTTTATTCACATGGATAAACAAAAATCAAACATAATTAGTCCCAACAGACCTGGCCAAGAAATCCAAATTGCTTGCCATATCCTAAAATCAAACGGCCACTCCCAAACCCCTACTATTTATTTTCCAGCCAGGGAGGGACTTGCTACAGTCCATGTATGCTTTTCCTTGAGAGCTGGCTTATTGTTTTCCTTTGCTCTCCTCTCCTTTCCTGTCGGCTCATATGCACATCTGGGATGGACCCCGTCTGTTTCTCTCTCTTACTCAGCTCAGGTTCTGAAGACAGCTGCCTCTCCACCTGTGGGGGGATGGAAGGCCCAGGCTCTGCCTCTGTCTCTGATGCTGTTTTCTTATCAGAGTCTTCCAAAGCTAGCCAAGCTCTCCCTCTACCTTCTCATCTGACTTTGCAGCTAGTTCTGCTGGCAGCCGACAGGCCACAACATCTACAGTCAATCCTCAAGACTGGTTATCAAGGTTCAGTGGAAAAGGACCATCAGATAGGATGCTAGAACATGCCAGTAGAGCCATTATAAATATCGCTATTACCACCATAACTCAAAGGATGAACTGCTTTACACTATAACATATGTAATCCTGGAGATGCTTGGCTACAAAATTTAGAAGAACAATTATACATACCACAAACACTACCATTTTATTTATTTTTATTTATTTTATTTGTCACAACATTATATATAAGCATAAGCATGAAATAACTATACGATATATAAGCATATATATAACCATAAGTATGTAATAACTATATGAAATTGTATACAATCAAAGGGAGCATTAGGACAGGAACGGTAGGCATGCTTGTGCTCTTATGCACGCCCCTTATAGACCTCTTAGGAATGGGGTGAAGTTAATAGTAGATAGTCTTTGGTTAAAGCTTTGGGGATTTTGGGAAGAGACCACAGAGTCAGATAGTGCATTCCAGCATTGACCACTCTGTTCCTGAGGTCATATTTTCTGCAATCGAGTTTGGAGTGGTTCACTTTAAGTTTGTATCTATTGTGTGCTCATGTATTGTTGTGATTGAAACTGAAGTAGTCTTCAACAGAAAGGACATTGTAACAGATGATTCTATGAGTTAAGCTCAGGTCATGTTGAAGGCGGCAGAGTTCTAAATTTTCTAAACCCAGGATTTCAAGTCTGGTGGCATAAGTTTTTTATTGTATTCAGAGGAGTGGAGAACTCTTCTTGTAAAATATTTCTGGACACGCTCAATTGTATTAATGTCCGAAATGAGGTATGGGTTCCAGACAGTCAAGCTATATTCAAGAATAGGTCTAGCAAATGTTTTATATGCTCTGGTTAGTAGCGTAGTGTTTCTGGAGAAGAATTCATTTAGCAATACACAAGCAAAATAGAATGTAGTAATTAGAAAATGTATAATCAAAGTGTAAATTATTTAATTATTTAAAACTAAATGTATCTATCAAATGCAGTCCAATATTTCCTCTTAATCAATATATAAGTTTATCTCTATATAGAATATATAATATATATAAATATTACATAGGTAAGTTAGATAGTAAATAATAGCTATAGATATACACAGTAATAAATAATACAAATAATATTAAATGATCAATATACATAGCTGGCCATAAATATTTCCAATCCAAGGTTTTTCACCGATTTTAAAGAGGTCCTTTTCTCTTTAGTCTCACTATACCGTCCATACTGCCTCCATTCTCCACTTTTCAAGTCCAAAATCCAAGATGTCGGCTCCCGTTAATATTCAGTCACTGCCACTTCTCTTCAATCTCCAAGCCTTAGCATCCCAATCTGTATGTCCACAGTCACTAATCACTTGAACCCAATCACCACTGGTTCAGTCTCGACAGTTAATACAATTTCCAAAGCTCTTCTCATTCAAATCATCCAATCTCTCTCTCTGTTCTCTTTCTGCTGCCTTCTAGATATTTCGCTCCCACTGCCAAAGTGCCCCTTTCCCCCCTTTGGAGACTTACTTGTCACTCGTCTTGTTGATTCCACTAATTTAGAGAAGAAGTCCAGTATCTCACTTTGTTCTGTCACTGTCCATCAATACTTCTCGCTGCTTCTCACTCTTTTCTTCCTTCACTAATCAGTCAGGCCATCATGCCTCCGGACCTGACCATTATAGCTGGTCTCTTTCATGCCAAATTCAAGGGGTTCCTCTTTCCACAGTGAGAGATCGCTCTTCTCCCCATCAACCCAAGACTACCCTCTACAATGCCAACCCCTCCAGGGTCAGACCTTGCCTCTGTCAGCTTCCAGACACAAAAAATCAGTCTGAGAGAATGAAGCTCCATTCTCCTGAACCGCACCACCATGATATCACCCCGGAAGTCGGGAAAATTCTTAAAGCTGACAAGCACTACGAATTTAACTAAGATAGGGATGGGGAGGAGACCAGCTGCCCAGAAAGCATCAGCTACATCAAGTCCATCAACACAGAGATCAATAGAAGACATGATTCAATGGGAGGGGTCCAACTCTTTAAAAAATTTGCAGGCTATGCTGCAATCAATGCAGGAAGCGATTACAAAGAACCATGATGAAATGAAGAGATAGGAGAAGAAATGATATGGGAGAACTTAAAGAAAAAATTCAAAAGAAGGATGATAAATTTGAATGTTTTCAGCAACAGATTACCAAAAATGGACAGAAACTGCAGGAGACAGAAGAGAGGCTGGAGAGAGAAGAAAAAAGAGTGGATGAAATGAGTGAGAAATTATTCCAGGCAAATAAAGAATTAGAATCTACAGTTATTTTTCTGGAATCAGAAAAAGTGGCACACTACATACGTTTTCAAAATATAAGAGAGGAGAAAGGAGAAGACCCACCAGATATTATGGCAGAAATAATAACGAAAGCATTAGGAACAGAAAAAGAGGAGATGTCGATGGAAACAGACAAGACCTACAGAATCCACAAAAATTACGCAAAGAGACACAATTTTCCAAAGGAAGTATATTTCAGATTCGTGAAGAAATCAATCCAGGATGAAGTGATTCACAGGACAAGAGATGAATCAATAGAATACAGAGGGAAACAACTGACAGTCCTTAAGCAGGCCCCAAGAAGAGGTTAGAGAATTGCGAAAACCATACAAATTCCTAACATCATTGTTTACTAAATACAACATCAATTTTAGATGGCTGACACCGAAAGGTATTATGGTCTCCTGGCAAGAAAAGAGATACAGAGTGGATACTTTGGATAAAGTGGATGAATTCTATAACCAATATTTTGGTAATGAGGAAGAACAGAAGGGATGGAAGTAATAGTAGAAAAAGACCAAAGAATACCAGCCATGGAAGAAAGGGACTGAAACTGAAAAAGAGGGAGAAAGAAAAAAGAGAAAGACCGGAAAGTAGTGGGGAAAGACCTAAGGAACTAAGAGAGATCAGAACAACAAGAACTATAAGACCTAGATATAAGTAAAGGAATGCAAGGAGACTTTAAGACCTTATCATTGAATATTAATGGACTAAATGCTTCCGCGAAAAGGAAAAAGACTTTCAACAAATTACAAAGATATTCCAAGATGGTGCCACTGAAGGCTGCCTTAACAAGAATAATTCGAAAAGATATGCAGATCAAAGTATTGGAAATTAAAAGAGAGAGTTATAAACTGCAAATTTTTGCAGATGACTTAGTCTTCATTTTAGAGGAGCCACTGAAATTGGGTCTGAGACTTATGGAGGTATTAGAGGAATATGGAGAAGTAGCTGGACTAAAAGTAAATAAGGAGAAAACTAAAATTATAGCCAACAACAAATAAACAGAAATAAACAGATTTGACTAAGGGAATAAATATTCAATTAGCAAAGAAGGTGAAGGTGTACATTGATTAAGGAGGACAATTATATTAAATTAATAAATCAAATAAAGGCAGATCTGGAGAGATGGAAGACCATTCAACTGTCCTTTATGGTCAGAATAGTGGCAATAAAAAAGAATGTTCTGCCCAAACTACTCTTCCTATTTCAAAATATACCGAGAAAATTAGAGGAAAAATATTTTGATAATTTGAATAAAATAGTGTCAAAATTTATGTGGCAAGGGAAAAAGTTAAGATTTAAATTGAAATTACTCCAAGAGTCCAAGGAAAGAGGAGGGTTTGATTTGCCTGACTTGGAATTATATTATCAAGTGGCAACAATCACCTGGGTGAAAGAATGGATAACTTTAAGGAACAAGAGATTATTAATATTAAAAGGTCATGATATTCAAGCAGGATGGCATGCATTCCTCTGGTATGGAAGACAATTGGCACACCAATACTTCCAAAAACACTATTTATGACAGGCCCGATTGGGAGTATGGAATAAAATAATTAAAAAAAACAGAACTATATGAAAATACCGATCTGGCTCTTCACTCTAAAAGTGTTGGTTCATCTGAATCTTATCAATTGGGGAAAATTGTTACATATAAGGATATTCTAGATGAAAAAGGGGGACTAAACAAGACTACAATTAAAAGAACAAGGAGTAGAATTGGAATGGTGGGCATATTTACAAATTCAATCATGCTATATGAAAGATGTGAAAGTGTGGTGTATTAATAGAGATTTAACGATATTAGACAAACTTCTATTGGGAACTGATGAGAAAATGATTAAAGCAATGTATAAATATTTATTAGACTATAAAATGAAGGAAGATCAAGTTAAAGAGACAATGGTGGTATGGGCAAAAGTTTTTGGGTATAATATTGAACTGAAAAAGTGGGGAAAATTGTGGGAAAGGAATAAGAATAGGAATATACCGCTTTGGGTGGGACAGTCCCGCTTTTTAATAATTTGTCCCGCGTCCCGCGGCAATTCCAAAAAGCCCCAATTTTTTTTTTGTTTCATTCCCATTCTGAAAATGGGAAGGGGCAATGCAAGAGGAGGAGGCGGAGAAGGGGGAGTGGCGGAGAAGGGGGCACAAGAGGGAGGAGAGACGCCGCTTGATTTCACCAGAGAGGAAGAGAAGAGCGGAGAGGAGAGCCGAGGAGAGCCAAGCTTGCCTGGAAGAGCCGAGAGGAGAGCCGAGCCTGCCTGGAAGAGCGGAGAAGCAGCCGCCGCTCCTCCTCCTTCAGGCAGGTGAAAAGACTCAGTGCGCATGTGCAGCCCCCCTCCCCCCCGTCAATGGTGTCCCATTTTGCCATTGCTGAAATCTGGTCACTTTACTCTAAAAAGGGAGATAATAAAGAAAATATTAGACTGTGCAGAATGTGATAGATTGACACTAGAACTGAAAAAACAAAGGAGAGAGAGAATACTATGAGATTTGGAATAATTTTTACTGATGGTTGGATTTGAGAAATGGAAGTCGGAACAGGAAATAATTAAGATCTGTAGACCAAAAGATGATGTAATATATGTAAATATAAGGGTATATAGGGGGTCAAATATGTGTATATAATTAGCAAGATATGCTGAGCCTATAAGATACTTGTGTTATACATTAGTATGTATGGCGGAGATAACGTCAGGATGGTCACACCATGTGCTATTTCTTTTTTAATATGGTATAAATAAATAAATAAAAAAGAAAGTAAAGGCTAAAATGGTCCCAGTTATGATAGGAGCACTTGGGGCTGTGACCACTAAACTGGGAATCCAGGAACAACATGAGAACTCTGTCCAGAAGAGTGCTTGGAACAGCTAAAATACTGCACAGAACCTTTAAATTTGCAGGCTTCTGGTTAAGGGCCCAAGTTTGAGGAAGATACATATCACCCATAGAGACGAGAAGCGTGTTTATATGTGTGTGTGTGTGTGTGTGTGTGTGTGTGTGTGTGTGTGTGTGTACACTCTTCTCGTCTCTATGGGTGATATGTATCTTCCTCAAACTTGGGCCCTTAACCAGAAGCCTGCAAATTTAAAGGTTCTGTGCACTATTTTAGCTGTTCCAAGCACTATACTATATGTGTGTGTATGTGTGTGTGTGTGTGCGTGGACGCACACGCGCGTGCACACGCACACACACACACACACACACACACACACACACACATATATATATAAGGGTCCTTGAGTGGCGCAGACTGCTAAAACAGTCTGTTATTAACAACAGCTGCCTGCAATTATTGCAGGTTCAAGTCCCACCAGGCCCAAGGTTGACTCAGCCTTCCGTCCTTTATAAGGTAGGTAAAATGAGGACCCAGATTGTTGGGGGCAATAAGTTGACTTTGTATATAATATACAAATAGGATGAAGACTATTGCTTAACATAGTGTAAGCCACCCTGAGTCTTCGGAGAAGGGCGGGATATAAATTCAAATAAAATATATATATATATATATATATATATATATATATATATATATATATATATATACATACATACACATAATAAAACAGCCAAATAAGAAGAGAAGAGTTACCTCTGGTCTTTGCACTTCTCCAGCTACAATTTTTCTTTCTAGTTCAATTAGTTCTATTACTTTTCTATTTAGAAGAGGTCCATTTGCTCCTCTTACAATATCTATCATCTTGCCATCCTGAAAACAAATAATATTAATAATAAATTTTAAAAATCATGTATTCTGTTTCAGACTTAAGGCTGAATTAACTAATTTAAGCTTGTATGTATTCGTATCTGTCTAACTGTCAGTTTCTGTCACTATCTATCCTGCATTCAGCTACTCTCACATACAACTTACATTCTTTCATTCATAATTCTATAGAATCAGGGAGATAACCTTGAGGGAAACATACAAGAACTGTTATATATGCAAAGAAAGCTGAAACATTCCTTAAGTCCTAGGAAGAAAGGTAGCATTAGGGCACGGCTCCTCAAACTTTTTAAACATGGGCCCAATTCATGGTCCCTCAGACTGTTGGGGGGACTGGACTGGCTGGGTGGGTGTGGCTAGGTGATTATGTGACTGGGTGTATGTGACCAATTTAAAAGTCCATTAAATAATGCACACAAATTAAAGTTTATTTTGTTTTGCTCCTGGGGGTGTTTTATTTGCTTTTGTTTGCATGTTGCTCTTTTGGTTGACTTTTCTTTTTACTAGATCATTTTTTCAGTTGTTTAGGAGTCTAGTGGTTCACTTTAGAAAACTCTAAACTAAAAAAAGTTTTGCAGCAATTCTTCTCAGCTCCAAAGAGCTTACAATCAAGTCTCTCTCTGTGTATTTGTGTCTCTTGTCTCTCTCTCTCACTCACTTTCTGTCTCTCTCTCTCTCTCTGTGTATCTCTATTTTTGGGAGGCAGGAGAGCTGAAAAACAGGCAGTTTTTCACCCATTTTTTTTGCCTCCTGGGGCAACTGTGCACCCCATTTTTCACCTTCCCCACCTCCAGCAGCACTCTGCAGGTCAAAAACAGGCAAAAAAGGCCCTTTTTTGCCCCAAAGTGGGCTGTTTTTGCCCATTTTTTTGCCTCCTAGAGCATGTGTGCACTCCATTTTTCACCTCCCCAATCCTCCAGCAGCATTCTGCAGGCTGAAAACAGACAAAAATGGTCCCTTTTTGGCCAAAAATAGGCTGTTTTTATCCACTTTTTTTTTTTTTTTTGCCTTCTGGGGCATCTGTCCACCTAATTTTTTCACCTCCCCAGTCCTCCAGCAGCATTCTGCAGGCCAAAATTGTTGGCTTTACCTTTCAGTTCCAGCTGTGGGGCTCATGAAGGTAAGTTCTGTGTTTGGCTGAAAGGTGGGCACGGTGATGTGGGCAGGGCAGTTTTGTGGCCAGATTAATAGCTTTGGTGGACTGCATGTGGCCCGCAGGCCGTAGTTTGAAAACCCATGTATTAGAGATTCAAGCTCTTCTTTAATTCATTGGAATATAACAAGTATGGAAAGTAAACACAGCCTTGAAAGATTCTATTACTATAGCCTCAATAAAGTAAAATTCAATTATTTCAGCGTACAGATAGTTCTGGACTTAGTGGCACCATTGGAAGTGGAATTTTTGTTGCTTAAGAAATGTAGTTGTTAAGCAAGAAGTCATTTGACCAGATCTAATTTTATGACCATTTTTGTAGAGCTGTTCATGAATCAATCTAGTTTCCTTGACTGTTTTTTTTTGTCATATAATTGCAAATAATTGTAACAGTCATAAATGTGTTTCTAAGTGCCCAAATTGCAATCATGGGATGTGTGAGTGTTGTGATGATCATAATTTTGAGGACTCCATATACCAAGAGTCTGTTTCCTGACTTGATCTAACCTGAATAGCTGACATAATTATGTAAAGGATGTAACACTCTGGAAAACCACTGGATGTCATTGAAGAGATATAGAAATTCTGATCCATTGTTGTTATCTAGTAGTTGTCCAGAATTATGCATATTATGATATGATATTCTTGCACATAAGACATAGTCAATTCAGCTCTCAGTTAACTTAATTCTGTAATTAAACTTCAGAAAAACCCATTAAAGTCAATGCAAGGCTTCTGATTGTAGGAGACATGTATATATGAGGACCGATACCAGTTTGAGAGAGATCCAGCTGCTGAATGAAGCGTTAATTTTTTTCCTCTCTACTTGTAAATATCTCTTTCAAATAAGTATCCCTATCCTGCAATTAGTTTTGGAAAAGGAAAAAGTGGGGCATTCTATATGGAGGGAAGAGAATCATATTCACAGGGAAGGGAAAATTAAGTCCCCCGCCCTACCCATTTCTGCTGTACTTAAAATTAAGTTGTGAAACCAAAGTTAAGTGTTCCTTTAGTTGGTTTTTTTCCCTCCAAGGCTGATTACTTGCTAGTGGAGCTAAAGGAGACACTGTGAGCAATTGGGGAAGTTTGGCAGACTGTTACTATCCCCTAGGTTGGATAATCTTCACCATGGTGTAATCAGTCTGGTTTTGCAGCAGTTTAAGCCAGCATGGCCAATGGCAAGGGACTGTGGAAATGCAATAGAAAATTTATAGATTATTCATAACAATGTACCACCAACACTTGGCAAAATCTCTATCCCAGTGCTGCCTTCTCAGATAAAAACCACCACCACCTTATTCTGCAGTAGAATTTCTGCAGCTCTGGGCTGGTGGTTTTGTTTTCATGAAAGTTTTGGCTTGGAGTTTTTAAAAAAACTGTTTCAGTTAAGTAATAAAAGTGGAGAAATAGAATAGAATAGAATAGAATAGAATTTTATTGGCCAAGTGTGATTGGACACACAAGGAATTTGTCTTGGTGCATATGCTCTCAGTGTACATAAAAGAAAAGATACGTTCACTTAAATCACTTAAATTGT